>NC_082727.1:7945047-8578486 GCF_030144855.1 Hypanus sabinus
TCAACCCAAAGTCCAACATCACAAGGCCATACATCCACCAGAATAAAAGAGGATGGAGACTTGGAAGTGTCATGGCCACAGCCCTAGAAGAAATGCGAAACACCCATGAATATATCAGGAAGATGACCCCTAAGGACAAACTGTTAGGAGAATACCTCAGACAGCAGGCAGGGGATATGGATATGGAAGTTTGTGAAGCAGAGCCAGAGTATCAGTGGCCATGACAAGACAAGCCACTGCACGGGATGTACCATCGCCAAATATCAGAGATGGCTGACATAAGAAAGTCCTACCAATGGCTGGAAATGACTTGGGTTGAGGGACAGCACAGAGGCATTGTCCATGGCTGCACAAGAACAGGCGTTCTGCACAAGAGCAATAGAAGCAGCTGTCTATCACACCAGACAACACTCAAGATGCTGACTGTGCAAGGAACTCTCCACACGGCTTTAGACCACCTGGATGACACAAACACCTACGTCAGGATGTTGTTCATCAACTATAACTCAGTATTCAATACCATCATTCCCACAATCATATTGAGAAGTTGCAGAACCTGGGCTTCTGTACCTCCTTCTGCAATTGGATCCTTGTCTTCCTAACTGGAAGACCACAATCGATGAGGATTGGTGATAACCAGTGCTAGCTGGAGCGCACCCAGCACATCTTTAAGAAAAAAGCCGAACTAAGCAAGTTAATTAATTAGGTGCTGCCCAGGGTGGTTTGAGTATCTCAGAAACTGCTGATCTCCTGGGATTTCCACACACAACAGACTGGAGTTTACAACGAATGGTGCCAAAAACAAAAAAAAAAAATCCAGCCAGTGGATTTAACAATATGTTTTCACTCACAGAACAGCAACTCGCTGAATTTTGTTTTGTTTTTGGCACCATTCTTTGTAAACTCCAGTCTGTTGTGTGTAAAAATCCCAGGAGATCAGCAGTTTCTGAGATACTCAAACCACCCTGGGCAGCACCTAATTAATTAGCTTGTTTAGTTTGGCTTTTTCCTTAAAGATGTGCCAGGGGTGCTCTGGCTAGCACTGTCCCCCGGTGATAACATCTCCTCCTCGCTGACGAACAACACTAGTGCACCTCAGGGGTATGTGCTTAGCCCAATGTTCTACTCTCTCTATACCCATGACTGTGTGGCTAGGCATAGCTCAAATACCATCTACAAATTTGCTGATGATACAACCATTGCTAGTAGAATCTCAGGTGGTGACGAGAGGGCGTACAGGAGTGAGAAATGCCAACTTGTGGAATGGTGCCGCAGCAACAACCTGGCACTCAATGTCAATAAGGTGAAAGAGCGGATTGTGGACTTCAGTAAGGGTAAGATGAAGGAACGCATACCAATCCTCATAGAGAGATCAGAAGTGGAGAGAGTGAGCAGTTTAAGTTCCTGAGTGTCAAGATCTCTGAGGATCTAACCTGGTCCCAACATATTGATGCAGTTACAAAGTTTGCAAGATAGCGACTATACTTCATTATGAGTTTGAAGAGATTTTGTATGTTCACAAATACACTCAAAAACTTCTATAGGTGTACCGTGGAGAGCATTCTGTCAGGCTGCATCACTGTCTGGTATGGGGGGGGGGGGTGCAATGCTACTACATAGGACCAGAAGAAAGTGCAGTTGTAAATTGAGTCAGCTCCATCGTGGATATTAGCCTATAAAATACCCAGAACATCTTCAGGTAACAGTGTCTTAGAAAGGCAGCATCTATTATTAAGGACCTCCAGCACCCAGGGCATGCCCTTTTCTCATTGTTACCTTCAGGTAGGAGGCACAGAAACCTGAAATCACACACTCAGTGATTCAGGAACAGCTTCTTCCCCTCTGCCATCCGATTCCTAAATGGACATTGAACCCATGGCCACTACCTCAGTTTTTTTAATACACAGTATTTCTGTTTTTTGCATGATCTTTAATCTATTCAACATACGTATACTGTAATTGATTTACTTATTTATTATTATTTTATTTTTTCCCTTCTATATTAAGTATTGCATTGAACTGTTGCTGCTAGGTTAACAAATTTCATGTCACATGCCGGTGATAATAAACCCGATTCTGAGTCTGATTTTGAATGCACTGAAACCATCCAGTACGTAGAGGCAGGGTGCCAGATGCAGGCAAGAACAGTTTACACTGAAAAGCACAACCAGGTTGCAGGAATTGTGTAGAGAAACATTTACATTAGTATGGATTGGACACTCCCAAATCCAAATGGGAAACACCCGGAAAGGTAGTCGAGAATGACAGAACTAAGATCCTGTGGGACTTCCAAATACAGACTGATAAGCTGTTACTGGCCAATCCACCAGACACGGTAATACTGGTCAAGGAACAGAAGAATGCAATCATAATAGATGTGGCAATCCAGAATGACAGTAACATCAGGAAAAAAGAATATGAGAAGCTGGAGAAATACCAGAGCTTAAAAGAGCAGATAGAAAGGACGTAGAAAGTTAAAGCCAGAGTAATCCCAGAGGTGATAGGAGCATTCGGTGCTGTGACACCTGGACTGGGAGAATATCTCTAACAAATCCTGGGAACAACATCTGAGATCTTGGTCCAGAAGACGAACTACTAGGAACAGCAAGGATACTGAACCCTCAAGCTCGCAGGCCTCTAGTAGAGGAACCGAGATTGAGGGAAAAATACACATACACACAACCTGTAAGGGTGAGGAAAAAATTATAGGTAGGGTGCCTAAGACCTTTGCACTATATGTATTTGTCAACATGGAGAGTGAGGTTGTAAATTTGGCAGGAGTAAAGGATGCTGGGAAAGGCAAGAGTGGAGTGCACAAGAGGATGTGGGACAGGTGTCAGAGAAAGAGTGCAAGGGGTGGCACAGGTGCAGACACACCTAACCCTTAAACACCAGCAAGGACATTTGATTCCAAACAATTGTTTTATTGATCATTACAATATGTCTCTCTTTGTTTCCCACACCTACTCTCTCTTTCCCTCTTTTTCCAACCATGATTCCCCTCTCCCTGCCCCCTTCCCACTCTCAGTCTACAACAGAGACCCATATTAGAATCACGTTTATCACCACTCCGATAGGTCATGAAATTTGTTTTTTTGTGGCAACGGTACAGTGTAATACATAAAATTACTACAATAGTGTGCAAAGAAGAAGGGGGCAGAGCTTAGTGATGATGGCACTAAATAGTGACTCCCTTGCTTGCATCTTTGGAAAGAGATCCATTTCCATCTTTAATATCTCTATTTTCCCCTCTCAGGGTTCCTTTGAAAGTCCTGACCCGGAGTTACACGCTGACTACGGTTCTTTGCGGGAATGGGACCCGCTCTCGGGGTTTCATGACTGGCCGTTATTCGACATGCCTAGGATGTGGCCTAAGAGCTTAGCAAGAACCTTGTGGCTCTGAAGACGGGCGGATCGTAGGTCGGTGTCCCGGCAGGAAATCGGTGTGTCGTGGGAGTCAGAAGGTCTCTGGCTATGTGCCCAAGATCTTTGGGCACAGAGCTTGGAAAAAGCGACGCCACGTACTTTTAACATCATAAACCATGGAGTTGTTTGTTATGTCTCCCCTCTTGCTGTGAAATGGAGATGTCTCTTTCTCCCTTTACCGAGATATGGTTTCTAAAAAAAAAGGGCATAAATTTTAAGGAGAAAGGAAAAAATTTCAAGGGAGATTTGAGGAGAAAGTTATTTTATGCAGATATTTGAATCACACTGCCAAAGGAAGTGATGGAATCCAATGCAATGACTAAATTTATGAGATAATTAGAAATGTAGGGCATGGAAGAATCAGAGCTGGTCTAGCACACATGTGGAGCTGCTGGAAGGTTTGTACAAAGTTGACCGAAGGGGTCCATTTCTCTGCTGTGTAGCTCAAGGTGGCGATGAACCAAGCACTATATTCCTTCAGGTGAGAGTGCTCACTAACCCATCCATACCTGCCAGCACTCTTCCCCTCCCGGAACTCCTACATGACTTGTAATGCATCTGTCCAAGCAGCACGTTGTCTTGTTTTCTCCCCTCTAGTGCCCTTCCTCCCTCTTACTCAGAAGCAGTGACCCCTGCCACACTAAAATTCCTGCCTGCTTTCTTCAAGATTCCCCTCCCTGAGCAGCACGTTGCCAAATCAAAGCCATACCAAACACTCCACAAGAAAGAACAATCCAGACCTTTGACCTCAACCTATCTAGGCCTTAATACGAATCTACTCTGTTCCCCAAACTGCTGCATCATCTCTGTAGATGGAGGCAGATATTTCTGGATTGAAATTTCATACCTTCCTTCAACATTAAAGGAAGCTATTTGACACATCGAGTTCATGCCAACTCACAAAACAATCTCATTATCCCACTAATTTTCCCATTCACCTATTCACCTTATAGTCTCATTGCATGCTGTACCCTAAACTTCCCCGGATTCTGCCACTCAAGTGGATATCAGCAACAACTTATTGAACTAATGTACCATTTAAGCTGCATGTCCTCGCAATGTGGGAGGAAATGAAAACCCTCAGAGGAAACACACCTCAATGTAACTTCATACAGATAGCATTAGAGGTCAAGACTAGATCATTTAACCTAAACCATTATCAATCTAACCCTTCCCTCCTACACAGCCCAAAACCCAGCATATCTTTTCATCTATGTGCCTGTCTAAGAGAATCTTAAATGTCCCCAAAGTATCTGCCTTCACCACCATCCCCTGTAATGTATTCCAGGCACCTACCACTCTTTGTGTAAAAACCCACCTATGACTATGCTCTTAAACTTGCGTTCAGTCACCTGAAAAGGTCTGTGCTTTTCTTTGAAATTGCGTACTGTGTGTGATGAAGTTTGGTGGGGGGGGGTGCTTTCTGCTGGAACAAGTGGAGGGAGGGTTAATGCTCTGCTACTGCTTGTGAATGGAAGGGGGGAGAGGGGGCTTTCAGGTTCAAACATTTTCCTGTCATTTATTCTTTGTTTTTTCTTCTGTTTTATGGATGTCTGTGAAGAGTAAGAATTTCAGGTTGTAAACTGTCCTTATTCTCTGATATTAAATGGAACCATTGAACCATAGAACCATTGCTGTCCTGGGATAAAGCCACTGGCTGTCCACTCTATGTATGCCTCTTATCATCTTGTACACCTATACCACGTCACCTTTTATCCTCCTTTGCTCCAAAGAGAGAAAGTAAACCACGACTCCGCCTTCAGAGCAGGCGACAAGGCAGCTTTAACAGCAGCAAGGGCCAAACTGTCCCGAGACATCAGAGGGGCAAAGCATGCACATGCCCAGCTAATCCACAGTTACTTCCAGGACAACAGCGACACGCGGCGCATGTGGAAGGGCATCCAGGACATCACCAATTACAAGACAACATCACCTGATTGTGCAGGTGATGCCTCCCTCCCAAATGCCCCTTTGAGGTGGAAAATGATGTGGCAGCGAGGAAGTCCACCCCTCCTGTGAATGACCAGGTGCTGTGTCTCTCCGTGGCCAACGTGAGAAGAACCCTGTGCAGGGTCAACCCACGGAAGGCTGCTGGACCAGACAACATTCCTGGTAGAGTGCTCAGAGGATGTGCAGACCAGCTAGCAGATGTTCTCACTGACATCTTCAACGTCTCCCTGAGCAGCGCCACCATTCCAACGTGCTTCAAGGCTGCCACCATCGTCCCCGTGCCGAAGAAGACTTCAGTGTTCTGCCTAATTGACTACCGTCCCATTGCACTTACATCCATCATCACGAAGTGTTTCAAGAAGCTTGTCATGAGGCATATCAAGACCCTGCTGCTCCCCTCACTGGACCCCCTGCAGTTTGCGTACCATCCCAACCGCTCAACAGATGATGCCATTGCCACCACCCTCCACCTGGCCCTAACCCACCTGGACAAAAAAGACACATACGTTCGGATGCTGTTCATAGACTTTAGTTCAACATTCAACACAATCATCCCTCAGAAACTGATCGGAAAGCTGAGCCTACTGGGCCTGAAAACCTCCCTCTGCAACTGGATCCTAGACTTCCTGACTGGAAGACCTCAGTCAGTCCAGAGCATGGGGGCCCCCCAGGGCTGTGTGCTCAGTCCACTGCTGTTCTGCTGACCCACGACTTTGCTGCAACACACAGCTCAAACCATATCATCAAGTTCACCAATGACATGACCGTGGTGGGTCTCATCAGCAAGAACGACGAGTCAGCTTACAGAGAGGAGGTGCAGCAGCAAACAGACTGGTGCAGAGCCAACAACCTGTCTCTTAATGTGAACAAAACAAAAGAGATGGTTGTTGACTTCAGGAGGGCACGGAGTGACCACTCCCCACTGAACATCGATGGCTCCTCAGTAGAGATTTTACAATTTTACCAAATTTCTTGGTGTACACCTGATGGAGAATCTCACCTGGTCCCTCAGCACCAGCTCCATAGCAAAGAAAGCCCAGCAGCATCTCTACTTTCTGCGAAGGCTGAGGAAAGTCCATCTCCCACCCCCCCATCCTCATCACATTCTACAGGGGTTGTATTGAGAGCATCCTGAGCAACTGCATCACTGCCTGGTTTGGAAATTGCACCATCTCAGATCGCAAGACCCTGCAGCGGATAGTGAGGTCAGATGAGAAGATCATCGGGGTCTCTCTTCCAACCATCACAGACATTTACACTACACGCTGCATCCACAAAGGAAACAGCATTATGAAAGACCCCATGCACCCCTCATTCAATCTCTTCTCCTTCCTGCCATTTGGGAAAAGGCTCCGAAGCGTTTGGGCTCTCATGACCAGACTATATAACAGTTCCTTCCCCCAAGCTATCAGACTCCTCAATACCCGAAGCCTGGACTGACACCTTGCCCTACTGTCCTGTTTATTATTTATTGTAATGCCTGCACTGTTTTTGTGCACTTTATGCAGTCCAGTGTAGGTCTGTAGTCTAGTGTAGCTTTCTCTGTGTTTTTTTTAATTACGTAGTTCAATCTAGTTTTTTGTACTGTGTCATGTAAACCATGGTCCTGAAAAAATCTAATTTTTACTATGCACTGTACCAGCAGTTATGGTCGAAATGACAATAAAAGTTGACTTGACTTGAGCTTGCTCAACCTTTCTTCATAAGACATGTTCTCGAATCCAGGCAGCATCCTGATACATTTCTGCACCCTCTCCCACCCTGCCTTTCTATAATGAAGTGTCCAAATCTGAACACAGTACTCCAAAAACACAGACCACTGGAACAATGGGGCTTCATCACTACCAGCCATGTTGCTGCCACACTTCTAGCTTAGCCAAAAAACTGTCTCCTTTTCTGAATTTACGAGTATCTCTTGGTTGACGAGATCTATAAGGCTGATCCTTTCCACAGCTAACCTTTTTTTGTCATTGTTCTCATTTTGGGTTCTAATCTTACTGAATCATTTAATAATTTTCAATTTGATCGTCAGTCCAGCAATGGCTTCATCAGGAACAAAGACTTTGCAGTTCATTTTGCTTTGCATGACTCAGCTGTGTTTGCCAATTCATGTTCAGGTGAATGCCAGCAACTCCAGTCCCTTAAATCATTATATTGATTAATATATTGTCCTATGTCTATTGATATCCAGAGACTCCACTGATATACAGAGGAGAGCATTGTGACCAGTTGGATCATTGCCAGGCAGGGAGGCTCCAATGCACAGGATCATGAGAGGCTGCAAAGCCTTGTAGATTTCATCCAGCTCCATCACGGCACAACCATCCCCACCACTGAGGAAATCTTTAATAAAGCAGCACCTCAAGGAGGCATCCATCATTAAGGACCCTCATCATCCAGACGTTATTACTTCCACAGAGGACGTAGAGGAGCCTGAAGACATAATTCAACATATTAGGAACAGCTTTTTCCCCTCTGCTTTCAAATTTCTGAACAGCCCCTGAACTCATGAGCACTACTTCATTATTTATCTTTGCACAATTTATTGATTTTATTTTTTTTCATTGTAACTTATAGTAACTTTTTATGTCTACTGTCACAAGAAACAAATTTCATGCCATATATCAATGATAATAAACCTGATTCTGATTCCTCAGCTGGTCAGATCAGAAAAATGGGCTATTGCATCAGGACAGCACTTTAGTTTGAGACGAGGAGAAATTTCTTCACTCGGAGAATTATGAATCTTTGCAGTTCTTTGCCTTGGAGGGCAATGAATGTTCAGGTGTCCAGTTCATTCAGAGTTGGGATCAATAAAGTTTTACACATCAAGGGAATTAGAGTAGGTAGAAATCAGGCAGATCAGTTATAACTTATTGAATGGTGGAGAAGTCCCAAAGGGGTCCAAAGCTCCTGCTTCTATTTCTTGTTTCCTCCAACTACACTGCAGAGGGACGCAGAGAAATATCGATTTTAAGCCAAAGGAATAAAATATAGACCAATCCAAAATGTCTAAAAGAAAAAGCACAATGTTAGGATTTACTAACTTCATCAATGGGAGAGTATTTCACGGAAAGTGCCCATAGCTGACCCTTCTAGTCCAACAAATCTGTGCCACCCAATTATTCAGAGATGCGGTATTATAACAGGCCCTCCTGGCCCACAAGCCCACGCTGCCCAATTACACTCATGTGATCAATTAATGTACTAACCTGTACTTCTTTGGGAAACCAGAAGAAGCACACACTGTCATGGGGAAAGCATACAAACTCCTCACAGACAATAGTGGCACCCTACCCACACCCCCAAAATGTAAAGGATACTGAAGAAAAGGATAAAGAAAGGACGCAAAATAATACCCAGACAATTTTCAGAATGAGAGTGTTACAAAGGACACCCCAGTAGGGACCAAAGTGACTAACTGTGGATGGACTGAATGAACAATGAATAAAGGTTTCTCATCTGTACAGACAATGGACAGGCATTGTAAGTGGAAAATACAGGAACATGTGTGGTGGAATTCAAGAAAGAAATGGCATTGTAACTGAGGAAGTGTTGGATTCTTCATGCACTTAAGTCCTCAGGGTCTGATAAATTGTTTCTCAGGCTGTTGTGGGGGACAAAGAGGAGATTAATGGGACTCTGACAGAAATGTCCGCATCTTTTCTGATCACCAAAGAGGTGTAAGAATGCTGAAGGACAGTCAGTGTGGTCCCTTTACTCAAGAGAGGCAGCAGGGAAAAGCCAAGTAACTACCAGCGCGTCTGACCTCAATGGAGGGAAGTTATTGCAAAATGTTGGGAGGAAGAGGATTAATTTGTACTATAAAGGCAGGGATTAGCCAAATATAGTCAGCATAGAATGTTGTTTGGGATGGAGCATTTCAGTTTTACAGAGAGATTGGCTAGGTTTGTTTCCCTTGGAGTGGAGCTGGGAGAGGGGGACCTGACAGGTGTACAAAGATGTGAAGGGTATGGAAAGATGAGTGACTGGAGAGTTCTGAGAGGCGGAGAGATCTCTGTGATCAATTCATAAACTGTCTGACTGATTTGTAGGAGTCTGGTATGTAAGTACAGAAAATAATTAGGAATGTTGACAGGATGTTAATGTTCATTGAAAGTGAAATTGAGATTGTGCTTCATTTCTGTAGACCTTTGGTGACTCTGGTGTACCTTTGACCTCACAATTTGCCTCATTATGGCATTGTACCTTTTTGTCAGCCTGCACTATATATCTTTTGTAACTAACATAACGCCCTGGTTAAGATTTTTGCAGCTATGCTGCAGGTTTTTCATTTTAGCAGTTCTGTAAGGAGCAGTCTGTTCTGCTTTGGGTTTGAGCTGAGATAAGGGACTTCGTTGTTCAATTTAGGAATGTGCTGTCAGCCAATCAGGATGGTGGAACTGGGAGAAGGTTCCAGAGAATGCTGGGCGGAGAGGTTTTTGGAGTGACGCTGGTGTGGGTCGAGGTCTGTTCAGGCGGAAGCCGGGCGAAAACAAGGGGAAAGGTGGCTGAGGATGCCGTCCCTGGTGCTCATGGTGCTTTGTGCAGATGAAGACCAATACTCGCGTGGGAGACCATCAGCGAGATGGATGTCGAATGACATTCAGTGTTTTCATGCAGACCGAGGGTCCGACAATTTCAAGATGAGCTCCAACTTACGTGCCCTGTTTAGTTATGATGCGCTTCTTTGTTTTCTTTAATAACTGGTTAACAACTGGTTAGCTTCTTAAATATACTTTCTTTATAATTGTGCAGTCTGTATTACTTGCTGGTGGCAATTAAAGAGGGCAGTAAATCACACGGCATTCACACAAACTGGGGTTTTGTCTCCCAACCATATGGGTATGGCGGCTCCAAGGTCGTATACACTCTAGACACACAGAGCCTGAAGAAAGCTGGGTTTGCCACTGCGGAGCTAATGAGCCGCATTTCCAGAGATGCCCAGTAAAAAAGGGTTTTGCTGTGGGGCCTAGTGACCTGTATTGATTTTGTTAGAATGCTGTGTGATTTTCCTTAGAATTGATTAAGAGGTTTTGTGTTTAAGCCTGTGTTAAACTTGTCTGGGAAAATGATTAAAGTGCGTGGTTATTGACACCGTAGGGATTAAGCGTTGGTGCGATTCAAAGGGATTACCCGTAACTAATACTTGTGTTCTGATTGGAGTGGATATCTGCGGCCCAGATGCATGGTTGACTAGGATGTTAGGTACTGTTAAACCTTTAGAAAAAGTTAGGATCATAGAGCGGTAGTTTGACCAAATGGCAGGCACAGATGTGGTTTTACTTCAGACTAATGATGACGTACGGCAGTGGATCTGCCTGTTACCATTGGGGCGCCTGGAAAGGTGGGGGCCACGGGCCGTCCATGCTTTCAGAGAAGAGGGGAGTGTAGGCAAGGGTGCCAAGTTGAAAGTGAAGTTTCCCATAGCTGAGAGCGGAGACTCTTGTTTCTGTGGAGTGAGGGGAAGGTGTGATACGTCTAATTAGTCCTTCCTTCAGCTGTTGATTTAAAGTTCATTTTGGCTATTACATCACAGGTCCATAAATGCAGAAATATATCTGTGGAGAGCTAAAGTTATTGTAGGCTGGGAATGTCAAGCCTGCACCCAAAGGGGTAGAAGAATACGAAGCTTGGGCTGAACAGGCATCTTAAATTCTAGATGAATGGCAGTGGTCAAAATAATATGAAAAAACTGAGGTTTAAAGGGGCCGGTGGTGGCATAAAAATGCTTTCGCCACGTCAGCGAATTATCTGCAAGCTTTGGGAGATGCTTTTGGTACTGCTGGAAGTGCAGCTGACCCTAAGATGAAGTTTAGGCTCACATTTCAGGAGAATGGAGAGAAGTTGTCTGCCTACATTTTCAGGTTGGAGAAACTGCTGCAAAGTTTGTGCCACAAAGGGAAGTTTCAGCTGTCTGAGAGAAATTGAGGATGGAGCAAGTTGTGAAGGGTGCGCTGAACCATGATGTGATTGCTCTACATATTCAAATGACCCACATGATGTGCCCTCTTCCCTCTTTTACCGAATGACTCAAAGAAGTGAGAGAGGAGGAAAATGTGATGGAAGAGCGGGAGGCCTCAGTAGTAGCCTCAGTTGCTAAAGCACCCCCTGGTGCCATACAAGCGAGGTCTTTGCAGGATTTTGTGAAAGATCTGAGTGCCAAGAATGATATCAGTTGGTACTGCCACCAAGCATGACATGGCCAATAGGAAGTTGGACCCACTAGTGTGGGTCATACCAAAGTGCATGGGGTCCCTTGACCAGGGAAGTGACTGGTGTTTTCTGTTACAACTGGGAGAAGATGGATATTTCTATCAGGAGTGTAAAGGACAGGAAAATATTCGGAAAGTAAATCAGTTAATCGAACAGAGAAGGAAAGGGGTACGTAAGTCACCTGGACTAGATGAACTGCACGGTAGCATCAGAGATTGTGGTGGCATTGGAAATAATCTTTCAAAGTCATTGAACTCTAGCACGGTGCCAGACGCATGGAAAATTGTAAATGTCACTTTACTCTTTAAGAAAGGAAATTATAGACCAGTTACCCTGACTTCAGTAGTTGGGAAGATGTTGTAGTCAGTTGTTAAGGATGAGGTGATGGAGTACTTGGTGACACAGGACAAGATAGGAGAAAGTCAGCATGGTTTCCTTCAGGGAAAATCCTGCCTGACGAACCTGTTGGAATTCTTTGAGGAGATTACAAGTAAGATAGATAAAGGGGATGCAGCGGATATTGATTAAATGGGAGAGCAGGCTCAAAGGACCGAGTGACCTTGGTCAAGCTCCTGAGTTATACAGTAGGTTCTTATGAAATGACCTGCGTGCCTGCATAAGGAATGGTTTCAGAGATATGATAAGAATTTCAGAACCAGGTAAACAGTTACTGGTCCAGAGATACTCTCAGTCAATCAAGATAGGACAAAGTCAGCATCGTTTCTTTAAAGGAAAATCTTGCCTGACCAATCTTTTGGAATTCTTTGCAGAGATTACATGTAGGATAAATAAAGGGGATGCAGTGGATGTTGTATATTTGGACTTTCAGAAAGCCTTTGACAAGGTGCCAGGAGACTGCTGACCAGGTTAAGAGCCCATGGTATTACAGGAAAGGTACTGGCATGGTTAGATCATTGGCTGATCGGTAGGAGGCAGCGAGTGGGAATAAAAGGGTCCTCTTCTGGTTGGTTGCCAGTGACTAGTGGTGTTCAAGAAGGGTCGGTGTTGGGATTGATGATGGAATTGATGGCTTTGTTGCCAAGTTTGCAGATTATACAAAGATTGGTGGAGGGGCAGGTAGGATGCACAAGTACTTGGACAGATTAGGAGAATGGGTAAGAGAGTGGTAAATGAAATACAATGTCGGAAAATGCATGGTCAGGCACTTTGCTAGAAGAAATAAATGTGCAGACTATTTTCTAAATGGAGAGAAAATCCAAAAATCTGGGCCTTGGGAGTCCTTGTGCAGAACACCCTAAATGTTAACTTGCAGGTGGAGTCATTGATGAGGAAAGCAAATGCAATGTTAAAACTCATTTCAAGTGATCTAGAATATGAGAGCAAAAATTTCCTTAGCCAGAGGTTGGTGAATTTGTGGATTTTATTATCGCAGGCAGCTGTGGAGGCCAGGTTGTTGGGGTTATTTAAGGCAGAGCTTGATTGGTCCTTGGTCGGACACGACATCAAAGTTTATGGGGAGAGGGCTGGGAAGAGGGGCTGAGGTGGGGGGAGAAAGGATCAGCCACGATGAAAAGGCAGAGCAGCCGATGGGCCAAATGGCCTAATTCTGCTCCTGTGTCTTGTGGTCTGTGGTCTAAGAGCATGGCATGTCAGACTCATTTTCTTAACCAGTTTCAGATTTACATGTACTTCAAAACTCACTGTGAAAAGTGAATCCTGTCAAAGTATCTCGGCCTGAAACATTGACTGTACTCTTTTCCATAGACGCTGCCTGGTCTGCTGAGTTCCTGGGCATTTTGTGTGTGTTGCTTGGATTTCCAGCATCTGCAGATTTTCTCTTGTTTATGAAAAGTGTTGTTTGTGTTAACAAGAAACACAAACCAAGGGCAATCCACAAGTGTCACCACATGTACCGGTGCCAACATAACGTGACCGCAATGTTCAGCAAAACAACACAACGATTAACAACAACAGCAATGCAGCCAAACAACTAAACAAACCCCTTCCCCATGGTCCCACCCACCCACCCACCCACTCACTCACTCACGTAGCCAGACAGACGCAGACACAGGCAGTTATGACCCTCAACCATTAGACTCATGAACAAGAGGAAATAACGTGACTCAACTTCACTCACCCCATTACTGAACTGTTCCCACAACCTATGGATTCACTTTCAAGGACTGCCCATCTCATATGTATTGCTTATTTTTTTTAAAATTATTATTATTATTATTATTGTTATTATTTATTTTTCTCTTTTTGTGTATGCAGTTTGTTTTTTCACATTGGTTGGGGGTAGTCTTTCATTAATTCTACTGCGTTTTTTTATATTTACTGTGAATGCCTGTAAGAAAACTCATCTCAGAGTTGTATATGGTGACATATCTGTACTTCAATAATTTTACTTTGAACTTTGCAATGTTAAACAGGCCGCCTCTGGGCCTCCATCCTCCGGTGACCCTCGTAGACACGTGGACATTGGGCCTTGACTTTCAATAGACCCTTGGGCTTCGATCCTCAGTACCAGCCTGAGGGCTTTACACCTGGAATTCTGAAAAAAGTGCCTCTCTTTATGTTCCCACTCAGAGATGCAGCCAGAGCTGCATACTGGGAAGGTATTGGTATGGATATAGGTTTATTATTGTCACATGTATCGAAATACAGTGAAAAGCTTGCCTTGGATACTGTTCATACAGATGAAACCTTTACGCAGTGCATTGAGCTTGAATAAGGTAAAACAATAACAATGCAGAATGAGATGTAAAAGCTACTGAGAGCACTGTGCTTTCAGGCTTTTGTATCATCATGCTTTACCAAGATGCATTCATAAACTGCACTCACTTCCAATTATTCTCTACAGTGAAAAGATAGTGCTGGAGTTGTCCTTCTCACTTACAAGAATACAAATTAGGAACAGATAAGATTTGCGTTATATGTCACATGTATATCAGAACATCAAAACATACAGTGAAATGCATTATTTGTGTCTGTGACTAACACAGACAGAGGATTCTGCTGGAGATGGCCTACAAATGTCACCATGCTTCCGGCACCAACATAGCATGCCAACAACTCACTAACCCTAATCCTAACTGGAATGAGGGAGGAAACTAGAGCTCCCAGAAAAACCCACATGGACACAGGGAGAACACACAAATTCAGAACTGAACCCCGATCAGTGAAGGGTAGCACTGTAAAGTGTCGCACTAACCACTACACAAGTCCTTGGCTCCTCAAACCCAGTCTGCGTCTGAATTAGATTATAGCTGATGTGATTGTTTACCTCAATTCTTCATTTCCTTCAAAAGCTATAATCTTTCTCTTCTGTAAAAAGAATCCATCTATCTTCACTTTAAAAAAGATTGAAGACTCTATTTCCATGCCCTTTCAGAGAGAGAGTACCAACGAGTTCAATGGAGAAGAAAATTTGCCTGTCTGCCTCCCCGTGGCCATAATTCTTCATCAAGCTCTTGAGATCCAGGCAATCTTTTCCCACCAGCAAAGCATCCACTCCAAAAGCAGCATCACCGACTGGAAGAGTGTTGGTCACAAAGTGTATAAGTTCCCTTTTGGAGCTGGCTGCCCAGCGTGTGAAGTCAAGTGCCTGCAGTGTCAGTGGTAGTGAAAATAGGGCAATCACTCGTCAAGTATGATGTTCTCTTAAGGCAGGGGTTCCCAACGTGGGGTGCCCTTGCTTAATATTATTGGTCCATCGTGTAAAAATAAGTTTGAGAACACCCCTGTCCTAAGGGGTTTGTTTATTGGTGAGTCCTCAAGTGGTTATAGAGACTGATCTGGGATCCACTTAACTCCAGGATGTTAGGGTAATTCCCTTAAAGGCAAATGCCTGTTTGTTTTATGTGGAGAGGCTGATGCATGGGAAGCCATCACATGGTCCTTTGTGGATGAGTCAGGGTCCAGTATGTTGACTGGGGACCTGCCTCTGCTGCAGTCTTCCTCCAACTTCACTACCAGTGTGTCATCATCTTCTGCCAGCTCAGGTCTTGGTTCGATCACTCTTTGTCTGGAACCTCCCCGTAGTTATTACCACTATGGGTGACCCTACCAAGAGCTGAGCTCCACTCGGCATCGCTCTCAAGATCTCGGGCAGTCACAAGCCTCTCCACCACGACAAGGCTCAGAAAGGGTCACCAATCCTTTACACTGGATGGAACAGCTTAGACTAAAACTGAAACAGCACCATGTTACACATCACTAGGCAGCCCTGAGAGACTTACCATTGAGGATCATGATCTTTATGGGACATTCAAAAAGTGTGCAGGATGCCATTTTAATACTATTAAAAATTAATAGGCATATTTATGGGCTGATATAATAAAAACATTTCAGTGTGCAAGGTTTTAGATTTATTTTGCAGCGGTCACTGTTGTGGGGCATTAATTCAAACTGAATGCGAGATTGCCAATCATATAACCATCCAAGTAAATCCCTTGTATTTTAGAATATCATTGAAAATGTTCAGTTGGAATACATTCGCTCGGCTATTTAATATCCTGCTGTGCTGTGTAATAAGATCCCCCATGGCAGGGCAGTATGCAGCGAGACTAGTAATATGAAGATACCTAGCGCTGTCAGAAAGGTTTCCTTAGTGGTGTTGCAGGCTCGGACAAATACAACAGCATGTGACAGCAAAGGAGAGGCAAGATGCAATATTTAACTCTGTTACAGTCTCACACAAACACAGCATCTGACAGCAAGCCTGGCTGAGATGGAATAAAAGATTATCGAACAAGAAAAGATCATTTACTTCATCCAGCATGCAGTGGCTTGAAGAAATTCTCTTTCACCTCGTTCCGCTGCTTCAATGCCACAATGCATATTTTCTGGGCACTACGTTCTGTCCCAGGGACACAATCCAGATACCAGAACATCCCATACTCCCTGGGAGATTAGTTGATCCCTAGCTTGTCTCAACTAATTTGCTGCAAAAACTCACACTCATCTGGAACATTCTAGTCACCCATTATAGGAAGGATGTGGAAGCTAAAGAGAGGGTGCGAAGAGGTTCACCAGGATGCTGCCTAGATTAGAGGGCATGTGCTATAAGGAGAGATTAGACATACTTGGGTTGTTTTCCTGGAGCAGCAGAAGCTGAGGGAGGTCTTACAGAGGTTTATACGATTATGAGAGGCATAGAGTTGGTACCTTTCTCCTAGAGTCAAATATCTAATATTAGAGGGCATGCATTTAAAGTACGGGTGGTAAGTACAAAGGAAATATGCGACGATTTTTTTTTTACAGAGTTTGGTAGCTGCCTGGAATGCAGTGGTAGTGGAGGCAAATAAAATAGTGGTTCTTGGATAAATGCTTGCATATGCATAGAATGGAGTAAAATGGACCTTGTGTAGGCAGAAGGGTTCAATTACTAGTTTAATTAGCTTGACACACTATCATGTACCAAATGCTGTATTCTTGTGCTTTCTAAGATTCTACTATTCCAATGCTCCCACGACTTGCGTCCACTTCCAATCTATGTGAATGACCCCATTGAAAATTCCTTTGCCTGCATCCTATCCGAGCTAACCCCCTGTATAAACTACCAATCTGACACACTTTCAAGCTGCAAGTTTTTAGCTCCTGTTGCTCCAAACTGCCCCCAACAAATCTGGGAGATTGCATTATATGGGATTAATCATATAGCAGAATTTTGATACCTTTGCTGGAGGTCGTATCTTCAGCAGCCAAGGCCCTATGTCCTGGAATTTCTTCTCTAGATTATTCCACCTCTTTACTTCTTCCTCCTCCTCCTCAACAACAAGTTGAAGGAGTGAACAAAAATGAGAAAAATGGAACTTAACATTAGAAGCTGAGAAGGAAATGAGCCAATGTTTGACCATTGCAGGAGCAAACTTAGAGGCGATTCAATACAACAGAACTGAGATAAAATGAGCAGGGGTGATGCAGAATTGAATCAGCAGAGCCCAGGCTCGAAAGCAAGGTGTCATGTCTGAATGACTATCGACCTGTGGCTCTGACATCAATTGCTATGAAGTGCTTTGAGTGATTGGTTATGGCACACATCAACCATAACCTACCAGTCAACCTCGACGCTTTGCTATTCGCCTACCGGAGCAACAGGTCAACGGCAGATGCCATCTCTCTGGCACTACATTCCTCCTTAGAACACCTGGAGAATAAAGACGCATATGTAAGGCTCCTTTTCATTGAATACAGTTCTGCCTTTAATACCATTATTCCAAATAAACTGATTCCTAAGCTCTGGAACCTGGGTCTTAGCATTCAGATCTGCAGCTGGATCTTCAACTTCCTCAGACAGGACCCAGGCTGTAAAAATAGGGGACAAGCTCTCCTCTACAATCACTCTGAGCACCAGTGCCCCACAAGGCTGTGTACTCAGCCCCCTGCTGTACTCACTGTACACCCATGATTGTGTAGCCAAGTTTCCATCAAACTCAATATATAAGTTTGCTGATGACACCACAATTTTAAGCCGTATCTTGGGTAATGATGAGTTGAAGTACAGAGAGGAAATTAAGAACCTGGTGGCATGGTGCAAAGACAATAACCTATCCCTCAATGTCAGCAAGATGAAGGAATTGGTTGTTGACTTCAGAAGGAGTAGTGGACTGCACGACCCCATCTACATCGGTGGTGCGCAGGTGGAAAGGGTCAAAAGCTTTAAGTTCCTCGGGGTGAATATCACAACTGACCTGACTTGGTCTAACCAAGCAGAGTCCACTGCCAAGAAGGCCCACCAACACCTTTACTTCCTGAGGAAGCTGAAGAAATTTGGCCTGTCCCCTAAAACCCTCACTAATTTTTATAGGTGCCCTAGAAAGCATTCTTCTAGGATGCATCACAACCTGGTATGGAAGTTGTCCTGTCCAAGACCAGAAGATGCTGCAGAAGATCGTGAACATAGCCCAGCACATCGCACAAACCAATCTTCTATCCTTGGACTCACTTTACACCGCACGCTGTCGGAGCAGTGCTGCCAGGATAATCAAGGACACGGCCCACCCAGCCAACACACTTTTTGTCCTTCTTCCCTCCAGGAGAAGGTTCAGGAGCTTGAAGATTCGTACGGCCAGATTTGGGAACAGCTTCTTTCCAACTGTGATAAGACTGCTGAATAGATCCTGACCCGGATCTGGGCCGTACCTTCCAAATATCCGGACCCGACTTGCACTACCTTCCTTTCCCTTTTCTATTTTCTAATTATGATTTATAATTTAAATTTTTTATTATATTTACTTTGATTTGTACTCCAGGGAGCACGAAGCACAGAATCAAATATCACTGTGATGATTGTACACTCTAGTATCAATTGTTTGGTGACAATAAAGTAAAGTGAGAAAAGACCTACGGTTTGACCAATTTAAGAGTCAGACAGAATCAAGATGGCAGGGCTTGAGCCTGAGACCATATCAAAACAGCAGGACCTAGGTCTGAGAGTGAGGAATGACCCAAGGTTTGGACCACTTAAGCATAGAACCAGATTGAAAAGGTCAGGGTGTCAGGGCCAGAGGCTGGGAATGGACTGGTTCATCGTGCTTCTCTGCAATGTTTACTTGTCTCTGCACTGAACTGGGGTTGTAGCCTATGCAACCATTGACTGGCTTCCTGGCTGTGAGTGAACTCATTTTCGAGAACGTTAGTTCTGAATGTTATTTGCATGCTTTTATTGTTTGCATTACTTTTTTGTGCACGTTGGATGCTTAATGGTCTTTTTAATGGGTTCTATGGGGTTTCTTGCTTTGTTGCTGCCTGTGCTATGGACCTCAAAATTGCATGTAGTATGTATAACTGATAATAAATGTACTTTGAAATTTGAATGATTGAGGTCAAGCTCTTCAGAAAGTAAAAGCTAAAGGCAGGTCATTATCAACATGGAGAAGTACAGCAGATGAGGCAGGTACAGGGCAATCTAGGTTTTCTCCTACACGAAACACAAAAAGTTAGTTAGGCAGATGCAGCAGATGGTTAGGATATCTAGCAATGTTTTTTACTTTACTCCTCCCCTTCTCCCAGTTTCACCTATCAGCTGCCACCTTGTATTTCTTCCTCCCCTCCCATCACCTTCTTACTCTGAACTCTCCCTTTCCTTTTCAGTCCTGATGAATGATCTCAGCCCGAAACATTGACCGTTCACTCTTTTCCATAGATGCTGCCTGGCCTGCTGAGTTCCTCCAGCATTTTGTGTGCATAACGAGATTTGGAATTCAGTGTTAGGGAAGTATTGTACAAATCTACAGGTGCATAGGTGAGGTCACATCTGAAGAAATGAGCAGTGATTTAGACCCGTTATTTAAGAAAGGATTCGCTGTCATTGGAAACAGTTCAGAAGATATTCCAAAGGCTAAATGCTGTAGATTGCAAGATGTCCTATAATGAGCAGCTGAAAAGAATTAAATCTATATGTTTGTGATCCTATTGAAATATAAGGCATGAAGGGACATGATAATGTTGATGTGTACATTCAGATTCAGATTCAGTTTATTGTCATTTAGAAACCACAAATGCAATGCAGTTAAAAAATGAGACAACATACCTCCAGAATGATATCACAAAAGCATATGACTAAACAAACTACACTAGAAAATCCACATAACATTTGGCAATCCCCAATCCAGAGTCAGGAGAGGCTGCTGCATATTAATATCATGCTACCGTCTTAGCGCGTTCCCTGGAAAGGAGCTCCAAATCCACCAGACAAACAAGACCAAAAGCTAAAGCTACAAGATCTGCACAAAATCACATAGTTACAACAGTGCAAACAATAGCATAATTGATAAAAAAAAAACAGACTATTGGCACAGTAAAAATAGTCCAAAGATGTTAAAGGACTATAAGTTCAAAAGAAATCACCACACAGTTTCCACAAGTCCCCAGGGTCCTGACAGACTCACCATCCCACGCTGGCGGCAGAAGGGAATACCCCTGCTATGGACTTCCACAGCGCTGCCCGACTCAGCCTCGCAGACGCAGCACACAATGAAAGCTCCGTCGAACCCAGCCTCACCGACGCAGCACACACTGAAAGTGACCTGACCGCAGTGGACTCCAAGTCCGTCGAACCTCCGGGCAGACGATCATCCCCTCCGGCACAGCTTCTCCGAGCACCATCCTCTGCCGAGTGTATTAAGACGGCCCTGCCAACGGCCATCGACAACGCGACCCCGAGGACTGGGGGCCTGTTCTTCCCGGCAGAGTCCCGGACCGCACAGCAGCAGCAGCAACGAAGAAGGTCTTCCTGGAGATTTTCCAAAGTTCCTCCGTGCTCCCACGTCTGTTTTTCATCTGATTATGATTGCGGATGGCACCCCACTTCACAAATAACAAATAATCAGCTCTGGAGTGGCCGCTGCAAGCTGCATCAAACCGCCATCTTGGAATTTACATGATTCTAATAATGGGAGTATCTCAGACTAGAGAACATAGTAACAAGGTGGTTGCTTAAAACCACTCAAAAGTTTCATCAGAACGATTTCTTGAAGCAAGTGATGAATCTCGAGAATTCATTGCACCCAAGTGGTATGGATCCTTGGCCTTTGCATACTGTTGAAGAAATGGTATTGAAATTAGCTTATTATTGTCCTGTGCGTGAGATAAAGTGAAAAAGCCTGTCTTGCAGACTGTTCACGCAGATCCAATCATTATACAGTGCGTGGAGGTAAAACATTAACAGTGCAGAACAAAGCTACAGAAGATGTGCAGTGCAGGTAAACAATAAGGTGCAAGGTGATAAAGAGGTCAAGAGTTTAATTTATTGTACTAGGAAAATATTGGCCAGCTCCTTGCTATCACAAAATACCCTTTGAATTGGATGGGATTTAAAGATGCAGGTTGCAGCATTCTGACTTGTTTTGTTTGGTGGTGTCCTGTTCAACACAATGGTGCAGCAACTGGCGTGGCTGCCTGGGTAAGTACAGGTTTTGCTCAGAAGGAGCTCGTATATTCCCCTCACAAATCCATAGATCTTCCCTTGGTGCCTTGGTCCCAAAGAGGTGGAGGAAGGTTAATTAACTACCATAACTTACCCTTCAGTGCATGACAGAAAGAATTGAAATAGGGATGTTAATGGGATTGTGTGAAATAAATCACTAATAGCCTGTGTTGGACCATTGTGTGAAGTTCTGGTCACTGAATTATAGGAAAGAAGTCAACAAAATAGAGAGAGTACATTTACTAGAATGTTACCTGGGTTTCAGCACCTAAGTTACAGAAAAGGTTGAACAAGTTAGGTCTTTATTCTTTGCAATGTAGAAGGTTGAGGGGGGACTTGATAGAGGTATTTAAAATTATGACGGGAATAGATAGAGTTGATGTGGATAGGCTTTTTCCATTGAGGGTAGGAGAGATTCAAACAAGAGGACATGAGTTGAGAGTTAAGGGGCAAAAGTTTAGGGGTAACACGAGGGCGAACTTCTTTACTCAGAGAGTGGGAGCTGTGTGGAATGAGCTTCCAGTAGAAGTGGTAGAGGCAGGTTCAATTTTGTCATTAAAAAAAAAAGCACAATTGGATAGGTATATGGACAGGAAAGGAGTGGAGGGTTATGGGCTGAGTGCAGGTAGGTGGGACTAGGTGAGAGTAAGCGTTCAGCATGGACTAAAAGGGCCGAGATGGCCTGTTTCCAAGCTGTAATTGTTATATGGTTATAAGATATAGGAGCAGAATTAAGGCATTTGGCCGATCGAGTCTGTTCTGCCATTTCATCATGGCTGATCTATTTCCCTCTCAGTTCCAGTCTCCTGCCTTCTCCCTGTATCCATTCTGACTACTCAAGGTTCTACATTAAATATACCCAATGACTTGGCCTCCACAACCGCCTGTGGCAATGAATTCTGCAGATTCACTACTCTCTGGCTAAAGAAATTCTTCCTCATCTCTGTTCTAAATAGATGTCCCTCTATTCTGAGGCTGTGTCCTCTGTCCTCTGGCCCTAGACTCCCTCACTATCAGGACAATCCTCTCCACATCCACTCTTATAGAGGTCTTTAGGCATTTGATAGGTTTCAAGAAGATCCCCGCCCCACCACCACCTCATTTTTATAAACCCAAATGTGTACAGGTTATAAAGCCTGTACTTATTAGTACAACCATGTAGATAGCACAGCAGAGCCTCTACTTCTTCAGGAGGCTAAAGAAGGTTGCCATGCCACTTCAGCTCTCACCAATATAGAAAACATCTTATCTGGATGCAACACCGCCTAGAATGGCAACAACTCCATTCATGTCTGCTGGAAAATGTGGAGTTGTGGATACAGCTCTGCATATCACAAAAAACAACCTCTGCTCCCCCTGGCTTTTCTGGCAGTCCAATCTAGTAACAAGTGACACAATTCAGATCCGTGAATGAGATTTTAAAAAGGAGCTTTCATGGGCCTGAACTATTTTTATGGTGGCCCAATCAAGTCACAATGAATTAGTAAGAACAAAGTGGCTATTGTCTGTGTGGACAAATGTTAGAGTGGAGAGGCTTTGGTTCACCAGGATTCGGCAAGAACAAGCTTGAGTGTGGAAAGTATCTGGTAAGTTCCTTCTTCATTCCTCGTACTTCACCTGTTATTAGATAGTTAGAACAGTGAGAATGCCATCAGGGTAGTGTTGTGTTCTTTGTGTGTAATGTGGGAATTCTGGGAGAACTCCAGCCTCCCAGATATAGGATATAGGGCCACTAGAAAATGAGACTGAAGAAACAATAATGGGAGATAAGGAGATGGCAAATAAACCATTTGAGTATTTTGCATCAGTCTTCACTGTGGAAAACCCTATAGGTGTGCCAGATGTTAAAAGGTGTGAGGGAAGAGAAGTGAGTGCAGTTACGATTTCAAGGGAGAAGGTGCACAAAAAGCTGAAAGACCTAAGGGTTCATAAGTCAGCCAGACCAGATGAACTGCACCCTAGGGTTCTGAAAGAAGTAGTGGCAGAGATTGTGGAGGCATTAATCATGACCTTCAAAAATCATTGGACTCTGGCATGGAACCAGAGGACTGGAAAATTGCAAATGTTACTCTACTCTTTAAGAAAGAAGGAAGGCAGCAGAAGGAAAATTATAGACCAGTTAGCCTGACCTCAGTGGTTGGAAAGATGTTGGAGTCAATTGTTAAGGATAAAGCTGTGGCATACTTAGTGACATAGGACAAGATAAGACGAAGTCAGCAGGGTTTTCTTGATGGAAAATCTTGCCTGACAAACCTGTAGGAATTCTTTGAGGAAATTACAAGTAAGATAGATAAAGGGGATGCAGTGGATGTTATATATTTGGACCTTCAGAAGGCCTATGATATGGTACCACACATGAGGCTGGTGATAAAGGAAAATTATTGGCATGGTTAGAGCATTGGCTGATTGGTAGGATGCAACGAGTGGGAATAAAAGGATACTTTTCTGATTGGCTGCTGGTGACTAGTGGTGTTCCACAGGGGTTGAAGTTCGGACTGCTTATCTTTATGTTGTTTATCAATGGTTTAGATGGTGGAATAGATGGCTTTGTTGCAAAGTTTGCAGATGACACAAAGATTAGTGAAGAGGCAGGTAGTGTTGAGGAAACAGATAGGCTGCAGAAGGACGTTGACAGATTAGGAGTATGGGCGATAAAGTGGCAAATGAAATACAATGTTGGAAAATGCAAGGTCATTCACTTTGCTAGAAGAAATAAGTGTGCTAAATGGGGAGAAAATCCAAAAATCTGAGATACAAAGGGACTTGTAGTTAAAATCATTGGTGAGGAAAACAAATGCAATGTTATCATTCATTTCAAGTGGACTATAATATAAGAGCAGGGGTGTGATGCTGAGGCTTTATAAGGCACAAGTGAGGCCTCACCTTGAGTATTGTGAGCAGTTTTGGGCTCCTTACCTAAGAAAAGATGAGCTGGCTTTGGAGAGAGTTCTGAAGAAATTCACAGGGATGATTCAGGGAATAAAAGGTTTATCATATGAGGAGCTTTTGATTGCTCTGGGTCTGTGTTTGCTGGAATTTAGAAGGATGAGGAAGCATCTCATTGAAACTATTCAACTGTTGAAAGGCCTAAACAGAGTAAATGTGGGAAGGATGTTTTCCATGGTGGGGCAGTCTAGGACAAGAGGGCACAGCCTCAGGATAGAGGCATATCCATTTAAAACTGCTGTGGAGAAATTTCTTTAGCCAGAAGGCGGTGAATTTGTGGAATTTGTTACCACAGGCAGCTGTGGAGGCCAGGTTGAGATTGATAGGTTCTTGATTGGACACAGCATCAAAGATTATGCGGAGAAGGTTGGAGAGTGAGACTAAGGATGAGGAGAAAAGGATCAGACATGATTGAATGACAGAGCAGATTCATTGGGTCAAATGGCCTAATTCTGCTCCCATGTCTTATGGTCTTATAGTCTTGTAGGAGAAACTGATGCAGTGATAGATAAAAGCTGCAGGATGGTGGTCACACCTCAGTTGCAGGAGACTGGTACCTGGGTGACTGTCAAGGGAGAGGGAAACGAAATAGGCAGCAGGCAGAGAGTACCCCTGTGGACATTTTCCTCAATAATAAGTATATCTATCTGGATATTGTTGGGTGGAGGGGTGAGAAACAAATAAACCAGGGGGAAGATGCAGCAACCAGGTCACTGGCCCTGTGGTTCAGAGGGAAGAGGTGAGAAAAGGATTTCTGTAGTGATAGAGAATTCCATAGTTGGAGGAGTAGACACAAGATTCTGTTGACATGATAGAGTCTCCCAGATGCCAGGATCAGGGATTGGGTCCACAGCATTCTAAAGAGTGAGGGTGAGCAGGCAGAGTCTTAGTACTATGTAACATAGGTGGGAAAAGGGAGCAGATCCTGAAGCGAGAAATCAGTGAACTAGATAGGAAGCTGTAAAGCAGAACTTCTAGGGTAGGAAGCTCTGGATTGCTGCCTGCACCATGTGCCAGTGAGAGCAAGAATAGGATGATTTGGCAGATGAATGCATGACTGAGGAATTGGTGCAGGGGGCAGGGCTTCTTTTATCTGGATCATTGGGATCTCTTTTGGGGAAAGTATGACCTGTAGAAAAGGTATGGGTTATACCTAACCCGAGGGAGACCAATATCATTGAAGGCAGTTTTGCTAGAACTGTTGGGGAGGGTTTAAACTAAGTTGACAGGGGGATGGCAACCAAATTGATATGGCTGGAGTAGATGGATTAGATGGTAAACAAACAGAGGCAGTCCAGAAGGACAGGCAGATGATAGGGCAAGATTGCAGTCATGAGATAAGTTGCAGTGTAACAGAAGGAGAAAATCAGAAAACCTGATGCTTACAGGACTGAAGGTGTTATATTTGAATGCGCACAGTATACAAAATGAGATAGGTGATCTTGTAATTCATTTAGAGATTGGCAGGTATGACATTGTGAGCATCACTGAGTTGTGGCTGAAAGAAGATTATAGTTGCAAACTTAACATACTAGGATACACATTGAATCAAAAAGACAGGCAGGTAGGCAGAAGGTGTGGTGTGGTTCTGTTGGTTGAAAATGAAATCAAATCCTTAGAAAGAGGTAACAAAGTGTCAGAAGATGTAGAATCCTTCTGGGTAGAATTAAGGAGCTTCAAGGGTAAAAGGACAAGAGTTATATATGGGCCTCTAAACAGTAGCCAGGATGTGGGCTACAAATTACAGTGGGAGATAGCAAATGCATGTCAAAAGGGCAATGTTACACTAGTCATGGGGGATTTCAGTATGTAAGTAGATTGGGAAAATCAGGTTGGTGCTGGATCCCAAGAGGGGGGATTTCTAGAATACTGACAAGATAGCTCATTAAAGCAATGTGGTTGAGCCCACTAGGGTTTGGCTATTCTGGATTGGGTGCAATAATGAATCAGATTTAATTAGGGTGCTAAAGGTAAAGGAGCCCTTATGAGACAGTGATCATAATGTGATAGAATTCAATCTGCAATTTGAAAGACAGAAGTCAAAGCCAGATGAATCAGTATTACAGTGGAGCATAAGGAGTTACAGAGGCATGAGAGAGGAGCTGGTCAAAGTTGATCGGAAAGAGACACCAGCAGCGATGACGGGGAGCAGCAATGGCTGGAGTTTCTGGTATCAATTTGGAAGGCACGGGATAGGTACATCTCAAAGATGAAGTACTCTAAATGCTAGATGACGCAACTGTAGCTCACAAAGCAAAAATTAGTGGGAAGATAGAGGATTGGGAAGCTTCTAAAAGCCAACAGAAGGCATTTAAAAAAAACCCAGGAGGGAAAGGATGAAATATGAATGTAAGATGGCCAGTAATGTCAAAGATGATACCAAAGTATCTTTATTCAGTTTACAAAGAATAAAAGAGGCAACTAGAAAATGACACTGGAGAGTTAGTAATGGGGGACAAAGAAATAAGCATTTGCCTCAGTTATCATTGTGGAAGACACTGGCAGTATACTGGAGTTCGAGTGTCAGGAGGCAGAAGTGAGGGTAGGGTATGGAGACACTTTCTCTCCTCATCACACAAGTGGCCTTGCACGGTTCACTTATATCTGATGAATCACTCTAGTGAGACCATCCCCATCCCCGACTATTTATTACCCCGTCACTGCGCTGCACTGTAAACACCTTAAATCTCTTTTATACTGCTATTTGCATTGTAAGTACTGTACATGCTAATATTTCTGTATTAATGCATATTTTATTCCATATCTGTACTTTAACCTCTAACTATATTCTTTGATAACTCTTTATTATTTATAATTGCTGAATTATGGTTTTTGTTGCATGCCATTCCCTGACCAATATACCACAACTAAATATAAATATACATGACAAATAAAGTCAACCTTTAAGATTTTTGAAAATGCTCTTGTGAATTCTAATGAGATGCATCAACTGTTCTGGCATCATTGCTTGGGCAGTTTTAACTGACCTGGATGTGCCACACTCTGGAATTCCTGCTTTAAGAGGCTTTCTGTCAAATTAGACACTAGATACTAAATACTAGAGCACAATACAGGCCCTTCAGCCCTCAATGTTGTGCCGACCCATATATTCCTTTTAAAAAAGTACTAAACCCACACTACCCCATAACCCACTATTTTTCTTTCAACCATGTGCCTGTCCAAGAGGCTCTTAAACACCCCTAATGTTTTAGCCTCCACCACCATCCCTGGCAAGTCATTCCAGGCACTCACAACCCTCTGTGTAAAAAAAAAGCAAAAAAACTTACTCCTGATGTCTCCCCTAAACTTCCCTCCCTTAATTTTGTACATATGCCCTCTAGTGTTTGCTATTGGTGCCCTGGGAAAAGGGTACTGACTATCCACCCTATCTATGCCTCTCATAATCTTGTAGACCTCTATCAAGTCCCCTCTTATCCTTCTATGCTCCTAAGAGAAAAGTACCAGCTCAACTAACCTTGCCTCAGAAGACTTGTTTTCCAATCCAGGCAACATCCTGGTTAATCTCCTCTGCATCCTCTTCATAGCTTCCACATCCTTTCTATAATGAGGTGACCAGAACTGAACACAGTAAGTATGGTCTCACCAGAGATTTGTAGAGTTGCAACATGACCTCTCTATTCTTGAACCCAATCCCCCTATTAATGAAGCCTAGCATCCCATAGGCCTTCTTAACTATCCTATCAACCTATGCAGTGACCTTGAGTGTCCCTCTGTTCATCCACCCTCTTAAGTACCATTAACCCTGTACTCAGTCTTCTGGTTTATCCTTCCAAAATGCATCACCTCACACTTATTCGGATTGAACTCCATCTGCCACTTTTCTGCCCAACTCTGCATCCTGTCTATATCCTCTTGTAACCTTCGACAACCTACAGCTCCATCCACAACTCCTCCAATCTTTGTGTCATCCACAAACTTACTCACCCATCCTTCCGCCTCTTCATCCAGGACATTTATAAAAATCACAGAGCAGGGGTCCCAGGACCAATCCTTGCGGCACTCCACTAGTCACCGACCTCCAGGCAGAATACTTTCCTTCCACTACTACCCTCTGCTTTCTTCCTTTAAGCCAATTTTGTATCCAAATAGCCAAGATTCCACTGATCTCATGCCTCATCACTTTCTGGATGAGTTGTTCGTGGGGGATCATGACAAATGCCTTGCTAAAGTCCATGTAGACCACATCTACCACCCTACCCTCATCAATTTCTTTTGTTACCTCATCAAAAAACTCAATTAGGCTCGTGAGGCACGACCTTCTCTTCACAAAGCTATGTTGACTATACTTAAGGAGATTGTACTTCTCCAAATACTTATAGATACTATCCTTAAGAATCCTTTCCAATAGTTTGCAGAACACTGACGTAAGACTCAGTGGTCTATAGTTCCCAGGATTCTCGCTATTACCTTTTTTAAACAAGCGAACTACATTTTCCATTCTCTAATCCTCCAGCACTTCCCCCGCAGCCAAAGAGGATTCAAAGATCATAGCTACTGCTCCAGCGATCTCTTCTCTCAATTCCCACAGCTACCTGGGGTACATCACGTCTGGCCCTGGGGACTTATCAATCTTGATGCTTTTAAGAAGATCCAACACTACTTCTTCCTTAATCTCCATGTTGTCCAGCACACAGGCCTGTTCTATTTCGACCTCACCCTGATCAAGGTTCTTTTCACTTGTGAATACCGAAGCAAAGTATTTAAGACCTCCCCAAATTCCTCCATCTCCGTGCACATGTTGCCTTCTTTATCCTTTAGTGATCCCACCTTCATTCTTGTCATCCTTCTGTTCTTCACATACGCATTGAATGCCTTGGGGTTCTCCTTAATCCTACATGCCAAGGCCTTCTCATGCCCCCTTTGAGCTCTCCTAAGTCCTTTCTTAAGCTCCTTCCTGGCTACCCTGTATTTCTCATGAGCCCCTCCTGCTTCTTATATCTAACATATGCTTCCTTCTTCCTCTTGATGAGTTGCCTCACATGTGTCGTCAGCCAAGGTTCCCTTTTCCTACCATTTTTTCCTTGTCTCAGTTGGACAACCCTATCCTGAACCCAGCACAAGTGGTCCCTAAACTTCCTCCACATTACTTCTGTGCTTTCACCCTTGAACATCTGTTTCCAATTTATTCTCGCTAGCTCCTGCCTCATCCTTTCATAGTTAGCCCTTCCCCAGTTAAGCACTTTCCCATTTTATCTACTTTTATCCTTTTCCATAGCTATGCTGAAGCTAAGGGAGTTGTGGTCACTCTCACAAAAATGCTCTTCCACCAAGAGGTCTGCCACCTGACCAGGTTCATTACCCAGAACTAGATCCAGTATGGCCTCTCCTCTCGTCAGCTGGTCCACAACCCTGTATTTCCTGCACCATTCTAAAATCTGACTGCTTATCTACTCCTTGGTGTCCCGAGGGCTATTTGGGGCCTATAGACTACTCCCAGCACAGTGATTGATCCCTTCCTATTTCTGACTTCCACCCAGACCGACTCAGTGGACACTCCCTCTGCAGCGTCCTCTCTTTCTATAGCCTTGATACTATCTCTGACCAGTAATGATACTCCACCCCCCCTCCACTTTTCTACCTCCCATCCTATTCCTTTTAAAACACCTAAACTCCGGTACCTACATCAATCAATCCTGCCCTTCCTCCAGCCAAGTTTCAATAACGGCCACAACATCATAGTTCCACATACTGATCCATGCTCTAAGTTCATCCCCTTTACTCCTAATACTTCTAGCGTTAAAATAGACACATTTCAACCCCTCTAACTGGCTACACTTATGTTTTGTCCCCAGCCTGTCCTTCCTCACCAACTCAGAACACATAACATCATGCCCTTGTCCTTCTACCCTAATCTCTGAACTCACATTCTGATTCCCACCCCCTGCCAAAATAGTTTAAACCCTCCCCAACAGCTCTATCAAACCGGCCTGCTCGGATATTGGTCCCTTTCCAGTTCAGGTGCAGTCCATCCTTTTTGTACAGGTCAGACTTTCCCCAGAAGAGATCCCAATGATCTGAACCCCTGCCCCCTGCACCAACTCTTCAGCCACATATTCATCTGCCATAACTTCCTGTTCCCACCCTCTCTTTTTCAATCTCAAGCATTTTTGGAATTATGGTCCAGCTGAAGTTTTATCATGACCATAATGCCTCCTTGTGCAATTTGATCCTGGATTTCCTCACTTGCAGACCCCAGTCTGTTTGGACTGGCAACCACGTCTCAGTACTGATGCACCACAAGGGTGTTTGCTACTCTACTGACTGTGGAAACACATTGAATCAAAAAGACAGGCAGCTAGGCAGTGGGTCTGGTGTGTTATTATATGTGTGCATCATAAAGAACTTCGGCTCCCAGTTGGTAATGTGGGTGGTTCACCCGGAACTGGAAGTGACATTGGTGAACTGGTATTGCACACTCAGCATGGAACTTGAAGTCATGTACTGTAAATAAATATGTGTTAGTTTCACCCACACTAAGTTTTTCTCATCAAGAACAAACATAATATGGTGTCAGAAGTCGGCGTGAGGTCTAAACACAGAAAGCAAATGAATAGCATGTGCTACTGAGAAAGAGATGCTAGTTCTGAGTGGGAAAAGAAAGATGCTACAAGTGAGGTCTGTGCCCTGCATGGCAACAGAGCATATTGTCCCAAGTTCACCAGATTTATCAAGAGATTCAGATGAGAGAAGCCCATAAATTCCTGTCATGGATGAGCTAAGTCCTCCCACAACAAGGCCGTTTACTGGTAATTTAACTGATAACTGGAAATGCTTCAAACAGCAATTCAGTATATATTTAGCAGCAAGCAGAATGAGAGGGGCTGTGGCGACCCATTTCCTGGCACATCCGAACCGGCTCACAATTAGATAGCCTACGGGGGTTTGCGAGCACAGAGCTTTGGAGCCTCTGCGCCACGGGGGACAGGTCGAGAGAGGCTTAAAAGTGAGGCTGAGGATTTTGAATAAAGTTTTTCCTTCGACTACAGTTACCGACTCCGTGTCGTAATTTTAGCGCTGCGTGTAGCACACCGCTACAATTGGTGACCCCGACGGTCCAAACGATTTTTGGACCAGAAATGACCGACACCGCCTCTGTTCATGCGGTTTCGTTGAAACTGCCGGGTTTCTGGACACAGCGCCCGGACCTATGGTTCCAGCAAGCCGAAGCCCAATTCCACGTTCGCCAGATCACCTCAGGAGACACCCGCTACTACTACGTGGTGAGCTCCCTCGACCAGGACACAGCGGCCCAGGTCGCGGAGTTCATACAGTCACCCCCGGCAGACGGCAAGTACACGGAATTCAAAGCCTTGCTCCTCAGGACTTTCGGACTCTCACGGCACGAGCGGGCTGCCCGTTTACTGCACCTGGATGGCTTGGGCGACAGACCTCCATCGGCTTTAATGAATGAGATGTTGTCTCTGGCCGGAGGACACACACCCTGCCTCATGTTTGAGCAGGCATTCCTGGAGCAGCTGCCCGAGGACATACGCCTGCTGCTGTCCGACGCGGATTTCAGTGACCCCCGGAAGGTGGCAGCCCGGGCGGACTTGCTGTGGAACGCCAAAAAGGTGAGTGGGGCGTCCATCGCGCAGATCTCCCAGCCACGCTCCCGGCAGCAAACCAGTCCAGGCCTGGCCGCAGAGCCCGCCGACCCCCGGCCCAATGAACACTGGTGCTTCTACCACCAGCAGTGGGGCGCAGAAGCCCGCCATTGTCGCCCGCCCTGCAAGTTCCCGGGAAACGCCAGGGCCAGCCGCCGCTGATGGCTACGGCGGCTGGCCATCGGGATAGCCTCCTGTATGTGTGGGATAGAAGGTTGGGACGCCGGTTTTTGGTCGATACTGGGGCTGAGATCAGCGTTTTACCTCCGACGAGTTACGACACCCGCAGCAGGGCACCGGATCCCCCCCAAGGGCCGTGAATGGCAGCACAGTAAGGACCTATGGCACCCGTCAGGTGCAGCTATAGTTCGGCTCCAGCCAGTTCACGTGGGACTTCACACTGGCCACCGTAGCCCAACCGCTTCTGGGTGCGGATTTTTTGCGGGCTCACAGCCTACTGGTCGACCTGCCCAGGAAGAGACTGGTACACTCCGAGACCTTTCAGACGTTCTCCCTGGGTGCAGCCCAGTTGCCGGCCCCTCACCTCGGCTCCATCACGCTGTCCGACAACGACTTCACCAGGGTCCTGGCGGATTTCCCATCGGTTCTGGCACCGCGGTTCACAGCGGCCATGCCCAGGCACGGCGTACAGCACCACATCCCGACCCAGGGACCACCCCTCCATGCCCGCGCTCGGCGGCTTCCCCCGGACAAGCTCCGACTGGCGAAGGAGGAGCTCCAGAGGATGGAGGAATTGGGGATCATCCGGCGGTCCGACAGCCCATGGGCCTCCCCCCTGCACATGGTGCCCAAAGCGACGGGAGGCTGGAGACCATGCGGCGACTACCGCAGGCTGAACGAGGCTACCACACCGGACCGCTACCCTGTGCCGCACATTCAGGACTTTGTGGCAAATCTGCACGGCGCACGGATCTTCTCCAAGGTAGATCTCGTCCGGGGATACCATCAAATCCCGATGCATCCTGACGACGTCCCCAAAATGGCTCTCATCACCCCATTCGGCCTTTTCGAGTTCCTCCGCATGCCGTTCGGCCTGAAGAATGCCGCACAGATGTTTCAGCGGTTAATGGACGTGGTGGGACGGGACCTGGACTTCGCGTTCATCTATTTGGATGACATCCTCATAGCCAGCAGCAGTCGTCAGGAGCATCTGTCCCACCTCCGTCAACTCTGCGCCCGACTGAGTGAGTACGGTCTTACAATCAACCCTGCCAAATGCCAGTTCGGACTCAATACCATTGACTTCCTGGGCCACAGGATTACTAAAGACGGGGCAACCCCTCTGCCCGCTAAGGTAGATGCGGTCTGCCACTTTCCCCGACCCACCACGATCAAAGGCCTTCAGGAATTCGTAGGTATGGTCAATTTCTACCGCCGCTTCCTCCCTTCAGCTGCCCGGATCATACGCCCCCTGTTCGCCCTGATGTCGGGTCCGAGCAAGGACATTACCTGGGACGAGGAGTCCGACGCCGCTTTCGTTCAAACGAAGGAAGCTTTGGCGAATGCCGCAATGCTAGTACATCCCAGAATGGACGCCCCTACCGCCCTCACAGTGGACGCATCTAACACGGCAGTCGGTGGGGTACTGGAGCAACTCATTGCGGGTCGCTGGCTACCCCTGGCGTTTTTCAGCAAACACCTGCGGCCACCCGAGCTCAAGTACAGTGCTTTTGACCGGGAACTGTTGGCGCTCTACCTGGCAATCCGGCATTTCAGGTACTTCCTAGAAGGTCGGCCCTTCACCGCGTTCACGGACCACAAACCGATTACCTTTGCGTTTACGAAAGCGTCTGACCCCTGGTCGTCCCGCCAGCAACGCCACCTGTCCTACATCTCTGAATACACGACGGATGTCCGGCACGTCTCGGGTAAGAACAGTCGTGGCGGATGCGCTCTCTCGCCCTACCGTTCATGCCCTTTCCCAAGGGGTAGACTTTGAGGCACTGGCAGAGGCGCAGCAGGCGGATGAGGAGATTCCGAGTTACAGAACCACAGTCTCCGGTTTGCAGCTCCAGGACCTCCCCGTAGGCCAAGGTGAGAAGACCCTACTCTGTGACGTCGCCACTGGCCAGCCTCGTCCAGTCGTCCCGACAGCCTGGCGGCGCCGTGTTTTCGACTCCATTCATAACTTGGCGCATCCCTCCATCCAGACAACTGTCCGGATGGTTTCCAGCAGGTTCATTTGGCACGGACTCTGCAAACAGGTCAGTGAATGGGCCAAAACGTGCATGCACTGCCAGACGGCCAAGGTGCAGCGGCACACCAAAGCCCCACCGCAGCAGTTCCATCTCGCCCACCGGCGTTTCGACCACATTCATGTGGATATTGTGGGCCCCCTGCTAGTGTCGCGCGGAGCGCGGCACCTCCTGACTATCGTGGACCGGTTCACGAGATGGCCAGAGGCGGTCCTGCTCACCGACACCACCTCCGAATCTTGCGCCCGAGCCCTGATCGCCACCTGGATATCTCGCTTTGGTGTACCGGCCCACATTACCTCCGACAGAGGCGCCCAGTTCACCTCCAGCCTCTGGTCAGCTATGGCCAGCCTTTTGGGGACTCAGCTGCACCACACCACTGCCTACCATCCACAGTCGAACGGGCTAGTGGAGCGTTTCCACCGTCACCTGAAGCCGGCCCTCATGGCCCGCCTGCGAGGAGCCAACTGGGCGGACGAGCTTCCCTGGGTCCTACTCGGCATCCGCACAGCGCCCAAGGACGACCTGCACGCCTCGTCGGCCGAGTTGGTATACGGCGCACCCCTGGTCATCCCCGGGGAGTTCCTACCAGCCCCGCGGGGGCAAGAGGAAGATCCCACAGCAGTCCTGGGCAGATTACGCGAGAAGCTGGGTAACCTGGCCCCCATACCCACTTCACAGCACGGGCGGCACCCGACCTGCGTACCCAAAGACCTACAGAACTGTAATTTTGTGTTTGTACGAGGGGGCGGGCATCGGCCACCGCTGCAGCGGCCATACGAGGGGCCGTTTATGGTGCTCCGGAACAACGGGTCCACGTTCGTGCTGGACGTTGGGGGGAAAGAGGAGGTTTTCACGGTGGACCGCCTCAAACCGGCCCATGTGGACCTGGCGCAACCGGCCGAGTTTCCGGCACCTCGGCGCAGAGGCCGACCTCCCAAGCAGGTTCTGGCCCAGACTGTGGACATGGGGGGTGTATCGCCGATTCTGGGGGGGGGGGGTTATGTGGCGACCCATTTCCTGGCACATCCAAACCGGCTCACAATTAGATAGCCTACGAGGGTTTGCGAGCACAGAGCTTTGGAGCCTCTGCGCCACGGGGGACAGGTCGAGAGAGGCTTAAAATTGAGGCTGAGGATTTCAAATAAAGTTTTTCCTTCGACTGCAGTTACCGACTCCGTGTTGTAATTTTACCGCTGCGTGTTAGCGCACCGCTACAGGGCTGAGGAAAAATTGAAAGCATCCATCTTTCTACATGCAATTGTTGAAGATGCTTTGGACATCTATAACAGCTTTCAAATTGATGAGATAGCTTTTACATTGGCCACTCTGATGACAAAATTTGAGAAGTATTTTATTCCAAGTAAAAACATCACATTTTAAAGATACAAGTTCTTTTCCTGCGACCAGAAACAAGGCATTAGCTTTGACCAATATCTAGCTGAACTTCACACACTGAGTAAATCCTGTGAGTTTTGAGATTTCAGAGACTTACTAGCTAGGGAGAAAATAGTTTGCGGAATTCCATATACTGTAATGGACTTGGAGAAAGCCTGCTCCGTGAAAGAGATTGAAACTGGAAAAGGCTGTGAATATGTGTAGGGTAGCAGAGACCTCACGAGCACAAGCCAAGGAGCTGCACAGGGCAGAAACAATAGTGCATGTTGTGAAAATGGGCAGAGCACAGAACATTTCCCAAAGCAACATAGCAAAGAGGTAGCTCAAACAGCAAATGTGAAGGCACATTCTTTTCTTTTTGTAATTTATTTTTTATTGAAGTTTATCATCAAACAAACAATTCCATAAGATGTACTTCAGCTACTGTACATATATATCATATAATCATATTTGTCACAAATCTCCACATAATAATTATCTGATAGATCTTTCTATCTTATAGAAAAGAGAGAAAGAACAATCGGAATAAGAAAACTATGTACAAAGTAGGGAGTGATCTTTTTTTACAACATATTCATTGATGTGAGAATAAATTCAGGCCTATGACAATGGTGAAGGCACACTCTAAAGATGTGTCCTGCTTATGGAAATTCTTGCAATAATTGTGGGAAGAAAAATCATCTTGCTGCAGAGCTGGGGCACCAAGAGAAAGGTGCACACGGTTGATGAGGAAATGCAGGAAGTATTTATAGATTCTCTGCAGACTGCTGGTGATGGTAAGAACAAATGGGTAGTTCCAGTGACTGAATGAGACAATAATTTCATACAAGTTTGACACTAGAGCCCGGATGAATCTGTTATCCATGGATGATTACAAGGCTCTCAAAGTAAACAGCAAGATTTACTCAGTGAAGTTAAAAGTGACTGACTATACTGGAGAGAATGCTCCAGTAAAAAGAGTTTGTATATTGACCTTTGCCAGATATCAGCGCTGCACTCCGGAGTGAAGGCTCCCAAGTTCGAATCCAGTCGGGCCACTCCTGGACACGCTTTCCATTTGTGCTGGTCTGAGTGTCAAGCTCGCAACTCGGCCTTGTGAAAAAAAACACTGCTCTGTGAGAAGGACGTGGAGGATCACTCACAGAATCTTTCCTCAAAGACAGCCACTTAAAAAAATAAGTGGTCGCCAAGGCTCTGGCAGAGTATGGCACACACAAAAAAAATATATTGTCCTTCAAGCATAACGGACAGCACCTGAAGCATAACTACTGATGATTGAAAAGTGAGTACAGCCATTATTAGGTCTGAGTGCACATGAAAAGCTTAACCTGGTGAAAAAAGTTTTAGCAGTGGCTTTGCAGTCCAAAGATGACCACATTTCACTTACGGAAGAGTACACAGATGTCTTTGAAGGACTCGGATGCTTACCCGGTGTACGCAAAATTCATATAGTTGAGACAGTGGGTCCTGCTGACAATGCATGCAGGAAAGTTCCATTTGCACTTAGAGACAAACTTAAACAAGAATTAGCATGCATGAAATAGATAAATATCACACAGAAAATTGAAGAACCATCTGACTGGGTGAGCTCCCTGGTCACTGTGCAAAAGAAAACTGGAGCTTTGCAGATATGTTTAGACCCAAAAGATCTCAATAAAGCCAAAAAAGGAGCATTTTAAATTGCCAACACTAGAGGAGATAATGTCATGGTCTGCAGGTGCCAAGTGGTTTAGCAAACTTGATGCATTGTCTGTGTTTTTAGCAGATGAAGCTCAATGAAACAAGTTCAAGAGTGTGTACTTTTAATATACCAGAGGGAAAATATCACTTTCTTCATTTACTGTATGGTTTCTGTCCGCACCAAATGTCTACCATAAAATCATTCCATGATCTTCGAGGGCATATCTGGTGTCAAGACCAAGATGGATGACATCATCATTTGGGGGTGCATCAAGGAGAAACATGATGCATGCCTGAAACAGGTGCTAGACATGACATGGAATGCCAATTTGAAATTAAAGAGAAATGTGAGTTTGGTGTTAAGGTAATGACTTTCATAGGAAATGTCATATTGGAAAATCAGCCATTGAGAAAATGAAGAGGCCTCCAAACCAGGAGGAGATGGAACATTTCCTGGAGACGGTGACTTACCTGGATAGAGTCATCTCTTGACTGTCTACTGTATCAGCCCCACTGAAGTCACTCCTTGAGCAGCAAAATGAGTGGATTTGATCTCAAGAGCAGAAAGAGTGTTTCCAGAGGCTGAAAAGAATCCTAACTGAAGAGCCCCTGCTGAAGTTTTATGATCTAGAAAGGTTACTAGAATCTCAGCCTATGCATCAAAGGCTTTAACAGGTGCGGAAGCCAGTTGTGAACAGATAGAGAAAGAGCTTCTCGCCAGCAAATATGGACTCACTTTCAAGGACTCTTCATCTCATGTTCTTAATATTTATTGTTTGTTTATTATTATTATATTTTTCTTTTTGTATTTGTCTTTTGCACCCTGGCTAAATGCCCAAGTAGGTGCAGTCTTTCATTGATTCAGTCATTGTTATTAGTCTATAGTATGCCACAAGAAAATAAATCTCAGGATTGTATATGGTGATTAATATGTACTTTGATAATAAACTTACTTTGAACTTCAAAATTTATGAACCTAAGTAACGTGCTTGACACGGTTCCCTATAATAATGGATTCTGAAGGTCAGGAGGTATGGGATCGTGGCTGTGTGGATTCAGAATTGTCTTGCCCACTAAAGGCAGTGGATGATAGTAGATGGAGCATATTCTGCATGGTCAGGGACTAATGACGTACCACAGGGATTTGTTCTGGACCCGCTGCTCTTTGTAATTTTTACAAATGAGGAAGTGAACGGCAGGTTAGTAAGTTTAAAATGTTAGGTTAAAAAGACTGATGGTGCTATGAATAGTGTGGAATGTTATAGGTTACAACGAGACATTGATAGGATGCAGAACTGGGCTGAGAAATGGCAAATGGAGTTCAATCCTGAAAAGCGTGAAGTGATACACTTTGTGTATTTAATATTTCAAATATTACATCACCATGCCATGCACACATCCCTTGCTTAAAGTAAAAATGAAACCATGACCTATCTTCTGGGCTCCCATCTTTTTCCTTTCAATTAACTTTATGTTTTAGAGTTACAAGACATAAAGGTGGTGACTAGCAAGTTAAAGAAAAATGAGATAATTACCTAGGTACTGAAGCACTGTGAGATATTTGAACTTTTTAAAAAGTGCAGCGGAAAACAGTCAAATAATAAATTACAGCATGTATTTTTCGGGAAGGGAGAAAACGTTCAAGTTTTTAAAAAGGTGGAAAACGGACAAATTCATGGGTTCTTATACATTGAGTACCCAGTAATAATAATCATAAAGAAAACAGAAGCAGAAATGGCAGGCTACATTGGAAAGATAGATGCATCTGATTGCACAAGAGGTAACTGGAATGTGTATACTGAGCTAATTGAGCAGTATTTTAATGGTATTCAGTCTGAAACGTCAACCATACTTTTTTCCATAGATGCTGCCTGGCCTGTTGAATTCCTCCAGCATTTTGTGTGTGTTGCTTGGATTTCCAGCACCTGCAGATTTTCTCTTGTGAGTGTTTTAAACAAAATGAAATAGCCAAAGAGAAGTGAGTGCCAGTGTTGCTGAATGCATTGTGTTTAAAGGCATACAGTTTGCTTAGAAATTTAACTATTCCAACCAAAATGAGCTTTGCTGATATCATGAAAGTAATCAAGAACATTTAGAATCACACCTATTGTTCATTGCAGAATGCTTTAGGTTTCATAAGCAGCTTCAAAAGGTAGGGGAGTGAGTCTATTTCAGTGTACATGGCTGAATTGAGGAGTGTCTGAGAATTGTGAGTTCAGTGATGGGATTAATGATGCATAGAGAGATTAGTTTGTGGAATTGTCAAAGAAAGCAGTCAAAAATGGCTCCTAACTGATAGATAGGTCTCCTATCAGATTCCTTCTTCTTCAGCCCTTTACCTTTTTACCCTATCACCTCCCAGATTCTCATTCCATCTCCACTTTTTCACCCAGCTGCCATCCCCCTCATTTGGTCTCGTTTTTATCATCTGCCAGCTTGTACTTTTCTTCCTGCACCTTCTTATTTTGACTTCTGCTCCCTTCCATTCCAGACCTGATTAAAGTTCTTAGCCTTAAAAGTCAGCTGTTTATTCCTCTCCATATGCAGCCTGACTTGCAGAGTTCCTCCAACATTTTGTGTGTGTTACCCGTTTCATGTTTCTTAGTGCACTCCTGTGTGGTGTTCAAGATTTTCAGCGTCTGCAGATGGGAGATAGGAAACATTCCTTTAAAGAGTGCTTGAAAGCCACAGATTTGATGTCATCAATGTGGTGCTTACACCCAGTCACCCTCTCGGTGTTACTGTTTATGACACAGCTTTCTTAATAAATGTTAGCAGGCTTTTTTTAAGTAGCATTAAAATGATTAACAAGGCTTTCTGAGGCATTTTCTCTGGCCCAGACTCCTGCTACTCCACTGTAATCTTGAAATAAACACAAGTTAAACCATCATTCCAGCTAATAGTACCATCTTGGTCATCTTGGAATTCTCTTTACTGTCAGCAGTACTTGACAAAAGTAACCCAAGGGTCTGAATGAAGAAGTACAAATTAAACATAAAATCGAGTACAGAGGGTAAAACATAGACTGGTCTTAAAAAGTAAGACTATAATTAAAAGTAGTAGAGAAAAAAAGAAAAACTACTTAAAATTGCATTTTCTATATTATCTCCAATATCAGAAGAATTAAATTCATACCTGGAAGATTAAAATTTTATACCTGTTTTTAGGCAATATCACTGGTAATGTATTACAATTTTACTTGCTGCCAGTTTCCAGTTTCTCAGAGCTGTTTGTGATCATGGCTGCTACTCTACACAGAAAACTGTCTTGCAATATCCCTATATCTCTTGATTCCCTGAAGATTTAGAATTCTATTTACCTCTGCATGAGTGGACTTAGTAACTGAGTATCCACAACCCTCGGGGGGAGAGAAATCCAAATACTCACCTATGTTTCTCCCCGCTCCCCATCTTTTTCTTCAGATTGTGATCCTTTGTCCTAAACTGTTTAACCAGGAGAAATATCCAGCCTGCAAGAATCACACGCATAAGATGCTGAAGGAACTCAGTCACTCAAGCAACATTTATGCAGAGGAATAAATAGTTGTTTCAGGCCAAAACATTTCATCAGGACCCTTCATCTGAAAAACTTCATGATGGAGTTCTTCATCAGAACTTCAATGATTTGTCCTCTGTCTTCAGATCTCTAGTGAAATACATACTGTACCTGGTCTGCTTAATCTCTCCTCAATCCACAAATTTTGACAATCTAGATTATAAGATTATGAGAGGAATAGATCAAGTAGACAACCAGTACAGGTGTTCACCCCCTTTACAAAGGTAGAGTGTTCCTGTGAAACATTTCTTAAGTTGAAATGGTGTAAAGCGAAGAACCATTAATTTATATGGGAAAAATCTTTGTAAAAGTGAAAAATCCCCTTTGTAATGTGAAAACAGTTTACTAATGTAGGTCTTTTATAAAAGCAAAGTGGTGTAAAGCGAACATTCGTAAAGCGGAGAAACCTGTATCTTTTTCCCAGTGTTGATATGTTGATATTTTCTTTGGCAGGAGGAATCTTTCAAAGGAGCTGTGTGGGGAAAGTTTTTTTTTAACACGGAGTTGTGGGTTCTTGGAATAAACTGCCAGGAGTTGTGGAGGAGGCAAATGCAATAGAGGCACTAAAGAGGCTCTTGGAGAGCCACATGAATGTATGGAGAATTGAGAGTCATTAAACATACTGTAGGTAGAAAGTACTAGTTTAGTCAGGGATTAATGTTTGATACAATGTTGTGAGTTTAAGGGCCTGTCCCTCTTCAATAGTTTGTTCCACTTTCTAAGTACTAGCATGGGTCAGCTCACTCCTGACTTGAACCTGAGCATTGCCACATGACCCTGTACCCCTTATTCTCTTTGAGTTTTTAACCCTTCCCCATTTCCCCTCGCTTTTTACTTTTTTCTTTCTGGTTCTGGGTGCAGGTTCGGTCTGAATGACCATTTAAATATAATTGTTTCTGAAGAGTTCAGAAATAGTCAAAGCTGCCTTTCTGTGAAAACTCACTTTTGTCACTTTTCAATCAAATGTGGTAGACATCTTGCTGGTGGTGAACTTTGTACTGAAATTGTTTCGGACAGCTTCTTCTGCATTCGGTGTTAATAAACCTGATTCTGTTTCTGGTTCATACTGGAAAGGTAGTGTTAGAGTATTAATCACTCACCAGCAATACATGGTAACATCAACAATAGGTGCTAAATCATATGCAAATTAATTTCATTTCATAGTTATGTAGCTTTCGATAGTTCATCTGCTGAACACCACCTTCCCGAGTAGCTTAAATGAATTTCTAGCCACAGGATTCACTTTAGATTTTAAATTCAGTCATCAAAAAAAACTATTTTACTAACAGACTGGTCAATTTAATCTTAGAACTTTAAACAAATGCTTCTGGTAGATTATTTTGTTCTATTATATTTGCTTCTTGTAGGTTTTACTATTATAGCTTGGTATATGAGATCAGCAGCTTCATTAACAAATCAAACCTTTGCATGGATTTCAGAACAACGAAACACAAAAAATGCTTTCAGTAAGAGTTTTCAACTGTACTGAAACACCTGAGGAGACTGGGAACAAAATATCTCATGCTGGGTCATGGGCACTGCTGTGTCATGGGCACTGTTGGATCATGGGCACTGCTGGGGGCATGGGCAATATTGGGCATATTGGGCAATGATGGGAATATTGACACTGTTTTGTCATGAGCACTACTAGAGATGGGCAATCATGGGGACATGGGCACTACTAGAGATATGAGCACTGCTGCAGACGTGGAAACCGATGGGAACATGGACACCGATGGGGACGTGGGCAATAATGGGGACATGGGTACAGCTGCGGATATAGAAACTGATGGGAACATGGACATGACTTGCAACATGGAAACTGTTGGGAACGTGGACACTGCTGGGGATATGGCACTGCCAGGGACGTGGGCAGAGCTGGGGATATGGGCACTGCTTGTTTCATGGACATTGATGGGGACATGTAATTTACTGGGGACATGGACACTGATGGGTACATTGGCTCTATGGGGACAATGATACTGCTCGGTATGCTGCTGGTGACATGCACACTTCTGGGACAGACTCTGATGGAGTCATGAATGAATTTTGGTGACACAGACGTTACTGGGGACATGGATGTTGCTGTTGCATGGACACTGTTGGGTACATGGACACTGTTGGGTACATGGACACTGCTGGGGACAGGGTCGCTGTTTGGGACACTGGGGGCACTGCTGGGTACTTGGACATTTCTGAGGTCATGGACACTGTTCAGTACATGGACACTGCTGGGACATGGACACTGCTGGGGACATGGACACTGCTGGGTACTTGGACATTTCTGAGGTCATGGGCACTGCTGGGTACATGGACACTGCTGGGACATGGACACTGCTGGGGACATGGACACTGTTGGGTACATGGACACTTCTGGGGACATGGACACTGCTGGGGACATGGACATTTCTGAGGTCATGGACACTGCTGGGTACATGGACACTGTTGGGTACATGGACACTGCTGGGGACATGGACACTGTTGGGTACATGGACACTGCTGGGACATGGACACTGCTGGGGACATGGACACTGCTGGGTACATGGACACTGCTGGGATATGGACACTGCTGGGGACATGGACTCTGCTGGGGACATGGACACTGCTGGGATATGGACACTGCTGGGATATGGACACTGTTGGGTACATTGGGACTGACAGAGATATTGACACTGCTGGGGACATGGACACTGCTGGGATATGGACACTGTTGGGTGCATTGGGACTGATGGAGACATGGACACTGCTGGGGTCATGTATGCCACTGGGGAAATGGACATTGCTGTAGCATGGATGTTGCTGGGTATATGGACATTGCTTCGAACGGTTTGTTTCCATCTCTTTTGAACTTTTTGTTGTGATCGTGTTGCCACAGTGCTGGTGTATAGTGTGCAGAAAACCTTTGATGCAGAACTAAAAATACCATGATGTTCTGCAGGAGTGGCAGTGTAGACAAATGTGATAGTGACATTCAGCAGTTTCTTGGATAGTTCTATAACTTACAGAGGAAGGACACAACTGAAGTAATTAGTAATACAAGAGATTCTGCAGATGCTGGAAATCCAGAGTAATACAAAATGCTGGAGGAGCTCAGCAGGTCTGGCATCATCTATGGAAAGGAATAGGGCTAAATGTTTGGAGCTGAGTCCAGATGAAGGGTCCCACCTGAAATGTTAACTATTTATTCCTTTCCATTTATGCTGCCAGACCTGCTGAGTTCCTCCAGCATTTAGTTTGTAAAACACAGTGCAGAATAGACTAATCTGGCCCTTGAGCTGTGCCAGCCAGCAACCCCTCACTTAACTCTAGCCTAATCATGTGACAAGTCACAATGACCAATTAACCTACCAAGCAGTAGGAATCTGGAATGTGCGAGGAAACAGGAGTACCCCAAGAAACCACTTGTGGTCACACGGAGAATGTATTAACTCCTTACAGAGAGCTGTGGGAATTGAACCCGGATTGCCCATACTGTAAAGCATTGTGCTAACCACTGCGGTACTGCGCTGCATTTGTGTGTGTCAGTGTAGTTAGTCATGTAATTACTACTTTAATTAATACAGCACAACATTGTGAGCTGGATGGCCTGTTGCTGTACAGTGTTGCTAAGGCAGGTTGGTGCTCGTGGCTCGAGTGGAATTATGATGTCACTGCAAATCTCCTTCTGCACTTTTTACCAAGTCATCAAGCTAGACTTGCTGTTCTTTGCTCAAGAATACGTATATGCAACGTGCATTGAAAAACTTACTTGCAGCAGCATCATAGGTACATTGCATGAGACTCAATATTCACAAGAAAGACGTACACTCTGGGGTTACTTTATTAGGTGCCTCTGTGTATGTTCATAGTATTCTGCAGTTGTAACTTATCCACTTCAATGTTCAAAGTGTTTTGCAACCACAAATACTCTTCTGCACAACATTGTTATAATGCATGGTTATTTGAGTCACCACTGACACCTTCCTGTCAGCTTGAACCAGTCTGGACATTCTTCTCTGACCTCTCTCATTAACAAGTCATTTTTGCCCTCAGAACTGTCACTCACCCACTAGGTTTTTGTTTTTGTTGCTCGGACCATTCTCCGCAAACACTGAAGACTGTTGTTTATGATAATCCCAGGAGACCGATCAGCAGTTTCTGAGATACTTAAACCACCATCTCTGGCACCAACAATCATTCCAAAGTAACAGTCACTAGATCACATTTCTTCCCCATTCTGAACAACAACTGAACCCATTGACCTTGTCAGTATGCTTTTGTGCATTGAGTTGCTACCACATGATTGGCTGATTAGATTGCACTAAAGAGCAGATATACAGGTCTACCTAATTAAGTAATTGCTAAGTGTAAATTATACAAAATTCTAGAGTATAGTTGGAAAGTCCATTGCAATGTGAGGTAATCGATGTGTTCATAGTGTCGCTATACTGAGATACCGATTAGAGTTGTGCAGATTGGTTTAAGAATTAAATAGTAGAAGTTCTACCATTCTTGAACTTGGTTTTGTGGGACTTTATGCTTCTGTACCTTCTGCCCATGCCACTGTGAGAAGGTGGAATGGTTCAGAAGATGTGGATCTTTCATGACAGCTGTTGCCTTATTGAAGGCAATATCTCATATAAGTAGTGTTTCATGTCATTATTTTATGTTATTCTTGTGACTATTGTGTATCTGATGCTATGCACCTGTCATGTTGCTGTAAGTAAGCTTTTCTTTGTACATAAATAGTGCCTATAAAAAGTATTCACCCCCCCTTGGAGGTTTTCACGTTTTATTGTTTTACAACATTGAATCACAGTGGATTGAATTTGGCTTTTTTGACACTGATCAACAGAAAAAGACTCTTTCATGTCAAGGTAAAAACAGATCTCTACAAAGTGATTTAGATGACTTACAAATATAAAATACAAAATAATTGATTGCGTAAATGTTCAACACCCCCTCCCCTTAATATGACTTACCAAATCAACATTGGTACAGCCAATTGGTTTTAGAAGTCAAATAATTAGTTAAATGTACATTTGCTTTTGGAGATGTGTGTGCAGCCAAGGTGATTCGACTGATTGTAGTAAAAATACACCTGAATCTGAATGGTCCAACTGCTGGTGAGTCAGCATCCTGGCAAAACTACACCAGGAAGACAAAAGAACACTCCAAGCAACTCTGCAAAGAGGTTATTGAAAAGCACAAATCAGGAGATGGATATAAGAAAATCTCCAAGTCACTGAATATCCCTTGGAGTACAGTTAGGTCAATCATCAAGAAATGGAAAGGACATGGCAGAACTGTAGATCTGCCTAGAGCAGGCCATCCTCAAAAACTGAGTGACTGTGCAAGAAGGGGACTAGTGAGGGAGGCCACCAAGAGACCTATGACAACTCTGGAGGAGTTACAAGCTTCAGTGGCTGAGATGGGAGAGACTGCACATATAACAACTGTTGCCCTGTTGCTTCACCATATGTATCTTATGGGAGAGTGGCAAAGAGAAAGCCACTGTTGGAAAAACAATCTCACAAGAAATCTCAGTAGAGTTTTCCAGAAGGCAAGTGAGAGACTCTGAAGTCAGCTGGAAGGGGGTTCTATTGTCTACTGAAACCAAAACTGAGCTTTTTGGCCATCAGACTAAACGCTGTTTGACGCAAGTCAAATGCGGCACATCATCAAAAACACACCGTCCCTACCATGAAGCACGGTGGTGGCTGCATCATGCTGTGGGGATGCTTCACTGCAGCACACCCAGGAAGGCTTGTGAAGGTAGAGGGTAAAATGAGTGGCAAAATACAGGGAAATCCTAGAAGAAAACCTGATGCAGTCTGATAGAGAACCATGACTTGGGAGATTTGTTTTGTAGCAAGGTAGTGATTCCAAGCATAAAGCCAAAGCTACACAGGAATGGCTTAAAAACAACAAATTTAATGTCCTGAAGTGGCCAAGTCAGAGTCCAGACTTGAAAAAGGCTGGTCACTCTTGATCTCCATGCAACCTGACAGAGCTTGAGCAATTTTGTAAAGAAGAATGGTGAGAAATTGCAGTGTCCAGATGTGCAAAGCTAATAGAGCCCTATCCACACAGACTCAAGGCTGTACTTGCTTCCAAAGGTGTATCTACTAATTACTATCTTGAAGGAGGTGAATACTAATGTAATCAATTATTTTGTGTTTTATAATTATAATTAATTTAGATCACTTTGTAGAGATCTGTTTTCACCTTGACACGAAAGAGTCTTTTTCTGTTGATCAGTGTCAAAAAAGCCAAATTAATCCACTGTGATTCAATGTGGTAAAACAATAAAACATGAAAAATTCCGGAGGGGGGGGCGAGGTGAATACTTTTTATACTTCTACACATACAAGTACATATATGTACTTGTGGTTGTGTCAATAAACCTGACTTTGGCTTTAAATATTCTTGATGGTGGGAAGGTTGTGCTGTATTGTCTGAGGTGCACTGCTTCATGATGTAAAAATAAAGATTACTGATTAGCTTTATTTGTAACAGACATTGAAACATCAAAATGTACAGTGAAGGCAGCGTTTGCATCAAATCAAATTGATCAGTGAGGATCAGTGGTGCACTTCTGGCACCAACATAACACGCCCAGAACACACTAACCCTAAACCTGCTTCTTAGGAATGTGAGAGGAAACTGAGACATGCGTAGGAAACCCAGGGGGTCATGGGGAGAGTGCTAAACCTCCTTACAGGCAGTGGCAGGAATTGAACCCTTAATCAGTGATCAAGGCATTGTGATGCCTTGTGAGAACCGTGATGTGATGGCATTGTGAAGCCCATACAAAAGCAGAATCAGGTACATTATTACTGAAATACGTAGTGAAATTTGTTGTTTTGCAGCAACAGTACAGTACAATATATAAACAATCAATTACAATAAGAAATGTATATATGTATACACTGTATAGATTAAATGTAATAACTAGTGCAAAAACAATGCAGTATTGTTCATAAATCGGTTTATTGTCAGTTTAGAAATCTGATAGTGGTGGGGGGGGCGGGGGAAGAAGCTATTCCTAAAACACTGTGTGTGTGCCTTCTGGCTCCTGTACCTCCTGCCTGATGGTATCATCGAGAAGATGGCATGTCCTGGGTGGTGGGGGTTCTTAATGATAGATGTTGCCTTTTTAAGTCACCACTTTTTTAAGTCAAGCCAACTTTTATTGACATTTCGACCATAGCTGCTGGTACAGTGCATAGCAAAAATGAGACAACGTTTTCAGGAGCATGGCGTTACATGACACAGTACAAAAATTAGACTGAACTATGTAATAAAACAAAACAGAGAAAGCTACACTAGACTACAGACCTACACTGGACTGCTTAAAGTGCACAAAAACAGTGCAGGCATTACAATAAATAATAAACAGGACAGTAGGGCAAGGTGTCAGTCCAGGCTCTGGGTATTGAGGAGTCTGATAGCTTGGGGGAAGAAACTGTTACATAGTCTGGTCGTGAGAGCCCGAATGCTTCGGAGCCTTTTCCCAGATGGCAGGAGGGAGAAGAGATTGTATGAGGGGTGCATGGGGTCCTTCATAATGCTGCTTCCTTTGTGGATGCAGCGTGTAGTGTAAATGTCCGTGATGGCGGGAAGAGAGACCCTGATGATCTTCTCAGCTGACCTCACTATCCGCTGCAGGGTCTTGCGATCCGAGATGGTGCAATTTCCGAACCAGGCAGTGATGCAGCTGCTCAGGATGCTCTCAATACAACCCCTGTAGAATGTGATGAGGATGGGGGGGTGGGTGATGGACTTTCCTCAGCCTTCGCAAAAAGTAGAGACACTGCTGAGCTTTCTTTGCTATGGAGCTGGTGTTGAGGGACCAGGTGAGATTCTCCGTCAGGTTAACACCAAGAAATTTGGTGCTCTTTACGATTTCTACCGAGGAGCCGTCGATGTTCAATGGGGAGTGGTCACTCTGTACCCTCCTGAAGTCAACAACCATCTCTTTTGTTTTGTTCACATTAAGAGACAGGTTGTTGGCTCTGCACCAGTCTGTTAGCTGCTGCACCTCCTCTCTGTAAGCTGACTCGTCGTTCTTGCTGACAAGATCCACCACGGTCGTGTCACGAAAGAGAGATATAAAATATGCATATACAAGATATAACAATAAATATAAATATTTTATACAGAAGTCAGTGCTGTTGCATGGAAGACAGATATGAAGTTCAGGAGAAACACTACCAGAAGTGTCTACAATTGAACACTGTAGGTTACTGGAACTGAGCGAAAATCAGTGGTCAGAAACATTCTCAGTTTAATCAGACAGCTGGAAAATGTCAGTTGTATCTGGTTGCTCTTTGGAAATGTGCCCTACTTTAAACCAGCTTTAGCGTATTATACAGTGTTTGGAAATCTATTTCAATTCTCAGCTAATTCATGTTAGCTGTATTGAAGCAAGGTTCTATGGAAGAGATTGTTGTAAACATCTCTGTCATGTATAAAACAGAATTAGCTCTGCACTATATTGCTTTGTCAACAGCTAAAAGATCAGACCAATAGGGCAACATCAGTAGCATGTGAAAAAAATCTGGAGAATGCAAGCAAATATTTAAAGCTAGTGCAAACGCAGTGAGGAAATTATTATGACAAAATTAATTCAGTGGGCAGCCTTGCTAGCATATAGCTTCTGTTTAACAGTAATGGGCCATCAAGGATTAGAGTTTGCTGCCAATGCCGGCTAATTAGTTACATCACCTGAAGCTCACAGGCACGAGGGTTGAGCGCAGTAGCTGAGGAGACAGGCAGGGTGAGGCAGATGGTTGTACTACTCCATCGCCCAAATAATACGTGACAGAACCAAAAGAAATTTAGTGATCAAGTGCACAGTGTTTGTGAATGAGGTGGGCGAAAGCAGAGCTTTTCTGTGTACTTCAGTGAGAAATGATCCTGGCCTTTGCCTATGCCACAGTGAACTTCTGCCCTTGAAATCTCTCACATCTTACTGAGAAACAGGATCCATTGTCATTCTTGAGAAAGGCTGGCTGGATAAACCGTGGGAAAGGAAAGTTTTTTGACTTCAATTGGGAGTCATCCAGGAGCAATGGGTGAGGAAGTCACCTTGACTGAATAAACATGAACAGCATAAGAAGTCATAAAAAAATGAAAAATCCAATTGACATGCTAGCTGAATCAGTTGTTATTTGCACACCAAAGTTCAAAGATCAATCATTCCATTTAATGTCAGAGTCATGTTTGCAATATACCTCCTGAAATTCTTGTTCTGTGTAGACATCCATGAAACAGAGGATTGCCCCAAAGGATGGATGACAGTTACAACGTTAGAACCACAAAGCCCCCCTGCTCCCCACTACCTTGCACAAGCAGCAGCAAGGTAACCACACCCCACCCACTCCATCCAAAACGCATCATCATCCTCTGCCCACCAAGCCGTCTATAAAGACCATAATCTGTGGTACAACAAAAACTGAGCATTCACCTGACAATTTGACATACTGCAGGCTCTCTCTCCCCCTAATAGAGGAGAAAAGAGGTGTCCCCTTTCACAGCGAGAGGCGAGTCAGAACAAAACAGATCGCTGAGTTATGGCGTTAAAAGTGCTGTGCCTCACTTTATCCAGAGTTCACTGTCCAGAGAATTGGCAACAATGAGGGAGAGAGAGAGACAGTCAGAGATAAAAAAAGAGAGAATAAAAAGGAATGATTTGCTGAGAACACAGCCTCTGACAGCTGACCCGATGTTCTGTTCTCTCTCCAGACACATCATTCAGTGGCACTGGCTTAAAACCAGCCCATCTGCAGGGCCGCAAAACCTCAGAACCCTGAAGGCATGCTTGTCTTCTGGGCTGCATCCTTGGGATATCGAAAAGTAGCGGGGCGTTGGAAGTGTGTCCCACCACCGTAAAGAGCTGAAGTCCAAGTGTACCTCCAGGTCAGGGTCATCAACAGAACCCCATTCCACCCTGAAGGGAAAAGCAGAGACAATTATTTCTGTACATGAACACAAAAGGAGTCGCCATTGAGCACCATGGCCAAAGTACATTTGTTATCAAAGTATGTACACATTATACAAACTTGAGATTCATCTCCTTACAGCCACCCACAAAACAAATAAAACAAAAGAACCCCTTTAAAAAGACTGTTGAACACTAGGTATGCAGAGAAAAAAAAACCAAATTGTGCAAACAGTAGAAGTAATCAGATAGCATTCAGAATGAAAACAGACTGCCTGGAGCAGCTGGAGCAGGCCACGGCTCGGCCTCAGTGCAGCACAGAGCCGAGTAAATGTCACTCAGCAGCAAGCAGAACCAGGAAATAGATCAAAGGTTGTTAACAAAAAAGCTAGCTTTAAAAAAAAAATCATAGACCGAAAATGTTAACAATTATTGATACAAACTCTTTATAAGAATCGTGATGGATTTTCAGACTGGGTGCAGTAAGTGCTTCAACTTAATTACTTGGATGCCAAGATACACATTCTCTGTTTGATTAAGTTAAAGGCACTGTAGTTGTGACAAATGCGTTTTTGTCTCCTTCCAAAACTAGTTCCTGTGATTTCAATACAATGAAAGTTACTTTGTGAATTAGAGAGTTCACAGAATCGGTGAGACCTGAGTTCATGGCTTAGTATTCAGTGATCAGTGTGTCCTGGGATCGATTCTGATGATCAAATCGGAAGCCCACATGTTGAGTCCTGTTGGTGGAGCTGAGTCTGCAAACTTCCGCTGGGAAGGGAGTCTGGTGGCCAGAGTTCATGTCTTCTGGAGGCTGGCTGTAAGCTAGTGATGGGGTAAAGGACTGTGCATGTGTAGGAGGAGGTTTTTGCTGTTGTTGTACTCTATGTTGTTTGCTAAGCATTGTGGGTATGCTATGTTGATGCCAGAATGAAAGGTGGACAGATGTGTGATACCCCAGCACAGGCTGCCGACACAAATGACCCCTTCTACTGTATGTTTTCTTCTATACGTGATAAATAAAATTGAACCTTGAATTCCATACAGCAATATGGCATTCAGAACTAGTCTATTTGTAAGAATTTCTAGGCAAGAGTGCTCCAAACAGAAGCAAAGCACTCTCCCTAGCCGGTTCATGTTGCAGAATAGCCTTTTTTCACTCCTCTTCATCCTACTCCTTGGCATCTTCTTCCATTGGCCACATGATAGAGGTATTTAAACTTATGAGAAGCACTGATAGGGTAGGTGGCCTGTCTATCTTTACTGTGGTAGGGGTGTCTAAATCTAGAGGGCACAGTCTTATGGTGAGAGGGAGGAGGTTTAAAGGTGATCCGAGTAGGAAATTATACACATCAGGTAATTTGTACCTGAAATGAGCTGCCAGAGAAGGTAGTGGAGGCAAGAACAACAATGACATTTTAAGAGGCATCTTGACTGGCGTGTGAAGTGGGCATAGAAGGATATGGAATTAATGAATTGAATTGACTTTTTTTTTTACATCCTTCACATACGTGAGGAGTAAAAATCTTTATGTTACATCTGCAGCTAAATGTGCAATCGTAATAATTTATAATAAATGGAACAGTCAATGTAATATAGAGTACACTCGTTAGTGTGAGTTCATCAGTCTGATGGCCTGGTGGAAGAAGCTGTCCCGAAGCCTGTTGGTCCTGGTTTTTGTGCTGCGGTACCACTTCCCAAAGGGTAGCAGCTGGATGTTGTTGGGATGGTTTGGATCCCCAGTGATCCTTCGGGCCCCTTTTACACACCTGTCATTGTAAATGTCCTGAATCATGGGAAGTGCAGGTGAGTTGGATAAATGAGATGATGGCCAGTATAAGAACAGGGGCTGAAGGGCCACTTTCTATATTGTAAAATACTTTATTCCTTCCTGGGCTTATCTAGCCTCCATTTCAATGTATTTGTGTTACTCAGTTACTCCCTGGAACCAATGATCTTCATTCCAACCACTCAGACTGACAATCTTTTCCCACATTCCTTACTAATTAATGACTATCTTATAGATATGCCTTATCGATTGCTTTGACCCATTAGTGGAGATGGCTTTTCCATCTCTATCCAATCATAGCACTTTCTGTGACTTTTTTTTGGATATTATTTCCTGAAACAATGAATTTACAAATTCTGTATGTTTTCTCATATATGTGATAAATAAACTTGAACCTTAAATTCCATCCAGCAATATGGCATTCAGCACCAGTCTATTTGTATGAATTTCTAGGCAAGAGTGCTCCAAATGTACATGAAAAAGAGAGATCAACTCCATGTTTGGTAGGCTACAGATGATCAGCCACTGAAGCACTTTGGATATTAAGGGATATGGTGACAGTGATGAAAACTAGTTCTGAAATAGATCAGCCAAGGCTTTGCTGAATGGCAGAACAAGCTTGAGGAACTAAATAGCCTTCTCTAGTTTGTAATTCTCATCTTCTTAAAGAAATTTATGAAACTGGGAACTAGCAATGGTTCCTTATAGAGCCATAGAATTATGCAACATAGGATAGACCTTGCATCTCATTAGCTGTAGTAATCCCATTTACCATCTATTCCATAACAATTCAAGTGCAAGTAATTATGTTATGGATCGGATTTGAATCCTTGACTCCAGGGTTCTGAATCTGGTAAGTCAGTACATAACTATAATGCCATTTTACTCCGCGTGTTTTGAGCCCAACCTATAATTACGTATCTGACACTCTGAATCAAACTCTTGTTGAGTGAGTTGGGAGTGAGACTCGATTTGCCTTCTCTAACTCTCAATGCGCCCAACTACTTTGAAATTTTAGATTTTGCATTTTTCAGTTAACTCTCCAGCTGACATTTTTCTCACATCAGAACGTATTCCATCTCTTTTCAGCCCTGGTGATCGCCAGCACTATGAGACATGTTCCTTCCTAAATATCCTGCTAGCAGAGGTAAAATGAATCAAAGTGCATCAATATCTAGAGGTGCCAAAGAAATGATCAGTTTTCACACTTAATACATATTCAACAACCTCTCAGCTTTCCACATTCATTAGCAGACCTGATTAAATTAAAACTGATAACTAAGTTAGGACAATGACAACTTGAAGTGAATAGAACAGTATAGACCCTTGGACCCACAATTTTGTGCTGACCCATTCCACAATCAACCTAACCTTTTTCCCCCACACACCCTCCAGTTTGAGAAACATCATCCACCGTTCTAAAAATGTTCCTCTGCCACCAACCCTGGCAGTGTGTTCCAGGAATTTGTCACTCTCTGTACAAAAGCCTAACTCTGACGTCACCCCTAAACGTTCCTGCACTCACCTTAAAAGAATGCCTTCTGGTATTAAATCACTAACACAAGAAAATCTGCAGGAGCTGGAAATCCAAAGGACAGCTTCATCGAGCATCTGTACACCCTCCGCCACAAGTAGGACTCCCGGTAGCCAAATGTTTTAACTCCCATTACCATTCCCTTTCTAATGTGTCTATCCATGTGCCAAGATGAGGCCACCCTTGTATTTCATCTGGGTACCCTATAACCTGATGGCATGAATATCGATTTCTCCTTCCGGTAAACCAAAATTACTGCAACTCCCTCATTCCCCACTCTGACCTTTTACTTCTCACTTGCCTGTTACTTGCCCCTAGGTCTCCTCCCTCTTCCCTTTTTCCCATGGTCCCCTCTCCCCTCCTATCAGATTCTTTCTTCTCCAGCCCTTGACCTTTCCCACTCACCTGGCTTCACCTATCACCTTCCAGCTGGCTTCTTTCCCCTCCCCTACCCTTTAATTCAGGCATCTTGCTCCTTCCCTCTCAGTCCTGAAGAAGAGTCTCGGGTCATAACATCGACTGCTTTCTGTTTTCCATAGATGCTACCTGACCTGCTGAATTCCTCCAGCATTATGTGTGTGTTGATTTATCTTCTGGTATTGGCCACTGCACCCTGGGGGAAAAGACACTGAATGCCTACTCTATCCATGCCTCTCATAACCTTAAACACTCCAAAGAGCTCGTTTAACCTTTCCTCATATGACAAGCAGCATCCTGGTATATCTCCGTTGTACCCTATCCAATGTTACCGAGGACTAGGAAGTTTCACATAAATTTCAGACAATGTCTTTAAAAGAGAGCAGGTAAATAAATTCTTTAGTATGGCTTTACTCTGGAAATCTCTCTCTAAAAGTCTGAGCCCAGTAATGAGTGGTGGCCTGTACATGCCAAAGAAAGAACTTACATTAAATTGTTTTTGTTCAAGGATTAGAACTATTAACACCAATGTACCTCTCCTTTGCCATCCTCCTAAAGTTCAGAGACAGTATACTGTAATAAGATTTGTGTATGATTGTCTGCTTAATGAGATGTCTTTCCACATTTAGCTGACTGATATAACATTATAAATACAGATTTTTCAAGAGTCATAGCATAGAAAACTACAAGACAGAAACAGGCCCTTCAGCCCATGTAGTCCATGCCAAACCATCAAAACTGCCTACTCCCATCGATCTGCACCCAGACCACAGCCCTCCATCCATGTACCTAAACAAGCTTCTCTTAAATGTTGAAATCAAAATCGCATTCGCCACTTGCACTGAAAGCTCATTCCACACTCACACAAGCCTTTGCATGAAGAAATTTCCCTCATGTTCCCCTTAAATATTTCACCTTTCACCCTTAACCCATGACCTCCGACTGTAATCCCACCCAACTTCACTGGAAAAATCTGCTTGCACTTACCCTGTCTATATCCTTGTAAATTTTCAATTTTATTCACATTAAAATTGGTCCTGTAGGTAGGTGACCAAAATGGCACACAATACTCCAAATTAAGCCTCACTTAATAACAATGGTAAATTAAAGTATCTACCCATTATTCACAATTTATTCTAAATTTTCAGTTAGCCAGCAATATCTTTGAACAGGAGGAAAATAGCAGATACTGTGATGATGGAAGTTTGAGATAAAATACTTAGCATACCAAGTAGCAATTGGAGAGAAAGAAATTGGGTTATCTTGATAACCAGGTCTTCACAGAAGCTATTCTTCCATCAGTCAATGCATTCCATATGATATCAATTTATAGGATTTGCCTTGACTATAGTTCTGAAAACTTGTCTTCCAAAACTAACCTAGCCGAGGATAGCAGGGGCTTAGGAAAACCATGTTCCAGTGCATGTACTATCCCAAATTGGACATGTACAGTATATCATCAATGGTTCAGTAGTGTTGGACTAAAATCACGGAATAACCTACCTAACAAGACTATCACTGCCTGGACAAGAGTATTGTGAACAGCTTTGGGTCCCTTATCTAAGATCGGATGTGCTGGCATTGGAGAAGGCCCAGAGGAGGTTCGTGTGAATGATCCCGGGAATGAAAGGGTTAATGTATGAAGCTTGCTTTATAGCTCTGGGCCTATACTCGCTTGAGTTTAGAAGAATGAGGGGGATCTCATTGAAGCCTATCAAATATTGAAAAGCCTAGACAGAATTGATGTGCAGAAAATATTTCCTGTCTGTGGGGAGTCTAGGACAAAGGACACAACCTTAGAATACAAGGACATCCATTTAAAAGAGAGATAAAGAGGAATTTCTTTAGCTAGCAGGCGATGAATCTGTGAATTTCATTGCCATGGATGGGAGTGGAGGGTGTTATTGGGTATATTTAAAGCAGAGTTTGTTCAGTTCTTGATTAATAATGGCGTCAAAGTTTATGGGGAGGAGGTAGGAAAATGGAGTTGAAAGGAATGATAAATTAGCCATGATGGAATGGTGGAGAGTCTCAAGGGGATGAATGGCCTAATTCTGCTCCTATGTCTTATGAGATGACTCACCACTCTGTCTGCAGTGGAACTGCTTAGCGATGCTACAATGTAGGAAACTTTGGGATTGTCTGCATTGATTTCTCACAACACAAACTGGGCTTCTGCCTGTGCAAACCACATAGCAGCATGTTGCTCCCAAAACTCAAAGTAACTACATTGGCTGATATGTCATTGAGTAACCCTGGGACTGTCTGGGCTCACCAAAGTAGGAGTTTGTGAATTAAACATCTGAGAGTTGTTTTATGTGCTTCACAAAAGCCACAGATTTTTACTTCTGTTATGAACAACTAAAAGCAGTTGCCTCTCGCTGACATTACTACGGTAGATCCTGTCTATTAAAGTGAACACTGCAATTCGATGATGGTAGTTGTGAATTACGTAGAACAGCTTCTATTATGAACAACGTGTGTCAGCTGTCACCCGTTATATTACCCTGTCCAGGTAGCAAACAACAGTGATGTTCAAGGGACTGATTGCTCTTATGTCCAATGCTATAACAGCTATACCTATACAGTAAATATATTGCAGCACTCTCCTGATTTACAGCCATAATCTTTTCAAAATTGTTGTAAAGTCACATAAAAATGGGCCTCCCAGGAATTCTCTGGTTTAAGTTGTGAAAGAAATGTGGGGAATCCCACTGAATTGAATTAACAGGTTGCAGGTAGCAACCTTTCCCAGCACACTGTTGCACAAGTTCTACCCCCAGTGGCCACTTTATTAGGTACCTCCTGTATCAGTGAGTGTATGTTCATGGTCTCCTGCTGCTGTAGTCCATCCACTTGAGGGTTCAGCAGCTTGTATATTCACAGGTGCTCTTCTGCACACCACTGTTGTAATGTGTGGTTGAGATACTATTACCTATCTGTCAGCTTTAATCAGTCTGGCCCTTCTCTGACTTCTCTCATTAACAAGACAACTTTGCCCTAAGCTGCCACTTCCAGAATATACTTACTGTTTTTTGCATCATTTCTGTAAACTCTGGAGACTGTTGAGTGTGAAAATCCCAGGATATCATCTGGAACAAACAATCATTCCACGGTCAAAGTCACATAGATCTCACTTTTTCCCCATTCTGATGTTTGGTCTGAACAACAACTGAACCTCGTGACTGTGTCTGCATGCTTCATATGCATTGTGTTACTGTGATTTGATTGGCTGATTAGACATTTGCACTAACAAGCAGGTGTACAAGTGTGTAGCTAATAAAGTGCGACTGAGTGTATAGCTTGATTCAGATTTTTAACGAGAATCTTTGTAAGTCTTCATGTATCTTAGATCAAACCACAAATCAGAGTATTGCCTGCCTTCTGATATAACATCCTTTGCCACCCTCCTTGTTTTGTTTCATTCAAGAGATCCCCAATTTATGGAGGTAGTCCAATTGTATGTTATTAAATCTATTGCTTATTAAAAATGGTCACAAATTATATTTAACATTACCATTTCACACAGAAAACATCGGAAGTGCTCACCTCAACTATTGTAGTTCATAGAGTCAGGGTGGCAAAGCAGAGAAATGGGCTCTTCAGTCTACAGTAGTGGTCGCCAACCCGTTGATCACAATCGACTGGTCGATCTTTGAGACTTTCCCAGTAAATCCCGAAAAAAATGAAAAATAAATACACAAATACTGTTGAGAGATTGTTTCCAGGTTGCGGGATTTTAGTTTTGTTCTATCTGCCCAGTGTGCATGCGTGTAGCTCCCCCGCACTACACAGTATAATTCAGTGATCCCCAACCACTGGGCCATGACGAAACGATATGAGTCAGCTGCACCTTTTTTCAGTCCCTGTCATGGCCACTGTTGAACTTGAACCCACACAAGGTCATCAGTCGCCTAAACGCAGTGATACCTTCACGCCAAGGATCACTGGTTGGCCTCATGCGGCCGGTGGGAAGTGCCATTGCTACTGGCCTGGAGCGTGGACAGATGGGCGCCACCTCTAAACCTGTTTAGCACACCGAATGTTCGTGGGGAACCCAGTGCTAAAATATTCACAGACAACCTAATTCAGGCTCAGTGTTTCATAAGTAACAGAACAGCTACTTCGCTGCGATCTACTGAAACAAACTTTTGTCGGCCAATAGATCCTACGGGGGGGGGGCGGGTACGCGTCCTCTCACACTCTTCGCTCGGTCGGTCGGTCGGTCTCTCCGGACTGCAACTTCCGCGGCCCTGACCTTGTCCTCTCACATCACCCACGACCAGCTGCACCTGGCGGCTTGCGGGCAGGAGGCTGGAGTTCGGGCCCGGAGGCTATCTAATGAGGCAATGAAGCCCTCAAAACTGCTTCAGCACCCTGCACTTAAATACAAACCCGTTGAGTTTTTTTCAGCGGAAAAAAAAGTGAGCAAGTGGGACAGAAGCTAAGGGCAGAGAGCCGTGAAAACTAAATTACGGCAGAATAGACTAGACATAACGATCCTGCTTAGAGTATCGCTGTATTCCCATCGTGATTAACACCTGCCACCCCCCCCCCCCCACCCCCCGTTGGCCAGTCCGCATGAATATTGTCAATATTAAACTGGTCTGCAGTGCAAAAAAGGGTGGGTACCCCTGGGATTTATACATTACTTCCACTTCCGGATTGTAGGATTTTACTTCCGGTCTTTTCTGCCCCGGTGCGCATGCGTGTAACTAATCGATCTGGGGTCGATCTGGCCTTTCACTAAGGCCAAGGTAGGGGATCTTGGGCTTGAAAAGGTTGGTGACCACCAGTCTACAGTGTCTATGATGGCTGCTTCACCCATCTAACACAAATCCTATTTACCAATATTATAATTGGAATTGGTCTTTATTGTCACATGTACAGTGAAAAACTTAGCTTTGCATGCCAACTGAACAGATCTTTTCGAAACATAAGTACATCAAAGTAATACAAAGGAAAAGCAAGGACAGAATGCAGAATACTCAGTGATGTTGCAAATTCAGAGAGAGTGCAGTGCAGACAATCAGACACAGTGGCCATTACAAGATCAACTGTGAGGTCAAGAGGCCACCTTATCATGCAAGTGGTCTATCCAATAGTCTTATAGCTGTGGGACAAAGGTTTCAAAGGTACATTTAATGTCAGAGAAATGTATACAATATACATCTTTGCAACCATCCACAAAAACAGAGCAGTACCCCCAAAGAGTGAATGACACCCCAAATACCCCCCTAGCTCCCCTCCCTCCCAAGCATAAGCATCAGCAAGCAACAATCCCCCCACCTTCCACCGTCAAAAAAAAGCATCAGCACCTGCCACCGAGCAGTCAAGCGTGAGCTAAGCAACAGCAAAGACTCAGGCCTGCGGTGTTCTAAAGACTACTTGTTCAGCCGGTCTTCGACACACCACAGGCTCTCTCTCTAGTGAGGGAGAAAGAGGTGTCTCCGTTTCACAGCGAGAGGGGAGACATAACAAGCAACTCACTGGTTTATCATGTTAAAAGTCCATTGCGTCACTTTTTCCGAGCTCTGTGCCCAAAGGTTTTGGGTCTCTGGGCACACAGCCATAAATCTTCCAACTCCCCCGATGACACACCAATCTCCTGCCATGACACCGGCCTTCGATCCGCCTGTCTCAAGAGCTGTGAAATCTTAGGCCGAGCCCTTGGCCGAACAACGGCCAGTTGTGAAACCCTGAGAGCGGGTCCCATTCCCACAAAGAACTGTAGTCAGCGTGTAACTGCAGGTCAGGGTCTTCAAAAAAACCCAGAAAGGGAAAAATAGAGATATTAAAAATGCAAACAAAGGAGTCGCCGTTACAAAAGAGAGAGAGAGACGCAGACTACAGTACTGCTGCCTGCTTCTAGGTTGCTATGGAGAGAGAACTGGAGTTATATGAAGGACAGTTGATGTTTACATAAGCTTACAGCGTGTTTGGACTTATACAAGGAAACTTTCGTACACAATCAGAGTCGCAGCTGGAATCGACCAAGAGGGACAGCAGTGACAGAAGAGCCACTGGATGGAACTTTTGAGTGTCCACAAGGGTGGGCTGAGAATCAATCAGTGGCTATCACGGTGTGTAGAAGGGCTGACCTTGTGGAGGCTACCGGTGTTTACCCTTGCCTGGGTGGTAGTTTTCCCTTGAAGACCGTATTTTTTGTGATAAGGTTAACTCAAGAGTGGATTCGGAGTCGGACAACAGAAGACCAACAGCACCTGTTTATCTGTTCTTCTCCTATTGTGGATTTCACCTTGGCTTACAGATAGCTCTCTCTTTTCCCCCCACCAACTCCGTGCATTCAACTGAACTTTCTGACATTACCATCGTAAGACTTTAAACCTTGCCATCCAAGCTTGAACGAGTTTGGGGAATTATATTTACACACATATATGTGCATAACACTGCTAACATGATTTACCTGGTTTAAGTTACTATATTAAGTACAGTAGTTACTAATAAAGTGTCTCTTAGCATCAAAACCAGACTCCAGGCCTGGTCTATTGCTGCTGGTTTATTTAAACCGTGGCATGTACGTAACAGGTGCCATTAATCCTCCCAGCTATCTTTGAGCCTGCAGCTACATGCTTTCTGGCTTGTGTGGCTGTTTTGGTTGTTACCCTTTGCAAGGTCGCCAATCTGAAATGGGCTGAATCCTGCCAGCCTCTGACAGAGAGGGCCAAAGACAACCAATAGTATTTAGTGGCTTTGATATAGCTGAGTGTGCATCTGTACTGACTTGGCAAAGGATCAGACACCCCATTCTTCTCAATCAGGAACCAGGAGAGCTGATGTTGGTTTAATACGTTTAATGATTTCTGGTATGACCTTTAATTTTCTTAATGATTTAATTATTCACTTCAATATTTTAAATGTCTCAGAATTCGAGAGAGATTTTGAAACTGTCAGGAGGCATCAGACCTTTGACAGATGTCAGTTCTCTTCTCTTAACGTTTCTTCCTAGCCAGTTGACAAGGAAGTCGGGGGCAGGGTCTCGAACCTCATATCTACTTACCAATGAGGATTCCTGGTGTGTGGGAAGACAGGTAGATAAGCCGATCAATTTGGCTCATTTAAGAACAGATGAGTGATAGGGCAGGTCCTGGAGGATCACAGGAATATATGAATATGCAAATAGGAAGGGGAGCAGGCTATTCAATGGGATAATAACTGATCTAATTGTAAAGTCAACTCCACAATCCCATATATCACATTAAGATTTCAGTCCCTTGATTGTTTTTTATCTACCTATCTCTGACTTAAAAATATTTAGAGACTATACTTCCGCTGGCTTTTGGAGAAGAAGGTTGCAAAAACTCTTCGAGAGATTAGTATCATGGCAACAATTTTCTTTCAATGCCAATAAACAAGCTAATCATTGAATTTAGAAAAATGGATCAGTGTACATGCTCCTGTCTATATCATCAGTGTCGAGGTTGAGAGAATCAAGAGTTTTAAGTTCCTAGATGTCAACATCACCAATATCCCATCCTGTCACTATAAGAAAGCTCACTAATGCCTCCATTTCCTCAGGAGGCTAAAGACTATTCAGCATGTTCCCAATGACTTTCAGTGTAGAAAGCGTTCTGCCTGGATGCGTAACGCCTTGGTATGACAACTGCTTTTCACATGACTGCAAGAATCTGCAGAGTTTTCGATGCAGTTCAGCACATCATGGAAACCAGCCATGGATTCTGTCTACATCTGGATGGGTGGGTTAGTAAGTTTATGGATGATACCAAGATTGGTGGAGTTGTGGATAGTGTAGAAGGCTGGCAAAGAATAAAAGGTGATATAGATCAGTTGCAGATATGGGCAGAGAAATGGCAGATGGAGTTCAGCATAACCGTATAACAATTACAGCACGGAAACAGGCCATCTCGGCCCTTCTAGTCCGTGCCGAATGCTTACTCTCACCTAGTCCAACCGGCTTGCACTCAGCCCATAACCCTCCATTCCTTTCCTGTCCATATACCAATCCAACTTTACTTTAAATGACAATACCGAACCTGCCTCTACCACTTCTACTGGAAGCTCGTTCCACACAGCTACCACTCTCTGAGTAAAGAAATTTCCCCTCGTGTTACCCTTAAACTTTTGCCCCCTAACTCTCAACTTATGCCCTCTTGTTTGTTTGACCCAGTTTAACCCAGATGAATGTGAGGTGTGACACCTTGGTGGGGCAAATGCAAGGGCAAGGTCCTTAACAGTGGTGCTGAGCAGAAAGATCTTGGGGTCAAAGTTTATAGCTCCATGAAAGGTCTCCATGCACACAAATCAATATGGTAGTTAAGAACGCTTATGGAAAGATTGTTTTTATTAGTTGAGACATTGAGACAGGTGTCAATAGGTTGTGTTAACACTTTATAAAACACTAGTTGGGCCACATCTGGAGTATTGCATACTGTTCTGACGACCCTACTGTAGGAAGAATGTTGAGGCTTTAGAGAGAGTGCAGAAGAAGATTTCTAGGATTCTCCTTGGTTTAGAGGGTATGTGCTATCACAAGAGGCTGGATAAATTCGGGTTGTTTTCTCTGGAGCGTCAGAGGCTGAGGGGAGATTTGATAGAGGTATACAGGATGATAAGAGACATAGATAGTGGATAGCGGGTATCTGTTTCCCAGGATATAAATGTCTAATACCAGAGGGAATGTACTGAAGGTGAGAGGGGGTAGGTTCATAGGGAATGTTCTTTACTCAGAGTCATGGTTGCCTTCAATCCACTACCTGGAATGGTGGTAAAGGGAAATACATTAGAGGCTTTAAGAGTGTTTAGATGAGTACATGAATATGAGGTTAGATATTCTCATGCATATGGGGGATATGGACATTGTGTAGGTAGAAGAGATTAGTTTTTTGGGGGTTTCTGATTTACTTTTTTGCTGGTTCAGCATAACATTGTAGGCCGAGGGCCTGTTCCTTTGCTGCACTGTTCTATGGCCTATGTACAATTCTCACTGTCTCAGTACAGCAGCCAGCATTGTCAAAGACCCCACACACACCAGATGTTCTCTCCTCTTCCTTCTTCCATCGAGCAGATGATGCAAAAGTCCAAAAGCAAAGACAGCTTATATTCCACTGTTATCAAATGCTTGAATTGGCCTCTTGTAAAATAAGCTGGACCGTTGTCTTCACAATCTAGCTCGTCATGATCTTGCACTTCATTGTTTCCTGTGCAGCACTTCTGTTCAGTAGCTTTAATACTTCATTCTGCATTGTTACCGTTTTACCTTATTCTAACTCAGTACTCTGTGTAATGATTTGATCTAATTAAACAGTATGGAAGACAATCTTATCATTGTTTCTCAGTACATGTAGTAATGATAAGCTAATGTCAATACCATTCTTCCAAGGGACAAACTTTGCCTCAACTACATATTAAACACCTCTTTTTAAGCAGTCACTGCAATTAGCCTGCCATGAGGGACTTTGTCAAACACCTTACTAAAATCCATGTAGACAACATCCACTGCCCTACCCTCATTAATCTCTCTCATCACCCTGTCAAAATACTCAATTAAGTTGGTAAGATGTGCACTATAAGCCACGCACAAAGCCGTGCTGGCTCTCCCTAATTAGGCCATGGTTTTCCAAATGCTCAGAATTTTCTCCAGAAATGTCCCTACAAGTGATGTGAGATTCACCGGTCTGTAGTTCCCAGGATTTTCCCTTGTTCCCATCTTAAATAGAGGTGCAACATTAGCCACACAACAGTCCTCCGGCACCTCGCCTGAGAGGACACAAAGATACAGGTCAAGGACCCAGTAATCTTGTCTCTTTGCTCCTTAAATAACCAGGGGTATGTCCCATCTAGCCCTGGTGACTTATCCACTTTAATATTCATTAGGAGACCCAACACTTCCTCCTCCATGACCTCTAAATGCCCTAACATACTTATATTTTCAGCACTGATCTCTTGCTCCTCCATGTCTTTTTCCTTGGTCAATACTGAAGCAGAGTACTCATTAAGCACCTCAATCACATTCTCTGAATCCAAGTAAATGTTCCCTATTTCTGAAACTTTAAATACTTTTACTTCTTCTTCTCAACTAAATTCATCACCTCTCTGGACATCCAAGGTTCACTTAACTTTCCATCCCTGTCCGTCCTTCTAAGAGGAACATTCCTTTCCTGTACTCTGCAATTGATCTTTAAACACTCTCCACATGTCTGATGTGTTCCCAGTTAATTCTTCTCAGTTCCTGCCTCATGCCATCGTAATTTTCCCTACTCCAATTGAAAACTCTCCCACAAGGACCATATCTATCCCATTTACATATCTATCTACAGCTATCCTGAAGGTCAAGGAGTTGTGGTCACTGTTGCCTAACTGCTCACCCACTGAAAGGTCAGTCACTAGGCCAGGTTTATTCAACACCAGGCATAGAACATCCCCTCCTCTCATTCGATTGTTCACATATTTCTTTCTGGATACACTTAAGGAATTCTGCCCCACTTTAAACCCTTAACACTAAGGAGGTCCCAGTTTATATCAATGAAATCCCCCATGACAACAACCATGCACTCACCACTCACTGCATAAAAAACTTACTCCTGACATCCCCTCTGTACCTACTTCCAAGCACCTTAAAACTATGCCCTTTCATGCTAGCCATTTCAGCCCTGGGGAAAAGCTGCTGACTATCCACATGATCTCATTATCTTATACACCTCTATCAGGTCACCTGTCATCCTCTGTCGCTCCAAGGAGAAAAGGCCGAGTTCACTCAACCTATTCTCATAAGGCATGCTCCCTAATCCAGGCAACATCGTTGTAAATCTCCTCTGCACTCTTTCTATGGTTTTCACGCCCTTACTGTAGTGAGGCGACCAGAACTAAACACAGTACTCCTAATGGGGTCTGACCAAGGTCCTATATAGCTGCAATGTTATCTCTCGGCTCTTAAACTCAATCCCACGATTTATGAAGGCCAGTGTATCATATGCCTTCTTAATCACAGAGTCAACCTGTGCAGCAGCTTTGTGTGTCCTATGGACTCAGACCCCAAGATCCCTTTGATCCCCCACACTGCCAAGAGTCTTACCATTAATGCTATATTCTGCCATCATATTTGACCTACCAAAATGAACCACCTCACACTTATCTGGGTTGAACTCCAAATGCTACTTCTCAGCCCAGCTTTGCATCTTATCAATGTCTTGCTGTAACCTCTGACAGCCCTCCACACTATCCACAACACCTCCAACCTTTGTGTCATCAATAAATTTACTCACCCATCCCTCCATTTCCTCATCCAGGTCATTAATAAAAATCACAAAGAGTAGGGGTCCCAGAACAGATCCCTGAGGCACCCCACTGGTCACCGACCTACATGCAGAATATGACCCGTCCACAACCTCTCTTTGCCTTCTGTGGGCAAGCCAGTTCTGGATCCACAAAGCAATGTCCCCTTGGATCCCATGCCTCCTTACTTTCACAATTAGCCTTGCATGGGGTACCTTATCAAATGCCTTGCTAAAATCCATATACACTACATCTACGGCTCTACCTTCATCAGTGTGTTTAGTCACATCCTCAAAAAATTCAATCTGGCTCGTAAGACACGACCTTCCTTTTACAAAGCCATGCTGACTATTCTTAATCATATTATTCCTCTCCAAATGTTTATAAATCCTGCCTCTCAGGATCTTCTCCATCAATTTATCAACCACTGAAGTAAGACTCACTGGTCTATAATTTCCTGGGCTATCCCTACTCCCTTTTTTGAATAAAGGAACATTCTCAGCCCTCCAATCCTCCAGAACCTCTCCTGTCCTCATTGATGATGCAAAGGTCATCACCAGGGGCTCAGCAATCTCCTCCCTCACTTCCCACAGTAGCCTGGGGTACACCCCGTCTGGTCCCGGTGACTTATCCAACTTGATGCTTTCCAAAAGCTCCAGCACATCCTCTTCCTTAATATCTACATGCTCAAGCTTTCCAGTCTGTTGCAGGTCATACCTACAATCACCAAGATCCTTTTCCATAGTGAATACTGAAGCAAAGTATTCATTACGTACCTCTGCCATCTCCTCCGGTTCCATACACACTTTTCCACTGTCACACTTGATTGATCCTATTGCATCTTATCCTCTTGCTCTTCACATACTTGGAGAATGCCTTGGGGTTTTCCTTAATCCTGTCCACCAAGGCCTTCTCATGGCCCCTTCTGGCTCTCCTAATTTCCTTCTTAAGCTCCTTCCTAGTAGCCTTATAATCTTCTGGATCTCTATCATTACCTAGCTTTTTGAATCTTTCATAAGCTTGTCTTTTCTTCTTGAATAGACTTACAACAGCCTTTGTACACCACGGTTCCTGTACCCTACCATTCTTTCCCTGTCTCATTGGAATGTATCTAAGCAGAATCCCACACAAATATCCCCTGAACATTTGCCACATTTCTTCCATACATTTCCCTAAGAACGTTTGTTTCCAATTTATGCTTCCAAGTTCCTGTCTGATAGCCTCATATTTTCCCTTACTCCAATTAAATGTTTCCGTAACTTGTCTGTTTCTATCCCTCTCCAATGCTATGGTAAAGGAGATAGAGTTGTGATCACTATCTCCAAAATGCTCTCCCACTGAGAGATCTGACACCTGACCAGGTTCATTTCCCAATACCAGATCAAGTACAGCCTCTCCTCTTGTAGGCTTATCTACACATTGTATCAAGAAACTTTCCTGAACACACCTAACAAACTCCACCCCATCTAAACCTCTCACTCTAGGAAAATGCCAATCAATATTTGGGAAATCAAAATCTCCCACCACAACAACCCTGTTATTATTACTCCTTTGCAGAATCTGTCTCCCTATCTGCTCCTTGATGTCCCTGTTACTATTGGGGGGGGGGTCTATAAAAACACCCAGTAGAATTACTGACCTCCTTCCTATTCTTAACTTCCACCCACAGAGACTCCGTAGGCAACCCCTCCATGACTTCCTCCTTTTCTGCAGCCGCGACATTATCGCTGATCAACAGTGCCACGGCCCCACCTCTTTTGCCTCCCTCACTGTCCTTTCTGAAACATCTAAAGCCTGGCACTCAAAGTAGTCATTCTTGCTCCTGCACCATCCAAGTCTCTGTAATGGTCACATCATAGCTCCAAGTGCTGATCCATGCTCTAAGCTCATCCGCTTTATTCATAATACTCCTTGCATTAAAATGGACACATCTCAAACCATCGGTCTGAGCGTGTCCCTTCACTATCACCTGCCTATCCTCCCTCTCACACTGTCTCCAAGCTTTCTCTATTTGTGAGCCAACCTCCCTTTCCTCCGTCACTTCAGTTCGGTTCCCACCCCCCAGCAATTATAGTTTAAACTCTCTCCAATCGCCTTTGTAAACCTCCCCGCCAGGGTATTGGTCCCCCTCAGATTCAAGTGCAACCCATCCTTTTTGTACAGGTCAGACCTGCCCCAGAAGAAGTCCCAATGATCCAGAAGTCTGAATCCCTGGCCCCTGCTCCAATCCCTCAGCCAAGCATTTATCCTCCACCTCACTCTATTCTAATACTCAGTCATCTGGCACAGGCTGTAATCCTGAGATGACTACCTTTGAGGTCCTGCTCAACTTCCTTCCTAACTCCTCATAGTCTGCTTTCAGGACCTCCTCCCTTTTCCTACCTATGTACTTGATACCAATATGTACCACGACCTCTGGCTGTTCTCCTTCCTACTTCAAGATATCATGGATGCGATCAGAAACATCCCAGACCCTGGTACCTGGGAGGCAAACTACCATCTGCGTTTCTTTCCTGCATCCACAGAATCACCTGTCTGACCCCCTAACTATAGTGTCCCCTATCACTACTGCCTTCCTCTTCCTTTCCCTACCCTCTGAGCCATAGGGCCAGATTCTGTGCCAGAGGCATGACCACTGTTGCTTCCCCCAGGTAGGCTGTTTCCCCGCCCCCCCCCAACAGTACTCAAACAGGAGTACTTATTGTCAAGGGGTACAGCCACAAGGGTGCTCTCTAGAATCTGCCTCTTGCCCTTCCCTCTCCTGACTGTTACCCACTTATCTGTCTCCCAAGGCCCCAGAGTAACTACCTGCCTATAGCTCCTTTCTATCACCTCCTCACTCTCCCTGACCAGACGAAGGTCAACGAGCTGCATCTCCAGTTCCCTAACCCAATCCCAAAGGAGCTGCAGCTCAATGCACCTGGTACAGATGTTGCCATCCGGGAGGTTGGAAGTCTCCAGGACCTCCTATACCAACCTCACAGGCATTCTTTCTGTTTGTATTCTAAACAGAAAAGCTACCTCACCTCGACCCTTTATCGCCGAAGCCCTGTTGGGCCAAAGCCTTCCTACTCTGCCTCTCTCTACTCTGGTGCCTGCTCCTTCCACGCCTGCTCTGTAAAGCTGTCTTTTTAAAATCTTCCCACTGTTCTCACTGGCCAGGCTCCCCGCACTTGCGCAGTCATGCCCAGTTCAAACTGTTGAAGAAAAAACCATCACCTTTTTAAATGCTCACTTTTAAACTCCTCCCGCTGTTCTCACAGGCTGATCTCCATGTGCTTGCTCAGTCATGCCTGTTCAGACGGCTGAAGAAATAAACTAGAGTCTAGTTTAAACTCTCCTGAGTTTATGTCCAGGCCAAAGTATTGGTTTCCCTTCAGTTCAGGGTGCAACCCATCCCTCTGGTACAGGTCACTCCTTCCCCAGAAAAGGATCCTTGTTCCCTGCACCATCTCCTCAGCCACTTGTTCATCCATGTTATCATCCCATTCCTACATGCATTAGCTCATGGCACAGGGGGCAATCTGGAGAAACTGCCTTGGAAGTCTTTCTCTTCAGCCTCTTTCTCTACCAACTGTTTATATTCACTGCGTAGGACCTCTTCCCCTTTTCTGCCTATGTCATTGGAGCCAATATGCACTATGAGCTCTGGCCATCCCCCTTCCCCCTTGAGAATAACCTGCAGCTACTCCAACACATCCTGGACCCCAGCGGCGTGAGACAAGACACCATACTGGCCTCTCTTTTGAGGCCACATAATCTCCGTTCTATCCCCCTAACTATCGAGTCCTGTCATTACTGCACGGCCTGACTTTGCCCTTCTCTGTCAAGCCTCAGCCACCACAGTGCCACCAGCCTGGTTGCTGCTGCTGTGATCTTTTGGGTCATTTTCCCCTTCCCCAGCAGTATCCAAAGCGGGGAATGGGACAGGGGAAGCCTGCACTGACTTCTTAATCCCCTTACCTCTCTTGGTGGTCCCCATCTATTGTCCCAAAGCCTGTACTCTGGATGTGACCACCTCTTCAAAAGTCTCATCTATAATGCCATCGGCACCCTAGATGATCCTGAGTACATCCAACTCCTTGACCTGGTCAGAATTGGGTGCACTTCCTGCAGATGTAGTCATCAGGAAAACTGTCATGTGTCCTGAATTCTCACATCTGACAGGAGCATTCTATCCTGACTACTCTATACTAAAAATAAAAAAGGCTTTCCTCTGCTTAACTGTGCCTTCACTTGTTCATGCCAAATTCTGCTAAACCAAAGCCTTCCCTCTCTCACTGACACACTACGACAATGGTATCGTGGTAGAGGCAAATACATTAGAGACTTTTAAAAGACATTTGGATAGGCACATGGAGGTAAGGAAGATGGAGGGATGTGGACATTGTGTAGGTGGAGGGATTAGTAATTGGGTGTTTTTGATTTGCATTTTATCAGGCTTGGTGCAGCATTGTGAGCTGAGTGACCTGTTCCTGGTACAGTTCTATGTTCTGTGGTCTATGGTTCATATATATTGCCATTGTCGCTTCTCATTCTCTTGAACTCCAGCAGATGCAATTCTTTCTACAGAAGACAATCTTCCCACTCCAGGTATTCACCTGGCAATCCTCCCCTGAGCTGACCCCACTTGGGTTACATCGTTTTATAAGTAAGTCAAGTGATGCAGACAGCCCATGAGAGCAAATTGCATTTCGTAGATTTTTGGGTAGGGATTTGTGAAATCCATAAAGACAAATTTCTATTACCCAAACTGCCATGATAATACTTTTTAACAATATTCTATATTACCAATGTTAGGACATTGAACAGTACAACACAGTACAGGCCCTTCAGCTCATGATGTTGTGCCGACCTCTGAACTCAACTTAATCCTTCCCTTCCACATACAGTAGACCGACTGTACTCTTTTCCTTAGATACTGCCTGGCCTGCTGAGTTCTTCCAGCATCTTGTGCGTGTTGCTTGGGTTTCCAGCATATGCAGATTTTCTCTTGTTTTTAATCCTGGTAAATCTTTGTACCCTCTCTAAAGCTTCCACATCCATCCTATAATAAGGCAACCAGAACAGAACACGACATTCTAAGTGTGGTCTAACCAGAGCTCTAAAGAGCTGCGGCATTACTTCATGGTTCGTGAAATCAAACCCCCCTCCCCCAGCTAATAAAGGCCAGCACACCATACGCATTCTTAACCAGTTTATCAATTTGTTTGGTAATGTACTTCAGTATTCAGTTTCCAAGCAATGAATTATAGCATTCTATTAGCTTCCCTAATTACTTGTTGTACCTGCTTCTAGCCTTTTGTAAATCACTGTCTGGCCTGTTCGCTCTATTTATGAATGCTGTCTGATCTGCTGAGTATTTCCTTTTGTTTTAAATGGTTCTTTTATTAGTTTCAGTCATTAGCCATTGTGTGAATAATAGAAATCATTATTTTTGTCAATACAGAGTCACACGGTCACTCCCTCCCTCCTCTGTACCTTAAGAATCCGCAATGTACAATTGTAAGCTCTCCATACTCAGGAAAAGATTCCCCTCTGTATTTGCTCACTGTATTTTGGAGGGATTCACTGATATAGTGAAAGACTGCAGAAGAAATTCACTGAGATAAAACCAGGGTTGAGAGGCTTTAGTTATGAAGTGGGACTAGAGGAAATGAATATCACTTGGAACACAGATGTTGGGAAGTTATCAGGCAGTGGCTTTCAAAATAATGAAGAAATTGGAAAAAAGGAATTTAGTCAATCATTCAATAACCTGAGGGCAAAATGTTGGAGATTATAATTGAAAGAAGAATGACAGAAAAGAAATTAACCTTCTATTGTAGAAGATGAACATGCAATCAGGTAACATAGTATCATTAACTACTACATATACCACATACACTCAGTGGCCACTTTATTAGGAACCTCCTGTGTCTTATAAAGGGGTCACTGAATGTATGTTTGTGGTCTTCTGCTGCGGTTCCCATCCATTTCAAGATTCAATGTGTTGGGCATTCAGAGATACTCTTCTGCACACCACTGTTGTAACAGATGGTTATTTGAGTTACTTTCACTTCAACCACTCTGGCCATTCTCTTCGATCCTCTTATTAATAAGGAGTTTTCACCCTCAGAACTGTCTGCTTACTGGATGAATTTTGTTTTTCGCACCATTTTTGAACATAGAACATAGAGTAATACAACACAGACAGGCTTTTCAGCCCATGATGTGGAGCCTATCTTTTAACCTACTCTAGGGTCAGTCTAATCCTTCCTTTCTACATTGCTCTCCATTTTCCTTTCATCCATGTCTACCTAAGAGTGTCTTAATGTCTGTAATGCATCTGCCTCTAGTACCACCCTTGGAAATGCATTGCATGCACTTACATCTCTCTGTAAAGAAAGTTACCTCTGATATCCCCTCATACTTTGTTCCAATCACCTTAAAATTAGTGAAAGTCAAAGTAGATCATTTAAAGTATGTTACTATGTACTACCTTTAGATTAAGTTTCTTGCAGGTCTTTAGAGGAAAGTAAAGAAATAAAGTAGAATTTATGGAAAAAACATATATAAAGACTCACAAACAACCATTGTGAAAAAGAAGATAAACTGTGAAAATAAAAGTAAATAATACTAAGAACATGAGGTGTAGAGCATTTAAAATTGAGTCTGTAGGTTATGGTTTGAGTTCAGAGTTGCAGTGAGTGAAGTTATTCACACTGGTTCAGGAGCCTTTTGGTTGTAGGGTAATAACTGCTCCTGAACCTGCTTGTTATGTCCCCTTATATAAATGGCTTCCATCCTGGTAAAATATCTCTAACTGCCCAGTCTACCTATGCCACATCTCATTTAACTTTATCAAGTCACCTCTTATTCATCTTCATCCAAAGAGGAAACTTTCAGATTGCTCAGCCAATCCTGGGAAATCTTCTCTGCTCCCTCTCTAAAGCTACCACGCCCTTTCTATAATGAGGCAACCAAAACTGAACACAATATTCCGAGTGTGGTCTAACCAGAGTTCTATTGAGCTGTAGCATTACCTCATGGTCTTTGACCTAACAACCCCCAACTAATAAAGGCCGACACACTATAAGCTTTCTTAACCACCTTATCAACTTGCTTGGCAACATACTTCAGTATTCAGATCCCCAGTAACGAATTATTGTGAGGCAACACTTCACCGACAAACCTGTTGTGGACATCTGTTGTGTCCTGTGCTCCCAATGCGGCCTCTTTTACATTGGCAAGGCCCATTGTAACCTGGGAGATTGCTTCGTTAAGTACCGCTGCTCCATCTGCTATCCTCTTTCTCCTCCCCGTCTTTTTATTCAGCCTAAAATGTCAACTGATTATTCATTCCCACAGATGCTAATTGACCTACTGAGTTCCTCCAGCATTGTGTGTGTATTGCTTTGCATTTCCAGCATCTGCAGAATTTCTTATTTTTATGAATTAAGGAGTTCTGTTTGCTTCCCTAATTACTTGCTCTAGAATCGCATACTGACCTTTTGCAAATCACTGTCTGGCCTGTTCATTCTGTGTACCAATGCTGTCTGATCTGCTGAGTATTTCCTATTTTGTTTTAAATTTCCAGCATTCTTAGAATTTCTCTTCAGCAAAAGCACAACCTGACTGCTGCTCATATTAATTTAAGTCATTAGCCAATGTATGGAAAATAGAAATCCTTATTTTCAGATGCACATGGTCACTCCCCCCCTCCTCTTCACCTCAAGAAACCACAGTGGACATTTGTCAGTTCTCCATACTCGGAAAGTCAGAAAAAAAGATTCCCCTCTGTATTTGCTCACTGTATTTTGGAGGGATTCACTGATATAGTGAAAGACTGCAGAAGAGATTCACTGAGATAAAACCAGGGATGTGAGGTTTTAGTTATGAAGTGGGGACTAGAGGAAATGAAAATCATTTTACTGGAACACTGAAGTTGAGAAGTTATCAGGCAGTTTTCAAAATAATGAAGAAATTGGAAAAATAAAAGAATTTAGTCAATCATTCTGTAACCTGAGGGCAAAATGTTGAAGATTATAATTGGAAGAAGAATGACAGAAAAGAAATTAACCTTCTATTGTAGAAGGTGAACATGCAATCAGGTAACATTGATTCCTTAACTACAACATATACCATATACACTCAGTGGCCACTTTATTAGGAACCTCCTGTGCCTTATGAAGTGGTCACAGATTGTCTGTTCATGATCTGCTGCTGAACCCATCTGCTTCAAGGTTCATTATGTTGTGCAGTCAGAGATGTTCTTTTGCACACCATTGTTAAAATGCATGCTTATTTAAGTTACTGTCACCTTCCTGGTGCTTATTAACAAGGCAATATCACCCGCAGAACTGCCACTCACTGGATACTTTTTGTTTCTCACACCATTCTTTGTAAACTCTAGAGTCTATTGTGTATGAAATTCCCAGGAGCTCAGCAGTTTCAGAGATACTCAAACCACCCCATCTGACAGCAGCTATTCACTGTCAAAAGCACCGAGATCAGATTTCATTGGCCTGAACAACAGCGGGACCTCTTGACAATATCTATGGGCTTTTATGCATTGTATTGCTGCCACATGATTGGCTAATTGAGGCCTTCCACTGGTCAGGGTTGATGGTGGTTATTGCGTCCTAGCTTTCTATGTGATACACCAGCCAGTGCAGTATAATATAGAGAGCAGGCTGTTCCCCATGAAGCAGGCTCTCCTTTTCACATAGCTGAGTGAATCCAAAGGAACGGCTGAGACCAATACAGTTTGGCACCAGTGGCATTGCCAGTCAGCATTGAACTCAACGTAGGACTGCCTTAGGGACTCCAGCTCCAGAATTTTCTCAGGATTACTCCCGAAGCCTTTCTTCTTGAGTGGCTATAGCTGCATGGCAGTGGAAGTTTGAGATCAAAGTTTTCCTTCTCTTAGTTGAGCTGCCTACCAGGACTAATGAGTCCCATCTGCCTGAAGCAACTACCCATGGCACCAGCAGCCCACCTTTGCCCTTTCTCCTGTCAGTACAAATGCTTTTGCCAGGCTTAGTAGCTAAGCCACATATGTAGTGGACTTGGTTGTCAGAGGCTGTTTGAGGTGCACACCATTGGGAGCATTTAATATGTGGAGGGAAACTTAACCTCACTACCTCACCTGGCTATGACAACCTTAAGGATTGGCTGATTAGATATTTGCATTAACAAGGTGTACAAGTGTACCTAATAAAGTGGTCACTGAGTGTAGATTTCAATCAGAAGTGGTCCTCAATTCTCATACTTACTTGCTCCCCTCTGTTGACTCCATCCTGCTGTCTTGGGAAAGCAGCCAATATAGTTAACCCCTCCAGCCTGGAGATACGATCTTCTCCCTCCTCCAATCAGGCAGAAAACATAACACCTACCACTCGCATCAAGGGCAGCTTCTGTCCCAATATTATAAGACTACTGAAAGGTTCTCCTATACGATAAGATTATAAGATGAAGGTGCAGAATTAGGCCATTTCACCCTTTGAGTATGCTCCACCATTCAATCATCCTTTTTTCACATCCTCAACCCCACTCCCTGGCCTTCTCTCTGTGAGTAAGACCATAAGACATAGGAGCAGAAACAAAACAAAAGAGATGATCATTGACTTCAGGAGATCAAAGGACAGAGTACACACTCCCCTCCATATACATGGAGAGGTAGTGGAAAGTATGGAAAACCTAAAGTTCCTTGGAGTTATATTGTCAAAACAGCTGACATGGACCACCAACAGCTCTCTGACGTGGACCACCAACACCTCGCTGACGTGGACCCCCAACACCTCGCTGACGTGGACCACCAACACCTCGCTGACGTGGACCCCCAACACCTCGCGGACGTGGACCACCAACACCTCGCTGACGTGGACCACCAACACCTCGCTGACGTGGACCACCAACACCTCGCTGCTTGTCAAAAAGACACAACAAAGACACTTCTTCCTCAGAAAGCTGAAACAGGCCAAGCTCCCACAAAAGCTGTTGCTTAACTTCTACAGAAGCACAACTGAAACTATTCTGACCAACAGCGCCACAGTGTGGAATGTCAGCTGCACAGCCGCTGAGTGACAAGACCTGCGTCATGTGGTGAAGACGGCCCAGCGAATTGTCAGGATGGAACTCCCAGGACTGGACACCATCTATTCCAGCAGACTCAGGAGGAAAGCAATCAGCACAACCAGAGACACCACACACCCCGGCCACTCCCTGTCTGACCTACTGCCATCCAGCAAAACGTTCAGGACACAAGGACTCAAAAACTTGCACTAATGGCACTTTGTGCATTACTGTGATATTCTGGTGCTGATGCAATTTATTTTCTGCTACTTATCTATTTAATATTGTTTTTCTATCACTGTCTTGTTTCTATCTACCACTTTGTTTGATTGCCTGAGAGGAAGCCAAACAAAGTATCATTGTACCTATGTACAACGTCCAATAAAGATCATTCAATTTAATTCAGAATTAGGCCATTTGGCCCATCATAATAATGAGCTCTTGATCTCTCAGTCTAACTCATCAAGGTACTTCACTTTATCAGTAGCATTACAAGGCATTCTGCCCTCTTGTTCTTTTTCCTTTTTGCACGACCTTAATGTACTTTGGGGGAGAAGTGGAGGTGCGGTTAGCATAATGTAATTACAGTGAGTGATCTGGGTTCAATTCTATAGGGAGTTTTTATGTTCTCCACATAACTACATGGTACATACGCCTCTCATATTCCAAACTACTGGTTAGTAGGTTAACTGGTCACATGGATGTAGTTGGGTGCTGCAAGATTGCTGGGCTAGAAGGACTTGTTTCCCTACTGTATCTCTGTATATAAAAAAATTGCTGTACTTGTGTATAAAATACCTGTCTGGATGGCATATGAATAATACGTGTGACAATAATGAACCAATAACCAATCCAATTACTTATTTAACTGATCACTGTCAGAGATACGTCTCCTCCTCTACCAACTTGCTCCTGCAGAGGTTTTTGGAACATGAAATTATGTGGCAGAGACTGATAAAAGCTTTTGCAAAAAGTGGTTAAGTATTTGAAATTTTAAAAAAATATTTGGAAAACATAGCCTAATTGGTAGAGGAAGTATTAGCACAGGAGGAAGTGTCTGACACGGTAAAATGCGGATTTTAATTTCACTGTACATTATCAGCTGGTGTGACGATCTGCGGGTTTCTTTACTGTTAATGTCAAACTTGGGTTAGGCACTGTAAATCAGTATTGGTGTTATTATTGTCACATGTGCCAAGCCATAGTGAAAAGCTTGTCCTTCCTACTGTTCATACAGATCAGATTGTTGCACAGTGTGTTGAGGTAGAACAAAGGTAAAACAAACACAATGAAGAATAAAGTGTAAAAACTGTAGAAAAAGTGCAGCACACGTAAACAATAAGGCTCAACAATAAATCATTACGAGGTAGATTGTGAGGTCAAGGAGATCATACAGAGATCTGTTCAAAAGTCTGATAACAGTAGGGTAGAAGCTATTGTTGAGCCTGGTAGTACGAGCTTCTGTGTGAGTTGTGAAGGATAACTATTGGTTATATCATCACGAGGAACACCTATAATCTTTTTATTGTGACACAGAATCTTCTACAGTGGCCTAAAAGCATAGACAGTGCCTCAGTTTAACATCTTATCTCAAGTCCAATAGTGTGACTGTCCCTGAGGACTGAGCTGCAGGGTCACCCTCAGTTTTGTACACAGAGGAGTCATTCCCCTGCAATGTTGCAACAGATTGCCACCACTGTAAATCTTAACCCCAGTATTTACAGTTAAATCAGTCTTCTGAAAAGTGCTGCTTACATTCTATTCTCCTGCTATCCAATTTGCCATTTCATCTACATTAACCTTTGAATAGAGAATTGGGAAGTGGGATTAGTCTTGGCAAGGTGGGGGAAGTGATCTTCTTCTGCAATAGAATTCAAAATGGCATTTGCTGGGACCAGTGGGCATAGCCGCCTGATAGAGGGATGTCCATTTAGAACAGGATGAATTTGTCAGCCAGATGGTAGTGAATCTTTGTAATTCATTGCCTCAGATGGCAGTGGAGGCCAAGTCACTGGATATATTTAAAGTGGAGGTTGATAGGTTCTTGATTAGTCAGGATGTCAAATGTTACCGGGAGAAGGATGGGGTTAAGAGGGATAATAAATCGGGCATAATGGAGTGGCAGAGCAGACTGGATAGGCCAAATGGCCTATTTCTGTTCCTACATCTGTGGTCTTAATTACTCAGCAGCTCGGGCAGCATCTGCACAGAGACAAACAAAATTAATGTCTCATGTCGATGTCCTTGTATACCAGAAGGATTAACCCTGTTTCTCTAGTTCAGGAGCCCTGGGACAGCTTGGCAGTAGTAGGTTGCTACAACATTCTCCAGGGCCAGAACTTCACAGGCCAGTGTACTATTAACATGCAATATTGAACTAGGTGTCTGGCATTTCTGTTCCACTGTAAAAATGAACAGGCACAGAGGAGACCAAAGAAATGCAGAGCCTGCAGTTAATATTCCAGGACTTTAGATCCTATGTAACCAGAATTATATAGCGATAAGGACAATGTGTAGGGTTGAGTGGGATCTAGGATCAGCCATGATGAAATGGCAGTGCTGACCCTGAATGGCCTATTTCTGCTCTTGCGTCTTCTGGACCTATGGTCAAATTACCATTCTAGTCCATTCCATCAGGCACTTTTGGAGAACTTTCCTGCTTTATTCTCTATATTTCTTCTTTCTCACTCCTTTCTGTCTCTTTATCATCCTTCTTCTCACTCCCTCTTTTCCTTTTTCCTCTCTAATCTTTTTCTTTTCTCCTCCTTTGCCTACTTCTCTCTCTCTCTTTCCTTTCGATTACATTTGATTTTCACCCTCAGCACTGCAGTATGCCTCAGTTTTGTCCTACTCTACCGTCTCTGTTTTTCCCAAATCTGTCCCTTTCCTGATGGACCCATTACTTTTCAATTTGCAGCCATGGCACTAAAATTCCAAGTTTACAAATAAATAAATATTCATACTTAATTCAGCCATAACTTTACATGCATATTGGAAAGAAATGTCAAAGATCAAAAGCATCCACATTTGCTGCCTATCCATATTTCTTATATTACAGATTATATAATTCTAGTAAAAAGTTGTGGTGATACAGTTCTGGTTTTGTACTCACATAGAATTCAACTGGACTTCATCATCTTAATCATTATGCCATCTAGTGTGCATTTTTAATGCATTCACGAACTCCGGTACCATCTAAATGTAAATTCGTATTCTGGACATAAATTTACAGTTAAACTTTCCCAAGAAATGCAAACCCTTGGACAGGTCACGTGTAATCACCTTTGTGTAAAAATAAATGTAGATAATAAATGGATGGCTTGTTGGGAAGCTGTGCACAGATTATAAACTGGTTGCTCTTATCTGCAGCTTATGGGAAAGTTGAGTTTTATTACGTTTGCAGTTTTTAATCAGAGAGGTTGGAGAGCAGTTTCAGGCCAGGGGAGATGTGTGATTAAATTAGGAAACTTTTAAGTTGCTGCTGGTGGTATTCCATTATGTTTAGACTCATGAAAATGGTATATCCTTATCCTGTAACTATTGAAGTGAAATACATGAACAACATTAGACCATTTGGCCCATCAAGAATTTCCACCATTTGATTATGGCTGGTGTATTTTCCTTCTCAGACTCATTCTCCAGCCTCCTCCTCTCAACCATTGATGCACTAACTAATCAGGAACCTATCAATCTCCACTTTAAAGATACCCTATGATTTGGCCTCTGCAGCCTTCTGTGGCAATGAACTCCACAGATTCACCATCCTGGCTAAAGAAATTCCTCCTCATCTCTTTTCTGTGGTGTTGCCTTTCTATTCCAAGTCTGTGCCCTCTGATCTTAGACCCTCCTAGAACTGGAATCATCATTTCCATGTTCTCTCTATACTTTCTGCCTTTTGAGATTCAGTGGATTTCAATGAGAACTAATCCCCTCCCTCATTCTTATAAACTACCTCTCTCACCTTAAAGCTATGTCCTCTGATAATCAACACTGATACATCTCAGGGATGCGTGCTTAGCCCACTGCTCTACTCTCTCTACACCCATTATTGGCTAGGGACATCTCAAATGCCATCTATAAATTTGCTGCTGATACAACTATTGTTGGCTGAATCTCAAATGGTGATGAGAGGGTGTACAGAAGTGAGATATACCAGCTAGCTGAGTGGTGTCACAGCAACAACATTGCACTCAACATCACTAAGATCAGAGAACTGATTCTGGGCTTCAGAAAGGGTAGGACAAGAGAACACATACCAATCCTCAGAGGGATCAGAAGTGAGGGGAGTGAGCAATTTCAGGTCCTGGGTGTCAATATCTCTCAGGACCTAATCTGGACCTAACATATCGATGCAGCTGCAACGAAGGCGAGACAACGGCTATATTTCATTCGGAGTTTGAGGAGATTTGATCTAAAACACTCAGAAGTTTTTGCAGGTATACCATAGAGAGCATTGTGACAAGCTGCACCACTGTCTAGTATGGGCAGGACTACTGCACAGGATCAAAGTAAGCTGCAGAGGGTTGTCAAAATTAGTCAGCTCCTTCATGGGCTCTGGCCTCTGTAGTATCCAAGATATCTTCAGGTAATGATGCTTCAAATAGCCGGTGTCTATCATTAAGGAGCATCCTCACACAGAACAGGCCCTCTTCTCATTGCTACCATCCAGGAGGAGGCACAGAAGCCCGAAGGCAAGCACTCAGTGATTCAGGAACAGCTTCTTCCCCTCTGCCATCTGATTTCTAAATAGATATTAAACCCATGAACACTATCACACAACTTTTTTTTATTTTAAAACACAAAGTACACTGCAGATAGAAACATAGAAAATAGGTGCAGGAGTAGGCCATTCGGCCCTTCGAGCCTGCACCGCCTTTCAGTATGATCATGGCTGATCATCCAACTCAGAACCCTGTACCTGCTTTCTCTCCATACCCCCTGATCCCTTTAGCCACAAGGGCCATATCTAACTTCCTCTTAAATATGGCCAATGAACCGGCCTCAACTGTTTCCTTTGGCAGAGAATTCCACAGATTCACCACTCTGTGTGAAGAAGTTTCTCCCCACCTCAGTCCTAAAAGGTTTCCCCTTTATCCTTAAACTGTGACCCCTCATTCTGGACTTTCCCAACATCGGAAACAATCTTTCTGCATCTAGCCTGTCCAATCCCTTTAGAATTTTATACATTTCAATAAGATCTCCCCTCAATCTTCTAAATTCCAGTGAGTATAAGCCCAGTCGATCCAGTCTTTCTTCATATGAAAGTCCTGCCATCCCAGGAATCAATCTGGTGAATCTTCTCTGTACTCCCTCTACGGCTCGAATGTCTTTCCTCAGATTAGGGGACCAAAACTGCACACAATATTCTAGGTACGGTCTCACCAAGGCCTTATACAACTGCAGTAGAACATCCCTGCTCCTGTACTCAAATCCTTTTGCTATGAATGCCAACATACCATTTGCTTTTTTTCATCATCTGCTGTACCTGCATGCCCACCTTCAATGACTGGTGTACAATGACACCCAGGTCTCGTTGCACCTCCCCTTTTCCTAATCAGCCACCATTCAGATAATAATCTGTTTTCCTGTTCTTGCCACCAAAGTGGATAACCTCACATTTATCCACATTAAATTGCATCTGCCTTGAATTTGCCCACTCACCTAACCTATCCAAGTCACCCTGCATCCTCTTAATATCCTCCTCACAGCTAACACCACCGCCCAGCTTCGTGTCATCCGCAAACTTGGAGATGCTGCATTTAATTCTCTCATCTAAATCATTAATATATATTGTAAACAACTGGGGTCCCAGCACTGAGCCTTGCAGTACCCCACTAGTCACTGCCTGCCATTCTGAAAAGGTCCCGTTTACTCCCACTCTTTGCTTCCTGTCTGCCAACCAATTCTCTATCCACATCAATACCATACCCCCAATACCGTGTGCTTTAAGTTTGCACACTAATCTCCTGTGTGGGACCTTGTCAACGGCATTTTGAAAATCTAAGTATACCACATCCACTGGCTCTCCCCTATCCACTCTACTAGTTACATCTTCAAAAAATTCTATAAGATTCGTCAGACATGATTTTCCTTTCACAAATCCATGTTGACTTTGTCCGATGATTTCACCTCTTTCCAAATGTGCTGTTATCTTATCTTTGATAACTGACTCTAGCATTTTCCCCACCACCGATGTCAGGTTAACCGGTCTATAATTCCCGGGTTTCTCTCTCCCTCCTTTTTTAAAAAGTGGGGTTACATTAGCCACCCTCCAATCCACAGGAACTAATCCAGAATCTAAAGATTTTTGAAAAATTATCACTAATGCATCCACTATTTCTTGGGCTACTTCCTTAAGCACTCTGGGATGCAGACCATCTGGCCCTAGGGATTTATCTGCCTTTAATCCCTTCAATTTACCTAACACCACTTCCCTACTAACATGTATTTCCCACAGTTCCTCCATCTCACTAGACCCTCGGTCCCTTACTATTTCCGGAAGATTATTTATGTCCTCCTTAGTGAAGACAGAACCAAAGTAGTTATTCAATTGGTCTGCCATGTCTTTGTTCCCTATGATCAATTCACCTGTTTCTGACTGTAAGGGACCTGCATTTGTCTTGACCAATCTTTTTCTTTTCACATATCTATAAAAGCTTTTACAGTCAGTTTTTATGTTCCCTGCCAGCTTTCTCTCATAATCTTTTTTCCCTTTCCTAATTAAGCCCTTTGTCTTCCTCTGCTGGTCTCTGAATTTCTCCCAGTCCTCAGGTGTGCCACTTTTTTTTGCTAATTTATATGTTTCTTCTTTGGACTTGATACTATCCCTGATTTCCCTTGTCAGCCTCAGGTACACTACCTTCCCTGGTTTATTCTTTTGCCAAACTGGGGTGAACAATTGTTGTAGTTCATCCATGCGATCTTTAAATGCTTGCCATTGCATATCCAGCGTCAACCCTTTAAGTATCATTTGCCAGTCTATCTTAGCTAATTCATGTCTCATACCTTCAAAGTTACCCTTCTTTAAGTTCAGAACCTTTGTTTCTGAATTAACTATGTCACTCTCCATCTTAATGAAGATTTCCACCATATTATGCTGTGGTCAAATCAACATGTACAAACAAGCTGGAGGAACTCAGCAGGTCAGGCAGCATCTGTGGAAACGAACAGTCAAACGTCTTGGCCCGAAACGTTGACAGCTCGTTTTTTTATTTTTTTTTTCAACTGCTTATCTAATTTAACTAATTCACAGGTTTTATTCTCTATTATAATGCATTGCATTGCACTGCTGCCACAAAGTCCAGAAAGTTAATAAATTTCACGGTGTATGCTGGTGTTATTAAACCTGATTCTGATTCTAATATTTATACCCTGGGGAAAGAACTCTGAATGACCACCTTCCCCATGCTACTCAAAATTTTAAAAAATTCTATCAAGTTTAATCATGTCATAACACCAAAACACCCGCAAGACAATGGAGCAGAATTAGGCCATTGACTCTGCTCCACCATTCCATCATGGTCAACACAAAGTACGCTGCAGATGCCGTGGTCAAATCAACATGTACAAACAAGCTGGAGGAACTCAGCAAGTCGGGCAGCATCCGTGGAAATGAGCAGTCAATGTTTTGGGCTGAGACCCCTTCATCAGGACTGAAGGAGGAGGGAGCAAGGGCCCTATAAAGAAGGTGGGGGGAGGGTGGAAAGTGCCAGTGAAAAACCAATGAGAGGAAAGATTAAGGGTTGGGGGAGGGGATAGGCAGGAGTGGTGAAGAAGGAGAAAGGTAAGGGGAAAGCACTATGGGTAGTAGAAGAACATAGAATCATGAGAGAGGCGATAGGCGGCTAGAAGAGGAGGCAGAGCGAAACTAGAAGGGAGAGGGAGGGAATTAACGGAAGTTAGAGAATTCAATGTTCATGCCAAGGGGCTGGAGACCACCCAGACGGTATATGAGGTGTTGCTCCTCCAACCAGAGTTTGGCCTCATCATGGCAGTAGAGTAGGCCATGTATGAACATATCCGAATGGGAATGTATAGCAGAGTTGAAGTGGGTGGCAACTGGGAGATCCTGTCTGTTGTAGCAGACAGAGCAGAAGGGCTCGACGAAGCTGTCCTCCAAGCTGCGTCGGGCCTCGCCGATGTAGATGAAGCCGCACTGGGAGCATCAGATGCAATGGATGACCCCAACAGACTCACAAGTGATGTGTTGCCTCACCTGGAAGGACTGTTTGGGGCCCTGAATGGTGGTAAGAGAGTAGGTGTAGGGACTGGTGTAGCACTTACACTTGAAGGGGTAAGTGCCAGGTGGGAGATCTGTGGGGAAGGACGTGTGGCCCAGGCAGTCACGGAGGGAACGATTGGTGCTGCTTCCTGCACCCATGCTGAGATTGTCAATTTCATTGACTTTGCCTCTAACTTTCACCCAGCCCTCAAATTCACTTGGTCCATCTTGGGCACTTCTCTCCCCTTTCTCGATCTCTCGGTCTCCATTTCTGGAGACAGACTGTCCACTGACATCTTCTATAAACCCACTGACTCCCATAACTACCTCGACCATACCTCTTCCCACCCTGCCAAATGTAAAAATGCTATTCCCTATTCCCAGTTCCTCCGTCTCCGCCGCATCTGCTCCCAGGATGAGGCTTTCTGTTCCAGGACATCTTAAATGTCCTCTTTCTTTAAGAATTGTGGTTTCCCTTCTGCTGTCATCAATGATGCCCTCACCCGCATCTCCTCCATTTCCCGCACATTGACCCTCACCCCATCCTCCCATCACCGCAACAGGGATCGAGTACCCCTTGTCCTCACCTATCACCCCACCAGCCTCCAGATCCAGCACATTATCCTCCGCAACTTCCGCCATCTTCAACAGGACCCCACCACTAAGCACATCTTTCCCTCTCTACCCATCCCTGCTTTTCGCAGGGATCGTTCCCTCCGCGAACTCAGGTTGGAGGAGCAACACCTCGTATACCATCTGGGTAGTCTCCAGCCCCTTGGTATGAACATCGAATTCTTCAACTTCCAGTAATTCCCTCCCTCTCCCTTCCCCCATCCCACTTTCACTCTGCCTCCTCTTCCAGCTGCCTATCACCTCTCTCATGATTCTGCCTTCTTCTACTACCCATAGTGCCTTCTTCACCATACCCTTCTTCACCATTCCCGCCTATCCCCTCCCTGCTTCCCCTTCCCCACCCCTTGATCTTTCCTCTGATTGGTTTTACACCCTCCTCCCACCTTCTTTATAGGGCCCCTGCCCCCTCCTTCTTCAGTCCTGATGAAGGGTCTCGGCCCAAAACGTTGACTGCTTGTTGGAACGGATGCTGCCTGACTTGCTGAGTTCCTCCAGCTTGTTTGTACGTGGTGATTCCATCCCATCGTGGTCGAATTATTGTCCCTCTCAACTCCATTCTCCTGCCTTTTCTGCATAACCATTGATGTATTATCAGGCTCTAGTTTAAATAGACCCAATGACTTGCCCTCCACAGTTGTCTGTGGCAACGAAGTAGCTCAATGGGGTTACTGAACCCGCACAACAGATGTAAATCTTGTCAATTTAAATCTAAGAACTGATTGAAAGGGTACCTTGCTGATTAGCTCCCAGCCAGGCATGGGCAACCTCACTCAGACAGTAGGTTAATTGTAAGAATCCAACAGTGCCTCAGGTTCACACTACTTAGTGGTAACCCCTACTTTCCACCCAAACTCATCAACTTTTGTCCTGATCCAGCAGTCTTCCAACACCTGACCCACAGCTGTTACTGAGGAACAATCCACCACCCAACTAATGAACTTCTCCTGATAACCCTCACAACCCTTCATCTTCCTCAGTCCATTCCTTGACTATTTTCCATCCAGCCATTGGACAACCCTTCTACTTCCCACCCAATCCATACTCTCCCATCCAAATCAACGATTGGTCCCCAGCTCAATCTAATTCTGCACTCCTCTAAATACACCTTTACATTTCATTAAAAACCCATAAAGGTCTTGACTTGTAATGACAACTGTCAGTTCCATTCCTCCCACCACCAGCAACAGAATCCGCTGAGCTGCAGAGACCAGCCATTCCACATTCCAGCATCTGCAGTTTCTTGTGTCCCATTTACTCCCACATTCTCTCTCCCTTCTGTGAGATAACTAGTTTCAACCCATGTTCACTTATCTTCCCTAATAGAATGAGTTCCTCTCTTGTGCACCAGGCTTTTACATGACAGCATCAGACAAGTCATAATGTAACACATCTACAGTTTTCTCCATGAACTCTGCCTGTTGCATACTTGAAGGACTCCAGAAAATTATTATAACAGGATTTACCTTTCACAAAGCCATCAAGTTTCTCCAAGTAACTGGTTACTCTTTCTTGGTTATACAGTACTGCTTAAAAGTCTTAGAAACATATATATTGCTAGGGTGCCTAAGACTTTTGCACCGTACTGTAGTAATTCTGTGTATTGCACTGAAATGCTGCCACAAAATCTGGCAATGTGGGACCGAAGACTCTAGATCTCCTACCTGATGGTAGCAGTGAGGGGAGAGGGAGATGTGTGAAGTGCAAGCAGACTGCTCTACTATCTCTGCTGTAACTCCAAAAGGATGTATTTTCTGTTCTTGCTTCAGTTTCTTTTATTTCTTCATGTGGTGAGGTTTTTTGTATTGTGGCTTCAGTGTAATGTCACAGCTAAAGTTCAGCGCCTTGTGCAGTACAATGATTTCCCTCAACCCTTCTTCTCTGGGAGGCTCTATTAGGTCTTTATAAAAACCTAAGGCAAAAGATGTTGCTGCGGTATTGTTCCTGCTACAGTAAATAGGACATCATCCTTATTTACTTTATGAGGCATACATAAGAAGATATGACAGCGTAAGTGAATGTGGCAAGCCGACTCCACATCCATCTACTTTTCTAATTAAAAGTGTTGCTATGATAAATCATGACACAGTTTCTTTGGAATTACCAATTTATATCCCCATATATACTACAAATGATTACAGCAAAATTTATGTTTTTATCTGAACATTTGCTTTCCCCGCAGCCTGACTTTTATTTGTGTTATTAACTATGATATTGTGTATGTAAGACTAATTGATTTAATTCCCAGCATGTAGTATTTTAAGTCCAGAATGTTTGTAAGGCCATCCATTCTGCACTATTGCAATTCCCATTAAACAAATCAATGAATGGGGGTGGCATGGTACCCTCATGAGAGTGTCAACAACCTGTGATCCATCACTGTCTGTGAGGAGTTCATATGTTCTCTCTCTGACCGCAAGACTTTCTTCTGGGGCTTCTGGTTTCCTCCCGCAGTCCAAAGACTCATTGGTCACATCGGCATAATTGAGCAGCAAGCGCTCGTTGGGCTGGAAGGTCTTGTTACCAGTCTGAATCTTCAAGTAGTAAAAATAAATGAATCCTTCTGAAAGCTGAGATGAAATAACAAGGGCAGAAATCTTGGGCAATAAGATAGTTATGGCAAAAACAGGCAAAATAGATAACAATCAAATGGTAGTATTGTACCTCAATCAAACGTTAATAGTATACATTAATAAAATGGTAATGGTGTACATCAATCAGAAGTTAATAGTGCACATCAATCAAATGGTAACAGTGTACCACAATCAAATGGTAACAGTGTACCACAATCAAATGGTAACGGTGTACCACAATCAAATGGTAACAGTGTACCACAATCAAATGGTAACGGTGTACCACAATCAAATGGTAACAGTGTACCACAATCAAATGGTAACGGTGTACCACAATCAAATGGTAACGGTGTACCTCAACGTGCTGGAGGAACTCAGCGGGTTGGGTAATGCAGAGAAATGGACTGTTGATGTTTCAGGGTGAGACCCTTCATATGGACTGAAAGATAGAGAGGCGACTGTCAGTATAAAGAGCTGAAGGCATGGGTGAGAGTAAGGGGTGGTGGCTGATAAGTGAATCCAGTTGAGGAAGGTGTTAGGCAGCAGGGAGAATGGGAGTGACACAGAGAAGTGAAAAAGGACTGAGGATGATGGAATCTGATAGGGGAGGAAGGTGGAGCATGGAATAATGGGAGGGAGGTGGGCACTGGAACTTTGTTCCAAGGGAGGATTGTGTGGGGTGATGGGCAGATTGAGAAAGTGAGGGAGGGGTGTAAAGATACTGTGATGGGGTCAGGTGGATCAGGAGGAGAGAGAGAAAAAACAGATGTGGAAAAGGAGCAGAGAGGGTGTAGTTCCTGAAAGTTTGAGGTTGGAGACAGCCCAGAGGGAATGTTTACCCTATCCGAGCTCCACCCCTCTTCCTACATCCTCCTTGCTCCACGCCTTATCTTTACATTTTTATACTGACTATCTCCTCTCATTTTTTTCTGTTTGTCTATGAGAACAGAGCTAGTGTGTTGAGAGTGGGTCCAGGGTTAGTGGACCCTTCTTCGTGTGAGATGTGGGAACTCTGGGAGATGGCTAGTCTCCCCGATAAATACAACTGCATAAAAATTGCACCGAGCTGCAGCTCCTTAGAGATCATGTTAAGGAAATGGAGGGGCAGCTCAATGACCTTTGTCTCAAATGGGAGAATGAGGAGGTGATGGATAGGAGCTACAACCACTAAGGTGAAGGAGGCAGGTGCTTGGGTGACCGTCAGGAGAGAGAAAGCAAATAAACAGCCAGTGCAGAGTGCCCCTGAGGCCATCAATGTTACGTCTACTGCTTTGGTTAGTGTTGAGAGGGGCAAAGACCTACAGGAGGGAGCTGCAGCAACTGGTTCTCTGGTACAGAGCTTGTCTCTGTGGCTCAGAAGAGAGGGGTGGGAGAGACAAGAAGTGCAGTAGTGATCGGGAATCCCATGGTTAGAAGAACAAACAGGAGATCCTGTGGATGTGAAAGAGACACCCAGATGGTATGTTGCCTCTGGGGTGTCAGGGTAAGGGAAGTCTCGGATGGGGTCTGTAGCATCCTAAATGGGGAGGGTGACCAGATGAAGTGATGGTATATATAGGTACTAATGGCAGAGGTAGGAAAAGGGATGAGGTCCTGAAGAAAGAACATAGGGTGCTAGGTAGAAGGCTGAAATGCAGGATCTCCAGGGTAGTAATCCCTGTACCGATGCCTTGAACCACTGAGGGTAAAAATAGGGTGATTTGGCAGATGAATGTGCGGCTGAGGAATTAGTGTAGAGTTTCAGATTTCTGGATCATTGGAATCTCTTCTGGGGAAAGCAAAATGTGTACAAAAAAGGCAGGTTAGACCTCAATCCGAGAGGGACTAACATCTTTGTGGGCAGGTTGTCCAAGCTTTTGGGAAGGGTTTAAACTAATTTGGCAGGGGTTTGGGAAACAGAGTGATAGGGCTAAGGATGGGACAGTAAGGCAACAAGCAGAGGCAGTGTGCAGTGAGACTGTGAAGAAGGACAGGCAGATGATGGGGCAAAAGTGGGATGACCTGAAGTCTAACATGGGATCAAAATTGAAAAGAGGACCGAGGTGTTATAGTTGAAGCACTCAGTAAATGGAATAAGGTAGATGATCATGGCTGAAAGAAGATAATAGCTGAGAGCTTAAAAATCCAAGGATACACACTGTATTGAAAGAATGGGGAGAAGGGGGGGCTCTGTTGGTAAACATAAATTAAATCATTAGAAACAGGTGACATGGGATCAAAACAATAGAGAACAGGTGCAGGAGTAGGCCATTCGGCCCTTTGAGCCAGCACCACCATTCAATGTGATCATGGCTGATCATCCACAATCAGTACCCCGTTCCTGCCTTCTCCCCATATCCCTTGACTCCACGATCTTTAAAAGCTCTATCTAACTCTTTCTTGAAAGCATCCAGAGAATTGGCCTCCACTGCCTTCTGATGCAGAGCATTCCACAGATCCACAACTCTCTGGGTGAAAAAGTTTTTCCTCAACTCCGTTCTAAATGGCCTACCCCTTATTCTTAAACTATGGTCTCTGGTTCTGGACTCCCCCAACATCAGGAACATGTTTCCTGTCTCTAGCATGTCCAATCCCTCAATAATCTTATGTTTCAATCAGATCCCCTCTCATCCTTCTAAATTCCAGTGTATACAAGCCCATTCGCTCCAATCTTGCAACATATGACAGTCCCGCCATCCCGGGAATTAACCTTGTGAACCTACGCTGCACTCCCTCAATAGCAAGAATGTCCTTCCTCAAATTTGGAGACCAAAACTGCACACAATATTCCAGGTGAGGTCTCACCAGAGCTCTGTACAGCTGCAGAAGGACCTCTTTACTCCTATACTCAACTCCCCTTGTCATAAAGGCCAACATGCCATTAGCTTTCTTCACTGTCTGCTGTACCTGCATGCTTACTTTCAGTGACTGATGTACAAGAACACCTAGATCTCGTTGTACTTCCCCTTTTCCTAACTTGACACCATTCAGATAGTAATCTGCCTTCCTGTTCTTGCCACCAAAGTGGATAACCTGACATTTATCCACACAAAACTGCATCTGCCATGCATCTGCCTACTCACCCAACCTGTCCAAGTCACCCTGCATTCTCCTAACATCCTCCTCATATTTCACACTGCCACCCAGCTTTGTGTCATCTGCAAATTTGCTAATGTTTCTTTTAATCCCTTCATCTAAATCATTAATGTATATTGTAAATAGCTGTGGTCCCAGCACCGAGCCTTGCGGTACCCCACTAGTCACTGCCTGCCATTCTGAAAAGGACCCATTAATCCCTACTCTTTGTTTCCTGTCTGCCAACAAATTTTCTATACATGTTAGTACCCTACCCCCAATACCATGTGCTCTAATTTTGCCCACTAATCTCCTATGTGGGACCTTAACAAAGGTTTTCTGTAAGTCCAAGTACACTACATCCACTGGCTCTCCCTTGTCCATTTTCATAGTTACATCCTCAAAAAATTCCAGAAGATTAGTCGAGCATGATTTCCCCTTCGCAAATCCATGCTGACTCAGACCAATCCTGTTACTGCTATCCAAATGTGCCGCTATTTCATCTTTTATAATTGACTCCAGCATCTTCCCCACCACTGATGAAAACTTAGAATCATTGTGAGTACAATGGTCCTGGAGGACAGGGAAATTGTACACTCCACTCCACTTTTTAAGAAAGTACAAATGCCGATGAAAGGAAATTATAGGCTAATTAGCCTGACTTCAGTAGTTTCAATAGGTACATTTGATGTCAGAGAAATGTATGAAATATACATCCTCAAATTCTTTTTCTTTGCAAACATCCACAAAAACAGAGGGATGCCCCAAAGAATGAATGACAGTTAAATGTTAGAACCCAAAAGCCCCCCCCCCAGCTCTCCCCTCCCACGCACAAGCAGCAGCCAAGGTATTGACCCCCCCCCCATGTCCCACCAGCAAAAAAGCATCAGCACCCCCCACCAAGCACTTAAACATGCAGCAAAGCATCAACAAAGACACAGACTTGCAGTACCCCAAAGACTACTCTTCACCTGGTAATTTGACATACCGCAGGCTGTCCCTCTCCCTAATAAAGGAAAAAGAGGTGTCCTCATTTCACAGCCAGAGAGGAGATATATCAAACAACTCATTGATTTATGATGTTAAAAGATTTATGTTGAAAGGCGCAGCTCTCTGGACACACAACCCACGGCAGCTAACCCGCTTATCCCGACGTTCCGTATTCTCCCGCGACACTTCAATCAGGAGCACCGGCCTAGAATCAGCCCGTTTCCAGAGCCGTGAAAGTCCGGCACCTGAAGGCGCGGACCTTCCTGCTCACGTCTTTGAGATAGCAGAAAGCGGCCGGTCGTGAGGCCCTGAGAGTGGGTCCCATTCCCACAAACAACCGAAGTCAGAATGTAACTCCAGGTCAGGGTCTTTAAAAGAACCTTGAAAAGGAAGTAAAATAATTATCAAAGATAGAAATAGAGCTGTTTCCAAAAATGTAAGCAAAGAAGCCACCATTTAGCACTATCTTGACCGCTCCATCTCTAGTCATTTTTGGGAAGATGTTGGAGTCCATTATTCAGGATGTGGTTTCAGGTACTTGCAGGCATGTGATAAAATAGGTCAAAGTCAGCATGGTTTCCTTCAGGGGAAATCTTGCCAGACGAATCTGTTGGAAATCTTTGCGGAAATAGGTAAGATATACAAAGCCCTTGATAATAAGACCGTAAGACCAAGGAGCAGAAGTCGGCCATTCGGCCCATTGCGTCTGCTCCGCCATTTCATCATGAGCTGATCCAATCTCCCCTTTAGTCCCATTCCCCCGCCTTCTCACCATAACCTTTGATGCCCTGACTACTCAGGTACCTATCAATCTCTGCCTTAAATACACCAAATGACTTGGCCTCCACTGCCACCCGTGGCAACAAATTCCACAGATTCACCACCCTGTGGCTAAAAAAATTTTCTCTGTTCTGAATGGGCATCCTGCAATCCTCAAGTCATGTCCTCTCGTACTAGACTCCCCCACCATGGGAAACAACTTGGCCACATCCACTCTGTCCATGCCTTTCAACATTCGAGATGTTTCTGTGAGGTCCCCCCTCATTCTTCTAAACTCCAATGAGTACAGTCCAAGAGCGGTCACACGTTCCTCATATGTTAACCCTCTCATTCCCAGAATCATTCTAGTGAATTTTCTCTGAACGCTCTCCAAAGTCAGCACATCCATTATTCCAAGTGAGGTCTTACCAGTGCCTTATAGAGCCTCAACATCACATCCCTGCTCCTCTAGAAATGAATGCCAATATTGCACTCGCCTTCTTCACCACCGACTCAACCTGGAGGATAACCTTAAGGGTATCCTGCACGAGCACTCCCAAGTCCCATTGCATCTCAGAACTTTAAATTCTCTCCCCATTTAAATAATAGTCTGCCCGTTTATTTCTTTTACCAAAGTGCATGACCGTACACTTTCCGACATTGTAATTCATTTGCCACTTCTTTGCCCATTCCCCCAATCTATCCAAGTCTCTCTGCAGACTCTCTGTTTCCTCAGCACTACCAGCCCCTCCACCTATCTTTGTATCATCATCAAACTTAGCCTCAAAGCCATCTACTCCATAATCCAAATCGTCGATATACAACGTAAAAAGAAACGGCCCCAACACAGACCCCTGTAGAACACCACTGGTAACTGGCAGCCAAACAGAATGGGATCCCTTTACTCCCACTCTCTGCTTCCTGCCAATCAACCAACACTTTATCTATGTATGTAACTTTCCCGTAATTCCATGGGCTCTTATCTTGTTTAGCAGCCTCATGTGTGGCACCTTGTCAAAGGCCTTCTGAAAATCCAAATACACAACATCCACTGCATCTCCCTTGACTAGCCTACATGTAATTTCCTCAAAAAATTGCACTAGGTTTGTCAGGCAGGATTTTTCTTTAAGGAAACCATGCTAATACAGTAATGTAGTACAGGAAAGATGCTAGCGTGGATAGAAGATTGACTGATTTGCAGGGGGCAAAGGATGGAAATAGACGTAGCCTTTTCTGGTTGGCTACCGGTGACTAGAGGTGTTCTGCAGGAGTCAGTGTTTGGTCTACTTCTTTTCACACAGTCAGTCAATGACTTGGGTGAAAGAATTGATTGCTTTGTGGCCAAGTTTGCGGGTGATCTGAAGGTAGGTGGAGGGGCAGGTAGTGTTGAGTAAACAGAGAGGCTGCAGCAGGACTTGGACAGATTAGGAGAATGGACCAAAAAGTGACAGGATATAGTGTAGGGAAGTGTACTTTGGTTGAAGGAATGAAGGCATGGAGTATTTTCTAAACAGGGAAAATACAAAAATCAGGGATACAAAGAAACTTGGGAATCCTCATGAGGATTCCCTATAAGTTAACTTGTAAGTTGAGTTGCTGGTAAGGAAGACAGAAGCAATCCAGTGTTCCTGGTATGGCATCCTATATATCAGCAAGACCCGATGTAGATTGGAGGACAATTCCGCCAAGCACCATTTGCCAGAAGAAGCGGCATCTCCCAGTGGCCACCCTTTTCAATTCCACTTCCCATTCCATTCTGATCTGTCAATCCATAGCCTCCTCTACTGTCGCAATGAGGCCACACTCAGGTTGGAGGAGCAACATTTTATATTCCATTTGGGTAGCCTCCAGCTTGATGGCATGAACATCGATTTGTCAATCATCGGGTAATGACCCCCCCCTCCCACCCCCTCCTTCACCAGTCCCCATCCCCTTTTCCCTCTCTCATCTTATCTCTTTGCTTGTCCCCCTTTTCTTTCTTCTGTGCCTCCTATCCTTGCCTATCAGACTCCCCCTTCTCCAGCTCTGAAATAGCTTTCACCAATCAACTTCCCGGCTATTTACTTCATCACTCCCCCTCCCACTTTAGTCTGTCACCTTATGTTTTTCTGTCTCCCCTCCCCCACCTTTTGAAATCTACCCTTTTTTTTCTCCAGTCCTGTTGAAGGGTTTCGGCCCGAAACGATGACTATACTTTCCCACAGATACTGCCTGGCCTGCTGAGTTCCTCCAGCATTTTGTGTACATTGCTTTAGATTTCTAGCATCTGCAGATTTTCTTTTGTTTGAAATGCAATGTTAGCATTATTTTTGAGAGGATTAGATATAAAAGCAAGGATGTAATGCTGAGGTTTTATTAAACGTTGGTCAGCCAACGGAGTATTGTGGCTGAAATACTTGGAGTATTGTGAGCAGTTTTAGGCCCCTTATCTAACAAAAGATGTGTTGGCATTGGAGAGGGTCCAGAGGAGCTTCACAAGAATTATTCTGGGAATGAAAGGATTAATGTATAAGTAGAGTTTGATGGCTCTGAGCCTGTACTCATTGGAGTTCAGAAGAATGATGTGGGTGGGGGAGCTGATGTTCTTTTATAGGATGTGATTTAAGCAAGAACTCTGAGTGTGTTTCATTGTTACCAGAGAAACACTCCATCTTGTGCATGTCCTGACAGATTGTTCAAAGCTCAACCATTTACCAGGGTAAACTCAGCTCCAGTCCATTCTTCTCAAGGACATAAAACATTGGCTGTACTAGTCTGGGATTTATCATGATGTATTATCAGTTTGTCACTACAACTACTTATCAACAAAAGGTTGCATGATCTCATCTCAATTGATTTTGAACCAAATTAATTCTGTGGTACAAATTGAAAATGTGTTTATAAATATACCAAATCATTTTGAGTCCCCTAAGTGATACAATCAAATTAAAAATACCCTTGAGGCGACTATCAGGTAAATCTAGAGCTGACTACTCTTCAGGTTTGTAGTGAAACATGGAAAATGGGAGCTGGTGTAGGTTATTCAGCCCTTTATCTGCTATACTGTTCAACATAATCACTGCTTCCATAACTTCTTCCTATCTATGCCCCATGCCTTCAGATTCTTTTAACACCTTCTTATTAGATATACACTATTTAATAGCTTGCACCAGTGGATGTGAGGATATGGAAGAAATAGGCATTTTACAAAACAGTTAAGAACCATTCGATCAGTGTGCAGACAGCAAATTGGGACTCACTCAGCTATCAAAAGTAAAACTGTAGGGTCCAGGCAGTTTGACGCTGGAGGTTAATTCTTGGTGTATGCCCTCTTCCTTCATCAGAATTAAAATTAGTTTTCCTCTGAAACATTAAAGGAAATTGAACAACGTAAAGTCAAGATACAGCGTCACATTTTTCCTCTCCAGATTACTTTCTATTTATATTTCCAAAATCCCTAAAAGTTCTACAGAATCTGCATTGAGTACAGTTATTGTACTTCATTCCCCAAAATTAGGATAAAATTTTAATGTATCCACATTTTTTGATAAAATATACCGTTCAACATTAAGTCAGCTGAACTACATCCTATCTGAATATTTTTTGAGAAGTGCTGTTTGATCCAGAAGTGATTCACATTCTTTTAATTCTTGGGAGACTTTGGTAAACTATTCTGTGTTTCTTCTCAGCTTCTGCGTGATTGTCAAGGTGAAATAGAACTGCCTAGTCATCATTATCTGTGCAAACTTATAAAATTAAATACCTTTAAACCACAGTTCTTCCCCTTTTCGTTACATTTTAAAGTTACAATGTGAGATTTAACAATGGGCACCACAGCAGCGTTGCAGGTAGCCAATGCTTTTACTGCTTGGGGCATTCCAGGTCTGGAGTTCAGCTCCGGTGCTGTTCTGCAAGGAACCTCTGTACATCCTCCACATGGAATGCGTGGATTTCCCTGGCTGCTCCGGTTTCTTCCCACTGTCCAAAGATGTACCAGATAGGCTAATTGGTCACTGTAAATTGTCCTGTGATAAGGTCAGGGCTCATTGCTTGTCTGGGGTTTGCTGGGGCAGCATGGCTCAAAGGGACAGAAGGGCCCACTCCCTGCTGTATCACTGAATGAAGAGGTTCTGCAGATTCGGAAATCTTGAGCAACATATACAAAGTGCTGGGGAAACTTAGCAGGTCAGGCTGATTCTCCAGAAGGAAATAAATAGTCAAAGTTTTGAGCCAAGACCCTTCTTTAGGACTGGAAAGGAAGGGGGAAGAAGTGAGAAGCCAGAGGAATGGGTAAAGTACAAGCTACTTATTCTAGCTTCGGCCCCATTCCTTTCCAGTCCTGGGGAAGAGTCTGAGCCCAAAACATTGACTGTTTATTCCCTTCCTGGTGAGTTCCTCCAGCATTTTGTGTGTGTTGAACAACTTAAAATTCTATATCTCATTTGACAGCTACTCATTTTCTCATCTGGGCAAATTTATTATTTTAAACAGTCAACATGAGAGTCTTCATTTCACAACTGACTGAATGCTGCATGTTGAATCAGATCAGATCCTATCACAGAGACCTTGGTGGGATTTTTTAATGAAACAAGAATGGAAGGTGAGGATGGTATTACTATCTTTAGTGATAATAGTGAACTTTCTTGCTGCATGTCAGACAATGCTGTGATCTTAGATTTAAAGAATATCCTTATTTATAACATGTACATTGAAACATAGAAACATAAAGTGAAATGAATCATTTGTGGCAACAACCTGCAGAATTTCTAACCTCAGTGGATACACACCAATGGATCAGTATTGTGATCGTTCCAAGTATCTTCTTATCTGTGTAACCAATCATCATCCAATCGTTAAGAGACATTGCATATTTACTATAGAATCTGTTTGATTCCTTTGTGAGTATCTTATGACATGGTGTATGTAATTCAATTCTTTCCTCCACAGTTAAATTCAACCAATTATCATCTGTAATAAAAGATGTAAATAATTGTTCTAATCTCTTACAATTTGTGTCCCAGTTTTAAATTCAATAAAGACTACTTGATTTGATTTTCAAATTTATCTGTTGATCAACAGAATATAGAGTGAGATTCAGATGCATTATCTTCCTTTATGAAATAAATCCTTCATTTTTCTCATCTCTGTTGCAGCTATAAAGGACCTTGATCAGACCCCACTTGGAGTACTGTGCTCAGTTCTGGTTGCCTCACTACAGGAAGGAAACTGATGCAGATCCCTCTGCAAGTCATGATAGCATTCCTCGATGTCCACTACAACCCCAATCTTGGTGTCATCCGTAAATTTGCTGATCCAGTTAACCACATTATCATCCACATTTGAATTAGATGACAATGAACAATGGACCCAGTACTGATCCCTACGGCACTCCACCAGTCACAGGCCTCAAAATAGAGAGGCAATTATTTACTACCACTGTCGGGTTTCTCCCAAAAAGCCAATTTCTAATCCTATTTACTAACTCATCTTGAATGCTGAACGGCTGAAACTTCTTGACCAACCTCCCATACAGGATCTTATCAAATGCCTTGTTAAAGTCCATGTAGACAACATCCACTACCTTGTTTCATCCACTATTACAAGTGTGGTCTAACCAGGATTTTATAGAGCTTCAACATTACCTCGTGGAGTGAACTCAATCCCCGGACGAATGAAGGCCAACACACCATGAATAGCCCAATCAAGGAGACCGTTTCACTGAACACCTATGCTCAGTCCTCCAGAGAAAGCAGGATCTGCCAGTGGCCACACATTTTAATTCCACGTCCCATTCCCATTCTGATATGTCTATCCATGGCCTCCTCTACCGTCAAGATGAATCCAAACTCAGGTTGGAGGAACAACACCTTATATTCCATCTGGGTAGCCTCCAACCTGATGGCATGAACATTGACTTCTCTAACTTCCATTAATGCCTCCCCCTCCCCTTCTTACCCCATCCCTGATATATTTAATTTTTCCCCTTCCCCTTTTTTTTCTCTCTCTCTGCTCATCACTCTGTCTGTTCTCCATCTCCTTCTGGTGCTCCCCTCCCCCTTTCTTTCTCCCGAGGCCTCCCGTCCCATGATCCTTTCCCTTCTCCAGCTCTGTACCCCTTTCACCAATCACCTTTCTGGCTCTCAGCTTCACCCCCCCCCCACCCCCGGTCTTCTATCATTCAGATTTCTCCCTCCCTCTCTTACTTTCAGATCTCTTACTTTCTTTCCTTTCAGTTAGTCCTGACGAAGGGTCTCGGCCCAAAACATTGACAGTACTTCTTCCTATAGATGCTGCCTGGCCTGCTGCATTCCACCAGTAATTTGTATGTGTTGCTTGAATTTCCAGCATCTACAGATTTCCTCGTGTTTCCCTCTGGTACTTCTCCTGTCTCTAAGGATGATTTAAATATCTCTGTTGGGTCCTTGGCAATTTCTGCTCTTGCCTCCCATAGGGTCTGAGGAAACACTCTGTCAGGTCTTGGGGATTTATCCACCCTAATTTTCCTCAGGATAGCAAACAGCTCCTCCACTGTAATCTGTTCAGGGTCCATGAAGTTTATATCACTTTGTCTCACTTCCATCGGGTCTGTGTCCATCTCCTGAGTAAATACAGATACAGAATATTTGTTTAAGATTTCCCCCATCTGTTTTAGCTCCATCCATGGATTACCGTTCTGATATTCCTTTGCAATCCTTTTGCTCTTGACATACCTGTAGAATCCCTTAGGATTCTGCTTCACCTTTTCTGCTAGAGTAGCTTCATGCCTTCTTCCAGCTGTATGGATTTCTTTCTGAAGTTTCTTGTTCTCCATAAGTACCTCATTTGTTCCTACCCGCCTCTTCTCTATGCAGCTCCTCTTTTCTCTTAACCAGGCTCTCAAAATCTGTTGAAAGCCAAGGTTTCCTACACTTGTTATCTTTCTCTTTTATTCTGACAGGCACATAAATTTTGTACTTTTGTAGGTCACCCACTTAACCAAATTTGCCTTTCCCCAGAAAACAGCCTGCCCACACTTGCCAGATCATTTCTGATACTATCAAAATTCAACTTTCTCCAATTTAGAATCTCAACCCAAGGGCCAGATCTATCTCTTTGCATATTTACTTTAAAACTAGGCATTGCACCCTTGGTAATCTCTCTGAAGTTTCCATTCTTTAACTCATAACTTGGATATTTTGGTTCACAGGCTCTCAGTGGGATATCTGAATACAGGAATGATATTACAGTTTTTAAAACTTATTTTCATTTAGAGAGATAGCTCTGTAACAGGTCTTTCTGATCTGATCCAACAAGCCTGTGCTGCCCAATTACTCCCATGTGACCAACTAAGTTAACTGTACATCTTTGGAATGAGGGAGGAGGCTGAGCACCAGGACGAATCCCATATGGTCCCAGGTAGAACTTAACAACTCCTTACAGACAGTATCAGATTGGAATCCAGATCACTGGTGTTGTAATAGTGAAACGCTAACAACTACACTACATCCCACCCCCTATTTGTTGATTCGGCTAATGGGAATTATGATAGTAGAGAATGAATCTCCCTATAAACAATCTGGACTTAAAATACTACCAACTGGGAATTAAATCAATTAGACTTAAAGGGACAATACTAACACAAAGAGTCAAAGTGCATTTATTACCAAAGGATGTATACAATATACAACCCTGAAATTCATTTTCCAGCAGGCAGCCATAAAACCAAAAGAAATCACCAAGGAACTTGTTCAAAGAAAACATCAAACACCCAACATGAAAAAAAGAATAAATTGTGCAAACTGCAAAAATGAATGAATAACATGAAGAAGATTAAGCATCAAACCAGAGTCCTTGAAACAGTCTGGGAATGTTCAGTTTAGTTCAGTCCAATTTCGTATTGTGTCATTCGTTAACTGCAGAGTCCCTGATGACTTCACTTGCAAGAAGTACATCCAGCTGCCGCTTCTGTCAGTTCCTCCAGTTGAACTCTGTCTTTGTGTGTGTTCTCCCGCCTTACTGTCAGTCTGTGGTTTTGTATTGCCATGTGCTCCTGCTCTTCTCCGGCCCCTGTATCACTGAGTACTCCATCTCTCACCTGTTTCTCATTATTACCTGTATTGCTGCCACCCGTGTCTCATTGTGCTCCACCTAACATCTACCTCTGTTTATTGCTCAGTGTATTTCAGTCCTGTGTTTTCACCCATTTGTTGCTAGATTGTGCAGGTGAATTTTCCTGAGCCTTTCCAGTATTCGTATCTGTACCCTGTCCATCTGAATATTGACTCTGCCTGTTTCCTGATTCTGGTTTTTGGATTTCTCTGGATGTTTTGATCTCTGCCTGAACTTTGACGCCGACTTTGTTTGCACCTTGGGATTAGTTACTCAATTAATATCACTGTGTGCACTGTGTACTGCTCTAGCATCCTGACAGCTTCTGACAATCCACATTAAGAAGCTGGAACTGAATGAACTCTAGAGCATTTGGGTGGCTGCAGAGGTGATAGACAGGACATATAGAGAGGTACTTACACCCAAGGTTCTGGACACAGGAGACAAGGTGACAGTCAGGAAGGGGAAAGGGATTAAACAGTCAGTGCAGAGAGCCCCTGAGGCCACTTCCTCATGTTACCGGTGCTGAGGGGAATACTGTTGCCAGCAGAAAGTCCCAGTGGTCAGGTCTCTGGCATCGCATCTGGTTTTGTGACTCGGAAGAGGAAGGAAGAGGCAAGCTGGGGTGAGAGATGATCCTTTAGTTAGGGTAATGGAAAAGAGGTCTGTGGATGAGAATGAGATTCCCGGATGGTATGTTGCCTCGCAGAGGCCGACGTGTGGTATATCTCAGACTGAGTCCTCAGCATTCTTATTGGGAAGGTGAGCAGCCAGATGTTGTTGTCCATTTAGTACCAATGACATGGGTAGGACAAGTGACCTGGTTTGGAAAAGTGAGTTTAGAGAGTTATGTACTAAGTTAAAGGGCAGGACCTCCAGGGTTGTCATCTTAGGATTGCTACCTGTGCCACGTGTTAGTGAGGCCACAAACTGGAAGATCATACAGTTTGACATGTGGCAAAGGTGTTGGAACAACGTATAGAGGGTGTCAGGTTTTGGGATTATTGGGCTCTCTTCCAGGGAAGATGGGACCTGTACAGAAGAGATGGTTTGCAACTGATTATCCTAGCGAGAAGGTTTGCAAGTGGTGCATGGGTGGGGTTTAACTAGAGTTGCAGGGGAATGTGAGCCAGACCACCAGAATGGATAGTGGAGAGGTTGTGGAGACAGAAGTTATTAAGACCTCAAAGTCAGGTAAGACAGAAGAGCACAGGGCATGGGTCAACACCTGGAAAATGTGATATTGTAGCTATTAGTGAGATTTGGTTACAGAGGGGCAGGACTGGCAGCTCAGTATTCCAAAGTTCCATTGTTTTAGACATGACAGAGTGGGAGCAGCTGACCACTTAACAGCCATGGTCTTTAGAAGAACAAATTTGTGGAGAGAACGCAGACTTGCAAGAAACATACGGTTCTTATTGTAGGTGATTTTTAACTATCCACATTATCATTGGGACTCCCATACTGTAAAAGGACTAGATGGGATTGTGCTCGTCAGATGTGTTCAGAAAAGTTTCTTTAATGAGTACATAGACCATAAGACATAGGAGCAGAATTAGGCCACTCAGCCCATCGAGTCTACTCCATAATTTCATCATGGCTGATCCCATTGCTCAACCCCATTCACTTGCCTTCTCGCCATACCCTTTGATGCCCTGACTGATCAGCAAACGATCAACTTTTGCCTTAAATCTCCACACAGATTTGGCCTCCACTGCAGTCTTTGGCAGAGCAATCCACAGATTCACTACTCTCTGGCTAAAAAAGTTCCTCCTTACCTCTGTTCTAACAGGTCACCCCTCAATTTTGAGGCTGTGCCCTCTAGTTCTGGATACTTTCACCACAGGAAACATACTCTCTACATCTACCTTATCTAGTCCTTTCAACATTCAGTAAGTAAACAAGATTCTCCCTGCATATTCTTCTAAATTCCAGTGAGTTCAGGTCCAAAGCTGCCAAATGCTCCTCATATGTTAACCCTTTCATTCCAGGAGTCATCCATGCGAACCTCCTCTGGACTCTCTCCAATGACAACACATCCTTTCTGAGATAAGGGGCCCAAAACTGTTGACAATATTCCAAGTGCACCATGACTAGTGTCTTATAAAGGCTCAGCATTATCTGTTTGCTTTTATATTCTATTTCCCTTGAAATAAATGCTTTCTTTACCGCAGACTCAACCTGTAAATTAACTTTCTGGGAGGCTTGCACGAGGTCTCCTAAGTCTCTCTGCACCTCTGATGTTTGAACCTTCACCCCATTTAGATAGTAGTCTGCAATTTTATATTTTTACCAAAATGCATTATCATATATTTCCCATCTGCCGCTTTTTTGTCTTTGCTTCCAATATCATTGCTTCCTCAGCAGTACCTACCCCTCCATCTATCTTTGTATCATCTTCAAACTTTGCTACAAAGCCATCAATTCCATTATCCAAATCATTGACAAACAAAGTGAAAAGTAGCGTTCCCAATACAGACCCTGAGGAACACTGCTGGTCACTGGCAGCCAATCAGAAAAGGCCCCTTTTATTCCCACTCGCTGCCTCTTGCCAGTCAGCCGATCTTCTATCCATGCCAGTACCTTTCCTGTTACGCCACTGGATTTTATTTTGTTAGGCAGCCTCACATGTGGCACCTTATCAAATAATTTCTGAAAATCTAAGCAATAGCATCCACTGCCCCTCCTTTGTCCACCCTGCTTTTTACTTCCTCAAAGATTTCCCTTAGAGTAACTGCTGACTTTGACTTATTTTCTCATTAGTCTCCAAGATCCCCAAAACCTCATTCTTAATAATAGATTCCAACACTTTCCCAACCACTGAGATTAGGCTAACTGGCTATAATTTCCTTTCATTTGCTTTCCTCCCTTCTTAAAGAGTGGAGTGACATTTGCAATCTCCCAGTCCTCCGGGACCATGCCAGAATCAAGTGATTCTTGGAAGATCATGACCAATCTATCCATTATCTCTTCAGCAAACTCTCCCAGGACTCTGGGATGTAGTCCATCTGGCTCACGTATCTTATCCACCTTAAGGCCTTTGAGTTCGCCTAACATTTTTCCTTAGTAATAGCAATGGCACACACTCCTGCTCCCTGACACTCACAGACCTCTGGCACACTGCTAGTGTCTTCCACAGTGAAGGCAATGGGTACTTTGCATCTGTCATTATCTGCCATTTCTTTGTCCCCCATTACTACCTCACCAGTGTCATTTTTCAGTGATCCAATATCACCTCTCACCTCCCTTTTACTCTTTATATAACTGAAAAAACTTGCAGTATCCTGCTTTATATTATTAGCCTCATATTTCATCTTTTCTCTTCTTACCACTTTTCATTACATTTTGTTGGATTTTAAAAGCTTCCCAATCACCCAACTTCAACCTCACATTTGCTACCTTGTATGCCTTTTCCTTGGCTTTTATGCGGTCTTTAACTTCCTTTGTCAGCCAGTTCCTACCCCTGTCATTTGAGAACTTCCTCTGTGGGACTTATCAACTCTGTGACTTATGAAATATTCCCAGAACCTTCAGCCATCTCTGCTCCGCCATCATCCCTGCCAGTATCCTCCTCCAATCCACCTGGGCAAGCTCCTCTCTCATGCCTCTGTAATTCCCTTTATTCCATCGTGATACTGATACATGTGACTTACCCTTCTCCCTCTCAAATTGCAGTATGAATTCAATCATATTATGATCACTGCCTCTGAAGGGTTCCTTTACATTAAGCTCCCTAATAAGATCTGGGTTATTACAAACACCCAATCTGAGATAGCCTTTCCTCGAGTAGGCTTAAGTACAAGCTGCTCTAAAAAGCCATCTCTTAGGCATTCAACAAATTCCCTCATTTGCGATCTAACACCAACTTGAGTTTCCCATTTCCTAATGAAGACTCCCATTACAAATCTGTCATTACGATTATTACATGCCTTTTCCAGCTCCCTTTGCAATCTCAACCCCACACCTTGACCACTATTTGAAGGTCTATATATGATTCCCATAATTTTTTAGCCTTACCGTGTCTTCTGGACCCAGAAAGATTCAATATTCTCTGACCCTACATCACCTCTTTCTAAAGATGTGGTAGTCCTAACGAGAGAGTATGCAATACTGGATCTGTCATTAAAGAGCAGGTGACAGAAATTTGTGTAGTCCCTAGTAACTTTGTCAGAACTTTGTCCTTAATAACCATAATGCCATTAGTTTCAAAGTAAGTATGCAAGAAGGATAGGTCTGATCCACAAATTGAGATTCTAAATTGGAGAAAGGCCAATTTTGATGGAATCAGAAAGGATCTGGCAATTACTTATGAAATATAAGAAATGCACGAGAACACTTAAGAAAGAAACCAGGATGGTTAAAAGAAGACATGAGGTTGCCCTAGCAGACAGGGTGAAGGAGAATCCTGAAGGACTCTAACAGATATGCTAAGAGCAAACAGATCACAGGAATAAAATTGGTATTCTGGAAGATCAGAACAGAAATCTATATGTGGAGCTAAAAGAGATAGAGGAGATCTTGAATGGATTTTTTTCATCTGTATTGATTCAGGAGATGGACACATAGCCAATACAAGTGAGGCAAAGCAGAAGCAAGGTCATGGACCCTATACGGATTACAAAGGAGGACGTGTTTGCTATCTTGAAGCAAATTAGGGTGGATAAATTCCCACAGTTAACAAGGTGGTTCCCTCGGACCCCAGGGGAGGCAAATGCAAAAATTTGCAGGGCCCTGGCAGAGATACTTAAAAGATGCTTAGCAACAGGCGAAATACCAGAGAACCAGAGGATAACAAATATTGTTCCACTGTTTGAGAGAGGCTCTAAAAATAAACCAGGAAATGTTAGGCCACGGAACCTGGCATCAGTAGTGAGGAAGTTATTGAAAGCAGTTCTACGGGACCAGATATATAGTATGAGTACTTGGAAAGACTTGGACTGATTAGGAATAGTCAGCATGGCTTTGTGCATGTTACGTTGTGACTGAACAATCTTTTAGAGTTTTTCAAGGAAGTTACTAGAAATGTTAATGAAGGCAAGGCATGGATGTTGTCTACATGGACTTTAACAAGGCATTTGACAAGGTACCACATGGGAGGTTGGTCAGAAAGGTTCAGTTGCTCAGCATTCAAGATGAGGTAGTAAACTGGATTGGACATGGGCTTTGTGAAAGAAGCCGGTGAGCGTTAGTGGATTGTTACTTCTTTGACTGGAGGCTTGTCCAGTGGTATGTTGCAGGGTTCAGTACTGGGCCCATTGTTGTTTGTCACCTATATCAGTGATCTGGATGATAATGTGGTTAACTGGATCAACAAATTTGCAGATGACACCAAGATTGAGGGTGTAGGGACAGTGAGTAAGACTATCAGGGCATGCACTGGGGTCCAGACCAGCAGGAAAAATGGGCTGAAAAATGGCAGATGTAATTTAATCCACACACTTCGGTAGGAACAACTATGGTAGATCTTACGTAGTGATCAGTAGGGCGCTGTGGGGTGATGTAGAACAAAGGGATCTGGAAATACAAGTCCATAATTCATTGAAAGTGGCAGCACAAGTAGATAGCATCATAAAGAAACTTTCTGGCATGTTGGCCTTCATAAATCAAAGTATTGAGTACAGGAGATGGGATGTTATGTTGAAGTTGTATAAGACATTGGTGAGGCCAAACTTGGAGTATGGTGTGCAGTTTTGGTGAATTACCTTCAGGAAGGATGTTTGAAAGAGTACAGAGAAAATTTGCAAGAATGTTGCTGGAACTGGAGTATCTGAGTTATAAGGAAAGTTTGAATAGGTTAGGACTTTATTCCTTGGGATGTAGAAGATTGAGTGTAAAATGCAACCAGGCTTTTTCCACTGAGGTTGATGGGATGACAACCAGAGGTTAAGAGTGAAAGTTGAAAGGTTTAAGTGAATATAAAGGGAAACATCTTCACTCAGAGGGTCGTGAGTGTTTGAAACAAGCTGCCAGTGCAAGTGGTGCATGTGAGCTCGATTTCATCATTTGAAAGAAGTTTAGATAGATACATGGATTTTATAGGGGATTGGAGGGCTATGGTCCTGGTGCAGATCGATGGGAGTAGGCCATTTAAATGGTTCACATTGGACTAGATGGGCTGAAGGGCCTGTTTCTGTGCTGTGCTTTTCTATAACCCAATGACTCTATACTCCATTCTCAACGTCACTCTCAACCACGCCAGATTCTCTCAGAGACAGTAGAAGCACCAGATCACTCAGTTGGCCTAAAAACACATTATCAAAATGTAAATTACATGCTCGATGAAGGAGAAGACATTTTGTAAACTGTCTGCAGGATATCACTGTTAGTCACATTGGTCACTGCCACCAGGGCAAGGCAATGGAGAAAGCAAATGTTCAGATAAAAACATAAATTTTGCAGTAATTGTTTATAGAATTTATAAATACTACATATTGATTTTGCCATAACTACATTATTGCCCAACATTGATTTCATCTCATCTTTTCAAAGTATTTATTGATTTTTATTATTTAGAGATACATCACAGTAACAGCCCCTCCAGCCCTCAGAGCCCATGCCACCCATGTGACCGATTAAGCTACTAACTCATACTCTGGATTGTGGGAGGAAACCAGAGCCCATGAGATCACTAGGACAAGTTACAAACTCCTTACAAACAGTGGTTTGAATTGAACATGGGTTGCAGGTGCTGTAATAATGTTATGTTAACTAAAATGCTACTGTGCCATACCATACTGATTTCAAATATGAGTTTCAGGAAAGGGAAGCTACCTTCAAAAACTTCCAACCTACATGCTGGAGTTTTGTGAATTTCCAATAGGACATAATATCATAAGCCACATGGAGATTAGCTATTTGGAACAAAGCAGGCAGCATTTATAAAATTAAGTTAGCAGCACCCAGAGGAATGTTCAATTATTCTCTGATTGTGGGGGAGACCACACACACTTTAATAGCATGTACATTGTTTTCTGGGAGTATCTTAGAGCTAACATCACAGATGACTGAACATCTGAAAAGGATGTCACGACAAGAATAATTATTGCTGGCAGCAAATTAAAATCTGCATGAACAGCAGGATAACACTTGCTACATATTGTCGTCATCCTTATGGCACTGAGGAACAGGCGCTCAGCAAAGAGTGAAGAACTTGATCATATACACAAAGCAAGAATGACAATGGAGGTGTAAGATTAGATGTTTTACTGAGGCATGGTAGTGATGGCTCACGCTGGGCAATTTAGAGTGTGGGAGATACGAAATGGGCTCATCAAGATTGAAACATACACAGTGCAAAGCCCCCAAGAGAAGAGAGTGTCACCCTCGCACAGGAGGCTGAATGCAATCAATCCAATATGGATCAGATTGGCAATGCGTTGGGAAAGCATGGTCTGTCTCACGCTCTGAGCTCCAGGCCAACAATTGTATCATACAGCAAATCATTCCAGGAATTAGCACCCATGAAACACTGAACTGAACTTTCCTGGACTGTTACAATGAATTTGTGGTTTGATGTTTTAATTTCTGTGTTTTTCACTCATTTTTTTGCTGCTTGTGCGATTTGTTTTTGCGTGTCAGGTGTTTGATGCTTTCTTTAAACAGATTTCATAGTGTTTCTTTGTTTTCTGACTATCTGTGGCAAGCTGAGTCTCAGGGTTGTATATTGCATGCATACTTTGATAATAAATGCACCTTTGACCTGTTAGAGGCTGGAGAATGGAGGAAGCAGCGACGGTTTGGAACTCTGTACAAGCACTAGCGCCACCATTCCAACGTGCTTCAAGGCTGCCACCATCGTCCCCGTGCCAAAGAAGTCTTCAGTGTCCTGTCTAAATGACTACCGTCCCGTTGCACTTACATCCATCATCATGAAGTGTTTCAAGAGGCTCGTCATGAGGCATATCAAGACCCCGCTGCCCCCCTCTCTGGACCCCCTGCAGTTTGTGTACTGTCCTAACCGCTCAACAGATGATGCCATTGCCACCACCCTCCACCTGGCCCTAACCCACCTGGACAAAAAAGACACATACGTTTGGATGCTGTTCATAGACTTCAGTTCAGCATTCATCACAATCATCCCCCAGAAACTGATTGGAAAGCTGAGCCTATTGGGCCTGAACACCTCCCTCTGCAACTGGATCCTAGACTTCCTGACTGGGAGACCTCAGTCAGTCCAGATTGGGAGCAGCATCTCCAACACTATCACACTGAGCACAGGGACCCCCCCAGGGCTGTGTGCTCAGTCCACTGCTGTTCACTCTGCTGACCCACGACTGTGCCGCAGCACACAGCTCGAACCACATCATCAAGTTCGCCAATGACACGACCATGGTGGGTCTCATCAGCAAGAACGATGAGACAGCTTATAGAGAGAGGAGAGAGGAGGTGCAGCAACTAACGGACTGGTGCAGAGACAACAACCTGTCTCTGAATTTGAACAAAACAAAAGAGATGGTTGTTGACTTCAGGAGAGCACGGAGCAACCACTCCCAAATGAATATCCTTGGAAGAGATTGTTAAGAGCACCAAATTTATTGGTGTTCACCTGGCGGAGAATCTCACCTGGTCCCTCAACACCAGCTCCATAGCAAAGAAAGCCCAGCAACGTCTCTACTTTCTGCGAAGGCTGAGGAAAGTCCATCTCCCACCCCCCATCCTCATCACATTCTACAGGGGTTGTATTGAGAGCATCCTGAGCAGCTGTATCACTGCCTGGTTCAGAAATTGCATCATCTTGGATCGCAAGACCCTGCAGCGGATAGTGAGGTCAGCTGAGAAGATCATCGGGGTCTCTCTTCCCGCCATCACGGACATTTACACTACAAGCTGCATCCGCAAAGCAAACAGCATTATGAAGGACCCCATGCACCCCTCATACAAACACTTCTCTGTCCTGCCATCTGGGAAAAGACACCGAAGCATTTGGGCTCTCATGACCAGACTATGTAATAATTTCTTCCCCCAAGCTATCAGACTCCTCAATACTCAGAGCCTGGACTTACTGCCCCAATATCCTATTTATTATTTATTGTAATGCCTGCACTGTTTTGTGCACTTTATGCAGTCCTGGGTAGGTCTGTAGTCTAGTGTAGTTGTGTGTTTTTTTTTACTCTCTGTTGTTTTTTTTTACATAGTTCAGTCTAGTTTTTGTACTGTGTCATGTAACACCATGGTCCTGAGAAACGTTGTTTTATTTTTACTATGTACTGTACCAGCAATTTATGGTCAAAATGACAACATAAGTGACTTGACTTGACTTGAATGCAGGATAGCATGGAGGGTAAAAAGGAAAGAGGTAGACTCTGAATGTTAGGGAACAGAGCAGAGCCCTGACTGACAAAGCAGGACAGGTCGTAGCATCTGGTCTCAACAACCTCAAGACCACCTTGGCCTAACATGAGTTCCTTGGTAACACACACAAACTGCTGGACGATTTCAGCAGGTCAGGCTGCATCTATGGAGAGAAATAAACAGCTGATGTTTAAATCCTGTTGATGGGTCTCAACCCAAAACTTTGACTGATTATTCCTTTCCAGAGCTGCTGTCTGACCTGCTGAGTTCTTCCAGCACTTTGTGCATGTCTCTGTGGATTTACAGTATCTCTTGTGTTTATCATTTCCTTGATTACCATTTATTTTGTAAGTGTATCCCAACTCACTGAAATCAGACAGGAATTTTCCTTCTGTCCACCGGTATATTGAATATAAACAATGTTTCAATACTCATCTCTTAAGATGTAGAGCCAGAAGGTTATAATTCAAATCTCATTCCAGGTCCTTGAGTACAATATCTACCACTGAGAGAATGCGACACTGTCTGAAGTGTTGAATTGAATTCTTCTCAAACTCCCTTGACACTATGTTGAAAAACAGAACAATCGTTTAGCCTTTATGGTTATCACACAGCCCAGTAATCGGGCCATTCTAAGGCTGATGGTTGCAGGAGCCTGCTGTGTGCTGGCTACAATTAGAAAGCAGTTTGTCAGGGACAGTGCACACTGGGGCATTACGAAAACAGCTATAAATAAACACAATACAGTAGATTCCAGTTTACTGGGACACATCGGGGCCAGTACACTTTGGCCTAATGAAGCAGCTGCCCCAATTAACCAAAGTTTCATGGAAATCTTGGAAAAGAAAAAAAGACCAACTATCATTTAACTGAGTAACAATTTATGTATTTAAAGGAAATGCAGAACAAATTCGAACACTACAGATATCTCTACAGTACTATAAAACTGTGTATTAGTTCCTAATAGTTATTGATGGAGGAATTCATCTGTTGTGTTCTTTTGATTGTCTCTAAGTGAACAAAATCAGTGCAGACACCTCCTGCAGGCAATGGACTACCTTCATACAATGCTTTAGACAGTTGCATCCTCCAAATCTACAGTTCCATTGTAACGTGCAAGATGATTGTTAATACCTTTCTACTTCCTAACTTGTTGAAGCAGTGGAGTAATGTCACTTTCACTCCCGACCATTTCTGGCAATTCCAAGTTTGGGTGCTGGAGATGTAGTGAGCGAAACAATTCTGAATTTTCTTACTGCTTATCTCTAACCGACTATCAAAGTTCAAAGTGTATTTATTATCAAAGTACATATATGTCACCATATAGGACCCTGAGATTCATGAACTTGCAGGCATACTCAGTAAATCCATAATCGAATAATAAGAGGAATAGAATCAATGAAAGGCTGCACCAACTGCGTGTTCAACCAATGTGCAAAAGACAACAAACCACAAACACAAAAAGTAAGAAATAATGATATTAAATAGATAGTCAATAAATAGTGGAACAGGAGATGAAGAGTCCTTGAAAGTGAGTCCATAGGTTGTGGGAACAGTTCAGTGATGGGGCAGGTGAAATTAAGTGATGTTATACCGGTTTGGTTTAAGAACCTGATGTTTGAAGGGTAGTAACTGTTCCTGAACATGATGGTGTGAGTCCTAAGGTTCCTGTACCTTCTTCCAGGTGGCAGCAGCGAGAAAAGAGAGCATGTCCTGGTTGGTGGGGGTCCCTGATGATGGATCCTGAAACAACACTCCGTGTAGATGCACTCAATGGTGGGTAGAACTTTACCCATGATGGGCTGGACTGTATCCACTACATTTTGTGGGATTTTCCATTCAAGAGCACTGTTTCCATACCAGGCTGTGATGCCTCCAGTTAGTTTACTCTCCACCACATTTATTTAATCTATTTAAGTTTGTCAAAGTTTTAGATTTTTCGGTAAATCTTTGCAAACTACTAAAGAAGCTGAGTTTCCGCCATGCTTTCTTCATAATTGAACTTATGTGCTGGACACAGAACAGGTCCGCTGAAATGATAATTTTGAAGAATTTAAAGTTGCTCACCCTCTCCGACTCTGGTCCTTCGACAAGCACTGGCTCATGAACTTCTAGTTTATTCCTGCTGAACTCAATAATCAACTCCTTGGTCTTGCTGACATTGCATAAGAGTTTGTTGTTGTGGTTCTACTCAGCCATATTCTCAATCTCTCGCTTACATGCAAACTTGTCACCAGCTTTGACTTGGCCAATGACAGTGGCATCAGCAGCAAACTTGAATATGGCATTATAGCTGTGCTTAGTCACACAGTCATCAGTGTAAAGCAAAGAGAGCAGGGAGCTAAGCACACATCCTTGTGGTGCACCTATGCTGATGGAGATTGTGGAGGAGATGTTGTTTCCAGTTCAAACTAACTGGGGCTGCAAGTGAGGACATCAAGGATCCAATTACACAAGTAGGTATTGAGGCTAAGATCTTGAAGCTTATTGATTAGTTTTGAGGGGATGATAGTATTGAATGCCAAGCTGTAGTCTATAAAGAACATCCTGATGTATGCATCCTTGCTGTCCAGATGTTCCAGGGTTGAATGAAGAGCCAATGAGATAGCATTAGCTGTGGGCCTGCTGTGATAGCAGGCAAATTGATGTGGATCCAAGTTACTTTCTGGTAGGAATTGATATGCTTCAAAACCAACCTCTCAAAACACTTCATCACTGTGGATGTATGTGCCACCGGATGATAGTCAATGAGGCCAGTTACCATGTTCTTGGGCACCAGCAAAAGTGAAGTTTACTTGAAGCAGGTGGGTACCTCAGACTGCCAAAGCAAGAGGTTAAAGATCTCAGTGAACACTTCAGCCAATTGATCAGCATAGGCATTTCTTACCTGGTAAGATACCCCATCTGGGCTGGATGCCTTTTGTGGGTCCTCCATCCTAAAGGATGCTCGCCTATCAGCCTCAAAGACTGATATCACAGGATAATCGAGGCTGTGGGATTTGGTGATGGTTCTTCCATGTTTTAATGATCAAAATGAGCATTCAGTAGAACAGGAAAACAGAAGTCAATGTTTTTTGAGCACAAACGCATGCAATTGATTTTACTTAAAAGATGCTTTAAGCACGGGGTAGTGTCTAGCTATCACACCAGTGCACATGACTGACGCTAGTTAGAAACGGTTCGGCATTAAGCAGTATAGTGTCCAAATAAATAAGAGAACCCTGGCTATTTTCTTGATTTAGTTTTTGTTCTTTAAATGTGTCCCAAGTAAATGGCTGCCCAAATAAATCAATGGCCCAATTGCTTTTTATGACTATGATCCATTTTCCATGGATTATTAAATCTTAGTGAAGACACTTCAAAGTCGTAGAGCATAAAAACAGGTCCAATGATTTTGTGCTGCACACGAAGCACCTATTCAACTAATCCAAGCTTTCTTCTCTCCACATTCCCAAGATCTCCCCATTCACCAACACACTAGGGATAATTTACAGAGGTCAATTAACCTGCCAGCCTGCATATCTTTGGGATGTGGTAGGAAATCAAAAGACCTGGAGGAAATCCACATGGTCACATTGGAGAACATGCAAACTCCATGAAGACTGCATCAAAAGCCAGGATTGAACTTGGTTCTGAGGTAGCTGTGCCGCCCAGATAACCAGGCCAGGGACTTAGCCAGATGGCACAGTGCATCAAGACTTTGCAATGTTACAATGAGCATACAAATAGGAATGGGGTCAGACAAATGGAGTCGTCCCTTGTTCATGATATATATCCTGGCTTTGGCAATCTTATCTGCTCACAAACTGAATGAAATAACCCTATTTAACAAATACATATATAATTTCCCTTTCACCTACAAAATAAATCATGGCTCCATTGTGCACAAGAAACTCAGGCCAAATGAACAGAAATCAGACTGATGCACAGTGGATGACCACATATTGAAAAATCCACACAGCTTTGAGAAATACAAGACCAGTGGCTGTTTATTAATGTGGTCTTTCTCAATAGAGGGGATCCTAGTTAATTGAACCATCAGTTTATTGGGGGCAATTCTTGAACAAAAACTAAATTGACAAAATAGCCAAGAATCCCTTCACTTAATGGGGACACCATCCCATTTTGATTGGTGCAGGAGATTATTGCCCAATAGTTTCCAACTGGCATCTTTCATATGCAGTTGCATGTCTGTTGGACACTACTCCGTGCTTTGAGTAATCAGTTTTTAAGTAGTGTCAGTTGCCTGTGTTTGTGTTTTAAAGGAATGATTTGTGTGATTGATAGTTGGCAAGGGATAAGCAGTAAGACAGTATGAAACTGTTTCACTCACCATAGTTTCAAGCATTCAGGCTTAGGAAGCCAGAAACAGCCAGGAGTAAAAGTGAAATGATTTCAATACTTCACCAAGTTAAGAATTACAAAGGCATCTACAATCATCTTGAAAGTTACATTGAAAATGTAGATTTGGAGGATGCAATCATTCAAAACGCTGTGTGAAGGGAGTCCATTATCTGCACTAGGCATCAGCATTAATCTTATTCATTTTGAGTCAATCAAAACAATAAAGCAGATGAATTCATCTGTCAATAACTACTTGGAACTTATGCATAATTTTATAGTACTGAAGAGCAATTGGAAGTGTTCAAATTTGTTCATTTAAATATTTAAATTATTACTCAGTTAAATGATAGTTAGCCTTTTCTTCCTTTCAATGACTTCTATGAAACTTTGGCTATTTGGGGCAGCCACTTAATTGGGTCAAAATATACTGGTCCCTAAGTGTCCCACTGTATTGGAAAAACTGCAATATTTTTCCTTTCAATTTTGTTAGTTTAGTAGTTGAAGGATCCATACATGTGAATTTGGGATCAGTGTTCTCGAGTGACTTTCACCTTCCAATAACACCAAGACATACCATATACTGATATTTATTCTTATTTATTTAGAGATACTGCATGGTAACAGGCCCTTCTGGCACCAAATTACACCCATGAGACAAATTAACTTACTAACCTGTACCTCTTTGTAACCCATAGAATCATGGGGAGCACATACAAACTCCTTACAGAGACGGACAGAATTGAACCAGGGTCGCTGACACTGTAATTTCATTGCACTAACTGCTGTATTATTCTTTTTAAAGTCATTTCCATTTCACATGAGTGGATTCATTTAAGCAGTTTTAAGAAGGTTAAACTATGCCTTATTATTAACACATGAGATTCTGCAGATGCTGGAAATCCAGAGTAACACACACATACAATGGTGGAGGAACTCAGCAGGTCAAGCAGCATCTATTGAGAGGAATAAGGAACTGATATTTTGGGCTGACACACACACACACACACACACACACACACACACACACACACACACACACACACACACACACACAATGATTACATCTCAAGTTTCAATCGAACATATTAATTGTTTGAATACGAATGAAGCATGGATCTCATTGCAAGCCCACTGTCACAATGAGCAAACTTTATCTGTCATGGACAATGGGTTCTGCATCAGATTCCGATTCTGATCATTTGGTGCTATTCACAAGATAACCATTGACATTGATTCAAATTGAACTCCACACGGAGTCGTAAATTGCAAGTGCGGGTGATCTTTTATTTGTCAGTAGACCTATAATGTTGAATTGCTACCAGCAACTGTTTATGATCCACACTGCTTGGTTTCATTTTCTTAAATGTTCACACCTGGGGAGAAGGTATGATTGAAGTTATGCTTCTAGGCTAATAATCTAGCAGTTTTAACCAATGGACTGAAAGTAAGAGTTCAAATCACAGTATGAGGAATATTTTTTCTTAATTAAAGTAATCTAGAATAATTAAAAGCTAGCACCTGTACAGTGACCAAGAAATGACTCGATTGCCCTGAAAGCCCAATTGCTTTGTTGGTTTCCTTCTACCAATGGCCAAGAACAGAAAAGCAACCAAACAGTAGTAGATAGAGCCCAGTCCATCACAGCAAAACCCCTCCCTACAAGGAATGATGCCACAAGAAAGCAGCAGGCATCAGCAAGGACCCCCACTGTCCAGCGCAGCCTCTCTCCTTGCTGCTGCCATCGAGAAGGAGGTACGGGAACCTTAGGTCCAGCACCAGGTTCACAAACAATTACTGTGTTACCCTCCTGAACCGGCGTGGATAACCTCACTCACCTCAGTGAACTCATTCCATAACCTATGGACACACTTTCAGGGACTCTACAACTCTTGTTCTGAATATTATTTATTTATTGACTTACACAGTTTCGCTTCTTGTGCACATTGGTTTTTTGTCAGTCCTTCTGAGTAGTTTTCCATTGATTCTGTTGTATTTCTTTCTTCTACTGTGAATGCCTGCAAGAAAATGAACTCAGGGTTGTATACAGTGACATATACATAATTTGATAATACATTTACTTTAGTAACTTTGATAACATCACCAAATCTATGGATCTGCTCTGTGTTGTGACTTCAGTCATACTGCAGTGAGGTTTACTCTCATATGCCAATGAAAAGGCCTGGCAAGAGAGTCAGGAATACTTCCATCCCATTCCCCACCTACCGCAAAGAGTATGTCCAAGTATGGTAATGTCTGCCATCTTTCCTTTTAATTGACTGAAGCTTATTTTCATCTTCTAGATTTAAATAAATTAGTTCTGTCTACACAGCCTGTGGAATTTCCAGTATAACTGGTCTCTGACCAGGTTCCCACCTTGTACTGTCTTTCACTCCTTTCTGTTTGAAAAGTGCTACCTTCTCCCCATTTGCAGCTCAAATGTGCCGAGATTAATGGTGAGTTTCACAGACTCACCCTGCCAAGAAGCTCACGACATCACACATCATCTTTGACAACATTATCACTCTTGATGCGATGATTCTTCACACATCTCAGGCCCGTCAGCAGTACGTGAAGGTGAATGCCTTTTCCTGTTCTGTTTTCACATACGTCCACAAATCTTTTTTTTAAATCCTTGAGTCAGAAAATACACCAAAAATACTCAATTCTCTGACCTTACTTCCACAGATTTGTGATGAATGGTGTTAATGAGGAGCACTTTATCAATACACCATCAAAGACACTTTATCTGATGTACAGTAGTCTGGTAAGCAATTGGCCTGCATGTGACTGCAGAAATTGCAGAGAGCTGTAGACACAGCTCAGCACGTGACAGGAACCAGTCTCCTTTCCATTAATTCTGCCTTTACTTCTTCCTGCTTCAGTAAAGATGCCAATCTAATCAAAGTGTTCACTCAAACCAGGCATTCTCTCTTCTTTCTTCTTTCATTGGGCAGAAGATAGAAAAGCCGGAAAGCACCAGGCTCAAGCACAGCTTCAACGCCAAACCTGTCAGCCTCTTGTACAGTAAGAGTGACTTTTGACCCTACAATCTACCTCACTATGATCTTACATTTTATTGTTAACCTGCACTGCAGTTTCTTTGTGGCTGTTACACTTTATTCTGCATTGTTATTGTTTTACCTTGTTCTACCGCAATGCACCGTGTGTGGTTTGATCTGTGTGAATTGTATACAAAACAAGCTTTTCACTGTACATGTGACAATAATAAACCAATCGCAGTAACAATCATCTCTTCATTATGTCCTGTGCCAAATGACGTGAGGATCATAATCTTTCCATGTCCATGATTGTTCTTGGCAAATTTTCTACAGAAGGGCTTTGCCTTTGCTACTGGGCACTGTCTTCATGATATGGATTACCCGAGTCATTATCAATACTCTTCAGAGATTGTCTGTTTGGGGTCAATGATTGCATTACCAGGATTTGTGATATGCACCAGCTGCTCAAATGACCATCTACCACAATACCTTTTATTTATTGGCACTTGCTACCTAATCACATAGATGCCCCATGTTTAATGGTTAATTTCAACTGGCTTTAAGTTTCAGTCGATGTTTCATTGTTTAATAGGGCACCATTATAAACATCGGAATAAAGGTGATTGCCAGTTGATCTCCAAAGTGACTCAAGTGGCCTCTCACAGTGAAACAGACACCCTTTATTCTTATGAAGCAGCTTTAAACCACTGTTGTGAGACTCTTGAACCAGATGTCAAATAATGAACTCTACATCTTCAAATCCACCTCGTGTGGACGTTGCACTTTATCTGTCTATCTGCACCGCACTTTCTCTGTAATTGTATCACTATATTCCACATTATTTTTTTTATTATTACTTCTGTAAGGCACAATCTGTCTGAATGGCATGCAGACAAAAGCTTTTCACTGTATCTGTTGAGAAACATTAACACTAAAAGCCATACCAACAATCAATGTCTGATCACTGCGAGGAAGTTGTGTGGAAACACATTTTGCTTATGACTGGTTCTTGCACTGGAGTTCATGGGAGCTAGTTCATTATGTACTGGGTATCCATACGGTGGCCATTCATAGCCCAGGAAGGGCTGGTGCTGTTTGAAGAACTGCATCCGCTTTCTGCCCAAAGGCTGTCGCGAACAGCAGTCTACAAATGTGAAGGGATAGTTATTGGCTGGTACCCCTGTGTCTCTTTGATGAAAGCCTTAGTGCTTTTATGGTCATCCAAGGGAATGGATGGGGCTAAAAACAATAATATGGTTTCCTGTCACTGTAAGGTCAGCAGTGAACATCAAAAATAAAATGCAAATGCTGAAAGCATAAAAATAAAAGCAATAAGTCCTGGAAATACCCAGTAGTACCTCAAAATAGAGGGGAATAAACAATCGACGTTTCAGGGCAAGGAAGGATACAGAAGGCAAAATAAGAAGGTTTTGGGAGTGAGTACAAAGTGACAGGCAATAGGTGAGACCAAGTATGGGTGGCGTAGGGAGGATAAAGTAAGAAGCTGAGAGGGTATAGGTGGAAAAGGTAAAGAGCTGAAGAAGAAGGAGCCTAATTGGAGAGGATAGGGGATTATGGGAGAAAGGAAAGGAGGGGACCAAGGAGAGGTGAATGACAAGTGAGGAGAAGAAAGGGGGTAAGAGAATTCAGCAGGTCAGACTGCATTGTGAGAAGGGGAAAGAGAGTTAATGTTTCAGGTTGGAGTCCTTTTCTCAGAACAGTGAAGGAGAGAAAAAATCTGCAGGGTGGGTGGAGGAGGAGGTATGACAGGGTAAATCACAGGTGGGTATGGGATAAGCTGTAAGGACCATAAGAAAAAAACAGGGTTATCTGGCCAGTGAGTAGGAGAGGAGGTATGACAGAATAAAATGGGGGTGACTATGGGATAACCTGTAATCAGGGTTATTTGGCCAGTGAGTAGGAGAGGAGGTATGACAGGATAAAATGGGGGTGACTATGGGATAACCTGTAATCAGGGTTATCTGGCCAGTGAGTAGGAGAGGAGGTATGACAGGATAAAATGGGGGTGACTATGGGATAACCTGTAATCAGGGTTATTTGGCCAGTGAGTAGGAGAGGAGGTATGACAGGATGAAATGGGGGTGACTATGGGATAACCTGTAATCAGGGTTATTTGGCAAGTGAGTAGGAGAGGAGGTATGACAGGATGAAATGGGGGTGATTATGGGATAACCTGTAATCAGGGTTATCTGGCCAGTGAGATTCCAGTTTAAGGTCGCACCTGTGAATCTCTGCTACTTCTGGCCAATGAAACAAAGAAAAGAATTAAATACTTTATTAGTCACTCTTTTTCTGTAAGTGGTCATTGCCTGTAGATTCCCTTTGATCTTGAGGCAATTTGATGTGGACGAACCAAGGTGAGGTGAGGCAGTGGACCCATCGCCAAGAGCGAGGAAGAACTAAGGTTCGATCAGTTTAATTGCCGGGCCAAATTGGAAAGGTTGGGTACAGGCCAAATCAAAGTGGTGGGGTCCATACCCCAGACAGTACCAAAGTGACTGAACCCCATGTTTGGATGATGATTTATGTGATGGGCCAGATTGAAAAGGTGAGGGTATCAGGGCCTGAGGCAAATGCTAGGCTGGTTCAGCATGCTGCTCCACTCTTCACTGAACTAAACGTCTATGGATGGGCCCTTTTAATGGAATTCAGTTCAGAACGCGATTTGCTTCTATTTATTGTTTACATTATTTGTTTTTTTTCTTTGCACTTTGGGGGTTTGGTGGGTTTTTTTTACGAGGTTCTTTTGGGTTTCTTGTTTTGTGGCTGCATGTAAGGAGATGAATCTCAAGGTTGTATATTGTATGCATACTCAGAAAATAAATGCACTTTGAGCTTTGATCTTTTTCAGAGAACAAAGACAGAGATGTAGGAGTTGCAAAATGCAGAGCAGGATTATATGTCTGGCAGTCAGGCTAAGAATGTCCACTACTCCCAAAGACAAAATAAGAAAAACATGGGGAAAAGAACAAACTGAGAGGAGTTGGATGAGGGGGGTGTTCCTGTTAGTGAAAACAGGCGTGACCAGACAACTGGACAACAGATACAGATGGAGAAATCAGGCAACCCATTGAATTCTAGAACTTATCCTCATGGTCACTCCAGTTTTACTCTATCACAGATATCCCCCACCTCGACACCCTAACAAACATGGTTTGCTTCCTTCATATTCGTGATAGAAGATCTTCAATCTAAAATATTGACTCTGTTTCTCTTTCCACAGATGCCACCCGACCAGCTGAAATAGTTCCAGCATTTTCTGTTATGAAAGACGAACAAAGATAGATTGAGTTCTCTTGTTACTAACAATAATAATAATAATAATAACTGCTTAATTGATCCTGAGTGGGAAATTCTTCTGTTACAGTAGCAACATTTAAAAAGACACTTAGCAATAACAATAAATAATAATAAACTTAATAATATTAACCATACTAAAGTACAAAATAATTTACCAATGTGCAATGATGTGCAATAATAATGAAGAAAATAATAAAACGGAGACTATTGTACTATGATGTGTGTCTTACAGAGATGAACTGCTGTATATACTTACTGCATTTGGTAGGGAAGATTTTCTGTAACGATCCCTGTGACAGCGGAGCTGAATGAATCTGCTTGACAAGGTTCTCCGCTGCTTATTCAGTCGGTCATGGAGAAGATGTGTCAGATAGTCCATAATAGATTTGTTTAGTGACTCCTCTCCACCACTAACTCAAAAGAGTCCAGGTTGTAGACAAGGGTGGATCCAGCCCTTTAAAAAAAAAGTCTAAAAAGTCTAAAAAGTTTATTTAGACTTTTTGCATCACCAGCTCTGATGCTGCTCCCCCAGCATAAAGCTGCAAAGAAGACTGCACTCACTACGACAGACTGGTAAAAGATCTCCAACATCCTGCCGCACACATTGAAGGATCTTGGCTTCCTTAGAAAATAGAGTCTGCTCATCCCCTTGTAAACAGACTTGCTGTTGGTTTTCCAGTTAAGTCTGCTGTCGAGGTGAACACCTAAGTATTTGTACTCCTCCACCACCATAACTTCTTCTCCTGGAATGTATACAGGATTTGTCACAGTTCTCTTCCTCCTAAAATGAATCACCGTCTCCCTGGTTTTGGCCACATTCGGGAGCAGGTGATTCCACCCACACCACTCCACAAACCTGACCACCAGTCCTCTGTACTCCGACTCCTGCCCGTCTCTGATACACCAACCACCGCAGAGTCATCAGAGAACTTCTGCAAGTGGCCAGACTCAGATTTGTACTGAAGGTCTGAGGTTTGCAGTGTGAACAGGAACGGAGACAGGACAGTCTCCGGAGCTGCTCACCACCATCTCAGACAGAGAACTGCCCAGCAGCACAAACTGGAGTCTATCTGTTAAGTGGTCAGAGATCCAGGAGATAGTGGATTTGTCTACCCCCATCCTTTGCAGCTTTTTGCTCAGAGGAAGTGAGTGGATTGTATTGGAAGCACTAGAGGAATCAAAAAACGTGATCAGCATCATCCAGGTGGGCGTAAGCCCTCTGCAACAGGTAGATGATGGCATGAGGTTGGTAGGCAAACCATAGAGGGTCCAATGAAAATCTCAGCAAGTTAAGTCAGGACCAGCCTTTCCCAACACCTTCGTCACATGAGATGTGAGGGCAATTGGTCTGTGGTCATTAAGTTCAGATGGAGTCGCCTTCTCGGGTACAGGAACCAAGCAGGAAGTCTTCCATAGCACTGGTATCTTTTCCTGACCAAATTCTGATTGTAAAGGCCCTGCAAAATCACAGACAGGTGGCTTGCACAGGTCTTCAGTACCCAGAGCTGATCGCATCTGGTCCAGCAGCTTTGCTTTGATGTAGTCTCTCCAGCTGTCTCCTGCAGTCACAGTCAGGCGGGGGAGGGTGGCCATCCCCATGGAGGCAGAATACTCCAAAGTTGGGGGTTTGGAACACAAGCACTCACCAGAGGGGAGAGAAGGCTTTGGGGCAGGGAGGGTGTGTGGTTTGGGCAAGTGGGGGAGGGGACAGCAGGAGGTCCCATGCTGAACCTGTTGAAAAACAAGTTCAATTTGTTCTCAGTGTTGGCATTCGATGCCAAATAGCTGTTGGATCTTTTCTTTGTCCTAAGGTTCTTCAGAAGTTGAGAATCAGGCATGAAACTTGTTGTTTAAGGCCATTTTTATTAAACATTACAAGAACAAGATGAGGAAAAAGAGAGAAAGAGCAAAAGACAAAGAGCTTTGTGTCGGTGTGAAGAACAGACGACAGAAGAGACTGAACCAGCATGGTTTGGTACTCTTAAACCAGATTGCTGATAACTGTAAATTCCATTGCTTAAATTAACCAATAAGATAGCCCCTATTCAAGTAATGTGATATCTGCCACTGAAAAACAGCTAGTTTCCAAAAAGAAACAAAGGCAACTGCGACCACTAAGAATATAACGAACAATTACATGTATATCGGTAATACACGCAATCATGAGAAAGTTAAATTACAAGGGAAATAACAATTGCACAGGTCAATCCAACATGATAAAAAAAGTTCAATTCAAAGCTCAAAGTAAGTTTCTTATCAAAGTACATACATGTCACCATTAATTTTTTTGCAGACATTCACAGTAACTACAAGGAAGCACAATAGAATCAATAAAAGAAGACTGCACACAAGACAGCCAAACAACCAAGGTGCAAAAGACAACAGACTGCAACTACAAAAAATAACAAACATAATAATAATAGATGGATAAGCAAGCAATATATTTGGAGAGCATGTGATGAAGAGTCATTGAAAGTGAATCTATATGATGTAGGAATTCCCAAAGACCAAAATCTCAGCAATTCTCCACAACACCAGTGGATTAAATTGGTCCATTTCCCAGTACAATAAACCTGGCTGGTCACATAAAGACTAAAGTTTTGCAATCCATTTTTTCAATGTCATGTGTGAAGCATTATTTATCTTTGTTTTTCCTCTTTGCTTGCCTGGAGCTTTTTCCGTTCAGAGTGAACCACCTGCCTTAATCCCACTTGCTCAGTACATCATTGCCTGGCAACCCAGCAGAGTCAATTCTCCCGACACCACAAGTCAAGGCAAGCTATGTTAACCTTGTCCAGGTCATTGGTGAGGCCAGACATGTGACACTGTATTTGGCTCCCTTCGCGTCAAGAGGACATTGATGCATTGGAAAAGGCTACAGAGAGCTCAGGGGCTTTCCATAATGAAAAGAAACTCACTATTCAGAGCTTTGTTTTCATTGGAGAAAAGAAGATTGATAAAGGAAGTGATTGAGGCCATTAAAATGCTGAGACTGAAACTAATATTGATACAAACTGACTATTTAAAGTGAAATGACGGCAGAGAATGCAGAATTACAAAATTGAGAGCTCGAGATTGGAAAATGCAGGCTGCTGGGAATTGTTGAATATTGAAATTCACAGCAATTGAAGCACAATCTGAATAATTGAAAAGAAAGGAGATAAGATCATCAGGAACGATTCTAAAAATTGGGCATGTTCTCATTTGAAAAGCGATCAGCTAAAGGTGATAGGATTGCTGTGTTGTTGGATTCTAAAGGAATTAGGTCACAAAGTGCACTATATCTCTCCCCTTTCTTCCTGACTCTTCCAATGATTTGTCCTCCAACTGAACTGGTCCTCTCCCCAAATTTATTTTTCTGTCTCTTCCTGCTACCTGTTTGCTTCTGGCCTGCATCCTAGTAAAATTTGACCTCTTCCACTCCTGGGTGAATGCTAATACTTTATTTCAGTGGCTATGGGGTTACGCTGGGATCCTTATGGAAAATTCACTTAAGGACTTTAGTTATTGGAGAGCCGGTTTGGCTGGCTTTGTTTTCCCTGGAGTGAAGGATGCTGAGGACTGTCCTGATAAAATTACATAAGATTATGAAAAATGTAGATAGTCTCAAGAACCCTGCAGGCCTCAGAGCGATGGGTTTCTAGGTTTCTTGAGAATCTGTATTCACTAATTGTTGTCTTAACTAGAGTTGTTAACCCTTGTGCTTTCTGTTTAACCTTGTCTAGTAAGTTGTGACTGGCACGGGGTTTCCCACATTCTATGATTATTGAAAGGGGAGTCTCGTTCAGCGATGTGGCGGAGTCCTTACGTTTGTGGAGAATGATTTGTCTCGCGGTGTCGTTGTTGTTATTCCTAAGGATAACCCCTTGTTTCTGTTTTTTCGTGGGGAGTCCACCATTCCTCAGCACCTGGGTCCTGTCCTGCCAGTAGCCACCATGTCAAGGCAGGGTAGATAGTCAAAATTGTTTTGCCCATAATAGGGACAATATAGGTGAGAGGAAGGACACAGAGTGATAGAATAATATAGCACAGAAATGACTCAGTTCATCCATGCCAACCAAGATACCCAGCTCAGCTAGTCTTATTTGCCCACATTTGGCCAACATCCCTCAAAGCCATGGGGTTCCCAACCTTTTTAATGCCATGAACCCCTACCATTAAGTGAGGGGTTTGTGATCCTCGGGTTGGGAACCCCTGCTCAAAACCTTTCTTATGTCTTTCAAATGTCTTTCAAATGCTGGTGCCTCAATTATTTCCTCTGGCAGCTTGTTCTATATACACACCACCCTACGTGTGAAGAAGTTGCCCCTCAGATCCCTTTTAAACCTTTCTCCTCTCTCTTTAATCCCATCCCCTCTAGTTTTTAATTCCCTTTTCCTAGTCAAGAAAGATTGGCCGTATTCACACTATGTCTTTACACACTTGCGTAAGGAATGAGGGGTAATATGGGTGTTTGATAGAGTGGTTGATATGTGAAAAATTATTCCAGAGGTGGTGGAATTAGATACAATTTCTTTGTTTAAGAGGCATTGACACTGTCACTTAAATAAGCAAGACATAGAAGGATAGAGTCCTAATGGGGGCAGATGAATAAAATGGTCAGTTTGGACATGGTAGTCTACGAATCTCTAAGGAAAGCTTCCTTGATGGAGATTAGAGACACTAAAGAATAGACTCATTCAGTGTAACACACATGACAGAGAAGCAGGGTGTTCCCTCAAAGATCCTCCACCAACCCATAAGATAATTCTCCAAGATTAACATCCACGCCTGATTCCTATGTCCATTGGTGATGTACATTTGAAATATGGAAAACACAGCAATGTTTGAAAGAGCTGAAACAGCTGGTGGAGCTGCTGCCTCCCCGTGCCAATGACCCACATTCGGTCCTGTCCTTCAGTGCTATCCCCGTGCAATTTGCTCGTTCTGTCTGTGAATCCATAGATTCTAGATTCAGATTGTTTATCATGAGTACATCGAAATATACAGTGAAATGTGTGGTGTTAGTAAGAAGAAACACACCCAGGGGTATACTGGGAGCAGCTCACAAGTATCACCACACATTCCGGCACCAACACAGCGCATCCATAATGCTCAGCGGAGTGACACAGAACGCTGCAAAGCAGAGCAGTGTGTGACAGCAGTGTAGCAGTTAGTGTGGCACTATCACCACTCGGGGCTTTGGGTTCAGAGTTCAATTCCGGCACCGCCTGTAAGGAATATGTCTTTTCTCTCCGTGATCACCAGGGTTTCTTCTGAATGCTCCGGTTTTCTCCCACAGTCCAAAGACATATGAGTTAGTAAGTTAATCAGTGATAGTACATTGTCCTATGATTAAGTTAGGGTTAAATAGGTGGTTGCTAGGCAGCACAGATCATTGGGCTGGAAGGGCCTGTTCTGTTCTGTATCTCTAAATAAATAAGAACACAAACAACAAGATAGCAACAGCAATATACCCACTCACCACACAGGTACACAGTCATACAACCCCAGGGCAGGCCGCCTTTGGCCTCCAGCCTCCAACAGACTCGTGGTTTTGCAGATGTTGGGCTTCAGTAACCCCAACAGACTGGCAGACTTGGGGCTCTTGTAACAGACAATTACCTCCAGACTTCTGGCTGGTCCTCAGGCCTTGATCTTCGGCATCAATCCCAAAACCCGCCAGTCACTGAACACCGGGCCTCAAACCCTGGATTTGCTAATAAAAGGACCTTGAACACTAGGCCCCAAACTCAGGTCTCACTGACTCCCATGCTTTGCTATCCCAGCATATCTTTAAAAGATTATAAATTGACAGGCTGCAGTAACTTGTACAGACCAGCGGTAGAGTTTGGAATGCAGAGGGGTTGATGGGATGTGGGGAGAACAAAATGGGCTCGGGTAGGATTAATGCACATTGATGCTTCTTGAACAGCAAGGATTCTGTGTGGTAAAGAGCCTGGTTTCATGCTGTGTGATCTCACGGATTCTGTGTGGTAAAGCGCCTGGTTTCATGCTGTGTGATTTCACGGACTCTGTGTGGTAAAGAGCCTGGTTTCATGCTGTGTGATCTCAGACAATATAAATAGATAATATTTGGCCTATGATTCCCCAAGCTTTTCATCACTGGAACTGTCCTCACCTTGTGTCCAGTTCTGTTGTAGACTAACACAGAAAGATTAATTGCCCTGGTTGTTCATCAAATCCATTAGGATTAAAGACGGAGAATTAGATGGATCAGAGCCAAATATCCATCTGGTTCTCTGGTCCAGATGAAGAGTCTTAACCTGATGAATCAACTGTCTGTTTCTCTCCACAGGTGCTAGTCCTGCCGACTTCCTCCAGCGTTTGATGTGTTGCTCCAGATTTCAGTATGAGCAGTCTCTCGACATCTTTTATTCAATGGCCTCCCAGTCCCTCTGCTGCATCGACTGATGAAGAGGTTTGTAGGATTGTGAGAGGTATAGATAGACAGCAGGTCCAGGGTTGAGATGCCTAATACCAGAGGGCATGTAGTTAAGGTGAGAGGGAGTAAGTTCAAAGGGGATGTGTGGGGAAAAGATTTATTCACTAATTTAATTAGTTTGGCCTGTTCCTGTGCCCAATGCCTGCATCCTATGGACAGGCGAAGGGCCAGTCATCTTTCTGAGGCCAAAGCGGAGGGTGAACTATCTGAGGAGTCAGCCCAGAACCAACAAAGTGAACTCAGTGCAATACCCACGTAAAGCCCCCATCCAGTCATTCAGAGAGCTCAATGGTATTCCCCATTGTATCGCAGACAAACTGTGTGAACAAAAATAACACGGAGAACATGAGTTGAAAGTGAGGCTGTAAGTGATAGAATCAGATCAGAGTACTGAAGTTATTTATGGACCTTGATGCTAGTGAGATATGTATATATTTATGTATTTATTAAGCAATACAGTGCATAGTGATCATTCCAGCCCTTCGAGCCACACTATTGCAGCAACACCACAACCCTGATTAACCCTAACCTAATCAGGGGTCAATTTACAGTCTCCAAGTCACCTATCCAGTACGTCTTGGGACTGTGGGGAAACCAGAGTGCCCAGGGAGAGCCCACAGGGAGGACGTACAGGCTCCTCTCAGAATCGAACTCTGACCTGCAATGGCATCTCGCTAACCACTGCGCTATCATGGTGCCCAGGAACTGATGAATCTCCCTCTCCCATTAAAACCTGCTGCTCATGTTAAATTCTCTGGGTTTCAGCTTGCACTCCCATTAAACCCACCTGCTCCATTTCCATTTCCCTTTAAGTTCACCAGTTCAAAGTAAGTTATATATTAGAGTGCACGCCTGTCACCACATACAACCCTGAGACTCTTTCCTGTGCGTATACTCAGCAAATCTATAGAATAGTATCTATAACAGGATCAAAGGTCAATTAGAGTGCAGAAAACAACAAACTGTGCAAATGCAAATATAAATAAACAGCAAAAATAATGAAATAACAAGATGAAGAGTCCTTAAAGTGAGATCATTGGTTGTGGGAACATCTCAATGGATAGACAAGTGAGTGTAGGTATCCCCTTTGTTCAAGATCCCGATGGTGGAGGGGTAGTAACTGTTCTTGTACCTGGTGGTGTGAGTCCTGAGGCTCTTGTGTCTTCTATTTGACGGCACCAGTGAGGAGAGAGTATGGCAAGGTGGTGGGGATCTGTGCTGATGGATGCTGCTTTCCTACAACAGTGTTTTATGTAGATGTGCTCAATGGTTGGGAGGGTTACCCATGATGTACTAGGCCACTACCTTTTATAGGATTTTCCATTCGAAGGAAACATACCAGGCTGTGATGCAGCTACTACACTTTGATGTACGTTTGATATACATTTGATGTCAGATCGAATCTACACAACTTCCTCCACAGTCATAGGTGTAAAGTGAGTAGAGCAGGGGGCTAAGCACACATCCCTACGGTGCACCTATGCTTACAGAGATCATGGAGGAGATGTTTTTGCCAATCTTTACCGACTGGGATCTGCAAGTGAGGAAATCCAATTGCACAAGGGGGTGTTGAGGCCAAGGTCTTTGAACTTATTGGTTAGTTTTGAAGGGATGATGGTATTGAATGCTGAGCTATAATCGATGCAGAGCATCCTGATGTATGCATCTTTGCTGTTCCAGGGTTGTGTGAAGAGCCAATGAGATGGCATCTGCTGTGGACCTGTTGCTCTGATAGGCAAATTGGAATGGATCCAAGTCACCCCTCTGGCAGGAGCTGATAATGTTTCATCACCTCCCTCTCAAATGCTTCATCTCTATGGATGTAAGTGCAACTGGGCAATAGCCATTGAGGCAGGTATCCACGGTCTTCTTGGACATCGGTATAATTGAAGCCTGCTTGAAGCAGACAGGTACCACAGAGTTTGGCAGCAAGAGGTTAACGATCTCAGTGAACACACCAGCCAGTGGGTCAGCACAGGTCTTTAGTACGTGGCCAGGGACCCCGTCCAGTCCAGATGCTTTCACCCTCCTGAAGGCAGCCCACACGTCAGCTTCAGACACCGAAATCAAAGGATCACCTGGAGATGTGGGTGCTTGTGATGGTTCCTCCATGTTCTAATGATCGGAGAGAGCAGAGAAGGCATTGAACTCATCTGGAAGCGAATCCCTGCTATCACCCAGTGTCACTTGATTTAACTTTTAGGCGGTTATAGCATTCAAATTCTGCCACAGTGGCTGAGCAGTCAAGCAGGTTCAATGACCCACTAGTTCTAAAATCACCATGCTACACCTCCCTCTCACGTTAAACTCACAGGATTCTAACTCCCTCTCCCTTTAGATCACCATATTCCCCCTCCACCTCCCTCTAAGTTTCCATGTTCCCCCTCCCTTTCCCACTAAATGACCGAATTCCCCCTCCCTCTAACTCACCAGGTCCCCACCCCATTTAAATCAGTAGATTCCTGTCCTCCTTCCTCTAAGTCACTAGAAAGATAATGGATAGATTTTGATACAGAGAGATATAGAGATATAGGAACAAAATATAATCTTTGTGCTTCATGAATAACCTCGACTGGATTTATGGATGACCTTATTTACACTGGAAATGTTTTATGGATAATGAACTACTTTGAACTGCAAACTGTTGTGGGGCCTGTAAATGTGGCAGCCATTTTGCACACTTCCTTCATCTTTATCAACAATGACTGAACTGTGATCTCCTGTGAGATTAGTTATTGGCATGAACCAGCAACGTCATAAAGTTTTCTCTAACCTTGCTACCTTGTTTTGCAGCACTTCGCTGATTATTAAAGATGAGCAATTAAGGGGCGGGGTGGGGAGAAGATCAGCAAGGGTACAGGTATTGGTCTTGGTTTATTATTGTTATGTGTACTAAAATATAGTGAATCACTTTGCTTTACCAGACATCCAGACAGGTACGTCAGAGTAGGTAAAAGTGAACAGAATGCAGACTCTATTGCCGCAGTTACAGAGAAGTCCAGGGCCGGTAAATAAATCAAGTGCAAGGGCCAAGACAAGGTATATTTGGAGACTGAGGGTTTAAGAATTCAGCTTTTAGTGTTTGAGATGTCAACAGTCAGGTCACAACAGGATAGAAACTGTCCTAGAGTCCAAAAGAGCTTTTGTACCTTCTGCCCAATAAGAAAGGGAAGAAGACCTTATGACCTTGTGGAAGGGTGCAAGATTAGGCACCATAGTGAGCCCTTTTTAATATGTTTTAAGACTTGCTTGAGATGATTCTGCTTATAAAATGGGAGCAATAAATTAGCCATGCCACACAGAGAGATCGTGACATGTGTATTGCTTACGTGTGATACTGACCAGAAGACCTGGAAGGCTGCCTCCTGTGCCCTACCCTTTCTGAGTTAAGAGTTAAGAGGAGATGAATCCAGAGATGGGTGCCATTGCAGCAACATCTGCATGATTGACAAAACCACCAGATTTAGGAACAACTTCTTCCCTTCACCATTCAGTTTTTGAATCAACTGGTACAACCCTAATCATTACAGCTTAGCAAAAGTATGACCACTTCCATCACTTTGCAACTGTTTTTTGAGTGCCATACTCTGCCAGAGTCTCGGCAGCTACTTATTTTTTCAAGTGGCTGTCTTGGAGGAAAGATTCTGTGAGTGATCCTCCACGTCCTTCTCACAGAGCAGTGTTTTTTACAACGCCGAGTTGCGAGCTCAACACTCAACCTGGCATGGATGGAAAGCGTGTCTGGGAGCGGCCTGACGGGATTTGAACTTGGGAACCTTCGCTTCGGAGTCCGGCGTTAATGTCACTGCGCCACCACTTTGCAATATCATGAACTTTTTTGTTATTCTATTGTGTGTTTGTTCACCACTACTTCCCCAGGAGGCAACTGCTCTGCACATGACCGCGAGAAACTGCAGAGAGATGTGGACAAAGTTCAGCTCATCACAGGAACCAGTCTCCCATCTATGGACTCTGTCAAGCAGTCAGCAGGATCGAAGACCTCACCCAACTTGGGTATTCTCTCTTCTCTCCTCCCCCATTGAGATCAAGATGCAAAAACATGAAGTTATGTATCACCAGGCTCAAGGACAGCTTCTATCTCACTGTATCAGACTTTTGACTTAACCATCTCTGTGATATAGTGAATTATTGGCTTTACAATCCACCCCGTTATGATCCTGCACTTCATCATTTACCTGCACTTTGGTAGTTTTAAACTTTATACTGTGTTGCTATTGTTTCAGCTTATTCGAGCTTAATGCACTATGTAATGATTTGATTATTCTGGACAGCATGCAAAGCAAACTTTACTCTGTATCTTAATACATATGACAATAATAAACCATAACCAATTTATGTTTTGTTTGTGAATGTTGTTTATATGATGCTGCTGCAGGTAAGTTTTTCAGTGCATATGTGGATATGACTATAAATTCTACTTTGACTTTTGACTTCTGACTTTCCAGTACAGCTTTTGAATTGTAAGATATGCTCAATCAGGTGTGTAACATTGGCTGCGAACAGTAGTTGGTGCTTGAAGACCACCCACTTTTGGGCTGATTCTTGTGACTCCAGGGACAGACTATGGTTAGACTACACTTGGAGTGGTGTGTTCAGTTCTGGTCACCTGATAGGAAGGATGTGAAAGTTTTAGAGAGGGTGCGGAGGAGATTTATGAAGATGCTGCCTCAATTAGAGAGCATGTCTTATGAAGAAAGGTTGCTTTTATATTTGGAGCAACAGAGGATGAGAGGTGACTTGATGGAATTATGAGAGGCATAGACAGAGTGGACTACCAACACCATATTCCCAGGATGGCAATCGCCAGTACCAGAGGTAATCTGTTTGTGAGAGGACGAAGGTTTAGGGTAGATGATGCAAGGTGATATATTCAAAGGGAGCCTGAGGGGTAACTTCTTCATTCAGAGGGTGGTGCAAATGTGGAACAGGAAATGGATGGAGTGTTTGCGAGGCTGGTGGTAGAGGCTGATACAATACAGATATTTAAAAGACTCTTAGATAGACATATGGACATAGGAAAAATAGAGGGTTACGAAATGTGTAGGAAATCATGGAGTAGTTTTCTATAGGCCAGCACAACATTGTGGGCTGAAAGGCCACAGGGTGATGTACTGTTCAATGTTCTGTGCTCTGTGATTAAGCTTTAAATAGGAGCTAGGCAGCAACTCAAGCTGATTTGAAATACCTCACTCATTACTCGGGCTCAGGCAATACCAATTGTTCTCCAGTCCGAATAGATGACACAAGCAGACATGATTTAAGCCAGTTATTTGCAAAGGATTTCTAACTCACTGGAAGGTTAACACTTATTGGCTTTGCAGGGAGATGTTCACATTTTATTTCTCTAGATAGCGGTTAACGCAACACTATTGCAGCTTGGGGTGTCGGAGTTTAGAGTTCAACTTTAAGGCCATCTGTAAGAAGTTTGTAAATCCTACCCACGAGGCTGTGGGTTTTCTCTGGGTTCTCTGGTTTCCTCACTCAGTCCAAAGATAGAAACGCAGAAAACCTACAGCACAATACAGGCCCTTCAGCCCACAAAGTTGTGCTGAACATGTCCCTACCTGAGAAATTACTAGTCTTACCTGTAGCCCTCTATTTTACTAAGCTCCATGTACCTATCTAAAAGCCTCTTAAAAGACCCTATCATATCCACCTCCACCACTGTTGCCGGCAGCCCATTCCACCCACTCACCACTCTCTGAGTAAAAAACTTAACCCTGACATCTCCTCTGTACCTACTCCCCAGCACCTTAAACCTGCATCCTCTTGTGGCAACCATTTCAGCCCTGGGAAAAAGCCTCTGACTATTCATATGATCAGTGCCTCTCATCATCTTGTACACCTTTATCAGGTCACCTCTCATCCTCCTTTGCTCTAAGGAGAAAAAGCCAAGTTCACTCAACCTATTCTCATTAGACATGCTCCCCAATCCAGGCAACATCCTTGTAAATCTCCTCTGCACCCTTTCTATGGCTTCCACATCCTTTCCATAGTGAGGCAACCAGAACTGAGCACATTACTCTAAGTGGGGTCTGACCAGGGTCCTAAAAAGCTGCAACATTATTACTCGGCTCCTAAATTCAATCCCACGATTGATGAAAGCCAATACACCATTCGCCTTCTTAACCACAAAGTCAAGCTGCACAGCTGCTTTCAGCGTCCTATGGACTCAAACCCCAAGATCCCTCTGATCCTCCACACTGCCAAGAGTCTTACCATTAATACTATATTTTGCCATCCTATTTGACCTACCAAAGTGAGCCACTTCACACTTATCTGGGTTGAACTCCATTTGCCACTTCTCAGCCCAGGTCATTTATAAAAATCATGAAGAGTAAGGGTCCCAGAACAGCTCTCTGAGGCGTGGTACTGGTGACCAACCTCCATGCAGAATATGACCCTTCTATAGCCACTCTTTGCCTTCTGTAGGCAAGCCAGTTCTGGATCCACAAAGCAATGTCCCCTTGGATCCCATGCCTCCTTACAAGATGTAGCAATTGTAAATTGTCTGTGATTAGACTGGAGTTAAGTAGGTGGGTGGCTGGGTGATGTGGCTCATTGGACTGAAAAGGCCTGTTTCATGCTGTATCTCTAATTTAAAATTAAAATTAGAAAACAAAATAGATGTATGGCACAATGTGCCTAGTTGGGAAATGTTAGACATTAATTCAGATAAAGCTGCGTGGAACTCCATGTAGTTGACAACAAGTTTATCTGCACCCTGTTAGGATCTCACACATTTGAATTGATGTGTTCTTTGCCAGGCGAGTGTGTAAATGTCCGACAGGAGGCAATGCACAATAACAATCTAAAGATTTTTGTAAATTAGCTTTATTTCTCACATGTACATTGAAACGTAAAGTGAAAGTTTGCAAGGAGTGTGCTGGAGTCTCAAAGGGCCGGAAGAGCCAATACTGCACTGTATCTCAATAATCAAACCAACAAATAAATAAATAAGTTTGTGATTTTCTCACCAAATCTCCCAGCCACTCTACTCCTCTCCTACTTCAGGTTGATTTTTAGAGCCTCCACATCACATCTATCCTGTGTCTGATTTTTAAGTTTTTCCCCTCATCAGCCCACAAGGGCCCTTTGTCACTTGTTGTTACAGATCTCTAATCTCACGTGGTAATGCTTGTGTGAAGTTTTGTGACCTGACAAGTGTGCTATGGGAAGATAAGTGGTCTCTGAGCTGGAATGCCATCGTTTCTTTGTCAAAAAATTATTTACAAAGAAACCACTCAGCTAAGATGTTGTTTGAAATATTCAGATACAGTGAATGCTTGGCTGTCCAGCATTTTGAAATGCAGCATGCTCTAGTAACCAGTTTTTAAAGATGCATCACAGCTTGTCATGGTAACTGCACTGCCAAAGACCACAGAGATATGTATACGCAGCTCAGCACATCAGAGAAAGCTGCCTCCTTTTCATGGACTCTATCCACACATCCCACTTCTCGGAAAGGTCAACAACCCATCCAACCCCAGACATTCCCTTCCATCGGGCAGAAGGTACAACTTGGAAATGTACCACCAGACTCGGGCAGCTTCCACCCTGTTGTTGTAAAACTTTTGAACAGATGTCTCCTAAATTAAAGATGGACGTTTGACCTCTTGCACCTTACTGCTTGCCTGTACAGCACCGCCTCTGTAATGGTGTTATTATATTCTGCATCGTTGCTGTTTTCCCCATGTACAGACGAGATGACATAACCTGTCTGCAGAGCATGCAAAATAAGGTCTTTCACTGTACATGTAACAAGAATAAACCAATTTTTACCAATATATTTGTCCCTTTGGCAGAAAATATTTCTTCTCACCTCGGTCTTAAATGGCCAACCCCTGCTGAGATTACACCCGTTTTGATTTTCTGCATCACCTATCCTCTCTGGTCCTCGTAAAAGCTCGCCTGTCTCGCTTAAGTCACTTCTCAACCTCCGAGACCACCAGGTTTAGGTAAATCTTAGTAAGAGTCTTCTCATCGGACAAGCTCCCTCATTTTTAATACTCTGGGATCAAGCCACTGTGCTTTTAATAAAATTTATTGTCTGACTTCCTTAAACAGCTTCAGCTCCCCTGTTTTTCCTTTAAGATGTTCCTTGAATGCTACAGCAGTGAACATGCTCTAGACTTACTATATCCTGATGCGCCTCAGTGTCTAATTCTACTGGTTAACAATTCTGAAAGGTGTTTTGGGATCCATTACGGTATGTTTAACAAGCTAAATAAATGCACATTGCTGATGTAACATTTACTAGATAATCTCCAGGCTTATTGATTTTTTACATTATATTCCTCAGCCTTCTCAGCAATATATAGAGGTACCAACTAGAGAAGGGGCAGTGTTGGATCTTCTGTCAGGGAATGAAATAGGGCAGGTGACAGAGGTATGTGCTGGGGAGCACTTCGGGTCCAGTGATCACAATGCCATTAGTTTCAAAATAATTATGGAGAAGGATAGGACTGGACCCAGGGTTGAGATTTTTGATTGGAGAAGGGCTAACTTTGAGGAGATGCGAAAGGATTTAGAAGGAATGGATTGGGACAAGTTGTTTTCTGGGAAGGATGTAGTAGAGAAATGGTGGTCATTTAAAGGTGAAATTTTGAGGGTATAGAATCTTTATGTTCCTGTTAGGTTGAAAGGAAAGGTTAAAAGTTTGAGAGAGCCATGGTTTTCAAGGGATATTGGAAACTTGGTTAGGAAAAAGAGAGATATCTACAATAAATATAGGCAGCATGGAGTAAATGAGGTGCTCGAGGAATATAAAGAATGTAAGAAGAATCTTAAGAAAGAAATTAGGAAAGCTAAAAGAAGATACGAGGTTGCTTTGGCAAGTAAGGTGAAAATAAATCCAAAGGGTTTCTACAGTTATATTAATAGCAAAAGGATAGTGAGGGATAAAATTGGTCCTTAGAGAATCAGAGTGGACAGCTATGTGTGGAGCCGAAAGAGATGGGGGAGATTTTGAACAATTTCTTTTCTTTGGTATTCACTAAGGAGAAGGATATTGAATTGTGTAAGGTAAGGGAAACAAGTAGGGAAGTTATGGAAACTATGACGATTAAAGAGGAGGAAGTACTGGTGCTTTTAAGGAATATAAAAGTGGATAAATCTCTGGGTCCTGACAGGATATTCCCTAGGATCTTGAGGGAAGTTAGCAGGGGCTCTGACAGAAATATTTCAAATGTCATTAGAAACGGGGATGGTGCCGGAGTATTGGCATATTGCTCATGTGGTTCCATAGTTTAAAAAGGGTTCTAAGAGTAAACCTAGCAATTATAGGCCTGTCAGTTTGATGTCAGTGGTGGGTAAATTAATGGAAAGTATTCTTAGAGATGGTATATATAATTATCTGGATAGACAGGGTCTGATTAGGAACAGTCAACATGGATTTGTGCGTGGAAGGTCATGTTTGACAAACATTATTGAATTTTTTGAAGAGGTTATGAGGAAAGTTGATGAGGGTAAAGCAGTGGATGTTGGCTATATGGACTTCAGTAAGACCTTTGATAAGGTTCCGCGTGGAATGTTAGTTAGGAAGGGTCAATCGTTAGGTATTAATATTGAAGTAGTAAAATGGATTCAACAGCGACTGGATGGGAGATGCCAGAGAGTAGTGGTGGATAACTGTTTGTCAGGTTGGAGGCCAGTGACTTGTGGTGTGCCTCAGGGATCTGTACTGGGTCCAAAGTTGTTTGTCCTGTACATTAATGATCTTGATGATGGGGTGGTAAATTGGATTAGTACGCAGCATGATACTAAGTATGCAGATGATACTAAGGTAGGTGGCATTGTGGATAATGAAGTAGGTTTTCAAAGTTTGCAGAGAGATTTAGGCCAGTTAGAAGAGTGGGTGAATGATGGCAGATGGAGTTTAATGCTGATAAGTGTGAGGTGCAACATTTTGGTGGGAATAATCCAAATAAGACATACATTGTAAATGGTAGGGCATTGACGAATGCAGTAGAACAGAGTGATCTAGGAATAATGGTGCATAGTTCCCTGAAGGTGGAATCTCATATGAATAGGATGGTGAAGAAAGCTTTTGGTATTCTGGCCTTTATAAATCAGGACATTGAGTTTAGGAGTTGGGATGTAATGTTAAAATTGTACAAGGCATTGGTAAGGCTGAATTTGGAGTATTGTGTACATTTCTGGTCACTGAATTATAGAAAAGATGTCAACAAAATAGAGAGAGGACAGAGAAGATTTGGGCTTCAGCACCTAAGTTAGAGGAAAAGGTTGAGCGAGTTAGGTCTTTATTCTCTGCATTTTAGAAGGTTGAGGATGGACTTGATAGAGGTATTTAATATTATGAGGGGGATAGATAGAGTTGACGTGGATAGGCTTTTCCATTGAGAGTAGGGGAGATTCAAACAAGAGGACATGAATTTAGAGTTAGGGGGCAAAAGTTTAAGGGTAACATGAGGGGGAATTTCTTTACTCAGAGAGTGGTAGCTGTGTGGAATGAGCTTCCAATAGAAGTGGTAGAGGCAGGTTCGGTATTGTCATTTTATTGTCATAAAATTGGATAGGAATCTGGACAGGAAAGGAATGAAGGGTTATAGGCTGAGTGCATGTCAGTGGGACTAAGTGTAAGTAAGCATTAAGCACGGACTAGAAGGGCCGAGATGGCCTGTTTCTATGTGGTAGCTGTTATATGGTTATATTCTCTAATAGTGGGCAGGAATTTAGAGGTTCTAAATATTAACTTCCCAGGGCTGATAATGTGTCAGAAAATACCTGTAGTCGGAGATTTTATTTCCAGGTATGAAATATTTAACCATCTCTAAATCACATGTTAAATGATATGTTTTCGGCACGGACTAGGAGGGCCGAGATGGCCTGTTTCCATGCTGTGATTGTTATATGGTTACCTAAGTAGCTGAGTTTCAGATTACCTGTTCCAAGCTTGTCAAGCCATAGCACCACTCAGTTTGAAGTTTGAAGTTGGATATGTGCTTACACTTTAATCAATACTGTCATCATACCTACGATGCCTTTAGGGAATTGTAATCCTGTGGAATCAAGTGAACCACGTGCATAATGTTTCAGTAAACGCCACACTGGCAATAAAATGGCACCTATTTCAGTGTGTTAATGTTAGGCTTACACTGTATCCTTCAGAGTGCCCAGACGAGAATTGTGAAGTTTGGTGGCTAGGTGCTGTGGTCATGACATTAGGTGAGGGATGGATGTGGATTGCAAAAGTAGTGGAAAAATCAGATAGGATCACTGAAGATTCATGCTTGGGATCAATAGGATTTGTGGCAAACAATCCATGTGAAATTGTTAATATGGTGTGGTGGGGGCAGTGGGGTGAGTTGGTCTGTACATTGACTTGTTGAGGCAGAGGGATGTATGACAAAGAGTTGCACAAGCCTTTCTAATGAAATGTCTCAGCCCAAAATGTCGACTCTTTGTTCCTCTCCATAGATGCTGCCTGACCTGCTGAGTTCCTCCAGCATTTTGTGTGTGTTGTACAACAATATATGGCAGATCAGTAGATCAGTAAAGTGAACATTGAACATGGGATGCTACAGCATAATATGGGCCCTTTGGCCCACGATCTTGTGCCAACCTTTAACCTACTCCATGAGCAATCTAACTCTTCCCTCCTACACAAGCTATGACCCTCCATTTTTCTTATATTGATGTCCCAAAGAGCATTTTAAACATTCCTAATGTATCTGTCTTTACCACCAACTCCAGTCATGCATTCCAGGCACCCAGCACTCTCTGTGTAAAGAAAACCTGCCTCTGACATCTCCAACCACCTGAATGGGTGTGCTCTGCTATTATCCATTGCTGCTGTAGGGAAAAAGGCACTGGCTGTCCACTCTAGCTTTGTATCTATCAATATTATCAAGTCACCTCTCATCCTCCTACGCTTCAAAGATAAAAACCATAGTTTGCTTGACCTTTCCTCATAAGACATGTTCTCTAAGTGGTTAGGCCACACCTAGAATACTGTGTGCCGTGCAGTCCACTATACTACAGGAAGGATGTCATTGCAGAATTTCTTGAAGTGCAAGCATTTATTTAACTTCGAACTTGATATTGAAGGTGTCCGTGGAGATCTAGCAGGATGCGGTCTGGACGGGGAGAACTATGCTCATAAGGAAAAACTGGATAGGGTGTGTTTGTTTCCCTGGAAAGGAGGAGGTAGACAGAGGACCTTGTAGCCATAAGGTAATGCTGAACTGAATAGTAATTAAACACCTTTCTAAGCTCATCCCATCTGCCTACACAAGTCCATATCCCTCCATTCTCTACATTATTTTAAATGTCTTTTTTTTATTTGACTTGATTATCACCTCAGGCAGCGCATGCCCAGCATCCATTATACCCTGTAAAAAAACTTGCTTCACACATCTCAATTAAACATCCCCTCTCACCTTAACGGCATTCCCTCTAGTATTAGTCATTTTGATGCAGGGTAAAATATACTGATTCCTCATAATCTTATAAACTTCTACTGGGTCTCCAGAAGACTCCACCGCCCCAGAGATGGTCCAACCTCTCCTTATAGCACCTGCCCTCTAATCCAGGCAGCTTCCTGGTGAACCTATTTGCACCCTCTTCCAAACCCTCCACATCCTTCCTATAAGGAGGGCCAAAGATGACTGCATTTCTCCAGATGTAGCCCATCTGAAGTTTTGTTCAGCTGCAATATAACCACCTCAAAACAAAATCCTTGACAAATAAAGGCAGGCATGCCAGACGCCTCCTTTACCATTCTGTCGACTTGTGCAGCTGGGATCCTGAACGTTGAGGGTCAGGATCGAACTCGGAGGCACCACTCCTGCATTTCCCTGAACACCTGCTTGCTTCAAAGAATCAGCACAATGTCCTGTAGGACAAGGGTATGGACTGATGTAGGCCCTCAATCTGAAAAGGTTCATTCAATCCACCACCCCGGCAGATGCTGTTCAACCCATTGAGTTCTTCCAGTAGATCAAGCGCGAAGTCCTTTTATCTGTGAATTCCATTGTATAATGTACCGCAGGATGAATGAAGATGAAAGACTCAGAGAATCCATGTCAGAGTACATAATAATTCAACCACCAAAGAGGGAGAAAGTTGAAATAGCAAGGACTATCAAATATAATTACATTAGCAAGAGCAGTGCTTCATTCAACATAGGCCACCTAGCTCAATTTAAGCTGAAAACCTTGACATTGTAAATTATATTGTTGTATCAGAGAGCAGAGTTGGCACAATGGCACAGCTCCGGTGACCCGGATGTAATCCTAATATCCAGTACTGTGGGAGGGATGGATTAGATTGCTCTTATGGTTTAAAACATCAGCACAAAATCATGGGCTGAAGTGCCTGTATTGTACTTTATTGTCTGTAAGCAAAGTGTTCAATGATGAAAAAAAGATAAACAGGTAGATCAGAATCAGGTTTATTATCATCGGCACGTGTTATGAAATTTGTTAACAGCAGCAGCAGTTCAATGCCATACATATATAGGAGAAAGAAAAAATACAATAATAATAATTGTTAATAAATAAGCAAGTCAATTACAGTATACGTATATTGAATAGATTAAAAATCATGCATCAACAGAAATAATATATATTTAAAAAGTGAGGTAGTGTTCATGGGTTCAATGTCCACTTAGGATTGGGATGTCAGGGGGGAAGAAGCTGTTCCTGAATCGCTGAGTGTGTGCCTTTAGGATTCTGTATCTCCTACTTGATGGTAACAGTGAGAAAAGGACATGTCCTGGGTGCTGGAGGTCCTTAATAATGGATGCTGCCTTTCTGAAACACTGCTCCCTAAAGATGTCCTGGGTACTTTGTAGGCTAGTACCCAAGATAGAGCCCTCTGCAGCTTCTTCTGGTCCTGCGCAGTAGCAGTAGCACCCCACACCCCCCCCCCCAAACAAGGCAGTGAGGCAGCTTGTTAGAATGCTCTCCACGGTACATCTATGGAAGTTTTTGAGTGTATTTTTTGACATGCCAAATCTCTTCAAACTCCTAATGAAGTATAGTGGCTGTCTTGACTTCTTTATAACTGCATCGATATGTTGGGACCAGCTAAGATCCTCAGCAATCTTGACATCCAGGAACTTGAAATTGCTCACTGTCTCCTCTTCTGATCTGTCTATGATGATTGTTATGTGTTCCTTTGTCTTACCCTTCCTGAAGTCCACAATCCACTCTTCCATCTTACTAATGTTGAGTGCCGGGTTGTTGCTGTGACACCATTCCACTAGTTGGGATATCTTGCTCCTGTACACCCTCTCGTCAACATCTGAGATTCTACCAACAATGGTTAATTGGCCATCAAAAATACTCCTTGTGTTGGTGGTTGTTGGAAGATTATGGTGAGGGTTTTAATGAGTCCATGGGTCTCTCAAAGTGTATGTACAAGTTGATAAGGTGGTTAATAAGGCATATGGTCTGTTGACCTTTATTAGTTGGGGACCTAAGTTCAAGAGCCACAAGATAATGTTGCAGCTGTACAAAACTCTGGTTAGATTACACTTGGAGTATTGTGTTCAGTTCTGCTTGCCTCATTAAAAGAAGGATGTGGAAGCTTTAGAGAGGGTGCAGAGAAAACTTAACTGGAAAATTTGAGCATGCTAGGGCTTTTATCTATGGAGCAAATGAGAATAGACAATAGACAATAGACAGTAGGTGCAGGAGTAGGCCATTCGGCCCTTCTAGCCAGCACCGCCATTCACTGTGATCATAGCTGATCATACACAATCAGTACCCCGTTCCTGGCCTCTCCCCATATCCCTTGACCCTGCTATCTATAAGAGCTCTATCTAAATCTCTTGAATGCATCCAGAGACTTGGCCTCCACTGCCTTCTGGGGCAGAGCATTCCACATATCCACCACTCTCTGGGTGAAAAACTTTTTCCACATCTCTGTTCTAAATGGTCTACCCCTTATTCTTAAGCAGTGGCCTCTAGTTCTAGACTCACCCATCAGCGGGAACATGCTTCCTGCTTCCAGTGTGTCCAATCCCTTAATAATCTTATATGTTTCAATCAGATCCCCTCTCATCCTTCTAAATTCCAGTGTATACAAGCCCAGTCGCGCCAGTCTTTCAACATAGGACAGTCCCGCCATTCCGGGAATTAACCTTGTGAACCTACGCTGCACTCCCTCAATAGCAAGAATGTCCTTCCTCAAATTTGGAGACCAAAACTGCACACAATACTCCAGGTGGGGTCTCACCAGGGCCCTGTACAGCTGCAGAAGGACCTCTTTACTCCTATACTCAATTCCTCTTGTTATAAAAGCCAGCATGCCATTAGCTTTCTTCACTGCCTGCTGTACCTGCATGCTTGTTTTCATTGACTGATGTACAAGAACACCTAGATCTCATTGTACTTCCCCTTTTCCTAACTTGACTCCATTTAGATAGTAATCTGCCTTCCTGTTCTTGCCACCAAAGTGGATAACCTCACGTTTATCCACATTAAACTGCATCTGCCATACATTTGCCCACTCACCCAACCTGTCCAAGTCACCCTGCATTCTCATAACATCCTCCTCACATTTCACACTGCCACCCAGCTTTGTGTCATCAGAAAATTTGCTAATGTTACTTTTAATCCCTTCATCTAAATCATTAATGTATATTGTAAACAGCTGTGGTCCCAGCACTGAACCTTGCAGTACCCCACTGGTCACAGCCTGCCATTCCGAAAGGGACCTGTTAATCACTACTCTTTGATTCCTGTTAGCCAGCCAATTTTCAATCCACATCAGTGCTCTTCCCCCAATGAGAGGTTACAGTTTGATAAGAGGCATAAGTAGAATGGACAGGCAGAGACATTTTTTCCAGTGCAGAAATAGTGTATTTTTAAGGTGATTGGAGAAAAGTATAGGGGGGATGTCAGAGGTAGTTTATTTTACACAGAGGGGAATATGCTGGCAGGGGTGTTGGTAGCAGTAGATGCATTAGGGACATTTAAGAGACTCTTGGATAGGCACATGGATGAAGGAAGGGTTAGATTGATCTTGGAGATGGTTGGCACAACATCGTAGGACAATGTTCAATGTTCTATGTGTGGAAGAAAAGGCTACTTGGAAACAAAAAGGGGAAGGTGGGATTACTGGAATTGATGTGACGTAGTCAGCATATACTCAAAGGGCTGTTATATTAAGGAAAACTGAAAGAAATGTTTATTTGCTGGCTTAAAAACCTAAGATTAAAATTTAAAATAATGTATTAGCCACTTCAGACTGAAATGAAGAGCAATTTATTCACTCAGGAGATGGTGAAACTTTGTAATTCTCTACCTAAGAGGACCAAGTGTTCTCAGTTAGTGATGGCATTCAAAGGAGAAATAGATTCCTGGATATTAAAGGAATACAGGGATAAAGGGTAGTGCAGGAACATGGTGTTGATGCACTGTGGGATCTTGGGGTCCAAGTCCATAGGTACTCTAAAGCGGCCATTAAAGTAGATAGAGTGGTAAAGAAAGCATCTGGGTTGCTTGCCTTCATTGGTGGGACATTGAATACAATAGTAAGAAAGCCATGTTGCAGATATGTAACACTTTGGTCAGAATGTTATGTGCAATTCTGGTAGTCCCATTACAGGAAGGATGTGCAGGCTTTGGAAAGAGTGCAAAGAGGTCCACCAGAGTGCAGCTTGGATTAGAGTGTATGAGCTATAATGAGAGGTTAGACAAACCCCTCTTGATGTAAGGCCTCAGCCCAAAACGCTGTCTCTTTATTTTTCATTTTGGGTGTGTTACTCAAACTTGGGTTGTTTTTTCCGTTGTGTTAGAGGCTGACGGGAGACCCAATAGAGATTTATAAAGTTAATGAGAGAAAAGTGTAGGGTGGGCAGGCAAAATCCTTTCCCCAGAGTAGAAATGTCAAATAGTAGAGGAAGAGCACTTAAAGTGAAAGGGGACAAGTTTAAAGGAGATATGTGGGACATGATTTTTTTTACACAGTCTGGGAGGTACCTGGACAAGACTGACAGGGGTATTACTGGAAGCAGATAAACAGTGGCTCGTTAGATAGACACATGACTATGGCAGGGTCCTGCTGAAGGGTCTTGGCCCGACACATTCTCCATAGATGCTGCCTGGCCTGCTGAGTTCCTCCAGCATTTTGTATGGTTACTAGAATATGGCAGGGAATGGATTATGTGCAAATAGAAGAGATTTTATATTCGACGTTATGTTCATCACATGTAATGTGGATCAAAAGGCCTGTTCCCTCTGTGTTCATCCTATGAGAAAAGTCATCCAGTAGCTGGCAGAGTAAGCTAACGGACTACTCCTGCACCTATTTCAAGAATTCCAGTGTAATTTTATGCAGAAGGCTTGACAACGTGCCACCAAGAGAGCAAGATATAGTATAATTGTTGATCACGAATCATGCCCTGTAACACTTTGGGTGAAGGGAAGTGAAATTTTCTATTAACAGCGACAGTCTGAGTCCTGTTCCTTATTTCCATTAGGTGCAATGTTCTGACTTGTGACAAAACATTTTTTTCCATCTTCATTTCTCAGTTATGGATTAAGTACAGGATTTAGATGTGTGAGCCAACATGCTATTACTTTGGTTCCATTTTGCTATCTTTCAGAAAAATTCAATAAAATGTGTAATTGAGAAATGCTTAGATCTTGTGAAACAATCTATCTCAGTCCCTCCAGTGCTCCCAGCAACAGAGATAAAAGAGGAACAGCCTGTTCTCAATATGCAGAACACATCTTCTTAACCTATCAATCAGTCTAACCTTGATAGGGTCATAAAAAACACCAGGAGACCATTCAGCCACTTGTAGCTGCTCCTGCATTCAGTTGGAAAACGACCAATCGATATTGCATCTCCATTAAGGATAAGGATTAGGTCTTGCTTTATTTGTCATACATACATCGAAATATTGAAGCATAGGGTGAATTTTAAGGAAATTAGAAGAAAGAATTGGGGGAATTTCAGAGGAGTGGTAAGTTCATGGAGTGCATTGCCAGGGGTGGCCTTAGAGGCAGATATGTTAAGGACATTTAAGAGACTCTTAGATAGGCACATGGATGAAAAAAAATGGAGGGCTATGTGCGAGAGAAGGATTAGATTGATCTAGTAGGTTAAAAGGTTAGCACAGAATCATGGGCCGAAGAATTTGTATTGTATTGTATTATCTGTAAGCAAAGTGTTCATTGGTATCAGGTAGACACAAGTCCTTAACAAGATGAACAGAAACACCTCCCGAAAATAATCAAAGGACACAAATAGCAGGGTTGTGTGTGGTGGTAAGAATCTTCTGAGGTGTGTCTATTTCAATGCGGGGAGTATTGTGGGGAAGGCTGACCAGCTGAGGGCGTGGATTGACACATGGAATTATGACATTGCAGCCATTAGTGAAACTTGGCTACAGGGGGTGGCAGGACTGGCAGCTTAATGTTCCAGGGTTCTGATGTTTCAGACATGATAGAGGCAGAGGAATGAAGGGTGGGGGTGGCATTGCTAGTCAGGGAAAATGTTACAGCAGTGCTCAGGCAGGACAGATTAGAGGGCTTGTCTACCAAGGCCATATGGGTGGAGCTGAGAAGCAGGAAAGGTATGACCATATTAATGGGATTGTATTATAGACCACCCAATAGTCAGTGAGAATTGGAGGAGCAAATCTGCAGAGAGATAGCAGACAACTGCAGGAAACAAAATTGTGATAGTAGGGGATTTTAATTTTCCACATGTTGATTGGGACTCCCATACTGTTAAAGGTCTAGATGGGTTAGAGTTTGTAAAATATGTTCAGGAAAGTTTTCTAAATCAATATATAGAGGTACCGACTAGAGAGGATGCAATATTAGATCTCCGATTAGGAAACAAGTTAGGACAGGTGACGGAAGTGTGTGTGGGGGAACACTTTGGTTCCTGTGATCATAGCACCATTAGTTTCAACTTGATCATGGATAAAGATAGATCTGGTCCTCGGGTTGAGGTTCTAAACTGGGAAAAGGCCAAATTTGAAGAAATGAGAAAGGATCTATAAAGCGTGGATTGGGACAGGTTGTTCTCTGGCAAGGATGTCGTTGGTAAGTGGGAGGCCTTCAAAGGAGAAATTTTGAGAGTGCAGAGTTTGTATGTGCCTGTCAGGATTAAAGGCAAAGTGAACTTGGAACTTGGAATAAGGAACTTGGTTCTCGAGGGATATTGGAACTCTGATAAAGAAGAAGAGAGAGATGTATGACATGTATAGGAAATGGAGCAAATAAGGTACTTGAGGAGTATAAAAAGTACAAAAAATACTTAAGACAGAAATCAGGAGGGCTAAAAGAAGACATGAGGTACCCTTGGCAGTCAAAGTGAAGGATAATCCAAAGAGCTTCTACAGGTATAGTAGGAGCAAAAGGATTGTAAGGGATAAAATTTGGTCTTGTAAAGATCAGAGTGGTCGGCTATGTATGGAACCAAAAGAAATAGGGGAGATCTTAAATGGGTTTTTTGTGTCTGTACTTACTAAGGAATCTGGCATGGAGTCAATGGAGATGAGGCAAACAAGCGAGGTCATGGAACCTATACAGATTGAAGAGGAGGAGGTGCTTGCTATCTTGAGGCAAATCAGAGTAGATAAATCCCCAGGACCGGACAAGATATTCCCTCAGACCTTGAAGGAGACTAGTGTTGAAATTGCAGGGGCCCTGGCAGATATAGTTAAAATGTCAGTATGTACGGGTGAGGTGCCAGAGGATTGGAGGATAGCTCATGTTATTCCGTTGATTAAAAAAGGCTCAAAAAGTAATCTGGGAAATTATAGGTCAGTAAGTTTGACGTGTGTAGTAGGTAAATTATTGGAAAGAGTACTAAGAGATAGGATCTACAAGTATTTGGATGGACAGCGACTTAATAGGGAGAGTCAACATGGCTTTGTACATGGTACGTCATGTTTAACAAATCTATTAGAGTTTTTCAAGGATGTTACCAGGAATGTGGATGAAGGGAAGGCAGTGGATGTTGACTACATGGAATTCAGTAAGGCCTTTGACAAGGTCCCACATGCTTGTTTAGTTAGGAAGATTCAGTCACTAGGTATACATGGTGAGGCAGTAAATTGGATTAGACGTTGGCTCAATGGGAGAAGTCAGAGAGCGGTAGTGGAGGATTGCTTCTTCGAGTGGAGGACTGTGACTAGTGATGTGCCACAGGGATCAGTGCTGGGTCCATTGTTATTTGTCATCTATATCAATGAACTGGATGATAATGTGGTAAATTGGATCAGCAAATTTGCTGATGATATAAAGATTGGAGGTGTAGAGGACATTGAGGATCTAGGAATACAGATACAAAATTCCCTAAAAGAGACATCACAGGTAGATAGGGTAGTAATGAGAGCTTTTGGTACATTGGCCTTTATAAATTGAAGTATTGAGTATGAGAGTTGGAATGTTATGATGAGGTTATGTAAGTCATTGGTGAGGCTGAATTTGGAGTATTGTGTACAATTTTTCTCACCGAATTACAGGAAGGATATCAATAAGGTTGAAAGAGTGCAGAGAAGGTTTACAAGGATGTTGTTGGGACTTGAGAAACTGAGTTACAGAGAAGGGTTGAATAGGTTAGGACTTTATTCCCTGGAGTGTAGAAGAATGAGGGGTGATTTGATAGAGGTATATAAAATTATGATGGGTATAGATAGAGTGAATACAAGCAGGCTTTTTCCACTGAGGCTAGGGGTGAAAAAAACCAGAGGACATGGGTTAAGGGTGAAGGGGGAAAAGTTTAAAGGGAACATTGGGGGGGGGGCTTCTTCACACAGAGAGTGGTGGGAGTGTGGAATGAGCTGCCAGATGAAGTGGTAAATGCAGGCTCACTTTTAACACTTAAGAAAAACTTGGACAGGTACATGGATGAGAGGTGTATGGAGGGATATGGTCCAGGTGCAGGTCGGTGGGACTAGGCAGAAAAATGGTTCGGCACAGCCAAGGAGGGCCAGAAGGCCTGTTTCTGTGCTGTAATGTTCTATGGTTCTATGGACAGTGGGGTGGAGGGTGGTTGGGAAGTCCATTATCTTTCTAATTAAATCTTACCTCTGTGCTGGCAAGACTCTGCCAGAAGGGTCAGAATATAATTGCACCTTGACCTGACAAAAGAATGCAACAAGATAACTCTGTACCTTTAAGACAGATCATTATGGAGCATTGGCTAGAATTATTTATTTTATGTGTGATTTCTGGTTGATTTCACTTGCAATAATTTTACTGATTTATTCAGGCGCAAGCTGTCTTTGTGAAAGCTACTTAAACGTAATTTCTATCTTTCTTGAACAAAGATAAATTCACCACCACATAATGAATTCTTGAAGTAAGATATTCAAAGGCTGTAGGAGGGTTCTCCTGCCTGTGAGATAATTACCATTTTATTAAAACGAAGATCCACAGATGCAAAAACAGAGATAGTAACAGGATGGCACTCCCATTTCAAAGCTCTTTCTATTTCCTCTTTATAATATGCATACTGAGTTTAGGTGGCCCAGCAACTGTTCTAATAGCGCCCTCCATCCCCAACTCGCTGTGGTAAGGTAGAGTGAGATCAAGATCAAACAAACTTCTTCCCAGTTTTCAGATCAAGGCCAGGAGGTAATGATGCAGTTCTATAAGACCCTATTTAGACCGCACTTGCAATATTGTGTTTAGCTCTGTTTGCTTGCCTAATTATAGGAAGGATGTGGAAGGTTTAAATATAGTGCAGAGAAGATTAAAAGGGTGCTGCCTGGATTTGAAAGCATATCTTATGAGGAAAGGTTGAACAAGCTAGAGGTTGTCATTGCAAAGTGCTTTGAGAGACTAGTTCTATCACATCTGAAGTCCTGTCCATCCACTACTCTGGACCCCCATCAATTTGCTTATCGCACCAACAGATCAACAGAGGACGCCATCTCCACTGCATTTCACTCTGCCCTGACTCAGCTGGACAGCTCAACTCTTATGTCAGAATGCTGCTCATTGACTTTAGTTTGGCATTCAATACTGTGATCCCTTCCAAGCTGATCGCCAAACTTCACCAGCTTGGCATCAGTTCATCCCTCTGCAACTGGACCTTGGACTTTCTGACTAACAGACCCAATCTGTCAAGTTAGACAACCTCTCCACCTCCATTCTTACCCTGAACACTGGTATGCCTCAAGGCTGTGTGCTGAGCCCTCTTCTGTATTCCCTTTTCACCTATGTCTGCGTTCCTGTACATAGTTCTAACTCCATAATCCAATTCGTGGACGACACCACGGTGGTTGGCCTGATCAGAGGGGATGATGAAACAGCCTACAAGGCACCTGTGTCGTGGTGTGCCGACAACAACCTGGTCCTTAACACCCAGAAGACCAAGGAGATGATTGTGGACTTCAGGCATGCTCGGAGCCACACTCATGTCCCCATCTACATCAACGGAGCTGTAGTGGAGTTGTAGCAGTATCAAGCTTCAAATTCCTTGGTGTCCACATTTCAGAGGATCTCACCTGGACCCTGAACTCTTCCATCCTGATCAAAAAGGCACAACAGCGCCTTTATTTCCCATGGAGCATCAAGAAAGCTCACCTTGTCCTAGGACACTGACAGACTTTTACCACTGTACCACTGAGAGCATACTCACCAACTGCATCTCAGTGTGGTATGGCAATTATCCTGTATCGGACCACAAAGCACTCCAGCAGGTGGTGAAAAATGCCCAGTGGATTATCAGCACCCAATTGCCTACCATTGAGAACATCTACCATAAATGCTGCTTGGGCAGGGCGAAAAGCAATATCAAGGATGCATCTCACCCTAACCATGGACTTTTTACTCTCCTCCCATCCAGTAGGTGCTACAGGAGCCTCTGCTCCTGCCCCACCAGGCACAGGAAGAGCTTCTTCCCTGAGGCTGTGACCCTGCTGAACCTCACATCACAGCGCTAAGCAGTATTGCACCCATATTGTACTGTCTCAGTACTTTTATTTTTGTATGCTGTAGCACTTGCTTTTTATTCGCAGTTATTTTGTAAATAACACTCTTCTTTGCACTTCTGGTTAGATGCCAACTGCATTTCTTTGGCTTTGTATCTGTACTCGGCACAATGACAATAAAGTTGAATCTAATCTAATCTAAAGCTTTTCTTTTTGAAGTGAAGGAGAATGAAAGGTAACTTGACAGAGGATAATAAGAAGCAACAACAGAGTGGATAGCCAGAGACTTTTTTCCAAGGGCAGAAATGGATAATACAAGGGGGTATAATTTTAAGGTGGTGAGAGGAAAGTACAGGAGGAATGTTGGAAGTAAATTTTCTATAGGGTGGAATGCCCTGCCAGGGATGGTGGTAAAGGTAGATACATTAATGAAGTTAAAAACTCTTCAATAAGCTCATGGATGAAAGGAAAATGGAGTGAAACATTTCCTTTTTACTAGAAAGTTTGTGAACCCTTTAGAATTTTCTCTATTTCTGCTTAATTATGACCTAAAATGTGACCAGATCTTCATGTAAGTCCTAAAACTAGATAATCAGAAACCAATTAAATAAATAACACAAAAAATTATACTTGTTCATTTATTTATCGAGAAAAATGATCCAACATTCTATTTTGTATGTTTAGCTCTCTATCAAGAGACTTTCTACAGCAGAAGGATGGGTAATGTGGCTTTTGAAGGGATACTGACCAGGCTTGGTTGATAGAATACCAGAGGAGAAATGTACATGCGTGACATAAATATACAGTAGACAACAGTTGTATTGGAGTGACGTGGTAACTTGAGGTTAGCACAATGTCTTACAGTCAGCTCTATGATCAGATTCAATTCCCACTGCTGTCTCTAAGTACATTAGTTTGTGTATTCTTCTTATGACCCCCGAAGGTATCCTCTGGGTACTCTGCTTCCTTCCCAAATTCCAGAGATGTACAGGTTAGGGTTAGTAAGTTGTGGGCATGCTATGTCAGCACTGGAAGTGTGGCAATGCTTGCAGGCTACCCAGCACACTTCTCACTGATTTGATATGATGTAAACAATGCATTTAACTGTATGTTTCGATGTATATGTGACAAATAAAGCTAATCTTCCTTTAAAAGAATGTGCATTTGTCTGTACCCCTAAGAAAAAGAGCACAGAGAGATGGGGCCTTTCTCTTTCACAGATTCAAGAATACAGAATGAAATGACTGAAATAGACATTGATAAGAAATTATTAATTGTAGAGATCATCCAAAGACCTGATATGGTTTGATAGTTCCCCTAGTTCACAGTCATTGACTCACTGTGCTAGTCAACAGTTGAGTTGCTCAGATGTAGAAAACTGATAAGTTTTAGGCAAGCGAATGTGAATCACAGGTGCTGGGGATGGGGAGGCAGATATTGATTGTGAATGTAACACTGAAAGAGATAAGGAAATCTCTGTAGGGCTCTTTTATTCACCAAGTTAGACCTTATTCAGTTTAAAGCTTTTTTAAAAAGAAAATCAACAAACCTATTTCTTCCACATCTGTGCAAGACTGTCAATGTGGTTGTTTAACAAGGTCCGTGACAAAGCATTTTGATTATAAATCAGTCTTTATTTCACTACATATCTGTGTGTCCCTGACATCAAAATGCATTGAAGTGCAACACAGGTATTTTTATATTCAATTTAACAAAATCAAGAAACAAAAATCAATGTTCCATAAAACACATTTTAATGTGGTTCATCATTTTTGCTGAACTGAGATATTTAAAATGCCAGAATAAAATTAAGTTACATGGAACTCATATTGGCACACTTTGCTATTTCCTGGCTCTGTGGAACTTTTTAAAATAATAAGGAAAGGAAAAAAAAATCTCGTAAGATGTGAAGAAGTCAAGAGTAGATGAAAAATTGAGTAAATTGAGCATTTAAGCTGTGATCTTTGGTTGGTACTTAAGATTGAAACCTCCTCCTGTGAACTGGGTAGCGTTGGTTTTCTGAGGCTGGATTAAGGGCTGCCCTTCTTGTTCCAAGGCTCTTTCTTTCTCACTAGAGGGAAAACAGAAGAAATCTGATTTACTTAAGAAACATTACCATTTCACTTTTATAGGTATATAATTCTTTGTGTTCCAAGCAATATGTATGTTACACAGTAAATAAGCAACAGGTTGATCTACTCCCTCCAATTATCTCCTGAATGCATCCATCCACTTTCCTCAATGCATCATCTGCCCCTTGTGCACATGCCAACACACTCTGCGGAGATGTACACTCACGTGCATCTAATGCGAGTCAATTCAAACCATAAGTCTCACATTCTGTCTGGGTAGCCAGCAATGTGATGGCATGTACATCGATTTCACTAACTTCCCATAATTTCTCTTCCTCCCAACCCCCTCTTTTACCATTTCCTATACTAGAACTCTCTTATGCCTTTGCTTCTCCTCACTTGCCCAATACCACTCTCTGGTGTCCCTCCTCCTTCCCTTTCTCCCATAATCCACTCTCCTCTCCTATCAGATTCTTTTTGACCACCTTTTTACCTATCACCTCCTAGCTATTATGGCCTGCCTCCCCCCCACCCATGCAACTTCACTTTCACCTATCACCAGCCAGCTTGTACTCCTTCCCTCCCCCCACATTCCTATTCTGACTTCTGCCCCCATCCTTTCCTGTGCTGATGAAGGGTTTCATCCCAAATCATCCACTCTATATTCCTCTCCATAGGTGCCACCTGACCTGCTGAGTTCCTCTAGCATTTTGTGTCTGTTGCAATAAATTCACATGTCTGGGAGTTGATGATTCTGGTACCAAGAGCAAAAACAGAAATTATTCAATTTCTCATCAGATCGAAGACAATAATTCCCAAAAGTACAGTGCATGAAATGCTGTCATCTCACTCAGAATGTGCGAAGAACTTGGCAATGCATGGAGTATGGTTGGCTTTATAGAGGGAAGCTTGCTAATTATATGGAGGCCGTATATTGGTCACAGTTGACTATGGATGTTGAGTCTTAACTGTCTGTCATGATACGCCAGCCAGGGCAGTAGTATTTAGAGGGTAAGCTGTTGCCCATGCAGCAGGCTCCCCCTCTCCACATAGCAGGAGGAGGTCATCACTTCCCCGGCTATAGCTTGACTCCTTATAAAGCCTAATGGTTGTGAGTGGGTAAGAATTACCTCCTATAGTTCTCTTTGGAGCAGCGCAGTTGTCTTAGTCTATAACTAAAAGTGCTCCTCTGTTCAGCCAAGTTGGCGTGCAGAGGGTGAGAAACATTGTCCAGAATTGCCAGGATTTTCTGTAGGGTCCTTTGTTCTATCACAGCCTCCAGTGTGTCCAGTTTGCCTCCTATAACAGAGCCAGCCTTTGTAAGCAGTTTATTGAGCCTAATGACATTACCCATGTTGATCTCTTTGGCCAGCACATCACCAACTTAGAAGGTTGCACTGGTGACAACAGACAACAGAACTTGTGAAGGAGAGGCCTGCATATCTAAAGGACCTCAGTCTCCTCAGTAAGTAGAGGCGACTCCAGCCCTTCTTGTACACAGCCTCTGTGTTGGTGCTCCACTCAAGTTTCCAGGTGCACCCCAGATACTTGTAGGTCCTCACTACATCCGCGTCCTCACCATCAACAGTAACAGGGAGTAATGCCAGCTTAGTCTTCCTAAAGTTCATCACCATCTCCTTTTTCTTAGTAATGTTGAGCTGCAGGTGATACAGCTGGCACCATCTGACAGCCCTCTACCAGGGCTCTGTATTTATCCTCCCGTCCTCACTTTATACACCGAACCATTGCTGAATCATCAGAGAATTTCTGCAGATGACATGAGTCAAGGTTGTATCTAAAGTGTTATTTTTTTTTATTTCTGATCTGTCCCCTAATGAATCAGGCAAACTACCAGGCGATACCATTCAGGAAAAGTTACTTGACTTTATGGTCCTATGGTCTTACAGCAAATAATTTGTGAATTCACCAACAGTCATGTTTTATTCCAACAAACAAATTAAACAATCATCAATTCTTATTGATTTTTCTTGTAAATTGCATTATAACTTAAGCAAGTGCAAGATATTGATCACTTGACAGGTACATGGTATTAGATTTCATCTTTAAATGGAAATTCAGGCTATGTATCACAGTGCATTTCAGCACTTCTGGGACTTTTCAATAAATAGGGTGGTTTAAAATATTTGGAGTACTTAATAGTTTAACCTTTTGAAGGTGGATGTCATATTTCTGTAGCACATTCAAAATGAAGTGGCAGGAAATACACGGCATTTAAACACTTCTGGATTTATGGCTACCAGCTCAAGTTGGTCACATTATTGGAGGTTTCATTACTTAACTTTTGATCGCAATTTGCATATGTTTTTGTATTTATCTTATAAAGGTTACATCTCCCCATCCAGTTTACACACATTTAATTGCCGTAGTTCATCAGAGGAGGAACTTAAGTTTCCTTGTGTAGTATATGACAGAAGTCCTTGTGCATCTCAAGGTAGATATCACAAAAAACAGCCTCCTCTCCGTGGATTCTGTCTGCACTTCTCACTGCCTCATAAACTAACAATATAATCAAAGACTCCACCCATCCCAGACAGTCTTTCCTCCCCTCATCCCATTAGGCAAAAGATATAAAAGCCTAGAAGAACACACCACCAGGCAAGGACTGTTTCTAGCTCCTGTTGAAATGACCTCTGTTATGGAGGCACCAATGCACAGGATCATAACAAGCTGCAGAGGGTTGTAACCTCAGCCAGCTCCATCATTGACACTAGCCACACTCCCCCAGAAATCGAGGACATCTTCAAAAGGTGAATCCCCAAGAAGTCAGCATTCATCATTAAGAATTCTCACCATCCAGGACATGTCCTCTTCAAATCACTGTCACCAGGGAGGAGGTACAGGAGCCTGAAGATGGGAACAGTTTTTTCATCTCTCCCACTAGATTTCAGAATGGCTCATGAACCCATGAACACTACTTTCCATTTGCACTACTTATTTATTTTTTATATTTCTTATTGCAATTTATAGTAATAGCTGTAATGAAATGCACTGTAGTGCAGCCACAAAGCGACAAGCATATATTAGTGATAATAAACTGATTCCGATGCTCTTGTATAAGCTGGACCCTTTACCTCACAATTTACCTTGCTGTGGCCTGGCACTTTATTATCTGCCTTGTACTTTTGTACTACCTGTTACTGATGTGATCAAATGACATGTACGGATGATGTACAAAACTGTACCTCATTACATGCAACAATAATAAACCAATCTACCAATCTACCGTATTTTAAAAATTCTTCTGGGATCAATATTATGCAAAATAAAATTGCATATACTGCACTGGAAATCAGAAATAGGGACAGATAAATGCCAGAAGCACTCAGCAAGTCAGGCAGCATCTGTGGAAAATGAATCAGAGATAATATTTCAGGTCAAGAACCAATTCCAGAATTTTCTGTTTTTGCTTCAAATATAATATGCATTTACATGTGCATAAACATATCGCCTTTCATTACAGTGCAATATTACTAGTGCATTGAGCTGTGCTCGATGTTCTGGCCCAGCATGTTTGGCTGAAAATTAAATGAATATGGCTGATTAGATTTTAAACTATGTTCATATGGGGAACCAAGTGTATTTACTATGTAATTGCTTTGCCGTTATGGCTTTGCTGGTGAACTCAGTGGAACCTTTATGACATTTCTACAATAATCGTACTTTACTGCATAAAAATTATGCTAGGGAAATGATCCAATACATTGACTCAGATGCATGAAAAGTGTAAAATTGCTTTGCACTACTCCTATGTGTTTAATAAGTTTTCCTGTTCCATTAGCATACAAATGTCTTGGTGTTGCATGCATTACTTTAATTCAGATGTTAGATATTGCAGGGTGAGCTCTTAGGTCGTACAATATTGTTTTAGGGGCGGCAGGGATGGCGCAATTGCTTTGCAGTGTCAGTGATCACTGATCAGGCTCCAGGGGCAAGTCAGAATCTAGGAACAATTAGGATGAAAGAAAAAGACTCCCATCATCCAGGTCATGCTCTTTTCTCATTGCTGCCATGGGCAAGGTGCTACAGGAGCCTTAGATCCCAACCCACCAGGTTCAGGAACAGTTATTGCCCCTCAACCATCAGGCTCCAGAGCCCAAGTGGATAACCTCACTCACCCCAACACTGAACTGATTCCTCAACCTATGGACTCACTTTCAAGGACTCTACAACTCGTGTTCTCAGTGCTATTTATTTATTTTTATGTATTTGCACAGTTTGTCTTCCTTTTGCACATTGGTTGTTTGACTGTCATTGTTAAGTGAAGTTTTCCTTGATGCTACTGTATTTTCATGTTCTGCGAAGCTGTAATAGTGTTGTGCTACTGCTATGCTACCCATAAAATGCTGCCGTACATTATCATTGCTAGAAAAAGACAGCCTGTCATGGGGTTAGATGACTGTTTGTGCAGGTGGAAGTGACGAACAGGGCTTGTTTTAGTGTTGTTTTGTTGCTTGTTGTGCTTAGTTATTATTTATTTAGAGATATCATGCAGAACAGGCTCCTCTGTCCTAACAAGCCACACCACCCAGCAGCCCACCTACTTAATACTAGCCTAATCACAAGACCATTTATAATGAGTAATTAACCTACTAACCAGTATGTCTTTGGACTGTGAGAGGAAACTGGAGCACCCGGAGGAAACCTGTATGGCTCACAGGGAGAACGTATGAACTCCTTCCAGACGGCACTGGAATTGATGGCCAAACTCCGGAACACCCAACCTGTAATAGCATCAGGCCAACCGCTATACTACCATGGTGCCCTGCTCCGTCTTGTGTTCTGTGCTGTTCTGCCAAGCATTGTGGGCATGCAACTTTGGCACTGGAATGTGTAGTGACATTTGCAGACTGTCCCCAGCACATCCTTAGGTGTGTTGGTTGTTAATGCAAACAATGCATTTCAATGTAGTTTTCAACGTATACATGATAAATAAATTTTAATCCTGAATCTTGATTGCTGCTGCTGTCTTAAGAAGTTTGCACATTGTCCCTGTGATTGCTTGAATATCCCCCACATTCCAAAGACATACGGTTAGGGTTAGTGAGCTGTAGTGAGCTATGTTGGCACCAGAAGCACGGAGATACTTGTAGGCTACCCCCAGCACTCACACAAACAGCACATCTCACTGTACATTTTGACGGTTCAATGTACATGTGATCAATAAAACTAATCCTAAACCTTATCTGAGTCACTCCAGATGTTGTGATGTCCAGTGAGTTAGGAAGTAATGTGGCCACACTCCTATTGCAAAATGGCGTAGTTAGTGGAAGAGATTTCTTCTCCTGAGCCAGGGGTGCAACAATGAGGATGCCCTCCTTCCACTGGAGTCCTGAGGAAGCTGGTGTGTTCACTGACGGAGTGGCATGGTGGTCAATGCAGTGGGCAGGTCGGCAGTTTGTATAATGGTACACTCCTGCCATTGCTTATATGGGGCATTTTCAGTGCTCAGCGTATTGCCTCAAAGATCTCAATGCTACTCCACATACTTCTTTTCCACTTTGAATGGTTCATGGGGCTAAAGGACATTTTGGTAAGTTAAACCACGACAAGACACCATAGTAATATAGCAGTTAGAACGACAGTATTACAGCTCCAGGTGTTCCTGAGTTCAGAGTTCAATTCCAGTACCATTCTGTAAGGAACCTCTAAACGTCCTCCTTGTGGAATGTGTGGGTTTTCCTCTGGGTGCTTCAGTTTCCTCCCACAGTCCAAAGAGCTACTGGTCATTGTAAATAGTGCCGAGATTAGGTTAGGATTAATCGGGATTGTGGGGTTGCTGGGGCAGCGTGGCTCAAAGGGCCAGGAGGGCCTAATCTGTGCTGTATCTCTAAATTAATAAGTAAGACTTATACAGAAATTGACAGAGTCCTGGGGCATATTGTAGAACAAAGACCTGGGCTAGAGAAGGTTCCCTGAAAGAGGTGACACAGGTAGAAAAAGTGTCGAAGGAGATACAGTATATGGGAAGTTTTATTGGATTGATGTTGAGTACAAGAGCAGGACGTCATGTTCTAACTGTATAGGATATTGGTGAGATCACACTTTGTATTTCTGTGTATTTCTGACTGCCTTACTATAGAAAGGTTATGGTTAAGCTAGACAAGGTATATGAGGAGAGACTGGGTGGGATGAGACTGTTTTCCCTGAGGGCTGATCTTATAAAGGTTTATAAAGCAATGACAGCGTGAATAGAATCTCTTTCCCGGGATAGAACAATCTAAAGCTATACAAAAGGGAAAGATTTAAGGAATCTGAGAGGCAATTTTTCAGACCAAGGATAGTGGGTATGTGGAAAAACGTAGAGGCATTTAAAAGTTATTTGGACAGGTTGATTGGCAGGAAAGGTTAGAGAGATGTGGACCAAATGCAGGTAAGTAGGTCTAACTTAGGAATCAACCTTGGATGAGCCCGGTTTTGTACAATATGACTCTAACTATTTGGCTCTAGGTTCTCATATACAGGTCAGGGTGCTGCCCTTCTTCAGGGAGACTTTGACCACATACTTCAGTCTTTTTTGTCTCCTTGGTATCCCCCACAAGAGAGCTGACAGCAGAGCATCTGCTTTGAGAGCCCAGTGTTACGAATGACATGGTCTGCCAAACAAAGCAAAGTAAGAGTGCTGGGATGTTGACCTGGGAGAAGAAGTTGATGCTGGTTTGCTTATCTTTTCTGTGAGGTAACATCAGTGACATTTTTCTAGTGTGCTGAGATGCCCACTATAGGAAGTATGAGCTGATGACATGTTTGTGTGCTCACTTGGAGGCCAGCTCCAAGGCATCGTCAATACACTTTCCATAACCTACTAAACTATGGGCTTCACAGTCAACCTCCGCAAACCCAACTTACTCTTGCTGTACGCAATGCCCAAAGATCATAAAGATTCATGGTGAGACCTTGCAAAATGTGAGGCACTTTCCAGATCTCAGGAGCCACCTCTCGATGAAGGCAGACATGAATGATGAAAGTCTGCACCAATTTCACTAAGGCAGCACAGACCTCGATTGACTGAGGAGAAAGGTATTTGAACTTCAAGACTGCAGACCTGACATAAGCTCATGTTCTATGTACAGCAGTGATCCCTGTCTTCTTGTATGTCTTAATCAGGGAATTCCCCCACCCCCCAACTGTGACATTTACCATGAGCGTTGCATACAAAGGACCCAAGGTATTGTTAAGGATCCCTACTACCCATCCCACAATCTCTTTGACCCACTACCATCAGGAAGGAGGTAGAGAAGCATCAGGGCTAGAGCAACTACACTGGGTAACAGCTTCTTCCCTCAGGCTGCGAGTCAAATGAATACCCTGCCACCACTGAGGTCTCATCACTAGGAAAATAAGCTGATTATTGTATAGTTTAGTGCTTACTATTTACCTGTTCTGTGTACTAAATCCATTTTGAATTATATTTTATTAAGTATTTTGTGGTAATACAGTACCTATATAAAAAAATACATTGCCCTTGGAAGTTTTCACTTTTTTTGTTTTACAGCAATGAATCACAGTGGATTTAATTTGGCTTTTTTGACACTGACCAACAGAAAAAGACTCTTTTGTGTCAAAGTGAAAACTGATCTCTACAAAGTGAAGGTTGAATACTTTTTTATAGGCACTGTATTTTGTTTTATATGCTGTGTGTGATACCTGTTTAGTGGTGCACCATGGTCCAGTGAAATGTTGTTTTGTTTGTTTGTTTGTTTACATATACACTCAGATGACAATAAAATTGAACTTAACAACAATTTTTCTGCTTCAGTGCACTTAGCTACACCAGCAAATACCATATAATTTCCTTCTGTTTTACAATAAACACTGATCACTTCACTGATATTTCTCTCTGTAAATATTAGGACAAAGATAGCTTAACCATTGCAATTCGATCACTGAAAATGCCACCATGGACACAAATGATCCTTGAGGTTATCTTGAACATTAGACAATGTACATTCTAATGGTTTCACATGAATGTTTTCACCCACCACAACCTCTCCACCATCTAACCCACAGAGACAACTTATCTTTAAAATAATATTAACTAAATACAGTAGAAATTAGATGCAACTTCATGCATACATATTTCATGAAGCAATTCTAAAAGCTGCACTGATAAGATTTTTTATATATTTGTACTGCTGGCAAAAAGCTTAGTGTGGCATTCATGAAGGTCAGTGGTGTCATGCCCACAGTATTATCTGTCCTGTGAGGTTTTGCAAGGCCAGGAGCGCATGTTGTGAAGCTCACGCTGCCAGCCCAGGCTTTTCACATTATGTATGAAATGCACTATGAAGATACCTCATCTGCATTTCATGCACTTCTGTTGGTGGTTTTGACAACTAAATGAGAAGGAGCCAAGCCCAAGTGAGGACATCTAACTGATAAGCTTTATTCCCTTATTACATGAAAGGCATCTATGTTCTTAACATAGAGACATCTGTAACCATTCCAGCACAAAACTGACTCCAACAAGCTGAACACAGTTTTCACAGAAATAGTTTCAAAACAATTAAAACAGGTGCTTTAAATAATAGGATTATACTTTGATTTTACCCAAAAATGTCTCATGTTTTTTAAAAGTATTTCCATATAGCATCTTTGGTCTATTTAATGATCCTCTTAAAGTATTTTCTTGCCGGTTGGGTTTCAAATGCGCCTTGTGGTGCATTGGGTGGCAACCTTGCTGTTTCTCCAGCATTTGTTTTTAATAAGGCCAAGTTGTTAGTTCGACAATCAACCCAGCACAGATGGAAAGCGTGCAAGGAGCCGGTCGGATTCGAATCTGGGACCACTCACCTCAGAGTCCACTGCTGATGCCACTACACCACCAGCTGGCTTTTGGGTTTTAAATAATGGTGGGTGTATTAATCTAAACTCTGTATTACATTCAATGAAGAAACCATAAAAGTATATTTCTAATTAATAATGTTTACAACAACTAAAAATTTGAAGTACAAATCATTTCTTTTGACAATAGAATACATTTAAAATTACAGATGTACAGTAGGCATCCGGCATTTAAATCTTAAATATAACCATATACTATGCTAATAATTACGCTAATCCAACCTATAATGATACTGAGAGAGAATTAAGAGTACCTGGTTTATATTCTCAATTACAATATCAAAAGCACACAACTCAAGGAGATGGATTCCTTGCACATGTAACATCACACTGTGTTTTCAACAGGTGACTCACATCCTCTGACTAAATGGAGGCTAATTATGGAATGACTACTATATTTGATTTTATTAAACTAGGGATGCAACTGGCAACATCCCCAATTACTCCTGAGAACCTAGATAGAACCAGATGCAACCCTGCTATTGGGATGGTACTTAAAATTAGGAATTTGCCAAATTACTATCATCAACAAAATTGTCATTAAAAAGGCAGATGTAAAATGCGGCCTGCATAACTTGGTAATATTGGAGTAGCACTGTTGATATAGTCTTGTTATCTACACACAATATTTCTCACTCCTACACCTAAATAATTCTCACAGGAATGAATTAAATGACTCCAAAATTAAAGTTACAGGGCGCTGTTTGATTGATTATGTTTCTACTTCTCATACCTATCCTTAAGCGCAAGTTAAATCACACTCTACTTGGCAGCACTAAATAAAAATAACACTTTGCTACAATGACTGCGTCATGGTACTGACACTTATGGGTTAAATCAATTATGTGCCTTGAAATTCCATGGGGTCTGTAGTATTCCATTCCTGACACTGAAATATTGCTAAGAATAAGCCGTGCACCAGAGAACAATGCCAAGAGCCAACAATGTAACAGGAAATTGAAAATAAAACTGCTGAATTTGAAGCCAATAATTTCCCTGGATGTTGCAATCTCATACTGGATAACTTGACAATGTAACATAAAGCTCTAGGACACCATCTCACATATTTCTACTATTTAAACTTGGTGAAGAGAGCTTTGTGAACAGCATTACAAATGTCACAAACCATCAGGTCAAATGGTCTGGACCCTGTGTCTGTGATATAAGAGGTATAAATTCCATATAACTCTACCACTTGGCAAAAGGGCTGATAGCAAGATGAATCAATAATAGGATAAGTATGAAAGCATGAACATATTGAGGGATGAAGAATATACCCTGTTACTAAATTTCTCCTACTTTCGACACTTTCATAGACTTTCCTTTCCCATCATCTTTCCCTACAACTTTAAAAGATGGAAAATGGTTGCAATGTCTCCCAGGGAGAGCCTAAAAGATCATTTACATTATTTCAATTTATTGAATTAAGAAACAAATCTAAATGTTTTAAAATATTTCCTAGAGTTTAAAATTATTATTTGCTTTTTAAATTGTTTTTTTTTTGATTTGGTGGAAATCACCAGGATTTGTAGGCATTCAAAGAGGCAGTTCGGCGTGGGTAATGACTGTGCAGTTGGAGATAAAACACCTATTGCCAACCACACCGATGCAGATAACTGTGAGCATGGGGGCAGAGGATATGGGTTACTCACCGCTCACTGACATGGGTTGGACAGAATATTGTTGTTGGCCGAATTTGGCCACTATTGAGTTTCCTACATCCAAGTTTTAAAATTGTCTTATCTTTACTGTTGTCCAATTCTGATAAAAGGGCATTATCCTGCAATGATAATAATGTTCCCTTCTCCATAGATACTGCCTTACCCACTGAGTGCTTCCACTCTTTTTGGCTTTCAATTCAGATTTGCAGTATCAAGTTCTTTTTGATTTTCATTATCTTCCCTGACGTGCTTTTGTTTGAAAGCTCTCATCTTTGATATGGCATCACAGTCATGCAGCAATGGAGCTGGCCCTTTGGCCCACACTGACCAACAATCCTATCTATACTAAACCCCTATCCTCCTAAACCTCTCCTATCCATGGACACATCTACCCACCTCAACCACTTCCTCTGGTAGCTCATTCCATATATCAACCCCTCTTTTGGTGAAAATGTTCCCTCTCAGGTTCCTATTAAATCTCTTCCCTTAATCTCACCTTCAAAACTATACCCTCTAATTTTGATTTCCAATGCTGAGTAAAGCTGTGCATTTACTTACTTATGACTCTCATGATTGTATACACCTCTAGAAGGTTACCCTTCATTCTCTTACACTCTAGTGAATAAAGTCCCTACCTGGTCAACATCTACCCATAACTCAGTCCATCAAGACTCAAAACGTTCTTTAGTCTAAACACGACTCCCCAGGACACCAACTGTTCACTGTGAAACTCATACCTCCGTTTGTCTTCAGAAGATGCAACACCTCATATGTATTCAAATTACACTCCATTTGCTTTTCTTTAACCCATTTACCCAGCTGATGAAAATCCTCTTTAAATCCTGATAACCATCTTCACTGTCCATGACACCACCTCTTTTCTTTCTTTCTTTCTTTCTTTCTTTCTGTTTTTCTTTATTTATCTATCTATCTATCTATCTATTTATTTATTTATTTATTTATTTAGAAAAACAACACAGTAACAGTCCCTTCCAGCTCAACAAATTTGTGGTGCCCAATTACACCCCTGTAACCATTTAACTGTACATTATCTATGTGCAAGATCATTAACCCTAACCTCTCATCTCTGGAATATGGGAGGAGACTGGAGCTCTTGAAGGAAACCCATGTAGTTGCATGGAGAAGGTACAAACTCCATCAGCAGAATTGTACCCAGGTCAATGGGGTTGTAATTGTGACTGATAACCGCTACGCTATCAAATTAGCTTTTTGATTAAATTAAAATATTTTTTCACTCTGTCAATAGCTTATTAATCTCACCACAGATACTGCTCTAAACTACAGAGTAATTGCAGGATTTTTTCTGTCCTCATCAGCCCATTATGCTATACACTAGAGATTCTGCAGATGCTGGAAATCCAGAACAAAACAGATATAATGCTGGAGAAGCTCAGCAGATCAGGCAGCATTTACAGAGAGGAACAAACAGTCGAATGCTTTACGCCAAGACCCTTCACCCGGACAGGTTCATGATTTTTTTCTTTTGTTGCTTTGTTTATAACAATTTATTGTCACATGGAATGAGGTAAAATAATATTTCCACTTGGCAAAATATGGGCAGTGATGTGCCTTAAGATCCAAAGCTGGCTAGTGTTTCACTTTGTACAGATTACTGTTTTGCTTTATGCAAACCTACCAGCCTTGCTGTTCACCCTAACAGGAATATGCAAGTCCTGAGCTCCTGACATCACATCTGCAGACACTCTTTTCCCTGCTAACAATTTCATTCAATCGGCTACTGCAAGATCCTGCCCAATGGCTCCAAAATTTGCTCTGCCCCTGTTGAAAGGTCTTTAACCTTGAACTAGTCATATTCTTTTTCTATAACTATTTTAAAGCTAATAGAATTATGGTTACTGGATCCAAAGTATTCGCCGACAAACACCTTTGCCACTTGCCCTACCTCATTCCCCAGGAGGAGATCCACTGTTGCACATTCTCTAGTACGTCAATCTAAGTATTGAAAGAAGAAACTTTCTTGAACACATTTCACAAATTCTACTCTGTCTGAGCATTTTATACTATAGTTGGCAGTCTATATTAAGGAAGCTCAAATTTCTCACTAATGCAACCCTATTTTGTTTACAAGTAGCTGCAAACTTGTTACATAATGTTATGTCCCCCGTTATGTCCTCCCTCACAGTCCTCAGCAGCCCTGTGTCCACCGTGGAGAACTTCAGGTTCCTGGGAACCACCATCTCTCAGGATCTGAAGTGGGAGCAGAACATCAGCTCCATCCTGAAGAAGGCCCAGCAGCGGATGTACTTCCTGTGGCTCTTGAGGAAATATGGTCTGCCTCAGGAATTGCTGCTGTAGTTCTACACTGCAGTCATTGAGTCTGTCCTGTGCACCTCCATCACTGTGTGGTTTGGAGCCGCCACCAAGCAGGATAGAACCAGACTACAGCGCACAGTGAGGACTGCCGAGCGCATCATTGGAGCCTCCCTGCCCTCTATTGTGGACCTGTACTCTTCCAGGTTGAAGAAGAGGGCGGGGAACATCATAAAGGACTCCTTCCATCCTGCACATGGACTGTTTGAACTGCTTCAGTCTGGTAGGCGCTTCAGATCCCTCCAGACTAAGACCAATAGGCACTGGAGAAGTTTTTTCCCTACTGCGGTCACTTTGCTGAACAGTTAACTGCCGGTTAACTGTCGGCTAACTATTACTTGGATTGCACTACCTGTATGTATAATCTATATTTTCATTTATATTTATCATTATTATTGTTATGAGCAGAGAGACAACATCTGCCGGAAGTAAATTCCTTGTATGTGCACAGGTACTTGGCGATTAAAGTCTGATTCTGATAATTGCTCCTCCAATTCCCATTGACTATTGGGGTGGGGGGAGGCCTGAAATACAATCTGTGATATTGCACTAAATTTCATGTCATTTAAGACAGTGATGATAACCCAGAAACTGATTCTGATCCCATCAGAGTGATGGTCACCTTGCTCATATGGCCTCACGGGATGATCCCTGAGATTATTCTCCCTTAGGACTGTTAATACGTCCTCCTTCACCAAGGCAACTCCTCCCTTCTCCTACCTGCACCTGTGCCATGCCTTTAGCAACTGTATCCTGGGACATTGAGTTGCCATGTTTCTGTTATGGCTAAAATGAGCCAATCCACCCCCTGAGATTATCCATTTTACCTGTTAAGTATTTTGCATTGGAATAAATGCATTAAACCAATGGTCTTTCCTCTCCCCTTACAGTCTGTCCACACAACTAAACTTTCTCTCATTTGACAAGGTTCCACATGGTAGGCTTATTCAGAAAGTCAGAAGGCATGGGATCCAGGGAAGTTTGGCCAGATGGATTCAGAATTGGCTTGCCTGCAGAAAGCAAAGGGTCGTGGTGGAGGGAGTACATTTGAATTGGAGGGTTGTGACTAGTGGTGTCCCACAAGGATCCGTTCTGGGACCTCTACTTTTCATGACTTTTATTAACGACCTGTATGTGGGGGTAGAAGGGTGGGTTGGCAAGATTGCAGACAACACAAAGGTTGATGGTGTTGTGGATAGTGTAGAGGATTGTCGAAAATTGCAGAGAGACATTGATAGGATGCAGAAGTGGGCTGAGAAGTGGCAGATGGAGTTCAAACTGGAGAAGGACAAACTCCAAGGCAGAGTACAAAGCAAATGGCAGGATACTTATTAGTGTGGAGGAGCAGAGGGATCTGGGGGTACATGTCCCTGAAAGTTGCCTCACAGGTAGATAGGTAGTTAAGAAAGCTTATGGGGTGTTCGTTTTCATAAGTCGAGGGATAGAGTTTAAGAGTCACGAGGTAATGATGCAGCTCTATAAAACTCTGGTTAGGCCACACTTGGAGTACTGTGTCCGTTTCTGGTCGCCTCACTATAGGAAGGATGTGAAAGCATTGGAAAGGGTACAGAGGAGATTTACCAGGATGCTGCCTGGTTTAGAGAGTATGCATTATGGTCAGAAATTAGGGGAGATAGGGTTTTACTCTTTGAAGAGAAGGAGGATGAGAGGAGACATGATAGAGATATACAAGTTATTAAGAGGAATAGATAGAGTCGACAGCCAGCAGCTCTTTCCCAGGACACCACTGCTCAATACAAGAGGACATGGTTTTAAGGAAGTTCAAGGGGGATATTAGAGTAAGGTTTTTTACTCAGAGAGTGGTTTGTGCATGGAATGCACTGCCTGAGTCAGTGGTGGAGGAGATGCAGTAGTGAAATTTAAGAGACTACTAGACAGGCATATGGAGCAGTTTAAGGTGGGGGGGTTATATGGGAAGCAGGGTTTAAGTGTCAGCACAACATTGTGGACCAAAGGCCTGTACTGTGCTGTACTATGTTCTATGTTCATTGGCTACAATATTATATTCTGATTTCTCATTAGCCGCTTTACTACTCAGGGACTCATGGTCCCAGCTCCCTGCCACTCTACTTTAAACTATCCTGAGTACCACCAGCAAATCTTCCAACCAGAATATTGGTTCCTCCTAAGCGAATCAGAGGGAAAAAGTAAATTAAGGAGAAAATTATTCTTCTTGAATGGTAACCCAAGCACAAAGAACTATATACTTTTCTCACAAGATGAAGATGGCTTTCCTAGGAGGGAAGCTGAATAAAATGGCTGTATTTTTCCTAGAGATTAGGAGAATGAGAGGTGATCACACTCAAGTGTATATAATTGATAGGATAGATGATGGGAGGCCATTTCTTTTGTCTGAAGAGTTTTACATACTCATGGACTTAAGATAACAGGTCAGGCAACACTCACAAAGTACTGGAGGAACTCTGCAGGCCAGACAGCATCGGTGGAAAAGAGTAAACAGTCAACTTTTTGGGCTGAGACCCTTCATCAGCTTGTGAGAGTTTTGTTCACACTGAACTTTGTGAATTTTGGCTAGGCCTATACTGTTGTTGAGATTGTTGAGATCTTTGGAAACTAAGTGAATAAGGAAGGAAAATGTATGTGAAGGAGAAAATTATCCTTGTTGTATGTTAGAGCATGTGCTCCTTTTAATTCAGGGGTTCCTAACCTAGAATCCACCAACCCCTCAGTTAATGGCAGGAGTCTATGGCATAAAAAAGGTTGGGAACTCCTGTTCTAATTCCACTTCTTACATTATAATGAAATGGTTCTGAAAGCAAAGGGAAAAAAATATTAATGAGATCCAGGGCTAGCTAAAATGTATCAGTTAAATAAACTCTAAATGAGCAAAGGGCCAAAGGACTTTTTCATGCTGTAATGTTAATGATCAGTATAAAATGTCAGTAGTCTCAACAATAATTTGCAGCCTTTTTATATTCTACCTGTTCACCTTTTCATCTTCTCACTCGATGATGGACTTGCTAAATTTGTACCCATCGGATTTCCAACTTTCCTGCTGCCAAGCTAAAGTTGACTTACTCAGATCATCCCACCAGCTTCCTGCTATGCCTCTCTTATTATTGTCCAGAAGACCCACTGAGCTATTCACTGCTGCATCTTAGAGCGCAGCAATCTCATCATATTTCCTCCTTGCGCTGCACGCCTGCTGGGAAAAATCTCGTTGACATTTTTCACATTCAGTTACCTGCTCCAGTTGCTAATATTTTGAGCTCCACAGAGACAAGCCATCATCCCAGCCCTCGCTTTCTCTCCCACTGAGATTGCTGTGTTCCTTAAATCTCTCCTTACATACAACGTATTCAAGACCATTTCTCAATGTGGTTAATTTCACTTTGTCTTGTGACTCTTATTGTAATTATTACTTACACAGCAAGCTCGGATCATTTTCTTGTTTTGTTCTTTACTTGTGGTTCCCTTCTCTTTCTAAACCTGACATGCTTCCCCCAGAAAAAAAAGATTTCTCAAATTTCTTTCCACCGCACTTCCAAATTCTCACCTCATTCACCCCGGCCCACTATTGTTTCTGCAGCTACTACTCTGACAGATAATAGTGCTTTGATACCTTTGATGTTTAATCCTGCTAAAGGAAATATCATCTCTCGCTCTCATCAAACAAAAAACTATGTTCTTCATTTTGAATGCTTTCACTCGAATGGAAATAAAGCTGATTACTTTTTGTTAAAAAAATTGGTTAAACCATCTAGATATGACATCATCAGGCTTTATCCTCTGATCATTCAAAGATTGCATAATAATGAAGACCATAAAAGACACAGAAGAGAACAGATACTGGAATCTGGAGAGATTAAAAGATGAGCTGCTGGAGGAACATGGTAGTATAGTGGTTAGCTCAACACTATTACAGTGCCAGAGACCTGAGTTCAGTCCCACCTCCATCTGTAAGGAGATTGTACGTTCACCCCATGACCTCAGATTTTCTTTGGGTGCTCCAGGTTCCTCCCACATTCCCAAGATGCAAGGGTTACTAGGTTAATTGGTCACATGTTTGTAAATAGGCAGGTGGGCCTGTTACTGTGCTGTATCGCTCAATAAATACATAAACTCAACAGGTCAAGTAGAAAGTCACAAACAAGAGAAAATCTGCAGATGCTTGAAACACACATGAAATGCCAGAGGCAGCATCTATGGAAAAGAGTATAATTGAGGTTTTAGGCAAATGAAGGGTCTCCACCTGAAATGTCAGCTATACTCTTTACCATTGATTCTACCTGGCCTTCTGAGGTTAAGTAGCATTTGTGGAGACCCTTCAACTATATTGAAATACACCCTGAGTTCTCTTCTTCATCACAAGCCAGCTTCAGGTTGAACTGTAATGTTTAAAGAGTTGGGCATATTTTTTGTTATATTGATAAGGGCTATCTGTTTATCTATCTTAGCTCCTCTCTTTATTCACTGAATTTGTCTTCCTCAAACATTCGTTACTGTTCTTGTCCTGAAATCACTCCTTCCTCAAAACTCAATCCAAAAGCAAAATACTGTATTAGCTGGAATTCCAAATTGAAATCAAAATGAGAGATATCTCAGTAGAAATGGACAACAGTTATACAGGGAGAAGCAGTTAACATTTCAGGTCAGATTCCATCCATCTATCTTGCTTAGTCCAAACTCATCTTATTTATCACTTTTGCCCTCTGGTTCATCATGTTCTGATCAAATTGCTGATAATTCAATCTCTTTCTTGGCCCAAAGCTTTGTTTTATGGTTTCATCTCTTTAATCCTCAATTTGAAATCTGCCAAAGGATCCTTTCATGATGCTTTAACACAAAATATAATAGTGTAGACTACAGCAGGTACATCCTCCTCTATCTACATTTCACTCTGCCTTGGGAAGGTATCCAGGATGAGCAAGGATCCTTCTCACCCTCTCATTCTCTCTTCTTCACTCTCCTGTTGGCCAGACAATACAAAAATCTGAAAGTGTGTACAACTAGACAAGGACAGCTTCTATCCTGCTGTTATCAGTCTCTAGAATGGATCTCTCACAACCAAAGTTGAATTCTCGATCTCCAAAACTTCCTACAAACAGCGGAAGGAATTGAACCAGGGTCACTGGTGCTGTAAAGCAATGTGCTAACCGCTACACTACTGTGCTGCCCCATTATGTACGTCCTGTAACCACATCATCTCAAGGGGTAAGCACTTGCTACTGTGCGTGGCATCCGTTAGTCTCTCGAGATCATGGATCTGCACCCTCTCCAGGGTGCAGGCCTGGCCAAAGTTGTATGGAAGACCAGCAGTTGCCCAAGCAGCAAGTCTCCTCTCTCCATGCTACCGATGTTGCCCAAGGGAAGGGCAAGGACCGATACAGCTTGGCACCAGTGTCATCGCAGGAGTTGCCAGAGCGAGGTTGAAGGTAACGTTGGACTGCCTTAGGGACTCCAGGTCCAGATTTGTCCTCAGGGTTTACTCCTGAAGCCTTTCCCATGAGTGGGTATGGCCACAAGGCAACAGAGGTTTGAAATCAGAGTTTTCCCTCTCTTAGATGGACTGCCTTCCCAGGCTGTCGAGCTCCATCTACCTGAAGTACTGGTTTTAAGGCGCCAGGGCCCACCTTCATCCCTTCTCCTGTCCGAAGAAACAGTTCCGCTGGGCTTAGAGGCTAAGACACATGAGAAGGCCAGGAGTTGGACTTAGTTGTCAGAGGCTATTTGAGGTGCATGCCGTGAGGAGCATTTTTAGGTAGTGAGAGCTTGTCCCCACTACCACTCCTCGGCTTGACAACCTTGGAACTTGCTACTAATTATATGATAATCAGCTGCTGAAAAGGGTAAGAAGAGGAGTAAAAGCAAGATATTGGCAAGGAAAGACCCTTCTTAACCTGGTTGACCATTAACCACACACTTGATAGCTATATCATAAACTGCAAGTGTCAATTCACTAAAATTCCTATATCTTAATTCTATTTCTGACAATTTGAATCACAGACTCAGAAAACAAGGACCTTTAGAACAGAGGTGAGGAGGAATTTCCCTAGCCCAAGGCTGGTGAATATTTGGAATTCATTGCTAATGAAGGAATAGAAGGCACAGAGGAATACACATTGGGTATATTTAAAGCTGAAGTTGATAGGCTTTTGATTAATAAAGGTGTCAAAGGTCTTGGGGAGAAGGCAGGAGAATGGAGTTGAGAAGGATAATAAATCAGCAGAGCAGACTCAATTCTGCTGAATGGCCTAATTCTGCTCCCATGTCTTATGGTCTTATTGGCTAATCTACTTTGTTGCTATGCCAGAATAAACAATTAACCATAAGTATGCCAAATAAAGAAAAAAAAACCTGGTCACCTTTCTGCATTTCCTTAAGTGCCTGAGTTCTTTGTTGTTGTTCACTGTGGTATCTGTCCAAACTGCACAATGTGAGTGACACAAGGTTGCTTTCAATGGCCTTGAGAAGAGACCTCAATCAACCCTGCGTCTAGAGGGTGTTGGTCTGGAAATGCAGCTTATCAACATGACCAGCTGTTGTGTGTTATGGCTGGCTGATTAACCACGGCAGAGACCCTGGTAGAGTGGCAGAGCGATCATGAATACAACCATTTGGAGTGAGGAGCACAAATTCACAGAGGCAGTGATGTGACAATGCCTCTATAGTCCAAGTTATCTGTCGGAAAACAGACTTCTGCAGTGCTGTGAAGCATTGTAAATCCCTCTGCACATCGGTATCTGTACCCATGATGCCAACAAGCAGGGTTTGCGTGACGGTTAGCTGTGTTTATATGGTAGCAGGGTCATCTCAAAGTACAGCAGCCTGGGTTTCCACTACAGCACCAAACTTCAAATGAAATATCAGATACCAAACACTACATTATCAAGGTTCCACAAAAACACCAATGAAATTTCCCATTACTTCAACAGGCTGAGCTCTAAACCAGGGGCAAGTTGGACCTTTTCATGCTTTTAGACATTGCACATATATTTTCCCACAACATGCCAATAAAGCACCTACTACCTGTCTCAAGGAGAACTTCTAGCCCACTACAACTGGTTCCCTAGTAAGGGCAGATAGATTTTTCACCTCACAATCTACCCTTTTATGGCCTTGCCGCTAATTGAATGCTTGCGCTGTGCTTTCTCTGTGATAGTAACATTTTATTCTGCATTCTGCTACTGTTTTCTCTTGTACTACCACAATGCACTGTTGTTAGGAACAATCTGTATGCATGGCACGTAAAACAAGTTTTTCACAGGAAAATAATAATAATGTGAAAATAATGAACCAATTTACCACATTTCTTTGTGCATGCCTGTTGTAGGTTATTGCACGAAGAATCTCAGCTAAGGCTTCTTCAGCAAAAGCTTGTCAGATACCTTGTTCTTAGAAAAACTGTTCCCTGGCCTGGAGCCATTCGATTCCTTTTCCATGGCAGTGAGCCACTTTTGTACAGTGATGTGCCACAAACCCATTGAACCTCTCCTCTAACCTCTGAATTTTTCACAATATCAGCATACAGGATGGCAGATGGATGCAATAAAATAAGTAATATGTTCAAAAGAGGAATGGTGTGTTTATATGTCACATCAACAAGTAAACACACCATTTCTTATTTGAAAACATTACTTATTTTAATGCATCCATCCACCATCCTATATGCTCATGTTCTGAAAAGTTCCTCTATTATTGCAAAGATTCAACAATGATGATGCCAGAGCATGCTCATCTCTGCAGATTTACTCTTTATTTCCATTATAATATATGAATTTATTATAGTCTGCCATCCATCGCTTTCTTAAAGAAGAAAGATACAAGGGTACGATTGTGCTGAGATAAGAGGTATGGACTTGCACTATCAATGGGCTGTAAATCTGAAGGGAGGAAAGCAGATTCTCAGAGGCAGAGATAGGGTGTAGAAATGAAGCTTAAGCCTCGGCAGTGTCAGGTTCTATGGCTGCTCCAATAAAAGTACGCAGTCTCTTCCATTGAAATAAGGTCATGGAGCTGCATGCCCTTCCTACTGGTTGGTTGATACATTCTGTGACTTTGCCCTCCAAGAGCACAGAAAGTGTGTTTGTGATGTTGCACATATGTTTGGGTGATGTGTATGTCATAGAACATAGAACCTAGAACAATATAACACAGAACAGGCCCTTCAGACCATGGGGCTCTTTTTTGAGAAGATCAAGCTCTGTCAGTATTCTGACTTTGTTTTTTTTAATTATGGGCCAGGGCACCTCTACAACCCACACCTCCAATCTCATCTCAATGATTGGAACACCTGACTCAATACTTTTTGCAGAAGGCATTACCCTAGAGGTTTGCATACTTCTTTTTACAACAAATACATGTAATACAGATATTTTTTCTCAATAAATAAATGAAGTATAATGTTTTATGATATTTATTTAATTGGGTTCATTTTATCTAGTTTTAGAACTTACGTGAAGACCTGATCACGTTTTAGGTCATGGTTATGGAGAAATAGAGAAAATTCTACAAGGGTCACAATCTTTCTAGCAGCACTGTATACCTTTGCCCCCAGAATATTAATTTGTCTTGATTTCTTTGCTCTTGTGCTTTAGGTCTCCATGAAGCCCAGGATCTCATTTACCTTTTTGATCACTTTCTCAATCCATACTGCAAGTTGCAATAAACTCAGCACATATACCTACAGAGCTCTTCATTTTTATATCTTTTCAGAATTGTACAGCATTTAATGATGGCTGATTTACTAACATTCTCAAACCCATTCTCCTGCCTTATCCCTGTAACCTTTGACAGCCTTAGTAAACAGGAACCTATCCACCTCTGGTTAAAATATATTCAATGATTTGGCCCCTCAGCTGTGTGTGGCAATGAATTTCACTGATTCACGACCATCTAACTAAAGAAATTTCTCCTCATCTCTGTTGTAGAGAGTCGCCCTTCTAATCTGAGACTGTGCCCTCTGGTCCTGAACTCATCTACATAGGAGTCATCCTCTCCACATCCACACTGTCTAGGCCTTTCAATATTTGGTAGATTTCAATGAGATTCCCCCTCGTTCTTTGCACAGTCTTTATATGTTAACCCTTTCATTCCCAGGATCGTTCATGTAAGTTTCTTCTTGACCCTTTCCGATGCCAACGCATACTTTCTAGGATAAGGGGCCCAAATTTGCTCACAATACTCCAAGTGCGGTCTAACCAAACTTTGTATAAAAGCCTTGCTTTTATATTCTAGTCCACTCAAAATGAACACTGATACTGTAATTGCCTTCCTTATCATCAACTCATCATTAGGAGATTTACTAGAATGTTACCTGAGTTTCAGCACCTAAGTTACAGAGAAAGGTTGAACAAGTTAGGTCTTTATTCTTTGGAGCATAGAAGGTTGAGGGGGGACTTGATAGAGGTATTTAAAATTATGAGGGGGATAGATAGAGTTGACGTGGATAGGCTTTTTCCATTGAGAGTAGGGGAGATTGAAACAAGAGGACATGAGTTGAAAGTTAGGGGGCAAAAGTTTAGTGGTAACACGAGGGGGAATTTCTTTACTCAGAGAGTGGTAGCTGTGTGGAATGAGCTTCCAGTAGAAGTGGTAGAGACAGGTTCAATTTTGTCATTTAAAAAAAAAATTGGATAGGTATATGGACAGGAAAGGAATGGAGGGTTATGGGCTGAGTGCAGGTAGGTGGGACTAGGTGAGAGTAAGTACTCAGCACAGACTAGAAGGGCCAAGATGGCCTGTTTCTGTGCTGTAATTGTTATATGGTTATAAAACTCAAGTTAAGCCTATTATGTGACACTTCCTCTTGTGCCTTTACTAAATATGAGGTTAGGAACAAAGAAGTTATAATTTTTTCTTTAAGACTAAAATATCTGGAAATATTCCTTTCAGAATCAAGTTTAATATCACCAGTATATGATGAATTATGTGAGTAGATATATGTATATCAAATAGTTAAGTAAATAAATAGTGCAATTTTTTTAAAAGTAGTGAAGTTGTGTTCATGGGTTTCAATGTCCATTAGGAAATCAGATGGCAGAGGGAAAGAAGCTCTTCCTAAATCATTCTGAGAGACTTTCAATGGACTCCATTACATGTTATAAACAGCTAATGTTAAAACACCAGCAGCAAAGATACTGCCTTTATTGGATGGGAAAATGATTATTCTTCAATTTTCTGTTTTGCAAAATATGTTTCTCTCCTATCTGAACATCTCATGCATATCTGCATCAAGTAACACTTGACTAACTTTTGTCATTCTTGTACAACATCAGAAGCTGGCTGAATGATGGAGAGGCTTTATTATGATCTGCCCACAGACGTGTGGACAACTTTCCATGAACCGCCACCTATTCCTGTCTGGATGCTGTGAAATGAAATAAACTGCTTTCTTTCACCAGATTTCATATACAGGCCTTTTACTCTCATGACTCAACCAACACATATACTGTTATTAGGTACGCCTGTACATCTGTTCATTAATACAAATACCGAAGCTGTCAATCATGTAGCAGAAACTTTATACAAAAAAGCATGCAGACATGGTCAAGAGCTTCAATTGTTGTTCAACCCAAATATCAGAATGAAGAAGAAATGTGATGTAAGTGGCTTTGACCATGGAATGATTGTTGGTGCCAGATGGGGTGGTTTGAATATCTCAGAAACTGCTGACCTCCTGGGATTTTCATGCACAACAGTCTCTAGAGTTTAGTGAGACTGGTGCAAAAAGCAAAATGCATCCAGTGAATGGCAATTTTGTGGACATAAAAGCCTTGTTAATGAGAGAGGTCAGAGGAGAATGGCCAGACTGGTTCAAGGTTACAGGAAGGCAACAGTAACTCAAATAACCACACACTACAACAGCAGTGTGCAGGAGAGCATCTCTGAAACCACAACATATGGAACCTTGAAGTGGATGGGCTACAGCCCAAGACCACGAACACACCTCAGTGGCCACTTTATTGGGTACAAAGGCTACTGATTGTATTTTGTCAGATTCTTTACCTGGAGTCTGGATGACATCTAATTGCTCTGCTGTACATTGGCAAGTAATGGGAAGGACATTTAGATAGGATCCCCTCCCCCTTCTCAACCCAGCTCTCTTCCAATAACTGTCGAAAAATGTTCCATTTCTTTTGCTGAGAGGAAATGTTACATTTGGCAGAGTAATTTAGACTTAATTTACCTGTTTATCCAAGTTACTTCTTGAGTAAAAACAGTGGCTAAATAGTTTGCTAATTAGGCAGCAAAGCCAATAAATCCCATTATATAATTGATAACTGCTCCAAACTGAACTCAGAAAAAAGTTGATTGTAAAATGGTGTGCTGCCATCCTTGCAATAAACCATGAGTCACAAACCCCCAAGCTTAATTACTTATCAAAAAAACTCAACAAAACTGTAAAGCAAATGACACATATAGTCAGAAAATTCTGACACGAATCAATATTGCGCTGGTGAAAATAGCAATAAATGAGATAATGTATTCAAACAGGTCATTTAAATAAATAAAGCTGCATGGTGCTGATTCAAATATTTAAAGTGATATGATGATACAAAGCCCTGTTTCAATCTAAACAGATATTAAAGAGGATGACAAGTTGATATGTAAATACAGACAATTAGGGTCTTTTCTCCATTCTTTCGTATATACAGTTCTGTGTACATTTGTAATTTGATTTTTGTTCTCCCCTGTACATTACCATTTCCTAGTTACAAGCTTAGACAGAAAATTTCCTAACAGGCCTGTGTGTGCCAACAAAAGCATATGTCAGCAATGCAAAGTGAATATTGTGCTTCTTTTCCTCCATCTGGGAATTGCAAGTATTTTCAAATTCCTCTGGAATGGTAGCCTGGTATCTACAATTAATATTTGACTATCTTCATTCCAAGGACTTTATTCCTGGGAATGTAGAATATTCAGTGGAGATTTGACAGAGGTATACAAAATTATGAGGGTATAGATAGGGTAAGTGCAAGCAGGCTTTTTCCACTGAGACTGGGTGGGACTACAACAGGAGGTCATGAGTTAAGGCTGAAAGGTGCAGAGTTTAAGGGGACCATGAGGGTAAAAGTTCTTTACTCAGAAGGTTGTAAGAGTGTGGAATAAGCTGGCAGTGCAAGTGGTGCACGTGAGCTTGATTTCAACTTTGGAGAGAAATTTGGATAGGTACATGGATGGTAGGAGTATGGAGGGTTATGGTCCTGGTGCAGGTTGATGGGAGTAGGCAGTCTAAATGGTTTAGCATGGACTAGATGGGCCAAAGGGCCTGTTTTTGTGCTGTATTTTTCTATGACTATATTACACCTAATGACACATAAGTATCCCAAAGCTACTCAGTGTTCAAACAGCTTGGGATACATTTCCTTCTCATCAGGAATCCAGGTATTGAAACACCAATGCCCAGAAATGGAAATATCTGCATTAAGTGGTGGATGCAGTCCAAAATATCACAGACAGATCCCTCCCCACCACTGAGCACATTTACAGGGAGAAACAAGGAAGCAGCATCCATCATGAAGGCCCCACTATCCAGTCATGTTCTCTTCTTGTTACCACCACTGAGCAGGTGGTACTGGAGTTTTAGGTCCCATATCACAAGGTTTAGGAACAGTTATCACCCTACAGTCATCAGGCTCCAGGCTACAGACTCACTCTCAAGAACTGTTTTCAACTCATGTTCTCAGTATTACTTTTTATTTGAACTATTTTGCTTCTTTTGCACATTGGTTGTTCATCAGTTTTTATGTTTCATTTTTCATAAATTCTATTGTATGGTATTTACTTTCTTGTAAGTGCCTGCAAGAATAGAATCTCAGGTATGTACGCAATGTAATAATAAGAAAGCCACCTTAGTTGCGACTTTAAAGGGTGCATCTCATAGGAGAGATTTGTCCATTTTTCAAGCAAGGTTACTAGATGTCTCAGATTGTGCATAGGGCACTTTAAAGTCATTTTGGATTAGGAACAATTATTAGTAAATGATGCATGCAACCTAATCATTCTCTTCTGCAAATATGTCTGTTTGATTAGAGATGCATTTTATATCCATTTAAATGTGACAGGATCCTTCAGTATGATTGGCACAGCTCTTTATTAATATTTATATAAAACAGGATGTCTATATATTCTGCAACACACAAAATCCTGGAAGAACTCAGCAGGTCAAGCAACATCTATGGAGGGAAATGGACCATCTCGGGTCAGACCCTTCTTCTGGCATGAGGGGTTCACATCACAGTGAAGTGCAGGTTAAAGATGCCTGACCTACAGAGTTCCTCCAGTGCTCTGGGTTTGTTTCGTATTCCATCATGTGGTCTCTTGTGTGTTCATACATACTTGCTGGCTTGCTGAGCATGGTCTTTGTCCATGCTGTTTTGGATTGTCCACAATTCATATTGGAAACAAAATTAATAAAGATTATAAAACTAATTTTTGAATTTGAGCAGTTTTTGTTCTTACTGCGGGACTCCTGAGACAAGGCTTTCCTATGCTTGGCATTAGTACAAACTGAGATTCTTACACTATTTTTCCAGCTGAAACTGTCAGTGCAAATTTCCAATCACCAGAATCAGAATCAGGATTAATATCGCTGACATAAGTCATGAATTTTGTTAACTTTGCAATAGCAGTATAATGCAATACATGAGAATATAGAAAAAATAAGTAAATCAACTACACTAAGTATATATATTAAATAGTTTAATTTAAATAGTGCAAAAACATAAATAATAAAAAAAGTAAGGCAGTGTTCATTTAGGAATTGGATGGCAGAGGGGAAGAAGCTCTTCCTGAATCATTGAGGGTGTGCCTTCAGGCTTCAATGTCTCCGTCCTGAGAGTAACAATGAGAAGAGAGCATGTCCTGGGTGATGAGGGTTCTTAATAATGAATGCTGCCTTACTGAGGCACTGCTACTTATAGATGTCTTGAATACTGCAAGGCTAGTTCCCATGATGGAGTTCACTAACTTTACAACATTCTGTAGCTTCTTTTGGTCCTGTGCAGTAGCAACCCCTCATCCTCCATACTCCATACCAGGCAGTGAACCAGGCTGTCAGAATGCTTTTCCTGGTACATCATGGTTTTCAAGTGCTTTAGGTGACAAACCAAACTTCCTGAAACTCCTAATAAAATATAGCCAGTGGCTTGCATTCCTCATTGGAGTCAAACTGGACACACTGGAGGCTGTGGTAGAACAAAGGACCATGCAGAAAATCCCGGCAATTCTGGACAATGTTTCTCACCCTCTGTGTGCTATCTTGGCTGAACAGAGGAGCGCATTTGGTAGTAGAGTAAGACAACTGTGCTGCTCTAAAGAGCACTCTATGGGTCATTCTTATCTTTGGCCATTGGGCTCTATAATGTGTCAACCTATAGTCGAGGACATGATAATCCCCTCCTGTTAAACTGCTTGAAATTAAGTTATTCTTTATTCTTCCTTACTTTTCTTCCAATATTTATATACCTGTGTACTTATAATGCTACTATGATACTGTAATTTCTTTTGGGATCAAAAAAGTATCTACCTATCTGGCTGCATCAAATGTTGGGACCAGGTTAGATCCTCAGAGATCTTGATGCCCAGGAACTTGTAATTGCTTACTCCCTCCATTTCTTATCCCTCTATGAGGATTAGTTTGTGTTCCATCATCCTGCCCTTTCTGAAGTCCACAAACAGCTCTTTGAACATAAGAAATAGGAGGAGCAGTAGGCCACCTGGCCCATTGAGCCTACAAGATTCTATAAGATCATGGCTGTCCTGGCCATGGGCTTACTTCCACCTTTTTCCCATAACTTTTAATTCTCCTACTATGCAAAAATCTATCCAACCTTGTCTTAAATATATTTACTGAGGTAGCCTCCACTGTTTCACTGGGCAGAGAATTCCACAGATTCAACACTCTCTAGGAAAAGCAGTTCCTCCTCATCTCCATCCTAAGTCTACTCCTCCGAACCTTGAGGCCATGTCCCCTAGTTCTACTCTCATCTACCAGTGGAAACAACTTTCCTGCCTCTATCTTATCTATTCCTTTCATGATTTTATATGTTTCTAGATGATATCCTCTCATTCTTTCTGAATTCCAGCAAGTGCAGTCCCAGGCAACTCTATCTCTTCTCATGTCTGGAATCAACCTGGTGAACCTCCTCTGCACTATCCAAAGCCAATATATCCTTCCTCAAGTAACGAGACCAGACCTGCATGCAGTACTCCAGATGCGGCCTCAACGGTACCCTGTACAATTGCAGCATAACCTCCCTGCTCTTAAATTCATTCCCTCTAACAATGAAGGCCAACATTCCACTTGCCTTCTTGATAACCTGCTGCACCTGCAAACCAAAATTTTGTGATTCATGCACGAGCACTCCCAAATCAATCTGCACCGCAGCACGATGCAATTTTATACCATGTAAAAATCTGCTGTTTCATTTTTCCTTCCAAAGTGGATGACCTCGCATTTACCAACACTGTACTCCATCTGCCCAACTCTTTCTCACTCACTTAACCAATCTATTTCTCTCTGCAGACTCTCTGTATCTTCTGCATAGGCTGCTTTTCCACTCAATTTAGTATCATCAGCAAACTTAGATACACTACACTCAATTCCCTTTTCCAGACCATTAATGTATATCATGAACAATTGTGGGCCCAGTACCGACAACTGTGGCACACTGCTCACCACTAATTGCCAACCAGAGTAACACCCATTTATGCCAACTCTCTGCTTTCTATTAGTAAATCAATTCTCTATCCAAGCTAATACATCACCCCCAACTCTATGCATTATCTTGTGGATAAGTCTTCTATGCAGCACCTTATTGAATGCTTTCTGGAAGTCCAAGCAAATAACATCCACCTATTCCCTCTATCCACTGCATTCGTTACATCCTCAAAGAACTCTAGTAAGTTTGTCAAAAATAACCTGCCTTTGCTGAATTCATTTCTTTCCAGATGCCTTGCTATTTCTTCTTTAAAGATAGCTTCAAGCATTTTCCCAACTACAGATGTTAATCTAACTGGCCCATAGTTACCTTGATCTTGCTAACATCGTTTTTTGATCAGTGACATGACATTTGCCATCTTCCAATCTGCTGGCAGCTGCACAGAGTCCAGAGAATTTGGGTAAATTATCACCAAAGCTTCTGCTATAACTTCTGCCATTTCCTTCAGTACCCTTGTATACATTCCACCAGGACCAGGGGACTTGTCAATCCTCAGGCCCACAGTTTTGCTGAACACTACCTCTTTAGTGATAGTTATTTTATCGAGGTCCTCATCTCCCATCACATCCATAACATCTAGACGTACAAAAAAGCTGGATGAACTCAGCAGGTCGGGCAGCATCCATTGAAAGGAGCAGTCAATGTTTCGGGTCAAGACCCTTCGTCAGGACTAAAGGAGGAGGGGGCAAGGGCCCTATAAATAAAGTGAGGGGAGGGTGGAAAACCAATCAGAGGAAAGATCACGGGGTAGGGGAGGGAAAGCAGGAGGGGATTCTTTAGTCCTGACGAAGGGTCTCGGCCCAAAACGTTGACTGCTCCTTTCAACGGATGCTGCCCTCCCTGCAGAGTTCATCCAGCATTTCTGTATGCCTTGATTTGACCACAGCATCTGCAGTGCACTTTGTGTTAACATCCATAACATCTCTCTTTGGCATGTTAGGTGTGACCTCCATCGTGAAGACCAACAAAAAATAGTCATTTAAAGCCTCTGTCATTACCCAATATCAATTCCTCCTTCTTCAGTTCAGTTTCAGTTTATTGCCATTTAGAAACCACAAATGCAATGCAGTTAAAAAATGAGACAACATTCCTCCAGAATGACATTACAAAAGCACATGACAAAACAGACTACACCAGAAAATCCACATAACGTTTGGTAATCCTCAAATTCAGAGTCTGGAGAGGCTGCTGCATATTAATATCGTGCTACCATCTTAGCGCGTTTCTTGGAAAGGAGCTCCAAGTCTACCAGACAAAACAAGACTACCCAGACACACCAAGTCAAGAGACCAGCACTACCATCCAACAAACCAAAAACTAAAACTACAAGACCTGCACAAAACCACATAGTTGCATATGGTTATAGTTAACATATAGTTACAACAGTGTAGACAATAGCATAATTGATAAAAAAAAAAGACCATGGGCACAGTAAAAATAGTCCAAAGATGTTAAAAGACTATAAGTTCAAAAGAAACCACCACACAGTTTCCACAAGTCCTCAGGGTCCCGACAGACTCACCATCCTACGCAGGTAGCAGAAGGGAATACCCCCACTATGGACTACCACAGTGCCGAACTCAGCCTCGCAGACGCAGCACACAGTGAAAGCATCCTGATCGCAGTGGACTCTGAGTCTGTTGAACCTCCAAGCCTCCAACCATCCCCTCCGGCACAGCCTCTCTAAGCACCATCCTCTGCCAAGTGCACTACGATAGCCACTGGCAACGCGACCCCGAGGACTGGGGGCCTGTTCTCAGCAGAGACCTGGACCTCACAGCAGCAGCAGCAACAAAGAAGGCTTTCCTGGAGATTTCCAGATGTTCCTCCGTGCTCCCATGTCTGTTTTTCATCAGATTAGAATTGTGCATGACACCCCGCTTAACAAATAACAGATATCAGTTCTGGAGTGGCTGCTGCAAGCTGTGTCATGCCACCATCTTGGTTACGTGTCCTCCAAGGGACCTACTTTCACTTTGGCCACCCTTTTCCACTTTCTATAAATATAAAAACTATCTTATTTTATACTAAAAACACAAAATGCTGGCAGAACTCAGCAGGCCAGACAGCATCTATGGGAGGAGGTAGTGACGACGTTTCGGGCTGAAACCCTTCATCCTGAATCATAGATGCTGTCTGGCCTGCTGAGTTCTGCCAGCATTTTGTGTTTTTATTTATTTCCAGCATCTGCAGATTTACTCGTGTTGCCTTATTTTATACTAGTTTATTTTCATCATCTAGCTTCTCTTTCTTTATTGCTGCTTAGTGGTACTTCAACACTTTTCAAAAAGTTTTCCCAATCCTCCAGTTTCCCACTATTCTTGGCAACGTTGTGTGCATGAGCTTTTAGCTTGATGTTTTCTTTTATTTCCTTAGTTATCCATGGCTGGCTCTCCCCACAATTATTGTCCTTGCTTTTAACTGGAATACACTTTTGTTGAGCACTGTGAAAAATCTCTTTGAAAGTCTTCCACTGTTCCTCAACCATCCCACCATGTAGCCTGTGTTCCCAGTCTACACCAGCCAAATCCTCCCTCATCCCATTGTTGTCTCTATTGATTTGACATAATACATTGGTTTTAGATTGAACTATTGCAACCTCCATTTGTATGAGAAATTCAATCATATCGTGCTCACTCTTTCCAAGTGGATCCCTAACTACAAGATCACTAGTTTTACCTGTCTCATTGCCCAGGACCAAATCTATGAAAACACTTTCCCTTGTTGGTTCAGTAACATGCTGTTCAAGAAAGCCATCATGGATGCATTCTATGAAGTCCTCCTCAAGACTGCTTTGCCCAACTTGATTCACCCGATCTATGAGCAAGTTGAAGTCCTCCATGATAACTGCTGTTCCGTTCTTATATGCCTCAGATATTTCTTTGTTTATTGCCTGTGCTACTGTAATGTTATTAATTGGTGGCTGATAGACAACTCCCACCAGTGATTTTTTTTCCCTTGACTATCCCTAATCTCCACCCAAATGGATTCAACATTCTCCTCCTTAGATCTTATATCGTCTCTCACTATTGCCCTGATCTCATCTTTAATTAGGAGCGCCACCCCACCTCCCCTATCTTCCTGCCTATCCTTCTCCAATCTGTTGAACCCACCCCTTTACTATTTAGTTTAAAAGCCCTATCCACAACCCTAATTATATAATTCACTAGAGTCCAGGTCCCATCATAGTTCAGGTGGAGTTCATCCCATTAATACAACTCTTTCTTTCCCCAATATTGGTGCCAATTTCCCATGAATTCAAACCCACTTCTGCCATACCAATCCTTGAGCTATGCACTCAACACTCTTATCTTCTTGACCCTATGCCAACTGGCACGTGGCTCAGGTAGTAATCCAGAGATCACTACCTTTTTAGTTCTGCTCTTCAATTTAATCCCTAGCTGCTCAAATTCCCTCAGCAGTACATCTTTCCTCGTTCTGCCTATGTTGTTGATACCCACATGGACCACAACAAATGGATCTTTCCCCTCCTACTGCAAATTCCTCAGATAAGGTACCCTGAACCCAGGCACCAGGTATACAACACAACTTTTGGGACTCTCTATCCTTGCGACAGAGACTCTGTCTATTCCCCTAACTATACTACCCCAATTCTCACTACACTCCCCATCCTCCCATCACCACACCAGGGACCGTGTTCCCCTTGTCCTCACCCACCACTCCACCAGCCTCCGGATCCAGCATATTATCCTCCGCAACTTCCACCACCTTCAACGGGACCCCACCACTAAGGACATCTTTCCCTCTCTACCCCTCTACGCTTTTCGCAGGGATCATTCCCTCCATGACTGCCTGATCCACACATCCCTTCCCACAGATCTCCCAACTGGTACTTATCCCTGTAAGTGCAAGTGCTACACCTGTCTCTACACCTCCTCTCTTACCACCATTCAGGGCCCCAAACAGTCCTTCCAGGTGAGGCAACACTTCACTTGTGAACCTGTTGGGGTCATCTATTGCATCCGGTGCTCCCGGTGTGGCCTCCTCTATATCGGCGAGATGTGACACAGATTGGGGGACCGCTTCATCGAGCACATCTGCTCCATCTGCCACCCAATTCAACTCTGCTTCACATTCCCATTCAGATATGTCCATCCATGGCCTCCTCTACTGCCAAGATGAGGCCAAACTCAGGTTGGAGCAGCAACACCTCATATAGCATCCGGGTAGTCTCCAGCCCCTTGGTATGAACATCAAATTCTCTAACTTCCGGTAATTCTCTCCCTCTCTCTTCCCTCATCCCACTTTCACTCTGCCTCCTCTTCCTGCTGCCCATCACCTCTCTCACGATTCTGCCTTCTTCTACTACCCATAGTGCTTTCCCCTTACATTCCTTCACCTTTCCTGCCTATCCCCTCCCCCACCCCTTGATCTTTCCTTTTATTGGTTTTTCACTTGGCACCTTCCCCCCTCCCCCTCCCACCTTCTTTATAGGGCCCCTGCCCCCTCTTTCTTCAGTTCTGATGAAGGGTCTCAGCCCGAAACATTGACTGCTTATTTCCACGGATGCTGCCCGATCTGCTGAGTTCCTCCAGTGTGTTTGTACGTGTTGATTTGACCACAGCATCTGAAGTGTACTTTGTGTTTACATTTCTCTTCTATTCCCCCCTCTTTAATGGCTCCCTGAACAATCTGCCACAGTCAGATTGCTCATTCTTCCTACAGCCCCCATTCTCATCCACATAGGGAGCAAGAATCTCTGGCCTGTTGGACAAGTTCAAGGGCTGAGGCCCCTCCAGCACTGTCTCTTGGATCCCACTACCTGCCTCACCCGCAGTCACACCCTCCTGTCCCTGACCACAGACCGAATTTGATGCAGCTAATGTAATAGGTGTGACTACCTCCTGAAACAGAGAATCCAGGTAACTCTCCCCCTCCCTGATGTACCGCAGCATTTGAAGTTCATGTTCTAGGTCATCAACTTTGAGCCTGAGTTTTTGAGCAGCAAATGTGGTCACCAGGAACCAAAATGGGGTCCACCAGCTCCCACATCATTTAACTACAACACATCATCTCATCCTGCATCGTCCCTTTACTTAATTAGCTGGATTTTAGTGAATTTTTATTCAACTATTACAAAAGCCTTACCAGGTATTTATCTATCCCTCCTCACCAAAGCATCTTGAGCCAAAGCCTCAAGTTTCCACTCCTACACTGGTCCATTCACTCTGCTTTAGCCCTACTTTACTTTTATTAACTCCTGCTAATTATTGGTCCGCTGCTAATGTGCTGAACCCTGTGAAACGTTCCTTTATTAAACTCTTCCCCCCAACCTGTACAAAGCTCTCTCTCTCTGCCAATTGATTGGTCTGCCACTTTGGTCTTACTGACATTGAGCTCAAGGTTGTTGCTGTGACACCATTCAACTAGCAGGTATATTTCACTCCTGTATGCCCTCGTCTCCATCTGAGATTCTCCCAACAATGGTTGAATCATTAGCAAAGTTATAGATGCATTTGTGTTAGCCACACTGTCATGGGTATAGAGAGAGCAGAGCAGTGGGCTAAGTCCACATCCCTGAGGAGTACCAGTATTGATTGTCAGCAAGAAGATATTATCCACACAGATTGTGGTCTTCTGGTTAGGAAGTCGAGGATCCAATTGCAGAGGGAGGTACAGAGGCTCAGGTTCTATAGCTTATTGATCAGGACTGTGGGAATGATGGTGTTAAATGCAGAGCTCTAGTCAACGAATAGCATACTGACATAGGGGTTTGTATTGTCCAGGTGATCTAAGGCCATGTGAAGAGCCATTGAAATTGTGTCTGTCATAGACCTATTGTGGTGATAGGCAAATTGCAGTGGGTCCATGTCCTTGCTGAGGCAGGAGTTGATTCTAGCCATGTGCAACCTCTCAAGGCATTTCATCACAGTAAATGTGAATGCTACTGGATGATAGTCATTAAGACAGCTCACCTAACTCACTCATCTTGGCCACTGGTATAATGTTGTTCTTTTGAAGCAGGTGGGAACTTCTGACCATAGCAGTGAGAGTTTGAAAATATCCTTAAATACACCCATCAGTTGGTTGGCATAAGTTTTTAGAGCCTTAAGGTACTCCATCTTGCAAGGGTTCATATTCCTTAAAGACACCCTGACACTGGCCTCTGAGACAGAGATTACAAGGTCACTGGGTGCAGGAGGGATCTTCATGCTGTATTTATATTCTCCCTTTCAAAGCGGGCATGAAAGATGTTGAACTTGTCTGGTAGTGAAGCATTGCTGCCATTCTTACTATTGGGTTTTGCTTTGTAGGAAGTAATGCTCTTCATCATCAATCACGTAATCAAGTAATATCAATTATGTTCAAAGAGGTGGCAGGTCTTAGCTTCATTGCTTAGGTCAAAATTGTTCTTATAAATTGGGCTAATGGACAATGCTGGGTAAATGAAAACGGAGGGGACAGTACACATAACTTCACCTTACCCATCTTAACTGCCTTCAAAAAGTTTCTTGGGATTGGTCTGATGATCATTATTTTTGGAGGTTCCATCAGGATTCCTTGCAGCAGCAAGAATGAAACTTACTACTTCATGGGGAGCAGGCAGAAGAAGACTGGAGATTTACTGCATGGTATTGACTATTTTGATATTCATTGCAACCCTTAAGGGAAGCCTTTTGAATTTTGAATTAGCAATTAATGGACATGAGGAAGAGTCATAGAAAGTCCAACATGGAAACAATCTCTTTAGCCCATCATGTGTGCCAACCATCAATCACTTATTTACAATAAACCTAGATTCTTCCCATATTAATTCTTCACACATTTTATAAAGATTTAAAAGGTTTAAAGATTAACTTTGTCATCGGTACAACAAAGCATTCAGTGAAGTGCCAAATCAAGTGCAACATTTGTGTAATATAAATGCAGCGAGGATTGTGCACAATTGTCACCGCAAATCTGGTGCCAACATAGCATGCTCACAACTCAGTAACCCTAACTGGTACGTCTTTTGAGTGTGGAAGGAAACTGGAACACCCAGAGAAAACTTACGCAGTCATGGGGAGACTGTACCCACTCCTGAAAGGCAGGGGTGGGAATTGAACCACTTCAGTGATTGCTGGTGCTGTAAGGTGATACACTACAGTGCTGACTTTTCATCAACTCCCTCAGATTCCATCACTCACCTATATCCTTTGGTTAATTTATCATAGCCAATTAACCTACACAGATCTGGGATGTCAGAAGAATCTGGAGCACCCTTAGAGGAAACCCATATGGTCATATGGAGATGTGTAAACTCCACACACACAACAACAGCGGCCAGGACTGAACCCAAGCTTTTGGTGCTGCTGTGCCTTCCCATGCATTGCTTTTTCTTGTATCTGGCATTGCTGTGACCATAACGATGCAGCTCTGACTTATATCAATGCAGCCATCTTTCCTAGACATAGGCCCTAGATACACTGAGTGTCATCACATTGGACGAGAGTGAAAGGCTGGTTGCCCTCCACCTCTTCACTTCCAACTCAGACATGCTGGAAGTTTGTCAGAATCAGAGAACAAAATCACACTTAGGGTGCTGAATATACAAGTGGAAGTGTTCCATCTGCAGTTGTAAATCTCCCAGTTTAATGAGGAAGAGAAAGAAATTGAAGTGATACAGGTGTAGAACACACTTGAGAAATTTAATTTTAGCCCAAAGTTTATATCTTGAATTAAACTGATATATCGTACATTTTTGGCTTCTGTGCTTAACAATAGTCAAGAGATCCCCCTTTTCCAAGGTACTAGTCAGGGCTGTCCTTTAAGTCACTTACTACTTGATATTGCCTTGGAGCCCTTGGCAATCGCTCTTCATGATTCACCCAATACATTTGGCATTATTCGTGGGAATGGGATGCATAAGGTATCACTATATGCAGATGACCTGTTACTATATATCTCTAACCCAGAGAAATCCATCCCTGCAATAATATCACTACTTGCTCAGTTTAATAGTTTTACTGGTTTTAAAATGAGTCTTAATAAGAGTGAGCTTTTCCCATTAAATATGCAAGTTCAAATCTACAGACAATCTCCATTCAGACTGGTTACTGATTACTTATTTGGGTGTTAAAATCACTAAGGAGCATAAGGATCTATTTCAAGTTAACTTTTTACCCTTAATTGATCATGTTAAACAACTGCTTACTAAATGGTCCTGTTGTCCTTATCGTTGATTAGTAGAATTAATGCTATTAAGATGATTATTTACCTAAATTTCTGTATCTATTTCAGGTGGTACCAATTTTCATTTCTAAATCCTTTTTTGATATTATTGATTCTAAAATTTCTTCATATATATGGCAGAAGAAAAATCCTAGGTTACATAAGAAATATTTACAGAAATCAAAAAAGGATGGTGGTTTGGCAATGCTGAACTTAAGATTCTATTATTGGGAAATTAATATTCGATATTTAACATTCTGGACACAAGATCCAGGTGAAATTCAATGTCCACGATGGATGAACCTCGAGCATGATTCTGTACAGGGGTTCTCATTAGTTTCTATTTTAGGGGCCTCGCTTCCCTTTATGCTTAACAAACTGAATAAACAAATGACTAATCCAATAACTAAACAAACAATACAGATATGGTTTCAATTTCGTAAATTTTTTGGATTGAATAAATTTATCCTATCAAGTCCTATTATATCTAATTTTTTCTTCTAACCATCCAGAACTGATCAAGCTTTTCTTTTATGTAAAACGAAGGAAATAACATGTTTTCGTGAATTATTAATGGATAACTGTCTCATGTCTTTTGAACAGTTGGCTAATAAATATAATTTGCCTAGATCACAGTTTTTTAGTTATTTACAGATTAGAAACTTTTTGAACATTATTTTACCTACTTTTCCAATATCACATCAAACTGAAATTACAGAAAAAAATTTAGGTTTAAACCCCTATCAGAAAAGTTTAATAGCAATTATTTATGATCTGATTATGAAAATACGTCTAGGTACATCTGATAAAATTAAGAATGAATGGGAAAGAGAACTTCAGGTATCTTTCAGGTAGTTGAAAATTCTGCAACTAGCTAACACTTCTTCAATGTGTGCTAGACACGCTGTGATACAATTTAAGGTAGTTGATAGGGCGCATATGTCCAAGGATAAGTTAGCTCATTTTTATTGTCATATAAATCCTGTCAGTGACAGATATAAATCTGAGGTAGCTTCCTTGACACACATGCTCTTTTGGAAAAATATTGGAAAGATATTTTTGATATTATTTCAGCAGTTTTGCATATTGATTTACAACCTTATCCTATTACTGCAATTTTTGGATTAACTAGTGATGGACTCTAGTCAATTATCCCCTTTAGCTTGCCGTTTGATTGCATTTGTTACATTAAAGGCAGAAGATCCATTTTATTTAAATTGAAAGATTCTAATCCCCCTGCTACATTTCAATGGGTTTCCCAAACTATAACATGTTCAGACTTAGAAAAAATTAGGAGTGGCACTGTTGACCCTTTGGTAAAATTTGAAGAAACTTGGAGGCCATTTATTCAACATTTTCATATAATGTGAGCTGACCTTTTCTGAATCCTTCTCAATAACTTTTTGTTTATGTATAGAGGTGCGGAGTTAATGACAAATCATGATTTTAAGTGATGAAACATGGCAGCCCAGCATTTGTTTTGTTTTTATTTTGTGTTTTTTTTTAGTTTAGGGGTTAGGGTTTTTTTTTTCTCTCTTTTTTCATGTTTAGTTACTAAGAGATTGGGAGGCTTAGCTTACACGTTACTCGGGGTCTGTTTCTGCATACATTAATTGTTATTAATGTAATCCCCATCTCTTTGTATCACTATCATTATTATGTTTAACTACTCAAAAAGCAATAAAAAATATTGAGAAAGAAAGATACAGGTGCAGGTGCTTCAATGGCAAAGTTCAGCTTCTTGTTTTGCACCAATAAGTATTTTTGTATGAAACATGTCACAAGGAACAATTCTACATTCAGAATATACTTTGCCAGATTACAGTTTGGATTCAATGTAATTAAACACTACAGAGGTAAAAGTGAAAGAGACAACTTGAAACTAAACTTATCAAGGAAAAGTTGTAAACTGTAAACATACAGAATGCATGGTGTTACAGCGGCCTGACCTTTGATGGTGTAAAGCAATACTACAACCACCAGTAAAGAAAACATCTTCATTTGTCTGAGGGAAAGCAGAGATCTGTTCTGATGGGAAAGGCTTCACTTCAAACACGGCTGACCAGGGTCCTGATGAATGGCATAATTAGGGCTGTGTTTAGGGAATTAAACTAAATAGTATGGGCTGGCTTCAGCAGGTTGAAAAAGTATGACTAAAGTAAAAGGGAAGGAGAGTATGGGAGAGATTACTGAAACCTACAGAATAGAAAATAAGACAGAAATTTTGAATAGAGGTAAGAATTTAACTTCAGGCAACATGGAGACAACTTTGAGAAGGGTAGTGAATACAGGACTGAAGGTCTTAGATTTGAATGCATGTAGTATACAAAGCAAGGTAGATAAGACCATAAGACATAGGAGCAAAAGAAGACCATTTGGCCCATCGAGTCTGTTCAGAAATACCATCATGGCTGGTTTATTATTCCTCTTAACCCCATCCTCCTGCCTTTTCTCTGCAATCTTTGATGCCTTACTAATCAAGAACTGCAATGAAGTCCACAAATTCATCACCATCTGGTGAAAGAAATGTTTTGTCCCTGGATCCATACAATTTAAGGAAACTTGGGCTAAATTTACCAACCATGATAATGAAAATCTCTAGCAGTGCGGCTTTTTCCAGTTCACTTAAACTGACACAGAGTAAACTGACTCCAACTTTTTCCTAGATATTCAGTGACCCAAATCCATCAGTCATTTTGGATAAAAATATGGGTTGGGGGAAGGAGGTGCAGGGATTTATTTGGCAAGTAAATATTGTATTGCCATTTGTAAGAGTTGAGTTCTAACAACTTTCAAAATTCAGAGACTTTGTTTCATTGATACATTTAAATCTCTTATCGTTTGCCAAAAATCAGACAGCATGCAGCAGCAGTTCTCTGTGTAGTATTGGTGACTTTCCCCAAGCCATTAGGCTGATCAACACCTCCACCCATTAGCCCACCCACCAGTACTTATCATTAAATCCTCTACAATCTCTTCAGCTGCCTCTTTCAGAACTTTAGGATGTATTCCATCTAGCCCAGGTGACGTATCTACTTTCAGTTCTTTCAGGTTCCCAAGCACTTTCTCCTTAGTTACCACACTCACTTCGGCCCCTGACACTCAAATTTCTGGCATGCTGCTTATATCTTTCACAGTGAAGATTGACACAAAAAATTCTTAACAAGTTCATTTGCCATTTCTTTGTCCGTCAGTACTATCTCTCCAGCATTTTCCAGTAGTCTGATATTCACTCTTGCCTCTCTTTTACTATTAAATATCTCAATAAAAAACTTTTGGTATCCTCTTCGACAGCTTACCTTCATATTTTATTTTTCTCTCCTTGTAGATTTTAGAGTCACCTTCTGTTGGCCTTTCAAAACTTCCCAATCCTCTAATTACCTGCTAATTTTTGCTACATTATATGCCCTCTCTTTTGCTTTTGACTTTACTTGTCACTCATAGTTCCTTCATCCTCTCTTTAAGAATACTTCTTCAGCTTTGGGATATATTTATCTGCACCTTTGGAAATACGCCCAGAAACTCCAGCATTGCTGTTCTGCTGCCAACCCTGCTACAGTCCCCTTCCAATTTACTTCAGCCAGCTCTTCTCTTATGCTTCTGTAAGTCCTTTACTCCACTGTAATACTGATACATCTGACTTCTTTCTTTTCCCTCGCAAACTGCAGGGTGAATTTTACCATATTATGATCACTACTTCCTAAAGATTCCTTTACCTTAAGCTCCCTAATCAAATCTGGTTCATTACATAACACCCAATCCAGAATTGTCATTCCCCTAGTGGGCTCAACCATAAGTTGCTCTAAAAGGCTATTTCATAGGCATTCTACAAATTTTCTCTCTTAGAAGCCAGCACCAACCCAATTTTCCCAATCTACCTGCATATTGAAATCCCCCATGACTATTGTAACATTACCATTATTAAATGCCTTTTCTATCTTCCATTATAATTTATATCCCACATCCTGGCTACTGTTCAGAGGCCTGTATGTAACTCCTATCTGGGTCTTCTTACCCTTGCTGTTTCTTACCTCTACGCACAAGGATTCTACATCTTCCAATCCTAAGTCACCTCTTCATAAGGATTTGATTTAATTTTTTACCAACAAAGCCACCCCACCCCTCTGCATACTTGTCTGTCCTTTTGTTACAATGTTGAGATCCCAACTATGATCTTTTTTTAGCCATGACACAGTGATGCCCACATCACATCTGCCATTCTTTAACTCTGCTACAAGATCACCTACCTTATTCCATATACTGCATGCATTCAAATATAACACCTTCAGTCTTGTATTCATCACCCTTTTTGATTTTGCCCCATGTTACACTTCAGTCTATTCCTGTCACGATTTCGTAACGTACCAGCAGCAAGAGATTATTCACTGAGTTGGGTTTTAATGTTAAAACCACTATCTTTATTAGTATTTATTTATAATATAGCAACTTAAACAACATAAACAAAAGTTAACAGTGTTTTGTGTGTGTGTGTGTGTGTGTGCGTGTGTGCGTGCGTGTGTGTGTGTGTGTGTGTGTGTGTGTGTGTGTGTGTGCGTGTGTGGTGTGTGTGTGTGTAGCTTCCAATCTATCAAGCTTAGTGATGCACCATCAATAACTCTCGGAGACGGGAGGCGAACGATAGGCTTTTATTAGCAGCAAAAGGGGCCACAACATCTTGGAGACTAAGGGAGGAGCAGTGCCTCCAATCGCCTTTATAAAGGGGTCTGTGGGAGGAGCCACAGGAGCAGTCAATAGAGAGGCGTGTCCAGAGAGCAGTCAGCACAGGGGTGTGTCCAGACAGGTATACATAGTTTAGCACACTTAGGAACAGTTATTAAAGTCTTAAGATGGCAAGTTAATAAGATTCAGTAATCCAAGGAATAAATGATGGGAGAGAGATTTGTAATCCACATAGAAGTACGTAGAGAGAGGGTAATACGAAGAAATGCAGGTTCTGCGCTGGTAAAACAAAATAACAGTCATCGCAGATCCTGTCCATTGAGTCGTTCCAAAATCCACTTAGAAATATCACCAGGTGACAGTCACAGGAATATCATCTTCAAGTGATTACCACAGAACACCCCGATTCCAGGTAAGGGCCAACAGAATGATACCTCCAATAAATCCACACGTATGGATCATACAAAATGACAGTCAAACATCTGTTGTGCACTGCTCAACCTGCTCAACTCAACCTTTTGGGCCTGGGAAAGTATGGAACTCTCAGTCTTACAATGACAGCAACAAACCGAAGTTCCAGCAGCTTTTCCAGTCTCTCTCTCTCTCCCTCTCCCTCTCTCTCCATATGTCTTTAAGTCTGCAGCAGGCAGTGACTATGACATCATAGACCCGCCTCACTCAGGTGCTTAAAGTAACACTCACAGTACAAGCCTGTGTCTCTCCTAACAATCCCACTGACTGCAATCATGCCCTATCATTTGCATGACCTTTCTCACAGTCTTATTGCACAATGCATCGACTTGCTTACCAAACACCCTCAGCCCTATTCCCATGGTTCCCAACTCGCTGTCAAATTAGGTTAAACGCTCACAAACAGCTCCAACAAACCTGCCCGTAAAGCTATTGGTCTCTCTCATATATGAGATGAGCTCATATTTCAGTTAGAAATTGGCAGAGGTGATGTCATGGGCAACATAGAGTTGTAGATGAATGAAAATCACAGCTGGGAATTAAACATTCAAAGATACACACCCTATTAAAAAGACAGGCACACACACAAAGATGGTGGGTAATTCTTTTACAACAGACAATAGACAGTAGGTGCAGGAGTAGGCCATTTGGCCCTTCTAGCCAGCACCGCCATTCACTGTGATCATGGCTGATCATACACAATCAGTACCCCGATCCTGCCCTCTCCCCATATCCCTTGACCCCGCTATCTATAAGAGCTCTATCTAACTCTCTCTTGAATGCATCCAGAGATTTGGCCTCCACTGCCTTCTGGGGCAGAGCATTCCACATATCCACCACTCTCTGTATGAAAAAGTTTTTTCGCATCTCTGTTCTAAATGGTCTACCCCTTATTCTTAAGCTGTGGCCTCTAGTTCTGGACTCACCCATCAGCGGGAACATGCTTCCGGCCTCCAGCATGTCCAATCCCTTAATAATCATATATGTCTCAATCAGATCCCCTCTCATCCTTCTAAATTCCAGTGTATACAAACCCAGTCGCTCCAATCTTTCAACATATGACAGTCCCGCCATTCCGGGAATTAACCTTGTGAACCTACGCTGCACTCCCTCAATATCAAGAATGTCCTTCCTCAAATTTGGAGACCAAAACTGCACACAATACTCCAGGTGGGGTCTCACCAGGGCCCTGTACAGCTGCAGAAGGACCTCTTTACTCCTATACTCAATTCCTCTTGTTATAAAATCCAGCATGCCATTAGCTTTCTTCTCTGCCTGCTGTACCTACATGCTTGTTTTCATTGACTGATGTACAAGAAGACCTAGATCTCGTACTTCCCCTTTTCCTAACTTGACTCCATTTAGATAGTAATCTGCCTTCCTGTTCTTGCCACCAAAGTGGATAACCTCACATTTATCCACATTAAACTGCATCTGCCATACATGTGCCCACTCACCCAACCTGTCCAAGTCACCCTGCATTCTCATAACATCTTCCTGACATTTCACACTGCCACCCAGCTTTGTGTCATCAGTAAATTTGCTAATGTTACTTTTAATCCTTTCACCTAAATCTTTAATGTATATTGTAAACAGTTGCGGTCCCAGCACTGAACCTTGCGGTACCCCACTGGTCACAGCCTACCATTCCGAAAGGGACCCGTTAATCGCTATTCTTTGTTTCCTGTCAGCTAGCCAATTTTCAATCCATGTCAGTACTCTGCCCCCAATACCATGTGCCCTAATTTTGCCCACTAATCTCCTATGTGGGACTTTATCCAAAGCTTTCTGGAAGTCCAGGTACACTACATCCACTGGCTCTCCCTTGTCCATTTTCATAGTTACATCCTCAAAAAACTCCAGAAGATTAGTCAAGCATGATTTTCCCTTCATAAATCCATGCTGACTCGGACTGATCCTTCTACTGCTATCCAAATGTGTCGTACTTTCCTCTTTTATAATTGACTCCAGCATCTTTCCCACCACTGACGTCAGGCTAACTGGTCTATAATTCCCTGTTTTCTCTCTCCCTCCTTTCATGAAAAGTGGGACAACGTTAGCCACCCTCCAATCAGCAGGAACTGTTCCTGAATCTATAGAACATTGAAAAATTATTACCAATGCGTCCACGATTTCTAGAGCCACCTCTTTAAGTACCCTGGGATGCAGACCATCAGGTCCCGGGGACGTATCAGCCTTCAGACTCAACAGTCTATCCAACACTGTTTCTTGCCTAATATAAATTTCCTTCAGTTCATCCTTTACCCTAGTTCCTTTGGCCACTATTACATCTGGGAGACTGTTTGTGTCTTCCCTAGTGAAGACAGATCCAAAGTACCTGTACCTTTTGGTAAAAACATGCAATCAAATCCTTAGCAAGAAATGATAAGGATCAAATGATGTAGAATCATTGTAAATGGAGTTAAATTGAGGGAGTAAGAAGTCCCTGGCAGGAGTTTGTATAGGCCTTCAAAGAGTACCCAACATGTGAGGAGTAAGTTACGTCAGGAGATAGAAAGGAATGGCTGTGTTATAGTGGCCATAGAGGAATTCAATGTGCAGATCGATTTTGAAAATGAGGATTGTGTAGATGCCAAGAGAAGGAAATTGTAGTTGCCTTCTTAGCGCAGCCTGTGGTCAAGCCCACTGGGGAAAAAGCATTTCTGTTTTTTATATTGTGCAGATTTGACTAGGAAGCTTATGGTAAAGAAACCTGTAGGAGGCTATGATCATAATATATTAGAATTCACCCTGCAGTTTGAAAAGAAGAAGCTAAACCTGGATGTATCAGTATTGCAGTTAAGTAAAGGTAACTGCAAAAGTAAGAGAGAGGAGCTGGCCAGGGTTGATCAGAAGAGATCTTAGCAGGGAGCATAGAAGAGCAGCAATGGCACGAGTTTCTGGAGTGATCATGGAACAGATATTTCCAGTAGTGAGAGAGTTAAGGATCAGAGGGCACAGCCTCAGAATAGAAGGACATTCCTTTAGAATAGAGATCAGCGTAATTTCTTTAGCCAGTGGGTAGTGGATCTATGGAATTAAGTGCCACAGATATCTGTGGAGGCCAAGTCATTTGGTATATTTGAAGGAAATGCCGATAGTTTGTTAATTAGTAAGAGTGTCAAAGGTTATGGGAGAAGGCAGGATAATGGGGATGATAGGGAAAAATGAACCAGTCACGATTGAATGGCAGTTCAGACTCAGTGGGCCAAATCGCCTGATTCTTCTCCTATGTATCATGGTCCTATGGGCTTATAAAAGGCATATTGCTCCACCAGAGCCATTACAAATAGTATTGGTATGAGTTACAACATGCTGGGAAATTACCCCCTGTGCAGAACTGGCAGCATTTCTTTGAGTAGGTGTCTCCAAGTTCTCGATCCCTGTGCACACACAGAAATCTGGAATGGAAGCCTGCACTTTGCCAGTGGCTTCCCAGCTGTACTTTAACATTAGATTTGACTGAATCTGATGACAAAGCTCATAATGACAGTTTTTACACTGGGAACTTGATGTAGGCTCAATCTAGCACAGGAAAAGAAGTCTATTCATGCTAATGGAAAGGAATGCCTGTGAGTGACATGGGTAAACTTTAGGGCAGTGACCTGGAGCAACAGGGTTAAAAAAAATGATGATGAGTCTTTTGGGAAGGATCACTCTTTGTGACTCTCTTCTCTGGGAGGAGTCACAAAATGTGTATAACAACTCTGCAGAATATCTCACAGAACAATCTTGATTTGTATTGATACCCATAATTTCTTTGTTAGTATTTGATACTATTAACAATTACTAAATACTAACAATTCTTTGTTAGCATTGATACCCATAATTTGTTAGTATTTCTTTGTATAGGGCTTATCCAAGTAATGAATGATATGACCATACTTCCATTGATTTTTACTTTATCAATAATGCAGATGCTTAAATATCTTACCACCAATTCTAATGAAATCCTATTCACTCTCCTCTTCATTTTAGCCCATTGTCTTACTCAATATGGAACAAAGGTAAATTCTAGCAATCTTGTTGAAGATTACCGCTATCTGTTTCAAAAAATGTGCATCAAAATCAAGGGAAACATTGGCATTTGGGAGTGCTTACTGAGATAATTAATGAGAAGCAGTAAATGACCACATTAAGCTGGCTCTGAGCTCAACATAAAGGGGATCTATCGCTGGATTTATGATTGATCTGTTTTCTGGTTAGTTAATTTGCAAACGAAAATTAAGCCTAATGATCATATTTAATGTATTATACCTAAAGCCCTGAAATACACATGTGAAACCTTCAGAATAGGTTAATTTACATGATCATTGTTCATTGAAATTATTCATAGTAGGATACTACTACCTTGTAAATAGCTTTTCCTAGCATAAGAAAGTCCACTTCATAATTAAATCAAACTGCATACATCAGTAGTTATAATTAGCACAGCTCACTAATGCATTAAACATGATCAATTTACAATTCTTACCAAGCAAAGAAAAACCAAATTATAGCTGCTTTTAGCACAAATTACCAATTCTGCCAATTAAAAAAAACAAGTATTAACTGTAATAGTGAGTAATTTTGAGCCCATTTCTAAAGAAGTATATGCAGGCCCTGGAGAGGATCTAGAGGAGGTTCACAGGAATGATCCCCAGAATGAATAGCTTAACATATAGGGATGTTTGATGTCTCAGAGTCTATATTCATTGGAGCTCAGAAGGATGAAAGAAGATCTTATTGAAACCTGTTGGATATTGGAAGGGCTGCATATAGTGAACATGGAGAGTCCAGATTGGGCACAGGATCAACTTAAGGGACCAGTTCTTAAAACCTGATATGAGGAGGAATTTTTTTCAGCCAGAGGGTGGTGAATCCGTGGAAATTGCTGCTACAGAGGGCTGTGCAGGTCAAGTCATTGAGCGTATTTAAGGCAGAGATTGATAGATTCTTGATTGGTCAGGGGATTAAGGGGAGAGAAGGTGAGATAATAGGGTTGAAAAAAAGATCAGATTGACTGAACAGTGAAGCAAACTCAATAGGTTGAATGACTCAATTATGCACCTATGTCTTACAGACTAATAACTAAATGCATTAATCTGATGTTAAACTACTGATGACCTGAAGTTCATTGGAAATAACTGGAAACTTTCATGGTGATTCAATTATATCATGTTTCTACCTTTCTTCTTACATCCAGACTTTAAATCTGGGCTCTTTTTTTATTCTGTAGAAGTACTTTTAGTGTTAAATTGTTGTGGAATTCAGTGCAAAAACAACAAAACCATTTTATGATCCTTTGGATAGGATCTAGAAATTGAGAGCTTCCAACTGTTTAATAATGGCTGATTATATGAGGCATCCCTATCAGGAATAAACCTTAAGGAGTGTAAGGGGAGTTGCTGGGAGAAAATCTGAAATTTCTGACGGGAAATAGAGTCAGGAGGCGCTAATAAAACAGGGCAGGGTACTGCTGTTTAGGGAATGTTGTTTTATGTTAATTGGCTATTGTTTCTCTTATATAAGAAGAGTGACTAAATGGACAGTATGGAGTATTCCAGGAAGATCCACCGTTTCACAGCTCCATGAATCCTGGTTTGATTCTGCACATTTCGATTGCCCACACAGAGTTTTCATAATCTCCTTGTGACTACATGTGTTGCCTTGGTTTTCCAGTTTGCTTCTCTGTCCCAAAGATATGCTGGTTGCCAGATTGTTTATGAACTGGATGATGGAATTGATGGATTTGTGGACAAGTTTGTGGATGATAAAAAGATAGCTGGAGAGACAGGTACTGTTGAGAATGCAGCGAGTCTGCAGAAGGACCTACACAGATTAGGAGAACGGGCAAATAAGAGGCAAATAGAATACAGTATATGGTCATGCACTTTGGTATAAGGAATAAAGGCAGAAATCGGAGGTACAAAGGGGCTAAGGAGCGCTGGTGCAGGATTCCCTAAAGGATTAACTTGCAGGTAGAGTCAGTAGTAAGAAAGCCAAATGCAATATTAGCATTCAGTTCCAGCTTACTAGAAAATAACAGCAAGGATATAATGCCAAAGCTTTATAAGGCATTGGTCAGACCACATTTGGAATGAGCTATTTTGGGTCCCATATCTAAAGAAGGGTGTGCTGGCATTGAAGAGGGTCCAGAGGAAGTTTATGAGAATGATCTCGGTAATGAAAAGATTTAATATAGGAGAAGCATTTGATGGCTCTGGTCGTGAAGTCTATAAAGAATGAGGGGGTAGCTCATTGAAGCCTATGAATATTGAAACACCTAGATAGAGTGGACATGTGAGGGTGTTTCCAGTAGTAGGAGAGTCAAGGAACAGAAGGCACAGTCTCAAATTAGAAGAACATTCCTTTAGAACAGAGAAGAAGAAGAATGTCTGCAGCCCGATGGTGGTGAATCTATGGAACTCATTGCCACGTATGACTGTAAAGGCTGTCATTGGGTGGAAGTTGATAGCGTCTTAATTAGTAAGAGCTTCAAGAGTTATGGAAAGAAGGCAGGAGAATGTGGTTGAACGGGAAAATAAATCAGCCATGATTGAATGGTACAGCAGACATGACAATAGACAATAGGTGCAGGAGTAGGCCATTTGGCCCTTCGAGCCAGCACTGCCATTCACTGTGATCATGGCTGATCATTCACAATCAATACCCCGTTCTTGCCTTCTCCCCATATCCCTTGTCTCTGCTAGCTTTAAGAGCACTATCTAACACTTTCTTGAAAGCATCCAGAGAATTGGCCTCCATGCCTTCTGAGGCAGAGCATTCCATAGATCCACAATTCTCTGGGTGAAAAAGTTTTTCCTCAACTCTGTTCTAAATGGCCTAACCCTTATTCTTAAACTGTGGCCTCTGGTTCTGGAGTACCCCAACATCAGGAAAATGTTTCCTGCCTCTAGCGTGTCTGATCCCGTAATAATCTTATATGTTTCAATCAGATCCCCTCTCATCCTTCTAAATTCCAGTGTATACAAGCCCAGTTGCTCCAATCTTTCAACATATGACAGTCCCGCCATCACATCCCGCCAACATTCAACATATGTTGCACTCCTCAATAGCGAGAATGTCCTTCCTCAAATTTGGAGACCAAAACTGAACACAATACTCCAGGTGTGGTCTCACCAGGGCCCTGTACAACTGTAGAAGGACCTCTTTGCTCCTGTACTCAACTTCCCTTTTTATGAAGGCCAACATGCCATTAGCTTTCTTCACTGCCTGCTGTACAGGCAGAATTTTGCTCCTACGTGTCATGGTGTTACGGTCAAAAATATTATTTTCACTACATTTTGTGTAATACTCACAAAGTAAACTGTAAAATAATCACATGGTATAGATGGAATAGTTAGTGAGGTGTATAAAATCACAGGGTATAGTTTTAAGGTAAGGGGTACAGGGAATCTGGGCAGGAATTGTTTTCACCCATGGAGCAATTGAAATATGGAACATACTGGCAAAGAAAAAACTTACAGAATACTGAGACAGGCTAGGCTTTGGACTAATACTGGTAAATGGCACTAGTATAGATAAATACTTAACACTTAGCATGGGCATGATGGGCTGAAGGGCTGTATGATTCTATGACGACATTATATTCCATTTGTCAGATATCTAGACTACATACATCACCTTAATGCCCTTCTGTGTCCTCTGCACAGCCAACACATTACACAGTTTTGTGTAATTAGCCAGTCTGGATTCTTTCATCCAAAATATTGTCGCGATCAGGAAAAACACCAATCTCAGTGAATCCCCAAGAATTACTGCCTCCCAAACTGAAATTGATTCTTTTAGTTTGTACTTTCTCTTTTCTACATGTTAGTCAATATTCAGTCCAAGTTAAAACCAGGTTTCCAATATTTGTTTAATAATCTTTTGTGTGGTACCTTAAGAAAGATCTTCTGGAAGTCCAAATACACCAAATCAATTAGTCATCCCTTATTACTAAACAAAAAAAAAGATTTTTCAAGCATGTTTTCCCTTTCAGAAATCCATGATAACTCCACCCAATTTTATTAATTTTTCCATGGTTTGTTTTCTTACTTTTCTGTTGTTAAGTGCCTTGCTCAAGGACACAAACACGCTGCCTCAGCTGAGGCTCAAACCAGTGACCTTCAGGTTACTAGTCTGATGCCTTGCCCACTAGGCCACGCGCCAAAGTATGCACAAATTACCATACACTACTCTGAGATCCATCCTCTTGCAGGCATTCACAGCAGATACAAAGATTCAACAGAATCAATGAAAAACCACAAGCAAAAAGACTGGCAAGCAATCTATGTGCAAAAGAAGACAAACTATTTAACCCAGCCTAATCACAAGACAATTTATATTGACCAATTAACCTACTAACTAGTATGTCTATGGAATGTGGGAGGAAACCAGAGCACCTGGATGAAACCCACACAGTCACAGGGACAGTGTATAAACTCCTTTCAGGCAGCTGCGTGAATCAAACCTGTGTTGCCTGTACTGTACTGGGAATCGGTGGGTTTATAAAAGATGTTGGTCAACAGCTTTTCGCCAAAGATGGAGACAGAGAGAGATCGTGGTGGCGGGGGGGGGGGGGGGGTTGTGTCAAAGATGAACCAAGTGGAACTTAGAGGCAAACTTGATGAAAGTGAAGAGCTCAGCATGGGTGCATGAAGCAGCACCAATGCAGGAAGAGTTGGGCCTGGAACATGGATTATTCTATATGGGCAATGAAGAGGCAGGCATAGCCGGGGCCCATGCGAGTGCCCATGGCTACCATTTGAGTCTGGAGAAAGTGGGAGTAGTCAAAGGAAAGGTTGTTGAGGCTGAGGCCAGTTCTGCCAGATGAAGGAGGGTGGTGGTTGAGGGGAACTAGTTGGTTCTTCTTTTGAGAAAGAAGTGGAGAGCTTTGAGGCCTTTTTGAAGGGGGAGGACATCCGTGGTGAAATTGAGGTGGCCTGGGCCAGGAAATTGAAAATTACTGAGATTAAAAGGATGGGAAGTGTTGCAGATGTAGGTAGGAAGGAACTGAACCAAAGGAGAATAGAATGGAGTCGAAGTATGAGTGTTCACAGGAGTAGGAGCAGACAGAGACAGTCAGCCCACCTGGACAGTCAAGTTTGTGGGTTGTTTTCTGTTATTTTGAAGTTTAAAAATAATATTAACTAAATGAGAAGACTGCTATTAACTGTTAATTGTTGTACCAAAATTATATTTTGAAATCGTCATTTTAAATTGTAGTATGTTGGAATATATAACAGGAAATTATTATCTTCATATATCCAACAGATTTATGGACAAAATAAGACAATAGATATTATGCCAGGAAGCAAAATGTAATTGTTTTGGAACCATTTGGCTAGAACACTGAATCTACCACTTTAACCATCCTACGTGATAGTAATGTTACAATTATACATCCTTAGTGGCTTTCTTAAGTATATTGCAACACCCGAAACAATATTCAAAATGCTTTTCAGAACCAAACAACTACATAATATAATCTCCTGCTCCAACTCATTTTATTATAAATTAAATTATACTTCTTTAACAATTACTTCTTCATGAAAAGGAAATATATCAGTTTATCTTTTCTTTGCAAACTTACATTATCTTACAACACATGCTTGTGTACAGACCTTCTGTAACACCAATGCTGTACTTGCTCACAACTCAACTTCTCTGAAAAGTTTAGAATTTGTATAGCGCAAGTTTTCACAGGGCAACGATCAGATTAGTCAAGGCAAAAATATTACAGCAAGACAAAAGCCAAATTTGCAAAGCATTGGAAGATTTGTCTTAAAACAAAAAATGCTTTGTAGCTTCGGTGAGGAAGAGACATAGTTAGCATTCCAAGTCAGTGTAAGGTATCAACTGCAAGTGCTAACTTTATTTTACACTGACACTGAAGCTGTCTAAATTGCTGAAAACTTTTAGCACTTGATTTTAAATGATTTCCTGAAATAGCAATATTGTCTTATTCTGCCTTCTTTCCCATTTCTTTCCAGTCCTGATGAAGGAACTTGGCTTAAAACATTGATTCTATTCCTTTCTATAGATGCTGTTTGACCTGCGGAGTGTTAGTTTATGCCCCCACATTATGCCAGTTTGATCCTCTAAAATTCACACACCAGTATAAACAGAACTGAAATATGGAATAGTAAATTACTTTTACAGAATTTATGTGAGAAAGAAATGATTAATCAACTCAAAATGCAAAAAGAAGTAACATATTGTTATCAATTCTTGTTAAGGTTCACAGAAAATTGCATAACAGTTTTCTAGGAAGGCATATTGTAATGGTGTACTGTACTTTACTTTTGTATTGCAGGAATTACACTTATTTGAAGGATAAGATTTATTTATTATATTAGGAAGTACGTAAGCTGTCATATCATATACTCTGGATTCATCCACTGGTGCATTTAATGCAAACTCCTGAATGAAGACATGCTTAAACAAGCTAAGTATGATACAACAATATTGTATACCTTTTATTTTTATTACAACCTTGGTATTGAAAGTAGCTCAAAATGATTCACTGTTTTGCAAATTTTCTGTGAACCTTAATAAAATCTGCTAACAATATGTTGCTTCTTTTGCATTTTGAGTTGATTAATCATTTCTTTCTCACATATATTCTGGTCCTCTGACCTTCAATACAGGAGCCCCTCCTGTACTCCAGGGACTGTGTTGCCACACACAGCTCCAATCTGCTGATCAAATTTGCAGATGGCATGACCTTGATAGGCTTTATTTCCAACAATAATGAGACAATCTACAGAGGAGAGGTCAACGCCCTGACTCAGTGGAGCCAAGTAAACAACCCTTCCTTCAGTGTTGAAAAAACAAGAGTTAATGGTGGATTACAGGAGGAACCGAGACAGGTTAGCCTCTATTGACATCAATGGAAAATATTCTTAGAGATAGGATCTATGGGCATTTAGAGAATCATGGTCTGATCAGGGACAGTCAGCGTGGCTTTGTGAAGGGCAGATCTTGTCTAACAAGCCTGATAGAATTCTTTGAGGAGGTGACCAGGCATATAGATGAGGGTAGTGCAGTGGATGTGATCTACATGGATTTTAGTAAGGCATTTGACAAGGTTCCACACGGTAGGCTTATTCAGAAAGTCAGAAGGCATGGGATCCAGGGAAGTTTGGCCAGGGGGATTCAGAATTGGCTTGCCTGCAGAAGGCAGAGGGTCGTGGTGGAGGGAGTACATTCAGATTGGAGGGTTGTGACTAGTGGTGTCCCACAAGGATCCGTTCTGGGACCTCTACTTTTCATGATTTTTATTAACGACCTGGATGTGGGGGTAGAAGGGTGGGTTGGCAAGATTGCAGATGACACAAAGGTTATAGTGTTGTGGATAGTGTAGAGGATTGTTGAAAATTTCAGAGAGACATTGATAGGATGCAGAAGTGGGCTGAGAAGTGGCAGATGGAGTTCAAACTGGAAAAGGACAAACTCCAAGGCAGAGTACAAAGCAAATGGCTGGATACTTGGTAGTGTGGAGGAGCAGAGGGATCTGGGGGTACATGTCCACAGAACCCTGAAAGTTGCCTCACAGGTAGATAGGGTAGTTAAGAAAGCTTATGGGGTGTTAGCTTTCATAAGTCGAGGGATAGAGTTTAAGAGATGAGATGTAATGAAGCAGCTCTATAAAACTCTGGTTAGGCCACACTTGGAGTACTGTGTCCAGTTCTGGTTGCCTCTCTGTAGGAAGGATGTGGAAGCACTGGAAAGGGTACAGAGGAGATTTACCAGGATGCTGCCTGGTTTAGAGAGTATGGATTATGATCAGAGATTAAGGGAGCTAGGGCTTTACTCTTTGGAGAGAAGGAGGATGAGAGGAGACGTGATAGAGGTGTATAAGATATTAAGAGGAATAGACAGAGTGGACAACCAGCACCTCTTCCCCAGGGCACCACTGCTCAGTATAAGAGGACATGGCTTTAAGGTAAGGGGAGGGAAGTTCAAGGGGGATATGAGGGGAAGGATTTTCACTCAGAGAGTGGTTGGTGTGTGGAATGCACTGCCTGAGTCAGTAGTGGAGGCAGATACACTAGTGAAGTTTAAGAGACTACGAGACAGGTATATGGAGGAAATTAAGGTGGGGGTTATATGGGATGCAGGGTTTGAGGGTTGACACAACAATGTGGGCTGAAGGGCCTGTAATGTGCTGTACTATTCTATGTCTTATGTTCTATACCAGCTGTGTGGTGAAAAAAGCTTAACAGTACTTCTTTCACGCACTTCTTTCACCTCAGACAGCTGAAGAGGTTCCGCATGAGTCTCCAAATCCTCACGACTTTCTACAGGGGCACTATCGAGATCATTCTGACTGGCTGTGTCATCTCATGGTTACAGAAACTGTACTACCCTCAATTGCAGGGCACGGCAGAGAGTACGGCGGATAAGCCTGTGCATCTGTGGATGTGAACTTTCCTCTATTCAAGGTATTTACAGCAGGTGCATAAAAAAAGCTTGGAGGATCATCAGGAACTCCAACCACCCCAATCACAAACTGTTTTAGCTGCATCCATTTGTCAAATGCTACCGTAGCATTAAGATGAGGACCAACAGGCTCTGGGACAGCTTCATTCACCAGGCCATCAGATTTATCAATACTCATTGATCTGATTACAAACCTAACTGTACATTGTATCTGGCTGTACATACATGTGTACAAAAGAATTATGTATACAATCTTAGTGTTTGGGCAATATCCTCCCCCATTTCCCTTCCTTATTGCCTGTACGTTCTGATGGAGATGCAACATTACTCCCTCATGTTGTGGGATGGGTGTAAGAAATAAAATAAATTCTAAATCTAAAATTCTGAAAAGAATGAGGGGAAGTGCTTTTCGGCACTTTCTCTGGCTGTAACCATCCAATCTGCCATCCTTTACCCACACACAAAATATCGAATTTGCAATGAGGTGAAAATGTAATGCTAATTGGATAAAAAGTTATGATGGGTGAAATGGCCTGTAATTCGTGCTTACTGACACTTAGCAGGAGATTTCTTACTCTGTTGGCACCCTTTGGAATTTTTTGTGAGAATATTTGCATCAACATGTTTCACACACATTAGGACATTTATATCATTGACTGGTGGAATTGTCTTAGTAACAAAGGTTCACTTGATGTTAAAAAGTATGTTTTATTTACTTTTTTGGCAACAGTTACCAGACCTTGGCTGTTTCATAAATGTCCAAATGAAGATGGCAATGGGTTCATGTTGATAGAAAACAATCTCTTTAAATAATTTGTCCACACTGTTAATTATTCATCTACCCTTACAGACACACTGTTGATGGAGAATGATAGCTTTCTGTCTTGATACCCGTATTCAACAAAATAACTATGCCACAAGCATTTCAGTATTGAACCATTAAGCACATTCCCTCTGAACTAAAATGGCAAGCACATTGGCCTGGAAACACCTAATTATTCAGTTCACTCTATCATCTCAGTTGGAAAAAAATTTATAGCATCAAGCTGATCAGATTCAAATTTCTCAAAATAGGTTCATGGCAAATCTATCTGTCAGTGATCATCCGGCAGTGAAAACTATCAGATGGTAGCAACCTATCTATAATTTGCACGTAGGTACAAATATTAGCACTGTGACTCAGAGGAACATTACTGCTCATGAGCAAAAAATAAGCTGCTGGAGGAGCTCAAAGGGTCAGGTAGTATCTGTGGAGGGAAATGGACAGTGGACAGTGAAGACCATTCATATGGACTGTTCATACTGTGCACAAGTCAGGAATTACAGTTATTTAAAGGGTAAAGTTTAATTTACTACATAGTGAAGTATGCAAGCTGTAATAATATAAACTCCTAGCTCATCACTGTGAATTCAAAAATCATACCAGAGTTTTGAGCTCTGATAATGAGAGAGCGTTGCATGTTGGAGGTGCTGCATTAAACAAATCATCTGGTCTGCTCCTTAGGAAAGATGTGAATGAACTCATGATAACATTTTAAAGAAGATCACCCTATTATTCATGTCAATGCACATATTGTGGCCATAGTCATATTGCTGTCTCTAGGACAGGATGTACATAGATTGGCTTCTGTGTTTGCTCTATCACAGAAAATGTATTGCAAGATGGTTTGATACATCCTGAAGAAGGAGCAGATTTATTCTTTCTTCCTTGGTAATGAACAGGCTGAAGTTAGTGATCAAGATGATAGGTATAAATGGACACTTGCTCGGCCATTCATTTGAAAATATATTTCAAACATGGTTGAGGAGAAAGTGCTGCAAATTTTGTATTATTTCACAAAATACTATAACATTCACTCTCCATTTTTGTGCTTAGTATATAATTATACAAGATGGTAGAATGTAATGGAAAGCATGATAATATTTTCCCATCTACTATTTAGTATGCTCTATATGCTCAGTGAAGATTAAAGAGAAACATAAACTGTTTTTTTAAAAAGGTAGCACTATTTTGTGGTGTACCAAACACTACTCCTGCAGAGAAACTGGCAAATTTATGGCATTTATTTATCTCAAGTTCAAATTTATTGTCATTCAACCATACACATGTATATAGCTAAATGAAACAATGTACCTCTGGCACCAAGATGCAAAACACAGTACATATATAACATACAGCACATAAAATAATGTTAACACAATAATATTAACAGATAATAAAATAAATATTCAGTAGATGTATGAGTTGGCATATGTGATATATGATGATATATACAGCAGTATAATGTTACTGCCACTGTCATAAGCAATGGATACCAGATGGTAGAAGGGTGTTCAGAAGTCTCACAATCTGGGGAAAGAAGCTGTTGCTCAGCTGAACATTGCTTGTTTTTATACTGCCAGTACCTTCTGCCTGATGGTAGGAGGTCAAAGATATGGGAAGGGTTCTTAACCATTTTGAAGGCTCGGCAAAAGCATATCTACACAATTACAAGGAGTATCAAATAAAACATAATTGATTTCTATACTTACAGGTTTAACTTCAGCCTTACATCTTGATATATGAAACATCCTCTGGAAAGAATGTTTTCATTGTGCTAAACCTACAAGGTTCTTGTAGAATAGCACATGTTGCAATTATTCTTGCTTGTGGTGGGGGTAAAACATTGGAGGATATAAGATCATACTAAATTCCAGTCTGCGCCTTCAACGAGTTTACAAGCCAGATGACATCACATTAATTTACTTCAGAACAAGCTCTTCCCTCTTTCTCAATGAATCAGATTTGTGATTTAGTTGCAGTATTATGTAAGTGTAATTTAAAGAGTAGTGGTATTTTTGATTTTAACCTAAAAGAGTGCTTTAACTTGAAACAGAGTAAGTGAAATATGACAGCATTTGACAACTGAAAACAGATATGACAGCAATCCTGGGTATCTTCCTACTAGTTTACTTTTTGCTGAGAGACAAATAAGAGCAAGAAGAAGCTACTTAATACTGGTCTGAAATTCTACTTGACTTCAATTTGATATCCCTAAATTATGTTACCCACCTAAAAACCAATCAATCTCAATCTTCAAATATTTAGCAGTTCAAAAATCTTTTGGGGAAGATATTTCCAGATTTGGATTCCCTTAAACAGAATATAAATCTTCCTGTTTTCCCTCTGAAATGCCCTGATCATATCCAGAGCATGGGGTGACCTTTTAGAGGGGTATAGAATCATGAAAAATATGGATAGGCTGAGTGTCTTTGACCCAGGGACAGGGAATCAAGAACTAGAGGACGTAGATTTACAGTGAGAGGAGCAGGTCTTAAAGGGGCTTTGAGGGGCAACATCTTTATGCAAATAGGGTGTGTGTGTGTGTGTGTGTGTGTGTGTGTGTGTGTGTGTGTGTGTGTGTGTGTGTGTGTGTGTGTGTGTGTGTGTGTGTGTGTGTGTGTGTGTGTGTGTGTGTGTGTGTGTGTGGAATGAGCTGCCAGAAGAAGTGGTTGAGGTAGGTACAATAACAATGTTTAAAAGACCTTTGAACAAGCATGTGGATAGGAAGGGTTTAGAGGGATATGGGTCAAACGTGGGCAAATGGGACTAGTTTAGATGGGCATCTTGGTTGGCTTGAATGAGTTGGGCAAAAATGTCTGCTTATGTGCTGTATTACTCTATCACTCTACATACCCTCGTACCTGATTTCCTCTACTCATGGAATTGTTCTCCCCATATCTAACCAATGGAGTCCTTCCAACATGATCACCTCTCATTATCCATTCTTACTCTGGTGATTTGGAAAAAAAGACCAATAAAGAAATCTAAAACACGAATGTCACATGAACAAAATGGATAAATGGTTAGTTAATCTGTTCAGGTGGCACTGGTTAATGAACATGGAGGTCAAGTCATGGGGTATATTTAAGGTAGAGGTTAATAGGAGGAGAGTAAGAGAGAAAAAAAGGAGAGAGGGGTTGGAAGAGAAACTGCAGAGAGTGAAGGAGAGATGCAAAAGGGAGAGAGAATAGAGAAAAACGAGAGAGAGAAAAAAAATAATATTGATAAAAAGAGGTGTGTTTAAATTTTTACTGCTGTCAATCACATGCACAATTGTTTATTAATTGATGACCTGCTGCACTCATCCTGATTTTGATTTTAGCATTCTACAAGGTATTTTCAAGGCAGCCACGACTTTCACAACAGTGATAGGAAAACACCCAACAGAGCAGGTCCCTTACAACTTTAGGGATGCCTAATAGGTAAAATAATCCCATTTCTAATGGACAGGTGTAGCTTCAAATACCAGAACATAGATCAGCCTGGGGAAAAAAAGACAATTTAGGGATATATGGAGCTGTGAAGACTAATATACAGACCAAAAGCTCAAATCTCTGATTCTTTACAAAACATCTCCCAGGCAATATTTGTCCAGCACACTCCAAAATATAAAGTACAAAGATCATGGAAGATAGATAAAAATCATAACACAAATATTTCCCTCAATAACACTTAGAATTTTGTGCCAGCTCAGTTGTTAATTTCCACTTTGATAGATTGTTCTCTATATTCTTCTTCCCCCAACACTCCATCTGTTTTATCAAAAGAGAATTGAACTTGCTCTCGGTAGAAATGTACATGACACTATAACCTGAATTCATCCTGAATAGTGCAATAAGTGTTTCCAATATCTGTAGTGTAATATACTACTGCATGGAAAAGGGACACTCAAAAGCATATCAAGGTTGTGAGATGTTTCCAATTCTTTTGTACACAGTTCCTGTTGTTTAAAGCTGAATTGTGAGAAAACTGTTTCAGTATACAATATGCTTTCCATGTAACATATTTCCACAATGCTTCAGCAATCAATCCAGTATGAAGATGAGCCATATGGTACAAGACTGTCCTCTTCCTAATCAGGATTCAGTTGGATGACAAGTAAAATTTAATAAAAACTGCAGATGCTGGGAAATATTAAATAAAAAAGGAAAATGCTGTAAATACTCAACAGTTCAGGTCACATCTGTGGGAAGAGAAACACAGTTAACAATACAGGTCAAATATGAAGCATTCTGATGAAGGGTCCTCGATCTGAGACATCAGCTTTGTGTTGCTTTCTATAGATGTGGCCAGACCAGCTGAGATTTTCCAATATTTTACATTTTTATTTTGAATTGAACAATTTTGGTCACAGTAATGATGAAGATCATACAATAATACAGTAAGAAAAATATTCAGCATGATTCTTTTTGATTTATGTCTGACACCTCCAGGCAAATGCAGAGCATGGAAAATAATTGAGATGAACACTAATGCCTCCAGTAGTGAACCAGGCTTTTGGGATTCAATTTTAAGGTTTGACTTCAAAATCTACTATTTAACCTAACAGCAGCCAAGATTCAATTAGAAATCAATACTTTCAGAGAGTTAGCGAAGAAAACTAAAAAATAAAAAATTCCAATACATATCTTCCAGAATGTTCATGGTGGGAACTGGGTGCAGCTGACAAAGAGTAGAAATATGTTGTTGAGGAGCACTGAGGAAAACAAAATTTGATTTCTCTCCACAGCTGTCCTCTTCTCATTGCTACCATCAGGAAGAAGGTACAGAAGTTAATTGGTCACGTGTGTAATTGGACAGTGCAGGCTCATTGGGATAGAAGGTCTTGTGACCAAGCTGCATCTCTAAATAAATAAATAAAAGTCATCCTTGAAGTTATACTGCACAATGCCAGTTTGGTACATAAGACATTGGAGCAGAATTAGGTCATTCAGTCCATTGAGTCAGCTCCACCATTCCATCATGACTGATCCTGGCTCAACCCCAGAGAAGTGCCTTCTCAGCATGTCCTGACCAATCAGGAAACAATTAACTTCCATCTTAAATATACCCATGGACTTTGGCCTCCACAGCTGTCTGTGGCAGAGTATTCCACAGATTTACCACTCTCTGGCTAAAAGAATTTCTCCTTACTTCTGTTCTAAAAGGATACCCCTCAATTTTAGGGCTGTGCCCTTAAATTCTTGATACCCCACCATAAGAAACATTCTCTCCACATCCACCCTATCTAGTTCTTTCAACATTCAGTAGGTTTCAATGAGATCCCCACATATTCTTCTAAATTCCAGTGAGTACAGTCCCAAAGCTGTCAAACACTCTTCATATGTTCACAGAATCATCCTCATGAGCCTCCTCTGGTCCCTCTCCAATGACAACACATCATTTTTGAGATATGGGGCCCAAAACTTGACAATACTCCAAGTGCGGCCTGACAAGTGTCTTATAAAGGCTCAGCTTTATCTCCTTGCTTTTATATTCAATTTTATTCCCCTTGAAATAAATGCCAACATTGCATTTGCCTTCTATATCACAGACATAACTTGTAAATTAACCTTCTGGGAGTTTTGCATGAAGAGTCCTAAATCAGTCTGCACCTCTGATGTTTGAACCTTCTCCTCATTTTGATAATAGTCTGTACTATTGTTCCTTTTACCAAAACGGATTATCATACATTTTCCAACACTGTATTCCACAACTGCTGCTTTTTTGCCCATTCTTCCAATTTGTCTAAATCCTGCTGCAATCATATTGCTTCCTCAACACTATTTAATCCTCCACCTATCATCGTATCATCTGCAAACATTGCCATAAAACCATCAATGACAAACAATGCGAAAAGTGGCAGTCCCAATACTGATTCCTGAGGAACACCACTGGCAGCCAACCAGAAAAGGTCCCTTTTATTCCCACTCTCTGCCTCCTGACTGTTAGCCATTTCTCTATCCATGCCAGTACCTTTCCTGTAAAACCATAGGATTTTATCTTGCTAAGTAGCCTCATGTATGGCACCTTATCAAATGCCTTCTGAAAATCCAAATAAATGACATCCATTGCCTCTCCTTTGTCAACCCTGCTTGTTACTTTCTCGAAGAACTCTAACAGATTTGTCAGGGAAGATTTCCCTTTGGAGAAACCAAGTTAACTGTGACATATTTTCTCATTAGTCTTCAAGTACCCTGAAAACTCATCCTTAATAATAGATTCCAACACTTCACCAAACATTGAGGTTAGGCTATAATTTCCTTTCTTTTGTTTTCCTCCCTTCTTAAAAGAGTAGAGTGACATTTGCAATCTTCCAGTCCTCTGGAACCTTGCCAGAATCAAGTGATTTTTAAAAGAACATGACCAATGCATCCATTATCTCCTTCAGGACTCTGGGATGTAGTCCATTTGGTCCAGGTGACTTACCCACCTTAAGACCTTTCAGTTTGCCCAGCATATTTTCCTTTGTAATAGCACTCCTGTTCTCTGACACTTATAGACCTCTGGCACACTGCTTGAGTCTTCCACAGTGATGACTGATACAAAGTACTTATTAAGCTCATGTGCCATTTCTTTGTCCACCATTACTATCTCACTAGCATCATTTTCCAGTGGTCCAATATCAACTCTCTTCTCCCTTTTAATCTTTATATAACTGAAAAAACTTTTGGTATCTTGCTTTATATTATCTTCCAGTTTGCCTTCATATTTCATCTTTTCCCTTCTTATAGCTTTTTTAGTTGCCTTTTGTTGGATCTTAAAATCTTCCTAATCATCTAACTTACCACTCACTTTTGCTACATTATATGCCCTTTCTTTGGCTTTTATGCTGTCCTTAACTTCCCTTGTCAGCCACAGTTGCCTGCCCTGCCATTTGAGAACTTCTTCCACTGTAGCACATTATCGATCCTGTGCCTTGTGAACTATTCCCAGAAACTTCAGCCATCTCTGCTCTGCCGTCATTGCTACCAGTATTCTCCTCCAAGGCACCTGGGCAAGCTCCTCTCTCATGCCTCTGTAATTCCCTTTATTCTTTTGCAATACTAATACATCTGACTTATGCTTCTCCCTCTCAAACTGCAGTATGAATTCAATCATATTATGATCACTGCTTCCTAAGGGTTCCTTTACATTAAGTTCTCTAATAAGATCTGTGTTATTACACAACATGCAATCTAAGATAGCCTTTCCCTGAGTAGGACCAAGCACAAGCTGCTCTAAAAAGCCATCTCATAAGCATTCTACAAATCTCCTCTTTAGCGATCCCAATCTTCTTGCATATTTAAGTTTAAAATGGCCAATCTGGTTAAAAGTGGATATCTAAAACTGGTATGTATTCCACTACATATCACAGATACCCCTCACTATATTGAACACCTAAATTTCCCCCAGGTTCTCTGGTTTACTCACACAGTCTAATGACATTGTAAATTGTCCTGTGATTAGATTAGGATTAAATCAGGAGATGCTGATGGCAGCATGGCTTGAAGGGCCAATTTTCTGTCATATCTCTAAACAAAGAAAATAAATAAATAAACTCTCATCAAAAGGAAAGAAAATCTTCCCAATTCTTTATCAGCCTTTACCACAAATTCACCACGGATTCTTTTAAAAGCAAAGCTTTTTAAAAATCTGTTGCATAATTCAAGTTCTCATTACTTATCATTTCCATATAAATCTTTTATATTTGCATAAAAATAAAGCTAATATGGTTGCTCCCAGAACATCAATCTTTTTCATAAAATACACAAACAAATGTCCATTTCTTTGAGTATTTCAACTCTATGTGCATTGACCTTTATCCAAAGTTCAATGTAAATTTATTATCAAAGTACATACATGTCACCATATACTATCCTGAGATTCATTTCCTTCAGGCATTCACAGAGTATCAAGGAAATATAACAGAATCAGTGAAAAACTACGAAGTCTGACAAGCCACCACAAAGAAGGCACATAGTGCAGTTACATAAATACATAATACTGAGAATATGAATTGTAGAGTCATTGCTAGTGAGTCCATAGGTTGTGTTCATAGTCAGTTTAGGGTTGTGGAGAGTGAAGTTACCCAAACTAGTTCAGAAGCCTAATGGTTGAAAGGTAATAACTGTTCCTGAAACTGGTGGTATGGGACCTAATGCTCTTGTACCTCCACTGGTGTCAGTACAGTAAAACCTCAATTTTAAACATGAGATTCTGCTGATGCAGAGCAACACACACAAAATGCTAGAGGGACTTTGCGGGTTAGGGAACATCTATGAAAATTAATAAATAATTAATGTTTTGGACCAAGACCCTTTCTCAACTTGATAGTTCTCAGAACTATCAAGGGCCGAGACATTTCAACAGTCCTGATAAGAGTCTTGGCCTGAAACGTTGACTGTTTATCATATCCATAGATACTGCTTGACCACCTAAGTTCCTCCAGCATTTTGTATATGGTGTTCTTAATTTTAAAAATTCGAGCCAGATTGTCGAATTGCTCTATGGACTCAACCTTCCTTGATTCTTATTGACTTACAGTCCTTTAGAGTTCTCATCACTTCTCTAGACCTGACCTCTTTGCCATGTTTCGTTTTAATCATTGCATCAAGAGTGTATATTCAGCTGTGTAAGCTTAAAGCTCTCTCCATAAAACTCACTTAACAAACAGTCTGCTGGTGGAATGAGCAGAATCTGTGCAAGGAAAGCAATTGCTGTTGTTTGTAGGTTTCAACAACTCTTTTCATCATATGGATGGTGTAAATGCTCACTATATTTGCTTTCTTTTTATGCCACTTAATTTACTTTTAATATATATATTTCTTATTGTAATGTATATTTTGATGTACTGTACTGCATTGCTGCTGCAAAACAACAAATTTCAAAACATTTATTACATGTGATATCCAGCACCCAGGGCATGCCCTTTTCTCACTGTTACCATCAGGTAGGAGGTACAGAAGCCTGATTCAGGAACAGCTTCTTCCCCTCTGCCATCCAATTCCTAAATTTTTTTTTACAATATTTCTGTTTCTGCACTTTTTAAAATCTATTCAATATATGTAATTGATTTACTTGTTGGTTTATTATTATTACTTTTATTTTATGTATTATTATTATTTTTTCTCTGCTAGATTATATATTGCATTGAACTGCTGCAACTAAGTTAACAAATTTCATGTCACATGCCCGTGATAATAAATGTGATTCCGATTCTGATTCTAATCCGGATTTTGTTCGTCCCTCTGAGTTCTTCCAGCAGATTGTTTGTTGCTCCAGATTTCAGTGCCTGCATTCTCTTACATCTCTTTAAAGACTACCTCCATGATCAGGTTTCATCTTAATATCTCTTTTTGAAACTTATTATCAGATTCTGTTTGATTATACTACCGTGATTTATTTTGGGTAATTTCACCAACTTAAATGTACTACATAAGTGCAAGTTATTGATGCTTCCACCTAGAAGCTATATCAGGGTGTAAGATTGCTCCTGTTAGCAGCTTGTTACGTTGCAAGATATTTCAACATACTCTCAAAATAATAAAGGAACCCATGGTACTTTAAGGGAGAAGTCTAAGGTACAAATCTACAGCAAGCCAGCAAAGGATATTATCTTCAGTCTTGGCTTCACAAAGAATAGCACACAACTGCATTTTAGTGTGAGATCAAGATTAACCATGTTCCCAGAGATACAAAGCCATTCCCTAAACAAAAGAGTTTAGAGGCATGTGTTAAGTTCTGTTTTGCTTAGGCAAAATTGATTCCATAAAATGGCATCATAGTTCAGGCCAGGCAAACTGCTAAGGATAAACGTATCTCAGACAAGCATTTAAAACTGAGGCAATGGTCAGTTTAGAAAAGACACCAGTGTCTACAGTATATATCCTAAGTTACTGACTAAAGGATGGAACTCGCAGAAGCTCTGTCCTCAAACTTCCAACCATTTTTAAGTATGAAAATTATTAATTTACAAAATTACAAAGTAATAAATGAGAGTCAAGACAGAGCTGCCTAAGGCTAATCATGACTAACTTGATTAAAGTCCCTGATTATATAATGAGAAAGAATAAATGAAAGTACCATAGCTGGCATTGTGTACACGGGCTTTCAAAATGCATTTATCATAGAATGTTAAATGTACAGTAAAATGAAAATTCATTACTAGGGTAGTGGCTATTATGTATGTGAAAATGACTGAAGGAAAGGAAATAGGTTTGAAATTAAAGTGGTGTTCCACAAGGTTTAATACTGAGATCACCTTTTTTTAACCAATGTATATTAAAAACCTGTACCTGGGTTAAAGTCAAAGTCAAAAATAGAGTTTATTGTCATATGCAGAAGTACACCTAAGCACAGGTGCCATGAAAAACAGAATTACAGGAACATAGCACCAGATAAACAACACTTACATAGAAAAACATAAATTGTACACAAACTTTACATGAAAGAACACAATTAGTACAAAATAAAAGTCCTTATTAGAGCAAAATGGTCTTAGTGTCATCATATTTCAGGTTGTTGAGCAATTTTTCAGAGAAGGGCATTCTACTCACTAGTATTCTTGCTCGTGCAACAGATGTGGTGCCATCAATGTCGGACACCAGTTTAGTGTTACCACTTTCTGGAAAAAAGCTGTGCCTAAGATATTGACTATTCACTGTGTAATTCACAAACAACGTCTTGTTGCAAAGAAACTATGTGATCAGTTGCACAAATCATTAAATACTGTTTTTACAGGGTATATAAACTCATGTCCAATGTTCTCAATTCTTGGCTATTTTGAGAGGTTTATATTGTGAGTGTTTAACAATTTGAATGCTTGCTATTGCACACAGAAACCAGATGGCTCTCAAAAGAAACTGCCTGTGATGCTCTCATATGCTTTTTGAAACTGTGATAAAATTATTTGAAGATTCAGATGCTTCATTCAGTAAAGTTGGATTCTGATGTTCTTGATCCAAGGTTCTTTCAGAAGTCAAGAAGTAACTCACTCAAGAATGTTATGCATGACATTGTGAATAATTCTGATAAGTAAGCAAAGTTTAATAAAATCATCTTTCAATTACAAGGAAATGACGGAAATTTTATCAAAAGCAAATCAGTTGTCTAAGCACTTCTGTCCATCAATCCTATTTAGGTGCAACATTGGTCGTCACAACCTTTTCCAATTTCTGAGCCTTTCTGAGTTGGAAGAGAAAGGAAAAGATACCAGATGATGATCTCCAGGTATACTGTGCCCATCTGGGTAAACTGCATAAAGACACGTCAGAAAGATTTCAAAATCTTCTCTCGATCCAAATTCCAGATTAGTAATAAACTGTTGCTGGATTTTTTTTTTGAGTGCCATACTCTGTCAGAGCCTCGGCAACCACTTATTTTTTCAAGTGGTTGTATTGGAGGAAAGATTCTGTGAGTGGTCCCCCATGTCCTCACAGCGCAGTGTTTTTTTTTTATGAGGCCGAGTTGTGAGCTTGACACTCAACCCAGCACGGATGGAAAGAGTGTCCGAGAGCGGCCCGACTGGATTCAAACTCGGGAACCTTCGCTCCAGAGTCTGGTGCTGATGTCACTGCGCCATCAGCCAGCCCAGAAATCGTTTAGTGTCATTAAAAAAGAAATAATCTTATTTGTAGTTTTAAATAGATTTGAATATAACAAATAAACTTTTCTTGGGCTTCCAGCTGGGTTACAGGTTTCAATTTTAATCAATGTTTCAATGACAAACTCTGCCATCTTCATCAAGGAGGATGCTTGAGCACATCCAGTCTGGTGGTATTTATAACCTCGTTATTCATCCCAACTGATTGCTTAGTCCTTATCTCATCAGGTTTCTGCTGTTCCACCTTGTTTACAATTGAATTCCAGTTCTTACTTTGAGTGAGACCCTTGACCTTGTTAAAATTATTTTCCTCTAGTTGTATTTCAATGGCTTCCTTCATTGGGCATGCTTAAATGTCATTGGTGTGGCACTGTAGTTTGGTGCCATCAAAGTCAATTCTACTGGCATTGTGAATGCAATGTTCTGCTACCACTGATTTCTCTGAGTAATCCAAAAGGATACACATCCTGTGCTCCTCAATGTGGATTTCCACTGCGCCAGTATACGTTGTTCTGCAATCACAGGGAATCCCGTAAACTCCAGCTGTCCAGAGTCTCAGGTTACCTTAGTCCCATTGAGGCTGTGATTTGAGCTTCCTTGTGGGTTTGTGGATGGTACTAATGTGGTATTTCTTCAGCACCCTTGTGATCTTTACAGAAGCCCGGGAAATATAGAAAAGACAGGCAATAGCGACATGTTCCTTCTCGTTGGTTTTTCTGTCAGCCCTTTTAAGGGTCTGATTGATTTCCTTCACCTTGTAGCCATTCTGTAGGAACATTATGCATAATAGTCTTATTTCCTTGTGGAGACTCTCTGGGTCTGAAATAGTTTTCACTTAGTTAATCAAAGTAGAAAAAACTGTTCTATATTGGGAGGCATAACTGTGGCTATTATTGTTGAGGTATAAGTCCGTGTGAGTGGGATTCCAATAGATGCCATGTCCGGGACTACCATCCTGTTTCTGTCATATTAGAATGCCCAGGAACAGGAAGCAACCACTCTTCTCTACTTTCATCGTAAATTTGGATGTATGCTGTTCAGATGGCCGTGGAACTGTTGGAGTGCCTGGAGTCAGATGATGAGGGGTATAAGTACCACAGGACCAGGCATCGTACCTGATAAAGATGTCGGAGTTAAAGAGAAACATTGATACCTGTATCCAGCTGGAAGCCTGAGAAGAGATGCTTCATCATGTACACAGGGAAAGTATCAGATCCTTTTCCAGATTTGAATATCTTTTGCAATTATTTGTCATCAATTTGAATTTGAAGTTCTTATTTTCTTTCACTGTGCATCATAAATCAAAAATTTGTTATCATTTTCATGAACTGGCCAGAAAGGGAGAGGGGAATGCTGAGAATGTGGTCTGGAAGCCAAGGTAACCCAAAAATGTTTGGGAACTTCTGCTCTTGAGTTTACAGAGAATGGTGCAATAACCAAAAATCATCCAATGAGCGGCAGCTCTGTGGGAGAAAAAAACCTTATAAATGATGAGAGGGGTAAGAGGTGAATGGCCAGATGACAGAAACTCACATTGCCACACATTATAATAGTGGTATGCAAAAGGACATCTCTTAATGCACAACACACCAAACCTTTATTTCAAGTGAGCACAAGAGTGAGCTATTTCAAATTCAAGGGTGTCAATATATCTGAGGATCGAACTTGGCCCCAGCATTATCGATTGAGCTATAATGACGGCAAGACAGCTGCTATATTTCATTAGGAATTTGAGGAGATTTAGTTTGTCACTTAAAACACTTGAAAACTTCTACAAACATAACATGGAGAGCATTCTGACAGACTGCATCACTGTCTGGTGTGGGGGGTGGGGTATAGCACAGGATCGTAAGAAGCTACAGAAAGTTGTAAAAGTAATCAGCTCCATCATAGGTATTAGCCTCTGTAGCATGCAGGACATCTTCAAGGAGAAGTGCCTCAGAAAGGCGGCATGCATTATTAAGGAATCTCATCACGCAGGACATGCCCACTTCTCATTGTTACCATCAGGAAGGAGGTACAGAAGCCTGAAAGCACACAGTGATTCAAGAACAGCATCTTCCTCTCTCTCTCTCTCACACACACACCCCACCCCCCATCCCCCAATAATCCGACTACCTGTAATCTGGTTCCTTCGATAATCTGGCATAGATCTCAAATTTTTCGCGCAACTGTTATTTCAAATTTCCTGGGCCACCGTACCAATCCACTGTGCATTGGTTTGGTTGTGCTAGATCTGTTCACGTGTTGGTGCGCTCTTGTAAACACAGATGGGCGATTCCTGCTTGTTTTCCTGCATTTATTTATATCATTTGCGAGAGGCGTAGCCACCTGGCACCCACCCATCTCTCCTGCCAACGGCGGGGGAGCTGGCGCACGCTGGGTCAGTCCGCCTTCTCGCCTGCCTGCAAGCAGTCATGTACTGCCTCCGACTTCGCCCGGCCAGCGGTCCGTTCTCTTCTGCCTATGACCTCAGATCAGACGTGGCAACCCGCTGAATTTAAGCATATTACTAAGAGGAAAAGAAACTAACGAGGATTCCCTCAGTAGCTGCGAGTGAAGAGGGAAGAGCCCAGCGCCGAATACCCGGCTGCCTGGCGGTCGTGTGAAACATGGCATATAGAAGACCTCTTTTCTCCGACTTCTGCTTCTGCTCACAGTTTTTGAAGAAACTGCTGTGCCAGTTTCAGCACCAGTTCCTGATGCTTCACTCATTTTTCAATATGAAGATGTTGATGATCCTGACAGCCCCACACTTGCAGACATGTAACTTTGCCTGAAGGTATATTAAACGTCTCACTTCAGAAGCAGAAGTGCTCAACTGTTCTGTATAAGTTAACTCCTGTACATTTACCTGTACCCTTTATTTTATCTGTGCCTGTACAGTATATTACTTTATTAAAACCTCACTTGATACTCATTTAATATTTCTGTTTCATTACTATCTAACTTGTACTGATTTACATGATACTTTAAAGGTATGATGAGGCGGTTAGCTATTGCTTAATGTGATCCTGCTGTAATTCAGCATTTTCACTAATCCGGCACTCCGGGATTAGTGAAGATCGATCTGATTCTGATTCTGGTCCTGAAGTAGATAGGCTACAGCAGCAGAAGAGTGCACACACATTCAATGGCCACTTTATTAGGTACGAGAGGTACCTAATAAAGTGGCCACTGAGTATATTTTGATCTGAAAAATGAGACCATAGTTTTCAAGGAGGTACAGACACAGAACATATAGGGAGGACAAATACAAATCTTTAAAAAAGCAGTAGAAAGTTAGACCCTATTAAAATAATAGAGCCTTTGGCTCTATTAACAGAGGCATGGAGTCCCTACATTCATTTAATGTTCTATATTTAATTCTTGCAACCTATTTATGACATACTAGACAAAAACACAAATGTTGAACTTTGAAAAATAGAAAAAAAGTATTAATTAATACTTAAGGTCCTAGCTAGGGATATGTTCAACTCAGAACAGCCTACTTTAGGAAAGAAAGCTTAGAGATGTCACTAAAGAAACATACTCAGATGCTTATATGAAGGAGGGATATCAGCAATGTGGAGAGGATGGAGATCCAGTACTTTCTAAGAAATTTGCGAAGATTTGGCATGACATCTAAAAACTTTGACTAACCTCCCTCAACGCGTGTTGGAGAATAGACTCTTCACCAGCCTCCAGCCGGGTACAGATATCTTAATCAACATTTCAATGACAAACACTGCCATCTTCATCAAGGATGATGCCTGGGCATGTCTAGTCTAGTGGTATTTATACGCCTGCCATCCATCCTCTTGATTGGTTAGCCTCATCCACACAGGTTCCTACCTTGTTTACAATCAAATTCCAATTCTGAAGAGTATACTGACTGATTGCGTCACAGCCTGGTATGGAACCACCAATACCCTTGAACAGAAATCCTACAAAAAGTACTGCATATGGCCCAGATCATCATGGATGAAGCCCTCCGGGATATTGAGCACATTTAAGTGGAGCGCTGTCAAAGAAAGCAGCATTCTTGTCAATGACCCCCACCATCCAAGCCATAGCTCTTCTCACTGCTGCCATGCAGAAGGTGGTACAGAAACCTTAGGACCCACACCATCAAATCCAAGAACATTTATTACCCCTCAACCATCATACTCTTGAACCAGAGGAGATAACTTCAGTCAACATCACTCACCTTATCACTGAACTGCTCCCACAACCTAGGAGTCAATCAAGACAATCAAGGAGTCCATCACGTGGTCTCAATATTATTTTTTCTTTTCCATTTGCACAGTTTGTTGTCTTGTCCACATTGTCTGCCTGTTTGTGCATCCTGTTGGGTGAGGTCTTTCCGATTCTATTGTGTTTCTTTGATTTCTTCTGATTGCCCACAGGAAAACAAATCTCAGGGTTGTACAGTAAATGTTGGCATATACAATCCCTTTAAAGAGTATTCACCACTTCCCCCCTTGGAGGTTTTCATATTTTATTGCTTTACAACATTGAATCACAGTGGATTTAATTTGGCTTTTTTTGGCACTGATCAACAGAAAAAGATCAGTGTCAAAGTGAAAACAGAGGATATGTGGTGAAAAGTGAAAACAGTGATCTAGATTAGTTACAAATACAAAACAAAAAATAATTGATTGTATAAGCCACTTCAAGACAGCATTTAGTAGGAGCACATTTGGCAGCAATTGCAGTCTTGAGTCTGTGTGGATAGGTCTCTATCAGCTTTGCACATCTGGACACTGCAATCTTACCCTATTCTTCTTTACCAAACTGCTCAAGCTCTTTCAGTTTGCATGGGGATCATTAGAGAACAACCCTTTTCAAGCCCAGCCACAAGTTCTCAATTGAATCGTGGTCTGGGCTCTGTCTTGGCCACTGCAGGACATTAACTTTGTTGTTTTTAAACCATTCCTGTGTAGCTTTGGCTTTATGCTTTGGGATTATTGTCTTGCTGGAAAACAAATCTTCTCCCAAGTCACAGTTTTCTTGCAGACTGCATCACATTTTCCTCCAGGATACCCCTGCATGATTCATTTTACCCTCTACCTTCACAAGCCTTCTAGGGCCTGCTGCAGTGAAGCACCCCCACAGCATGATGCAGCCACCATTATGCTTCACGATAGGGATGATGTGTTTTCGATGATATGCAGTGTTTATTTAATCTGATGGCTAAAAAGCTCAATTTTGGTTTCAGCAGACAATAGAACCTTCTTCAGAGTTTCCCCACATACCGTCTGACAAACTCTAGCCGAGATTTCAGGTGAGTCTTTTTCCATAGTGGCTTTCTTTGCCACTTCCCCATAAAGCTGTGACAGGTGAAGCACCCGGGCAACAGTTGTTGTATGCGCAGTCTCTCCCATCTCAGCCACTGAAGCTTTTAACTTCTCTAGAACTTGTCATAGGTCTCTTGGTGGCCTCCCTCACTAGTCCCCTACTTGCCCGGTTCCTCAGTTTTGAAGACAGCCTGCTCTAAGCAGATTTACAGATGTGCCATAATACTATCATTTCTTGATTATTGACTTTACTGTACTTCAAGGGATAATCAGTCACTTGGAAATTTTCTTGTACCCATCTCCTGACTTGTGCTTTTCAATAACCTTTGACCGGAGTTGCTTGGAGTGTTTGTTTGTCTTCATGGTGTTGTTTTTGCCAGGACACTGACTTACATACCTGCAGTTGGACCTTCCAGCCACAAGTTCATTTTTACTGCAATCCATTGAAACACCTTGACTGCATACAGATTATCTCCATTTAACTAATTTGGGGACTTCTGAAACCAAGTGGCTGCACCAGAGGTGATTTGGGTGGGGAGGGGGTGAATACTTCTGCAATCAATTATTTTGAGTTTTATATTTGTAATTAATTTAGATCACTTTGTTGAGATCTATTTTCCCTTTGACACAGAAAAGTTGTTTTCTGTTAATCAGTGTCAAAAATGCCAAATTAAGTCACTGTTATTCAATGTTGTAAAACAATAAAAAATGAAAACTTCTGGGGGGGGTGAAGAATACTTTTTATAGGCACTGTATGTACTTTGATAATGAATGCGCTTTGAACCTGGTGTTGTTCCACTGGATCATAGGTTGAGAGATTGGGTAGAGGTGGCTAAACTAATTATGATTTTGACCAAGTAAATAAACAGAAACTATTATGGGTGACAGAAGAGGTCAGTATTCGGAGCATATGATTTATGATGGTAGCTATGGGAACAGGAGGAAACAAGTAGCAAACTCTTGACAAGGACTCTATTGCCCTGAAGATTGGTGATAGCAGAATCAATTGTAATTTGCCAACTGGATAAATACATGAACGGCAGGAAAAAACGAAGCGCTAATGTGGAAAGAGCAAAGAAGAACAACTAATTGTATAGTTCTCCCCAAATGCTGACATTTATACAATAGCCCAAATAACCTCCTTCTATGCTGTATCATTCTGTGATTCCAGTTCTGAATTGTTTAAACCAAATATAAATTGAGGCTTACAACTGTAGATTCTTAATACTTAATACTACCTAATACATAATACTGTACTTAATTGTTCAAAGGGAGAAGTCTTGAGCACTAAAAATAAATCTGTTACTAATTTTTATATCGTCTTTATAGGTATCATCCAAAGGATGCCTGGATGAATTTTCTCATATTTAGCTTCACATGAATAGTATTTATATTGCATGTACTACAGCGAGCCTGAATTTGGTGCTAAAGAAAATGAGCAGAAAGGTGAGGCTACAAAGGGTTTTACATCCTTCAGAAGTTCATCACAGCAACCAAATGATTCTAATTCTGGTATGATATTGCTCTATAATATTTCAAATTATTGCTGAAAGTAATATGTTCTTACCACTTTGTAACCACCAACTGATGTTAAACGATTTAGACATCTAGATGGCAAATGACAAAGTCATAACAAAGAAACGTAAATGCTTCAAAGTTCCGATGCAGAAAGGCCAATCAACAATATAACAGAGAGATGGTACATCTGCTAGCACCTAACTCTTTGAATAGTAATAAGATTAGGACACCCATGCATGCACTGTCAAGTGTGGAAGTCGTGGACTCACTAACAAGTTCGGAACACTAAATCGACACACACCCAAAATACCAGAGGAGTTCAGCAGGCCAGGCAGCATTTATGGAAAACTGTAAACAGTTGAGGTTCCAGGCCAAGACCCTTCATCAGGACTCATGATGCAGAGTCTTGGCCTGGAACTTCGACTGTTTACTCTTTTCCAATAGATGCTGCCTGACCTGCTGTTCCTCCAGCATTTTGTGTGTGTTGCTTCGATTTCCAGACTCTGCAGAGTTTCTCTTGTTTGTGATTGGAACAGTACATCAACCTCTCCAGTTCATGGCTAGACTCAACTAATGGAGCCCACTCTTGCCGGGTCTCTTAGTGGAGCTGACAGCGGGCCTAATGGCCCAATATTTTCAATTGAATCATCAATCCTTTGGTTAGGAACCAAAGGGGAAAATACATTACTTTAGTTACTTCACTTTAGCTTATCATAGATTATTTATAAATCTTATTTAATTAAATAATTACAATGATTTTAATCAGAATCAGGTTTATTATCACTGGTATGTGTCATGAAATTTGTTAGCTTAGCAATACAAGATATATAAAGAAAAATAAATAAACATGTAGATCAATTACGGTAAGTATATAAATGTGTATTGAACACATTAAAATAGATACTTTATCGATCCCAAAGCAAATTACTGTGTCACAGTAGCATTACAAGTGCACAGATATAAATGTTAGAACAGAAGTAGAAAGAATTACAAATAAGTTACCTCAAACTGTCAAACAGGAGGGGTCATCACTTCCCCGGCTAGAGGTTAACTCATTATAGAGCCTAATGGCCGAGGGTAAGAATGACCTCATATTGCGCTTTGGAGTAACACAGTTGTCTTAGTCTATAACTAAAAGTGCTCCTCTGTTCAGCCAAGGTGGCGTGCAGAGGGTGAGAAACATTGTCCAGAATTGCCAGGATTTTCTGTAGGGTCCTTTGTTCTATCACAGCCTACAGTGTGTCCAGTTTGACTTCTATAACAGAGCCAGCCTTTCTAAACAGTTTATTGCTCCTGTTGGCATCACCCGTGTTGATCCATTGCCCAGCACACCACCGCATAGAAGATTGTACTAGCAACAACAGACTGGTAGGACATGTGGAGGAGAGGCCTGCATACTCCAAAGGACCTCAGTCTCCTCAGTAAGTAGGGACATCTTTGGCCCTTCTTGTACACAGCCTCTGTGTTGGTGCTCCATTCAAGTCTGTCATCCAGGTGCAGCCTCAGGTACTTTTAGTAGAAATAGTGCAAAAACATAAATTATATATACAAAGCGAGACAGTATTCATGGGTTCAATGTCCATTTAGAATCATATGGCAGAGAGGAAGAAACTATTTTAGAAGCATTGAGTGTGCCTTCAGGCTTCAATACTGCCTTCCTGACTGTAACAATGAGAAGGAGCCATGCCCAAGGTGATGTGGGTCCTGAATAATGGACATTGTATCTCTGAGGCACCACTCCTTGAAGATGTCTTGGGTACTACGGAGGCTAGTACCCAAGATGGAGCGGTCTAATTTTTGAACTTTCTGTAGCTTCTTTCAGTCCTATGCAGCAGCACCCCTACCCCCATAACCAGACAGTTGTGTAGCCTGTCAGAATGCTCTCCATGGTACATCCATAAAATTTTTAGTGTTTTAGTTGACAAACTCCTCAAACTCCTAATGAAATATAGCTGCTCTCTTGTTGCATCGATATGTTGGGACCAGGTTAGATCCTCAGAGATCTTGACACCTAGGAACATAAAAGTTGCTCACTCTCTTCACTTCTGATCCCTCTATGAGGATTGGTTCATGTTTTACCCTTCCTTAGGTCCACAATCAGCTTTTTCAAAATACTGACATTGAGTGCAAGGTTGTTGCTGTGATACCACTCAACCAGCTGATAGCTTTCTCTCCTGTATGCCCTCTCATCTCCATCTGAGATTCTATCAACAATGATCTTATGCTTTAATTTTAAGTGCTTTATATACTATAGCTAATTTATTTTTTAAAATAATAAAAATAATAATTTATTTTAGCTTTAATAGCTTCTATACATTGGGCTTATTTGAAAATAATCAAAATCCCATACAGACCTTAAAGCCAGTAAAGTTAGGGATAAGGTTTGTTATCAAGTCAGTCTGGACAGGTTCGGAGGGAGAGGTGGCAAGGGGCTTCCAGAGCCGTGGCATTGCCGAGGCTGTGCCAATAAACATCTATGTAATTTGGGTCAATGAGATTGGTCCTCTAGACCAGGTAGAGATGAGTTCAGGTAACCAAAGTTAGAGGTTCTAAGATGGAGAACCAGATCATCAAGAGCATGTATAACACACTCAAAAAGTGTAACGAGCTCAGCAGGTCAGGCAGCATCTATGGAGAAAATTGAGCAGTTGACATTTTGGGTTGTGATCCTTAATCAGGATTGGAACAGACGAAAGAAAAGGCCATAAAAAATATGTAGAGAGAGGTGTAAGAACACAAGCTAGTGGGTGATAAGTGAATCAAGGAGAGGGGGAAGGTAGGAAAGTTGAGGGGAGAAGGAATGATGTGAGAAGCTGGCAGGCAATAGACAGTAAAAGCAAAGGGCTGAAGAAGGATGTATCTAACGGAAGAAGAAAGTAGACCACAGAATAAAGGGAAGGAGAGGGTCACAGACGACATGCTCACTATTTCTGCTCATAATACCACTACTCCAGTATTATGTATTTTCACTCTACACTGCATTTCTAGTAGTAGTGACAGATTACTCTCCGGTGATCATAATTAACTGGTAGAGCTGGAGGTAATTCTGAAAGAGATAAAATAAGTTTATGTATATCAGAATTAACTGTAGGTGCATTTCTTTGCCTTGTTCAATTTATTTTTTACATGCCTTGCTGGTAAAGAAAGTTAGCTAGCGAGGGTTCCTTTGCTCCTGACTCAGAAAACTTTATTCACAGCATGAAAATATCAGTGAAGCCTATCACCACTGCTGGGACACAGGGCACAGCAGAGTCCTCTGTCCTCGTTCATGTTTCAAATTGTTCCCAGGTGTACCCACTTGCTTGGTGCAAGCTTCAGTGTTGCACTGTCAGGCGTACTTTGGCCGGCCTCTCTTATCAACCCCGTGGCTATCACCACACAACTTCATACATCTTCTAGGTGAAGATTCTTCCTCCCCCAGAATGAGATTTCTGGAGCTTTGGTCAGTATTTCCGTAGCTCTAGGTTTTTATGGGATGGGGGTGCTAGTCCCCATGCCTAAACCTCTTTGGTCAGCTGGACTAGGGAACATCCGTGGTGGAGTTACTTCATAACTGGTCAGCTGATAGACCAGTAGCTCCACAGTGCTACTGAGCTTTCATTGGAAACTTCACTAGTTTACCTATGCCAAGTGGGGAACTACAGTTAAAGGAGTAGAGGAACTCTTTTTATTGAGGACAACAAGGGGACAGAGGCACAGTAGTTTAATGGTTAGTGCGATATTTTACAGCACTGGGTGTAATATCGGGGTTCAATTCTCATTGCTGTCTGTAAGGGGTTTGTATGTTCTCCACTTGACCACAGGGATTTCCTCCAGGAGTTGTGGTTTCCTATCAAATTTAAAAAAAAGATGTACGGGTAGGGTTAGTGAGTTGTGGGCATGTTATGTTGGTGAATCGAGGCAAAATTTCCAGGTTACCCAGCACAATCCTCACTGATTTGATTGACACAAGCAATACAGTTCACTGTATGTATTGATGTAAAAGTGATAAAATGAATCTTTTAGAATGACTTTAATGGGAATGTCAGAGAGAATATTTATAGGGAAGGAGTAAACAATGTGTGTTTGATTGCTCAGCCAGAAAAGAATTGACTAACCAAATTGCTTCCTTGCATATAAAAAAATAAATACACCTTGCTGGGTACCTTCCTTCTTTAATTTCCCATCTCTGAATATAGGCTATCTAATTTCTCCCTGCAACAAAATCCATTCCACCAGTCTCTGCATTTCGATGAGATATTACAGTGATACCAGTCACTATTTTATTGAGTGATAGAACGGACATGTAGGTTAGGTGCACTACTCATGCTCCCAGCTTGTGCATTAGGAAGTGAAAGGTAAGGAGTGAAAACGAACCTGTGCAGTAACGCAGCAGTTACCTTAATGCTATCACAGGGCCAGCTGTTAGACTGTGGTCCAATTCCAACCAAAGTCTGTAAGAAGTTTCTCCCTGTGATGTGTGTGTTTCTCCAGGTGATCTGCTTTCCTCCCATATTCAAAAGACGTATGGGTCAGACTTAGTGAATTGTGGGGTTTCTATGTTGGTGACAGAGGCATGGCAACACTTGTGGCTGCTCACAGCACACCCTCACTGGTTTGATTTGACACAAATAATGCATTTCACTGTGTGTTTCGATGTACATGTGACAGATAAGACTAATCTTTATAAACTAAAGGAGAAAGGGAAGTAACCTTCCACAATCAAAGGGCTTTGAAAAGGTATTTGCAGCTGAATAGCTGCTGTTGAAGAAACATAATGGCTGATTTTCTGACCTCAGATACTCTGTGGACCCAGCACAGCTTCCAGATTGCATAGGATAACATCATTTTTGGGCAATTCTGCTTTCAGAGTACTGCAGTGATTGGAGATCCATCCACTATTTGCATGCCACATCCACTGCAATAGAGTCAACCAAAAATGTATTAAGAAAGGAACTGGGTGCTGCCGCAACAGTGTTCAAGGATGGCATTTGAAACTCAAACATATTAAGGGTAAAATAGTGTTAAATGAAAATGCCATATCCAAGTTTTATAAAGCCCCTCCAGTTCCTTATACCCATCCATGATAATGCAGGCTGTGAGCTAGATTGCATTCAGGCTGAAGAAATTCTTTTCAAGTTCGAGTGAAGATCGTGGGCAATGCCAGTGGTCCCAGGAGCCAATAAGAATATATCTGTCAGGATCTGTGGTGATTTTAAGGTCACCATCAATCCAGTACTGAAAGTAGATCAATAGCCTCTTCCCAAGATAGAGGATATCTTTACAAATTTTTCGGGAGGAAAGCACTTCAGCAAGATGGAATTAGCTGAAGCCTACCTACAAATGGAGAAGGAAGAAGAGTCCAAAGAGTTCTCACCATATTTCTGGAGTAGCATCTGCACTTGCTATTTCCCCTGTCTAGTGTGTTTCTAACCAGACACAATCTCAAAGTAGGAGATCAGCTACTCAGAACAAAGATGAGAAGAAATGTCTTCACCTAGAGGATGAAAAAATTTCAGAATTCATAGTCCAAGTGGTCTATTGGGGTTCAGACACTGAGGATATTCCAGATAGAAATTACTGTAATTGATTCTGTTTTAAGAGATAAGGAATTAGTGCAGATTGTGACACTACAGTGAAAGAACAGCCATGATCTTAATGAAGGACAGAAGATATCAAAAAGCCCACATCTGCTTCAAATTCCTCTGTTTGTAGGGTTAATGTGATATGATTTTTTGCAGCTGAAGTAGAATATATTTTTCAAAAAAAATCAAAAGAATGCTGTTGTTTTTCCTTATTGATGGACCAAATGCCACTGCAAAGCACACCATATTTACATAAAGCTCTGTGGATGAAATAGCTATTTATATCTTCCAGTTTGCTCTGCTATGCAGTATGGTAATTACTGGTGATTACCTCAACAGCATCTTACTGGTATTACCTCAGCTTTCAAGTGAATGGAAACCTATTTGTCTGGGTTAGATTAATTGCCAAAATCATCAAAGACTGGTTTTCAGAATTTCCATTGTCCTTTTTTCCATTGCAGGACAGTAAGGTCATTTGCTATACAGAATACTAACAAAGTTACTCTGTTCACTTTAGAATATGATTTTACTATTTCTGGATTCATTAGAAATGAATTCTACAGTTAAGTAAAGCTGTGACTTGAAACTGGGAAATAGAGCTTGATATGAAGTGGCTGAATTTAATTGACTGTGTAAGCAGATTGTCTAATTTGGGTATGTACTTTGCTCTCTCTGGCACAAAAATAAATAGTGATAGGTTTAGAGGTAAAAATATCATCTGCCTTGTCAATCATATAAATGTCCATTTATGGCAAAACACCATAGCAAGCAGTTAAATGTTTTCCTCTCTTTCTTTAGAGCCCAACTAGTTCCTTGGTTATAATGTCACTGGTGTCAGTCACTCTCTGATATGTTACTCAAATAACTAGTTATAGGTGCCTGAGTATCTCAAATAATTGAACCCTAGATCAAAGTCAAAATTTTGTTTATCGTGATAAGCACAAATAAACTTGGCACATGGGTGCAATGAAAATTTTACTTTCAGTGGCTTCATAGGCACACAGCATCATATAAACAGCATTCACAAGATTGCTAATTAAACACATATTACACACAATTTTTACAAGAAAACAGCACAAAAAGTCCATTGTAGTGCAAAATGGTAAAAGTGGTCATAGTGGTGCTAAACTGTAGTGATTAGGGTTTTGTTGTTTGGTTCAACAACCAAGTGGTTGAAGTGAAGTAACTGTTCTTGAAGTATGTGGCATGGGAATGCAATATTGATCCAACACTTCTTTGATTCCTACCGTTATTGAAAGTCTAGTGGATTGACTCCCTAGGCATTAATGATGTTCTCACCATCCTTGCCTGAGGCCAACTGATTTTACACAGAACAGAGGTGTTTCTGGTCAGTGAGCTTCTGATATTAACTGCTATGGTTCATTGCTGTTATTAGGTTAGCATGGAAATGCTGCACAATTCTGTGACTATGACTCTGAAATATGTTGCCTTATACGCACAAGTGCAACTCTGATACTACTGACTTTGTATATACGCACTTCATACATAAGAATATTCATTTGTTCCATGATCTTTAAGGCAGGTGGGATTGGACATTATTGCATCATGGACAGCTCGGAGTTAGTGGGCCAAATGGGATGTTCCTGTGTTATGCTGTTCTGTGTTTCATGGAAGCTAAGGTGGAATTTGAATAGTTAATTGTCAGCACCAATGTGGTGGCCCTCTGACTCTTTGACTAATTAATTGTTACCACAGAAAGCATCTTACCCTTGTCACTGAAGTTTAGAATTCTGTTTGAGTTTATCATACCACCTGAATGAAGAATCTAGGTTTTAGTCCAGCTGTTGAGTGTTGAGTGTTGGCTGAGAGCAGAATCAGCAAAACCAATAGAGGCATTTCTGAGGCATGTGAATATGCAGAGAATGAAGTGAAATGGAAGTAGTGTAGGAAGAAGGGATTAGCTTAGTTTGGCATTTAATTACTAGTTTAATTAGCTTAGCACAACATCATGGGCTGAAAGACCTGTTCCATGCTGTACTGTCTATATTCTTTGTTCCAATTCTCAAATCCTAATATCCACCCTTAGACAAGGGTACCTTGCCATACTGGAAAGCAAAAAAACCTACAGATGCTCAAAAACTGAAAATGCCATAAGTACTAAACAGGTCAGGAAGAATTTATGGAAGAAGGAAGAGATTCAACGTCTCAGATCAGGACAAACATCAGCATTATGAAGAGGCTTACAAGAGTACCTTCCATAAGACCATAACACTATAAAGACATAAGAGCAGAATTAGGCTATTTGATACATTGAGTCTGCTCCACCAATCATGATTGATGCATTTTTCCAAAGTGCATTCTCCTGCCTTCTCCCCATAACCTTTAATGCCATTACTAATTAAGGAGATATTAACCTCTGCTTTAAATACACCAAAGGAAATGGCCTCCATAGCATTCTGTGGCGATGACTTCCACAGATTCACCACCCTCTGGCTGAAGAAACTCCTCCTCATTTCCGTTTTAAAGGGATGTCATTCTGTTTTGAGGCTGTGCCCTCTGTTCAGAGACACAAGAAATGGCAGGAATCTGGAGCAAGATGCAGGAGGAACTCAACAGCTCAAACAGCATCTGTGAAGCTAAACAGATAGTTGATACTTCAAAATGATCCTTTATATGGATTCTTAGATTCTTTGTAAGTAAATAAGTAAAAGATTTTGCAGGAAGACTGGAAAGTGGAGTTGAGGATACAATTATTTCAGTCATTGGATAGCAAAGCAGGATAGGGTCTGAGTGGCCTTTCCATGCTCTCATTTTAGACAAAAAGTCTATAAGACATAGGAAGAGAATTAGGTCATTTTGCCCATTGAGTCTGCTCTGCCATTCCACCTCTCTCAATTCCATTCTCTTGCCTTCTCCCTTTAACCTTTAATCCCCTTACCAAACAAGATCCTTTCAGAAGGCAGATGACAAGATAAGAGATCGTGGCATTACAGGAAAGATGCCAGCATGGATGGAAGATTGGCTGTCAGGAAGCAAAGAGTGGGAATAAAAGTAGCTTTCTCTGGCTAGCTTCCAGTGACTAGTGGTGTCCCGCAGGGGTCAGTAGTGGGACAGCTTATTTGTATGTTATATGTTAATGATTTGGATGATGAAATTAATGATTTTGTGGACAAGTTTATAGATGACATGAAGACAGATGGAGGGACAGGCAGTGTTGAGGAAGCAGGGACTGCAGAAGGACTTTGATTAGGAGAATGGACAAAGAGGTGGCAGATAGAATATTGTGTAAGGAAGTGTATGGTCCTGCACTGTGGTAAAAGGAATAAAAGCATAGACTATTCTAAACTGAGAGAAAATTAAAAAATCAGAGGTCCAAAGGGACTTTGGAGTTCTCATTTAGGATTCCATAAAGGTCAACTTGCAGGTCGAGTCAGTGGTAAGGAAGGCAAATGTAATAGTAGCATTAATTTTGAGAGAATTGAAGAGGGTCTACAACGCAAGCACATTGTTTTCACAAGAATGATCCCATTGAATTCTATTGAATATTGAAAGGTCTAGGTAGAGTGTATGTTTCCTATAGTGATGGAGTCTAGGACCAGAAGGGACAGCCTCAGAATAGAGGGACATCCATTTAGAACAGAGGTAAGGAGGAATGCCTTCTGCAATAGAGTGTTGAATCTATGAATTTCATTGTCACAGCCAGCTGTGAGTCTAAATCATTGGATATATGCAAAGAAGAGTTTGATAAGCTCTTGATTAGTTAGGGCATGAAAAGTTACAGGGAGAAGAGAAGGAGAATGGGGTTGAGAAGATTAATAAATCAGCTGTGATGGAATGGTAACACAGATTCAATGGGCCAAATGATCTAATTTTGTTCCTTTGTCCTGTGGTCTAACCTATCAACCTCAACTTTAAATATACCCAGCAACTTGTCCTTCACAGTCATCTGTGGCAATGAATTTCACAGATTTACAACCTGCTGGCTAAAGAATTTCCTCCTCATCTCTGTCTTAAAGGGATGTGACCTTCTGATTGTAATTTATTATTTACATATTAGTGCCAGAACAGTAGGCGGAGAGGTTGGGGAGGCAGATGTTGGTAAGACCTCAGAAAAAGTTAGGAATCAAAAGATTGAGCATGCTATGACAAAATAAAAAACGGTGAATACAGAACTGAAGGTGTTGTATCTAAATGCACGTAGTATACGAAATAAAGTAGATGAACTTGCAGCGCAATTGCAAATTGGCAGGTATGATGTTGTAGGCATCACAAATTATGGCTGAAAGAATATAACTGGGAGCTTAATGTCCAAGGATGTACATTGCATCAAAAAGATAGGCAGGAAGGCAGAGGGGGCAGAATTGCTCTGTTGGTAAAAAATGAAATCAAATCACTAGAAAAAGGTGATGTAGGGTCAGAAGGAATTGAATCATTGTGGATACAGATGAAGAACTGCAAGGGTAAAAAGACCCTAATGCGAGTTGTACATAAACCCCCAAAGAGTAATAAGGATATGGCCCACAAATTACAATGGGAGACAGAAACTGCATGCCAAAAGGGCAATGCTACTGGAGTCATGGGGGAATTCAATATGCAGGTAGTTTGGGAAAATCAAATTGGTGCTGGATTACAGGAGGGGTTATTTCTAGAGTGCCTACAAGATGGCTTTTCAGAGCAGCTTATGGTTGAGTCTACTAGAGGATTAGCTATTCTCGAATGGGTGTTGTACAAGGAACCAGAATTGATTAGAGAGATTAAGGTAAAATAACTCATAGGGACAAGTGATCATAATATGATCGAATTCACCCTGAAATTTGAGAGAGAGAAGCTAAAGTCAGATGTTTTGGTCACCTAATTATAGGAAGGATATTAATAAGGTTGAAAGGTTGCAGAGAAGGTTTACAAGGATGTTGCGGGGACTTGAGAAACTGAGTTACAGAGAAAGGTTGAATAGTTTAGGACTTTATTCCCTAGAGCATAGAAGAATGAGGGAAGATCTGATAGAGGTATATAAAATTATGATAGGTATAGACAGAGTGAACGCAAGCAGGATTTTTCCACTGAGGCTAGGGGAAAAAAAATCAGAGGACATGGGTTAAGGGTGAAGGGGGAACATTAGTGGGAGGGCTTCTTCACACAGAGTGGTGGGAGTGTGGAATGAGCTGTCAGATTACTTTTAACACTTAAGAAAAACTTAAACAGGTACATGGATGAGAGGTGTATGGAGGGATATGGTCCAGGTGCAGGTCAGTGGGACTAGGCAGAAAAATGGTTTGGCACAGCCAAGAAGGGCCAAAGGGCCTGTTTCTGTGCTATAATGTTCTATGGTTCTATGTGTCAGTATTACAGTGGATAAAAAGGAATTACAGAGGCATGAGAGAGGAGTTGGGCAGAATTGATTGGAAAAGAACACTGGCAAGGATGACAGCAAAGCAGCAATGGCTGGAACTTCTGGAACCACAGGATATATACATTCCAAAGAGGAAGAAGTATTCTAAAGGAAATATCACACAACCATGGCTAACGAGAGAAAACAGAGCCATCATAAAAGCCAAAAGATAGGGCATATAATAGAGGGAAGTTAGAGGATTGGGAAAATTTTAAAAACCAACAGAAGGACACTAAAAAGTCATTAAGGTAAAGATGGAATACAAAAGTAAGCTAGCACCAAAAATATTAAAAAGGATACCAAAAGCTTCTTCAGATACATAAAGTGTATAAGTGAGGCATGAGTGGATATCAGACCACTGGGGAAGCATGCTAGAGAGATAGTAATGAAATAGTGGATGGACTGACTAAATATTTTGCATCAGTCTTCACTGTGGAAGACGCTAGCAGTATAGTGGAAGTTCCAGGTATCAGAGGGCATGAAGTGTGTAAAGTTACCATACTATAAATAAAGAAAAGGTTCTTGGGAAACAGAAAGGTCTGAAGGTAGCTAAGTCACCTGGACCAGAAGGTGTACACCACAGAGTTCTGAAAGGTGGCTGAAGAGATTGTGGAGGCATTAGTAATGACCTTTCAAGAATCACTAAGTCTGGAAAATTACAAATATCACTCCATTCTTCAAGCAGAGACAGAAACGGAAGAAGGAAATTATAGGCCAGTTAGTCTGACCTCAGTGGTTGGTATGATGATGGAGTCGATTATTAAGGATAAGATTTCAGTATACTTAGCAGCATACAATAAAATAGGTCGTGGTCAGCATAGTTTCCTAGGGAAAACCTTGACTGACAAATCTTTTGGAATTCTTTAAAGAAGTACCAAGCAGGATAGACAAAGGAGAATCGGTTGATATTGTGTACTTGGATTTTCAGAAACAAGAGAAAATCTGCAGATGCTGGAAATCCGAGCAAAACACACAAAGTGCTGGAGGAATTCAGCAGGCCAGGCAGTATTTATGGAAAAAAGTACAGTCTATGTTTTGGGCCGAAACACTTCAGCAGGACGAGAAAAAAGCTGAAGAGTAGTTTGGAAAGGTGGGGGTAAGGGAGCGAAATGCATTTTTGGAAGGCGTTTTCAGAACACCTTTGATAAGGTGCCCCACAAGACTCCTTAACAAACTATGGGCCCATGGTATTACAAGAAAGATTCTAACATGGACAAAGGAGTGGCTGATTGGCAGGAGGCAAAGTGTGGGATTAAAGGGAGCTTTTTCTGACTGGCTGCCTATGGTGTTCCACAGGGGTCTGTGTTGGCACCGATTCTTTGTATGTTATACGACAATAGAATTGATGCCTTTGTTGCAAAGTTTGCAGATGAAGGTAGGTGGAGAGGCAAGTAGTGAGGAAGTAAAGAGGTGACAGAAGGACTTAGGAGTATGAGCAAAGAAATGGCAGATGGAATACAGTGTCAGGAAGTATATGGTCATGCACTTTGGTAGAAGAAATGAAAGGATTGACTATTTTCCAAATGGAGAGAAATTACAAAAAACTGAGACACAAAGGGAGTTGGGGGCTGTTGGGCAAGATTCCCTAAAGCAGGGGTCACCAAGCTTTTTTCCATCGTGGACCAGTTTAATATTGACAATATTCTTGCAGACCCGCCAATGGGGGGTTGGTGTTAATCACAACCAGAATATAGGTGATAAGTCAACTATAAGTCACTTATAAGTGGCTAATACACTCAATTTTGTTTCTAAAAAAGGGTTTATCTAACAAATTTAATATTAAACACACAGCACATATTTTCCTCGTATGAGCATATAAAATTATTGCAACACACCAATATCGCTGAATCAATGGGAGCCCTGGGCCCTGGGCTTGTTTCCCTGCAACAAGATGGTCCCATCAAGGGGTGATGGGAGACAGTGATATTCAAAGGTGTTTTCCTTATGTCTAGTCTATTTCACAATTTAGTTTTTGTTGCATTCATTGTAGGAAACCCTGCTTTGCAGAGATATGATGTTGGAAATGGAAGCAATATTTTCAGTGTTTTTGTGGCTATCTCAGGATATTCAGCCTTGACTTTGATCCAGAATGCCGACAAAGATGTTATGTCAAACATACTTTCTAGCCCACCGTCATTTGCAAGCTCGAGGAGTTGATCTTCTTCCCGCACTGACATGGGTGATTCACCGAGGACATTCACAAATGGGTCACAGACCCATTCCTTTGCACGTCTTGGGTCATTTGTGGTTGGGAAATAATGCTCGAATTCTGTCAACAACGAAGATATGTGATTGCGCACCAGCTGTGAGAAGGATGCTGCAGCCTCAGTCTTTCCCAAAATCCCAGCTGATGTTGGGAACATGTCAAATATGCCCCTGTCCATTCGCCGTCCCCACAGTTCCAGTTTGGCTTTGAAAGCAGACACTTTATCTGCCAACTTGAAAATAGTTGTCATTCTCCCCTGAAGTAACAAATTGAGTTCATTGAGCAGGTTGAAGATGTCACACAGATAGGCGAGTTTTGCTATCCACTCCTCGTCACTGAGGTGTGCTGCCAGTGGTGACATTTTTCCTGAAAGAAATTTCTGCAGCGGCTCTCTTAACTCAAAAACCCTGGCCAGGGCTCTCCCCCTTGATAACCACCTGACTTCAGTGTGTAAGAGAAGGTGTTTGTGCTTTGCATCCATTTCCTCGCAAAGCTGCTCAAACAGATGTGAGTTAGGGGCTTTTGCTTTGATGTGATTGATAACTCCAACAACATCACTCAATATGCTGTTAAGATCAGGTGACATTTTTTGGCTAGCCAACATTTCCTTGTGTATGACACAGTCTGTAGACTGGCATTCAGGAGCAACCTCTTTGACTCGGTAGTGAAACCAGACAGCCGTCCAGTCATAGCTGCAGCCCCGTCTGTGCATATTCCAACACAGAATGACCAGTCTAGTTTGCTTGATGTGTCATCATTCAAAGACATGAATAGTTTGGCCCCAGTTGTGTTAGTTGGCAGCAGCAGTGCACACAATAGATTCTTGTGCACATCGTCTGGAAATATATATCACATATAAACCAGCAGTATTGCTTTGTTTATTGTTTTGCAGTCTCGGCCTCAGCTGTCTCTGCGTTATCATCATCATTAGGCCTTTTATGTCCCCTACCACCTCTTCCAAAGAACCTCTCAAGCGACATTTGTTTTTTATTCATTGAGTAGTTGTAGGTTAGTGACCAACTGATGACCTCGCGTACGTTCAAGTTCAACAGTGGGTGTGACAGGGAATGAGGAAAGGTGCAGCTGACTCATATCGTTTCATACCGCCAAATCATACTGTTTCCTTGTGGAGCACATGCTTTGTGGCCCGGTGGTTGGGGACCACTGCCCTAAAGGCTAATTTGCAGGTTGAGTCTGTGATGAGGAAGGCAAATGGCAATGTTAGCATTCATTTCAAGAGGACTAGAATATAAAAGCAAGGATGTAATGTTGAAACCTTATAAAGCACTGGTGAGGCCTCACTTGGAGTATTGTGAACAGGTCTGGGCTGTTTATCTTACAAAGGATTACTGAAACTGGAAAGTGTTCAAAGGAAGACCACAAAAATGATTCCAGGATTGAGTTTCTTGTCATATGAAGAGTGTTTGATGGCTCTGAGCCTCTATTCACTAGAATTCAGAAGAATGAGGGTGATCTCAATGAAACCTATCGAATGGTGAAAGGCCTTGATAGAGTGGTTGTGGAGAGGAGTCTAAGACCAGAGGACAGAGCCTCAGAACAGAGCAGTGTCTTTTTAGAACTGAGATGAGAAGGAATTTCTTTAGCCAGAGAGTGATAAATCTGTGGAATTCTTTACCACAATGTGGGTATGTCTTTATGTATATTTAAAGCAGAGGTTGATAGATTCTTGATTGGTCAAATGGACTTTATGGGCCAAATGGCCTAATTCTGCTTCTATACCTTATGGGCTTAGCTTCACTTTGTTTTAAATAATTTTACATCCAGAAGTAACATTTAAATGCATCCAAATGGTGTCTTTAAGTGTGTAGAGAGAAGCTGCACAGCTTCAGTCATTTGTTGTCAATGCGGCACACCATGTGATATTCCATTTACTAAGGATGCTAACATCATGCACTGCAGGTCAACTGGCCTGAGGTCATATTTGTTTGTGGCTAGACAGTAAGGAGTGCTTTTCAAATAAAAAGGCATTACTTCACTGCAATACAGCACATGACTGTGCAATAAGTAAGGCTAATTCCATATTTTCCACATAATTCAGGCAATGAATGAGTATAACCGCTGATATCAACCTGATTCCCAGCTCAGAATTCTTCTTGCTTGTCTGGTACATTCAAGGAATCATAGCAGTACTCTGTGAATAGGGGATTTCTATGAATGGCTGAGGACTACTAGCAAAATTAGTTGGTTAACTGCTCAGTGCTGCTTGAATCAGAATCAGGTTTATTGTCACTGAACTATGTCACGAAAATCTGTTTTGCGGAGGTAGTGCAGTCACAATTCACTGAAAATAAATGTTTTAAACTACTTTTGTTAGTTGGAAGTGTCTTCTCCTTGGTGGGGAGAGGGAACCCGCTGCTCAACTAGTGGGAATTGGCAGCTAAACTCGCCAAGGAGAATAAACAGGGAAGTGGAACTCGCCCTTTAAGATTGGGTAGTCACCATATAATCTCTGTTTACTAAGATACACATGGCTATTTATATCCAATGGGGCTTAAAGTTTTCATTTGAGTTTGGAACTTCATGATCAGCAAACCCAATGGATTTTGTGTGTCTAACCAGTAATCTTCATTGCACCAACATTGTCTTACTGGCTCTACTTGTTTCAAACATTTTTACATCCTGGGTTCTATTTTCATTTTGGAATCACTCAAATGCATAAGGGGCAGGAAAGATTAAGGATAAGGATTACCTTTATTTGTCACATGTACTTCTAAACATTGAAACATACAATGACCTACACAGTCCAAAGATTGTGCTAGGAGCAGCTAACAAGTGTCACCATGCTTCCAGTACCAGCACAGCAAGCCTGCAACTCTCTAACCTTAACTATATATCTTCAGAATGTGGGAGGAAACTGGAGCACCCAGAGGGAGCTCACCCAGTCACAGGGAAATGTAAAAATCTCCTTACAGACAGCGGTGGGAATCAAACCGTGATGAGTGATCATCACTGGTACTGTACAGCACTAACTACTACGCTACCATGACACTCAACAGCAGGATAAGATTCTAATGAATAAAGCATCCTTTGGAGAACTGCAGAAACACCAACTGACTTTTAATCCACATGACCATGACATATGTCATGACATTCAACTACCAGGAAATTATATTACATTTTGATATGTTTGTAAAAAGCAGAATAAACATATAATTCACTAGTAATTGAGACTTTTGTGATAAACTCTATTGTTAACATTTTGGAGATGGAAGAATCATCTTAACAATCCCCTGCAGGCTTCTCTTTGGTTGCTATAGTAGATAATTCAATAAAACTGAAGCTATTGCTGACTTGCTCCTAAACTGTTCTTAAAATCCTATCAGCATTAAATTTACCTGTCTTTAATAAAACCCAGATCTCTAAAGATTTCTTTTTATGGTAGGTTTCACCCAATATCTTCCTCCAGTAGCATCTGTTGTTTTTCAATCTTTAAAACCATTACGCCTACAGCCACAAATCTAACAGGGATTTTCAGGATTCCTTTTCCACATTTATATGGCGATATCATAAAAGAAATGCCTTTCTCAAGGGCATAACAGCATGCATTGAACTAATCTGTGGGCAGGTTAGATAAAAAACTGGTTTTCAATTACATGCTGGTAAAAAGGGAATTGTGCATTCAAATTAAGCAATCCATCTGATCTCCTTAATATGCCTGTAGTCATCTTCTCAGTCAGATGGAACCGAATGATATTGAAGCTGATGTTTTGAATAAAGATAAATAAGGCAACATTGGCATACACAACTCACCCATCCAGACCAAATGTTCAGACCAATTCATCCTTAAAGATCACTGTTGTCTAGATATATTAATGCAATACACTGGACTTCTGGCATTATGGAGCCAATTGTTGGAGCAGCTATTGAATGAAGTGCAATTTCTCAGTCTGACCTTCTAGTTTTCAAGACATCCATATAGTCTCTCCCAGTGTATTGAGAAAATAACTTACTAACCAATTCACATGAATGTACATGCAATCAGAACAATTGATCAAAATAGGAACCATTTACAGTACTTAATGTGCATCCTTATTTACAGCTCCATAGAAATCTTATGAAGAACTAAGCGACATCGGGCTGGGTGAAGTATTACAAAACACGGACAGGTTTAAAGCTCAAAATTCAAAGTAAATGTATTATCACCATATGTTAGCTTGAGATTTTCTTGCAGGCATTTACATGAATGTAAAGAAATACAATAGAATTTCTTTAAAAAATATGTTTAAGATAAAATCTAGCAGGAAGCAAGGTCTTTGCTTTTCATTAAGTCCCTGAGATGGTTTATCTGCAGCTAGGGAGGTTGATAGACCTACTTTGAATTTTAAACCAGCAGATAATTTGCAGAAACCTCGTATAGGCTGCCCATTACTGCTGCACTCACAGAACATCCACTACTACCGCATGGAAAGAATTATTCTTTCAAAAACTGTTACTTTTATGTCCATTCCTGTACAGCACAGCGGAGGTACAAGTGACTTTTGGTGCACTGCTTTTGTCTGCATTCAGTGCTCTTCACCCACCTTCAGTGAAAGGCCAAACTGCAAAGGATGGTACCTGGGAGGATGAGAGCAAGTGAAGGTAGCCTCTCAATGAGCCTGAAATAGCAATAGACTTCTATGAAGGCTGATGGTGGATGGTTGGATGTTTGTGCAACAGCAGATGTCGGACTGCACAAAGCATCACTTTGCTAATGTTATATGTGAATTAGTGAGTAGAGTTATTCAGAATGGACTGGACAGTTCTCCAAACTCTTGTGTTATGTGGTCTACAAGCAACTGTTCCTTGTGTTTTCTGTCCTCATGCACTCAGCCTCATCACTGGTATCCAAATGCGTCTAACGTCGAACCTCCTCATGGCATTACAATATCCCATTCACTGCACACAGTCTTCTCTAACAAGAACTGTGCCAGTGAATCACTGATGGTGTTTGAAGATGCCTGAGGCAACTTAGGTACAACATTCACTAAGAGCAAGCAGCAGCTAGTGCGGCTAAAGGGAAGAACAGATGAGAAGGCTGCAAGAGAATGGTTTTATGTCAATATCATTAGTATGTGAGTTCCCTTACTATTGCTCTTACATCCTACAAATGGGGTAAGTTAAGTCATCTGAAGAACCTGCATGATAATGCTAATAATAACAGTAATGGGCAGTTCTCCTGAAGACTAGCTTTCGTTCAAAGTCAATTTATTACCAAAATACATAAATGTTTATACTACATTGAGATTTCTTGTAGGTATTTACCTGAAAAATAAAGAAGTCCAATAGAATTTATGAAAAATTATACGTAAACAAATACTGACAATCAACCAACATGCAAAAGAGTCAAATTGTGGAAATAAAAAAATTAGATAGACCTTAAACGTTAACTTTTTTTTTCTTTGTATAGGGGGTTTTGATTTGTTGAATAGCTCAAACATTTTTATTATTTTAATTTGTTTCAGAAGCTGTTTTAAGATATTAAATATTTCTACAGATGCAATATAGAAAATTATTTAGATGCATTGTAGCTACAAAATTTAAAGTAAATTTATTATCAAAGTATGTATACTATGGTTCCATAAGTTTGTCATAGCCGGGAGGAGGTAGAAGGGTTAAGCTCCCACAACCTATAAAATGCTCCCAATGACATGCTTCTCAAAGAGCTTCTACAACCAAGTTCAGCTCTTGGCCTTTACATTTGGCTTAGTTACTAAGTGCAGTGGAACCATTTCAACTGACATGAAAAAGGGCAAAAGTGGATTACTGGAACCTTAAAAATAGTCACTTCTTGCAGATGAGTGTCGTCAGCTGTGATTGATGTGGCAACTCATCTAGGAAACGGAAAACTCTGATCTCAAATGTCCACAGCCTTGCAGCTGTACTCACTCATGGGGAATGCTAACATGGAGAAGTGAGCCAAACACCAGTTCAGTTCCCACTTTAACTTATTTATTTACTGAGAGCACAAACTATCAACCTCAAGGTCAGTTTCCAACCTGTTATGCACTTAAGATGAACTCTTGATCTCTCTGACTACCTCATCACGGTCCTTATACTTGATCTACCTGCACTAGTACCATGCTCCATCATGGTCCTTGCACTGTATCCACCTGCAATGTATTTTTCTGTAAGTGTAACCATACTGTGGATTTGTTTTCCCTTTGTTGCTACTTTGACATAGTTGTGTATGGAATGAGCTGTCTGACAGACATGCAAACAAAAGATTTTACCTTTAGGATTGTATCCCTATGGAAGGTGCAGCAAGGCAAGGGTTTAAGATAATGTGCAGGCAAGAATAGTATACAGACAATGTGCAGTCAACCTTGGAAAGAAAGGAATTTGAAGATCATAGTTCCCATTTGCAGGGGTCCAGAACCATTTGGCATATCAAGACAAGCATGCAAATGAGTATTTCTAATATGACAGTTATTTTTGGACAGCTACTTAACTAATTCCAAATTATTACTCACCATTAACACATATATTCTTTTGGTTATTAATGTCTGTTATAATGGTCAGATTGGTGATTGATTATACAAATAAGGAATTTGAACATCCACAAGGTTATCAAATGGTGAATACCTACAACCGACTACTGAATTTCTGTATAAAAAATGGTATTTTCTTTGTTCAAACTTTAGGACAGTTTGGTGACATGTGCCAGGCTGTTCTCCTTCTGCACAAGTGTCATTGAGGTACGATTAAAATATTTTGCATTTTATCCAGAATTAGGCCATTCAGTCCATCATATATGTTCTGATATTCCATCATGGCTCTGAACCCATTCTCCTGCCTTCTCCCCAGAACATTCGACACCCTTACTAATCAAATTGCTATTTACTTCTGCTTTAAATATACCCAGTGACTTGACCTCCACAACCATCTGTGGCAATGAATTCCATAGATTTGCCACCCTTTGGCTAAAGAAATTTCCCTTCAGCTCTGTTCTAAAGGATTGTCCTTCTTTTCTGTGCCCTCTGGTCCGAGACTCCCGAACTATAGGAAAGATTCTGTCCATGTCCACTCTATCAAGCCCTTGCCATAATCAATAGGTGTCAATGAGATCTATCCTTATACAGTCCTGAGGAAGGGTCTCAGCCCGAAATGTCAACTGTGTACTCATTTCTATAGATGTTACCTGGCCTGCTGAGTTCCTCCAGCATTTTGTGTGTGTTGTTTATTCTTCTAAACTAGAGCGAGTACAAGCCCAGAGCTACTAAGTGTTTTCTGAGTCCAGTTAAATAGAGACTACATTCTGATCTGTAATTTTATCTGGATAAAATGATTAAAAAAACTGCATTTTCTTCCTGCTTTGCTCTATTGAGAATTCTTTGGTGGGACTGACTGTTCAGCCTACTGGACCATCACACTACTCTGATTCCAGAGGTTTCCTGTAGCTGAAAGCCAGGATCTTAATCTATGGAAATGGGAGCGCTTACATCACAGACACTACTGGGTAACTATTGACTGCTTTCATCACAGTTAACAGCACAATCCTGGGCCACTTTATTGTTCTTGAATTTCACACAAGTTCTGGCACTAAACTTTGGATTTATAGAACACAGAGAAATGCTAAATGACGAGAATACATGGCATGGACAGCCATACAAGAAGCATGCACAGGTAAACATTGTGACGCATGGATAAAAAAGAATAAAAATAAATTGAATTTTACTGATAGTTACCACACTTGAATATTTGAATTGTGTAATACACATGCCTATTATCTAAATAGGTATTTTTGGAACCTTAACTGTTAATGTAGTCAAAGCACTGTGGGGGTTATCTACCCACTATAATACAATTGTTGATGGCATTTGGTCAAAAAGCTTAACAGGCATTTAAAAGAATTCACATGAATTAACGGTAATTACTTAAATTTGCAATGCTTAAGGCAGTGTTTTGTGAAAATTTATGTACCGACATATCCCAAAAGGGGATAAAGCATTAAATTTCAGAGGAAAAGAAACAACAAATGCTGATGGGACAATAAAAAGTACCCAAGCATTAAACCATTGAATCATAACAAACAAAGTATCATCTCCTTGTAATGCTTTGGACCTTTGAGGGGTTTTTTTTGTACACATATAAACCCATTTCAAGGCTTTCCACAGACACTGCAACGGTTTTAGGGACTCCTCTAGTAAACACTGATACACTTCTCACCAAGGACGATATAAGGAAGGAAAGGAAATTGGTTTCAATGTTGCAGATAACAGGATTTATGGTTTACTGCAATTCACAGAATAAGGAATAAGTTAGTAAGCCAACAGTTTCAGAAATCTAATGACAATCAAACATAAATCACCAACCTAAGGGAACTCTAGTGAGGTATGAGATCTCAGTCTTAAAAGTAATATTACTCCACTGAGAGCGTTCTAAGGAGGCACTCGGGGAATGTTAGCTCAAAATAACTGGAATCAGGTAACCAATATTACTATAACAGCAAGATTAATTGTATCCTTTCGAAGTCACTGTTAGTAAGGAGGTCCAGTTTAATTTTAGTTGTAACAAGTAAGGAATTAGCTTTCTTGAATGTACTAAATGCAACTGGTTCACTTCATCCTCATCACCTGAGTTTTTCTACAGTTTCAACATAGTAACAACAGGTCTGACATCCAATCTTGAATGAACTATCCTCGTACTGGAAAACACTGCTGCACCCTTCAACTCAATTCTATTCCCATCAGGGCACTTTCTCAGAAACACTACAACATACGTCAGTCTTCTATGTGAACATGAGCTATGTTTCTGTCTGCTTTTCATTTATAAGAATTTCAGCTTCATCCTTATCATACAGTCCAACTCCACCTATGCTTCAACACACATTCTACTAAAGCCCTCAGCATGTCCAGACTCCTCAATTTCAATGCAGTCCTGGATTGCTCCCATTTTTCACCTTCCATAAATTTAGTTAATCCAATTCACTCCTGATTGTTTTGAACATTATTTTTAGATTATAAATGCCATTTGGAAAATGTATTTTCAAGATTCCAGGTAATTTAGAGGTTTCAATGCTGTAGCCAGACAATAAGAGAAACAAAACAATAGTGATGGTCAAATGTTCTACAGACTGGCAAGTTCACTTGAATTGTGGCTGCAGAGGGAAGTCAATATATGGCATTATTATGGTACGTGATGATCATCTGTAGTACCATTACAAATCGCCATTAGAGCAAAAGTCTGCCACAATATTCCATAACAAATTCCACAACCCACACCAATTAGCACATTTAGCAGAATTTGTTGGTAAGTAAAAACATTAAGCAGAACTAATTCCAGATGCTTATTCCCAAATAACAAATCACTTGTTAAACAAAAGCAACACACGCAAAATGCTGGAGGAACTCAGCAGGTCAGGTAGAGTATATGGAAAGGAATAAACAGCCAATGTTTCGAGCTAAGACCCTTCTTCAGGACTTACCTGTACATTTCCCTCAGGATCATTTTTCTTCATATCTAAACAATGGAATACAAGTTCTACTAATGTTTGTAGCTAACCCACTGGACCTCATTTACATCACACACAACACTTTGATAATCAAAACTATTTATCCAACAGAATAAAACCAAAGCAATAATGAAAAGGAAAATCAAGTCTTAACTTTACCTTTATGAAAACAAGGACTCTACAACTTATGCTCTCAATATTACTTATTACCTACTTACATATTATCATTTAGTTTTTTTTTCTTTTTGTATTTGCATAACTTCTTGTCTTTTCCACATTGGTTGTTAGTCTATCTTGGTTTTTGTGGAGTTTTTTTTATTGATTCTATTGTGTTTCTTTGTAACTACTGTGAATGTTCACAAGAAAATGAATCTCAGTGCAGTATATGTACCTTCATAGTCATTTTACTTTGAACTAAGTCAAAGGCTGTGTGCTCAAACTCAAGGTCTTCATCTGTTAACTTAATAGAGAATTGTGGCATCATTATTGCTGGAGGTGCTATTTCTCAAATGAAGTTTTAAATTAAAGCAAAGCTTCCTAGGTAGGATGTAAAGGAAGAACAAACACAACTAAAATCAGATCAACTACTTATTCATTAATATTTATGGCACATTATTATGCTTATCTTGTCTGTTTCGTGCTTATAGAATAACATGGACCACAATTCAAAAGTACTTTGGGGAGTTGTCAGGAGATGAAAGATGCTACTTAAATGAATGTACGTTATTTTACATTTATGTTAGTGATAAAGAAAAGCTTACAGAAATGCTGGCTAAATCTATGGTGCAGGGTTCTGGATCAACAGGCTATGTGGTCCAAATCCCTGGACTCCTTGTCACTTGTTCAGTCAGATAAATATTATCTTCTGTCATCAAGGCAAACTAGATTTCAAAACAGAAATATTGCACATTTAAGCTGTCTTTTCATTCTCACTGGTTACATCTCTGGCCTGTCAATTACAGAATAAAGAATACCGAGTGGGTCTGGCTGAGGGAGTCCAAGAAAACAAGGCAAATCAAGGGAAGCAGAAAGAGGGAGACAGCAAAGACAGAATGAAAAATACAGTGCCTTAACATTACCTGCAATGCTACATACATACATCCTGAAATTATACCACAACAATTTCTGTACTTGCTGTGCATATTTTGGGAACCAGTAATGATGAGGAGGAATTTCTTTAGTCAGAGGGTGGTGAATCTGTGGAATTCATTGCCACAGATGGCTGTAGAGGACCAGTCACTGAGTCTATCTAAAGTAGAGGTTGACAGGTTCCAGTGATGCCATCGTCCAGAATGGGAGCTAAAGTCAACAGCTCCTCTGGAAAAACACATATTTTGCCCCGTTAATCCATCAAATCTAAGATCTTTCGAAAATATCTGAATTGATAAAGGGGGCAAGAATGGGGAAAAAGAATGAAGATAAAAAAAGCATCACTGTGGAGCCTATGGAGGAGAGGGGTGCAGCGAGTGGCTCCCTTACCCGACCGCGTGGTAGCGAGGCTGACAATGGGCCTCGTTCAGGCGAAGCAGCAAATATGATCAAAATTCCAGAAGAGATACGGGAGTTCCAAAAAGATATAAAACAGCAACTAAATGATATCAAGTCAGAGCTTGCCAGCGTCAATCAAGAATAACGGTGTGTTACGAATGTGCCACAACTCTGAGGGGCCAAAGAGTACAAAATAGCCCTCTACTTTTTGAGAGTCGCAAGATTGCTATTAATTCGGGTCTGGGACCCAGGAAATGAGAGAGAATCCTCAAGGTTTTGGAATGTGTCCTGGCCTCCGCAAGACAAAGCCACGGATAACGGCCATTGTCTCTTGGAGACGGAATTGTGTATTGAGTACTGTACTATTCATTGAAGCCCTCAGGGAATGACCAGAGTGGGCTGGTTGAGAGATTGCATCATCCCAACCTGATTGACATCTGAGACCCCGTGAGTAAGGATAAAAGCAGGTCTGGGGAACAACCCCTTCAGGCGCACCAGGAGAAACGCTAGAAATCCTGTGACAGCGTTTAATAGCGACAGCCAGTGGGGGGCTCACGTGCGTTCTTTCCCTTTGTCTGGGATTGGGGCCTTACCACGGAAGAACAGCTTTAACTAAAGGACCAGCTACACCAACGGAACTCTCGAAGGATCGAAATCATAAAAAGGAAAAGCTGGCCAGTTTCTAAAAATCTCTCTTGACTCTGACCAAAGGCTGCAGCCTGAATGAACTGAGTGACTTATATTTCCATCGGACAATACATTATCCCCTAGACAACAATAGAGCTTATTTCTTATTGATTATTATTATACCCGCACTTTTAGATTTAGTATTGATGACGTATATTATCTATATGTTTGCATTGATATTATTTTTGTGTATTTTTACTAATAAATACTGTTAAAAATAGTACCATCAGACTTCAATGGACCTCTCTATCTTTGCTGGTAAGTGACCCAGTTACGGGGTTCGCAACAGGTGGCAGAGACATGAATTACTAAGGTGGAAGATCGCATGCAAAACTTGAAACAGATACTAAGTAAGATGATAAAAATATTAAATCAACAAGAAAGTAAACTGCTTGACCAGGAGGGAAGATCATGGTGGAAAAATATCAGGATATATAATGTTCCTGAAGAAGCAGAGGGTTTGCTTGTGATGGAGTTTGTATGAAAGTTGCTGTGGGACGTGCTGGAGCTTCCCCTGACTATGGAGCTTGAGATTGAGAGGGCACATCGTGCGCTCGCCCCGCGGCCTACTGGAGATGGAGAAGATAAGCCACGCTCAATAGGAATTAGATTCCTTCAATATTATACCAAGGCAAAGATTCTACGAAGGGCCTGGGGTAAGAAGAAGGTGTTTTTGGATGCAAAATTAATATACTTCGATCAAGATTACCTCCCGGTGGTCCTGCAGAAACGTAAAGAATACTCTGAAGTAAAGCGAATATTAAAGCAAGTGAAGATTAGATTTCAAACTCCGTACCCTGCTAAACTGCAAGTGTTTTATGAAGATGGAATCCAACTGTATCAGACAGTGGAAGAGGCGACTACAGACATGAAGGCCAGAGGGTTGCCCATCAGTTTGATCAAACCGAAGGAAAGTCTGGCTGAGCAGCTATCCCGCTCTGCTTGGGAAACTGTGAGAGAATCAAGAAAGCAGGGAACAGGAGGAGGGCGAGAGAAGTGTATCAGGAAGAGACTGGGAGTTTTCCAAAGACAGCCCTCACCCTCTCCAGAAGAGCCATAAGGTTTGGCTAACTTTAAAAGTGTTGAGAAGCTAAACAGAAGCAAAAATAGACGGTGATATACCTATCTTGAGAAATACTTATTATAATGTGGATTTTATATTATTAATTTTTTTTTATTCATTCATTCACTCCTTTTTCCCCACCTAAATGAGAATATGTATATGGGAGGAATACACAGGGAAATCTTTTCTGTGTAATGGATATAGATTTGTTTACTTACTTTTATGGGCACCGCAATGTCAGTCCTCAACTCACAGGTAGGAGGGGCTATCCGCCACAGCTAGATATTTCCTCTAGCTCAACCCAGGGTCATCTACTAGAGACTTCAGCCTTGGAATCGCACCTTGGTTGCCTTTTTTTTAATTATTATTTGCATTTCTTGGTTTTTAAATTGTTCAGGGAGATCGATTAAACTTTATTCTGCTAATCCCAATATATTGACAGATAGCTAAGGGCAAAGTAAAATTCATTTCTTTTAATGTCAATGGGCTGTCAAATCCAATCAAACACAGTAGAATTCTATCCAAAATGAAAAAAGAACAAACCCATGTAGTATATTTACAGGAAACTCACTTAAGTGATAATGAGCATGGAAAACTAAAGAGAATGGGCTTCACTAATTTGTTTTTCTCCTCATATAAATCAGGACATAGGAGAAGAGGTGCTATTCTTATCTCAAACAAGCTAAATTTTGAAAAAGTATTTGAGATGGGAGATAAGGAGAGCAGATATGTTCTGGTAAGGGGGACCATAGACGGAAATTCAGTTACTCTACTGAATATATATGCACCCCCAGGAAGTGATATTGGTTTCTTTCAGAAAATTACTAATATTATGGCAACGGAAACAGAAGGTCTCCTGATATGTGGGGGAGACTTAAATTTACAATTACAACCAAAGTTATACTCTTCCAATAGAAAAATCTATGAACCTTAAATAAGAAAGTCAATACACTTTTTGAGGATGTTGGTCTAATTGATATATGGAGAGACCTTCTAACCAACAGAAGGGATTACACTCATTATTCTGCCCCCAATTCTGTATATACAAGAATAGACTATTTCATAACATTTGGAAAAGACAAAGACAAAATAAACACCTGTGGAATTGGGACAATAGATGTAAGTGACCATGCACCTATATATTTATCTGTTGATTTTGACATTCTATTCTGTTGATTCTCCCGTTCTATGAGATACTCTGAAGGCTGTTCTAAGAGGGAAAATTATAGCAATATCTTCATATAAGAAAAAAATAAGGAGTAAAACATTAGAGGAATTACAAAATAGGCTGAAGGAACTAGTAAAAAAACAAATTGTATTTGGCACAGGATACATTACAGGAATTTTTTTAAATTAGGATTGAAATTAATAGTTTAGCTACGCAAGAAATCAGAAAAATAATGTTTCTGAAACAGAGACATTATGAAAGTGGATCTAAGTCTATGAAAATACTGGCATGGAAACGGAAAAAAAGATAGCAGAATACACAATTCATAGAATTAGGAATCCAAGAATAAAAATGATGAAAAAATAAGCTAAGTGAAATTCAAGAAGCTTTTGAAGTTTTACAAAACTCTATACGCCAAAGTTCCAGGGGGAAGCATATCCCAAATTGACACCTTCCTGAATTCTCTAGAGTGCCCACTTTAAGCGAAGAACAAAATAGAACGATGACTGCTGACATAACTGAAGTTGAACTAAAAGCTGCAATTCGTAGGCTTAAATTAAGCAAGTCACCAAGATCAGATAGGTATATGGCAGAGTGGTATAAAGAATTTAAAAATGAGTTAATTCCTGTTTTACTCCCCACACTGAACTGGGCTCTAAAAAAGGCACAAATGCCACCCAGTTGGAAGGAAGCGATAATCTCAGCTATACCGAAAGAAGGCAAGGATAAAATGGAATGTGGGTCATTTAGACAAATATCTGTTCCTAATGTAGACTATAGATTATTTACCTCCATCGTGGCCAAACGATTAGAGGAGTTTCTACCCGTACTGATACATAATGATCAGACAGGTTTTATACAACAATGCCAAACACAAGACAATATACGAAGGACACTTCACATTACGGATCATATACAAAAAAATTAAATCGCAGCAATAGTGATAAGCGTGGACGCTGAAGAAGCATTTGATTCAGTTAATTGTAATTTTCTTTACAGAGTTTTACATAGATTTGGTTTCCATGACACAATTATTAAAACTATACAGGCACTATATGACAATCATACTACTAAGATTAAAATCAATGGATATTTATCAAATAGTCTTACCCTAGAAAGGGGCACGAGACAGGGCTGTGCATGGTCACCGCTACTTTTGAATTATATCTGGAACCATTAGCTCAATACATCAGACAAAGTGAAGATATCAAGGGAGTTACTATTAAAGGGACAGAGCATAAATTGGCTTGTTACACGGATGACATTTTGATCTATCGATGACAACCAAAATACTCTTTACCTAAATTCACACAATCCTTTGAACAATATGGTCAATTATCAGGAAACAAAATCAACATAGATAAAACCCAATTACTTTCATAAAACTGTAGCCCACCAAGAGAAATTGATAGTAGATATCCCTGGGCATGGCAAACAGAGACTTTCAAATATTTGGGCATCATTATGTCAAAAGATTTGGCAAAATTATCAGAATGCAATTATCAGCCTATATATAAAAAAATTAAGGAAGATATAACAAGATGGAACTTAATTCCTTTTTTTAGTTTCAGTTCAAGGATTGAATCTATTAAAATGAACATACTGCCCAGACTATTATATCTCTTTCAAACCCTACCAATAGAGATTAATCAAAATCAATTCAATGAATGGAACAAGATGTTATCAAGATATATTTGGCAAGGTAAAAGGCCTAGAGTTCGTCTCAAAACTATACAATTATGCAAGGAAAAGGGAGGATGGGGCCAACCTTCTCTTACAGATTATTATTTTGCAGCACAGTTGAGAGCTGTGATATGTTGGTGCAACCCATCATATGACACTCAATGGAAAAACATTGAGGAGCGGGTACTTCCCATCCCCATACAAGCAATTTTGGCTGATAATAACCTACAAAGGTACATAACTACTATTGATAACCCATGGATGAAATGGACTCAAAATATGAAAAACTATTATAAAAGAACTTATTATAGGGAGATATTGCAACTCTTAAATGACTCGGATATGACTCGGATTTTACGCCGAATAAACTGGATGCTAGATTTAAGGACTGGACAGCTAAAGGAATAACACTTCTTTGCAATATAATGAAAGAAGGGACACTGTTCAGTTTTGAAATGCTTAAAGAGGAACACTTATTAGAAAAACAAGATTTTTATCAGTATTTACAGATGCGACAATATGTTATTAGGATGGTTAAAAATGTAACCAAGGCAAGAACATGTTTGGTAGAGCTATTTAGGAAAGCATGTAATTCAGATAATGGTAGTAGAATCATTTCAAGTATGTATAAGGGTTTGTCAAATCTTAAAACACATTTGACTTCATACATTAAAACAAAATGGGAGAAAGGAGGAGGGATACTTATATCTGAGGAAGAATGGACAATAATATGGAGATATCAGTGGAAGTGTACCAGCTCACAGAAATGGAGGGAGTTTGGATGGAAAAACTTGATAGGATATTTTATTACACCCTCTCAGAAATCCCATTATGATAGTAACCTCCCTGTTTGCTGGAGAAATTGTGGAAATCAAAATGCAAACCATTATCATATTTTCTGGGAATGCCCCGTTATCAAAGGCTATTGGAGGGGGATACACAATGCCCTATAAGACATCTTTAAATGTGAAATACCCTTAGAAAGTAAGAGCATATATTTTGGGTATATACCTCAAGAATGGTTGAAAAGAGATACATATTTAATAAATATACTGCTGGTGGCTGGTAAAAAGACTTATTAGGAAATGATTATCACAGGAGAGCTCAGCCTTAAGTGCATTGATGGAAATTACAATGGACATTTACAAAATGGAGACGATAACAGCATCTGTTAATCATAAGTTGGAACAATTTGATTCACACTGGGAAAAAAGGTTTAACTGCGTAACACCTCATAGGCCTGATTTTATTCTCACAAATCAATGAATATGTTGTAAAAAAAAATCACTCCCTACTTGTACATAGCTTTCTCCTTTTGCTTGTTCTTCCTTTCCTCTCCTTTCTATAAGTGTGTACCTCAGATAAATATTATGTGGAGACTTGTGGCCTATATGACTATATAGTATATATATATACAATATCTGAAATACATCTTATGGAAATGTTTGTTTGATGATGAACTTCAATAAAAAAATAAATTACAAAAAAAAAGTAGAGGTTGACAAGTTTTTGATTTGTAATGGTGCAAAAGTTTTGGGAATAAGCCAGGAGAATTGGGTTGATAATTAGTCAGCCATAGTGGAATGGTGGAGCAGACTTGATGGGCTAAGTGGCCTAATTTTGCTCCTGTACCTATGGCATATGGTCTATTATTTACTATATTCCAAAAAGAATCCTTGAAGTAAATTCTTGAAGTTGGACAACACAACTATGGTTCTGACGTTCATACATGAGGCTTCCCAATGACTGAGGTTCATAGATCTGCATGTGACATTTTCAAAAAGGTAAACATCAAGACAGAATCCTGTACTGTGGAGCCAAGTAAAGAGATGATTTAAGGGCTGCTTTCAAATAAACTTTGCTGTATCAACATACAGTTTTAAAAAAGGTCACTATTTATTAGCAATATGGAGGAACATAGGCTTCTTGGATCAACATTTGTTAAAACTGTCTAAGTTGCTACACAGGTTGATAGGGTGGTTAAGAAGACAAATGGTTCAATGGTCTTCATTAGTAGTGGGATTTAGTACTTGAGTTGTGGGGCAATGTTGCAGCTGTATAAAACCCTAACTAGACCACACTTGAAATATTATGTGTTCAGTTCTGGTCGTCTCATTATAAGAAGGATGTGGAAGTTTTAGAGAGAGTGCAGAGAAGACTTACCAGGATGCTGCTAGGATTAGAGAGTTTGTCTTAAGGAAAGGTTGAGCGAGCCAGAGCTTTTCTCTCGAGTGAAGGAAGTTGAGAAGTGACTTGATAGAGATGATGAGGTAAAAGATGCTATGAGGCACAGATCAAGTACACAGCCAGAGACTTCCCAGGGCAAAAATGTCTAATGTGAGGGGAAAAATTTGAAGTGATTGGGGAAAAATATAGGGGGGGATGTAAGAGACAAGTTTTTATCCTCCACTGATAATGATGGGTATGTGGAACGCACTACAGGCAGTCCCTGGGTTAAGAACGAGATCTGTTCCTAATTTGTCGAATTTGTAGGTAAGTCGGAACAGGTACATACTGTTCTTATTTAGCATCAGTTAGTCAAATGTTTGTCTTAGTATAGAGTATATATTTCACCTTTCTATGCAGAGCTTTTCTTTTTCTCATCATAAATGGCCTTGTAGCAGCTGAAGCCCTCGGTAACTGTACAGTAAACTTTGGTGAACCTCTCTGTATTAGTATCTTGCTTCTCTAACTTTGCCATCCCTGCTTCAATGAGATGAAAGGCCTTAGCTAACTCTTTCGTCAAAAACTTTTTCTGTTCTGGAGTTTTTAGGTCCCAGTCTTCTTCCTCAAATGCTGTCATCGCTTTATCCTTTAATAATGTTCTGATCGTTGACCGACTGCAGCCTAATGCTATTCCAATGACCGATGGCATTTCACCTCTTTTCGATTGCTTTATTTCCACTTTATTTTCAATTGTGATTGTTTTCTTTTTCTTTGATGGATCACCAGCACTTGCATCAGATTTATGCTTTGGAGGCACGGTTACAAGGGTAAATACGAGAAAAAGCCAAATACAAAGTTACACACTCAACACAGAATTAGCGGCAAAGTGATCTGACTTAAAATGGCGGACAGCGTTCTCCTTCCTCGAGTCGACGAACTGCTGAAGCCACGCAATGTTTTCATGAGGGTCACAAAGTAGTGCGTGTGTTCATTATTACGAACCATTGTACTTAACTCATATTTTTAACGTAATAGGCTTTATGGCAGTTCATTCGTAAGTACGAGTTGTCCGTAAGTCAGACATTCGTAACCCGGGAACTGCCCGCACTAGAAATGGTGATAAAACAGATACATTTAAAAGACTCTTAGAGAGGCAAGTTAATGTCAGAAAAATGGAGGACTATGTGGGAGGGAGTAGTTAGATTGATCTTAGGGTATGTTAAAAGGTCAACATCAATGTCATTAGTCAAAGGGCCTGTACTATGCTGTGATGTTCTGCTGTATGTTTTATATAAATACTAATTTGGCTCATTGTACACTAATTCTAATTCTCTCATTTAGGATATATTTTTGTTATTTTTGGCCTGTTTGCTTCCTTCTATTCACTATTTTATTTATAAGTAAAGCCAGAGCAGTACCTAATACTAAATGTATTTGTGGCATCAGTGCCTTCAAATCACAAAAGCTTGGCTGTAATACCATAAGATACAGGAGCAAAATTAGGCAATTCAATCATAGTTGATCCATTTTTCCCCTCCTCAGCCCCACTCCCCGGACTTCTCCCCATAGCCTTAGATGTCGTACCCAGTCAAAAACCTATCATGCTCTGCCTTAAATACACCCAATGACCTGGCCTCCACAGTTGCCTGTGGTAACAAATTCCACAAATTCCCCACCCTCTGACTAAAGAGATTTCTCCACATCTGTTTTAAATGGACACCCCTCTATCCTGAGGCTGTGTCCTATTGTCCTAGGCTCCCCTAACAGGTGAAACATCCTTTCCACATCTACTCTGTCTAGGCCTTTCAACATTCAAAAGGTTTCAATGAGATCCCCCTTATCTTTCTAAATTCCAGCGAGTACAGACCCAAAACTATCAAATGTTCCTCAATTGATAACTTTTTCATTTCTGGAATCATCCTCGGGAACCTCCTCTGAACCCTTTTCAACGCCAGTACATCTTTTCTCAGATGAGGAACCCAAAACTGCTCACAATACTCAAGGTGAGGCTTCACCAGTGCCTTACAAAGCCTCAGCATCACATCCCTGCTCTTGTATACTAGACCTCTTGAAATGAATGCTAACATTGTATTTTGTCTACCTCACCACTGACTCTACCTGCAAGTTAATCTTTACAGTGTTACAGTGTTCTGCAAGTCCCCTTGCATCTCAGATTTTTGGAGTTTCTCCTTGTTTAGAAAATAGTCTGCACAGTTATTTCTTCTACAAAAGTGCATGACCATGCATTTTCCAACATTGCATTTTGTTTGCCATTTTTTTGCCCATTTTTCTAATCTAAGTCCTTCTGCAGCCTTCCTGTTTCCTCAACACTACCTTCCCCTCCACCAATCTTTGTATCATCTACAAACTTGGTAACAAAGCCATCTACTCCATCATCTAAATCATTGATATAGATCATAAAAAGAAACTGTCCCAACACCAACCCCTGCAGAACACCACAGGTCACTGGTGGCCAACCAGAAAAGGATCCTTTTATTCCCACTTGCCAATGGTCTAATCATGCCAGTAACTTTCCTGTAATACCACAGGCTCCTAACTTGGTAAGCAGCCTCATGTGTGGCACCTTGTCAAAGGACTTCTGAAATTCCAAATACGAAACATCCCCTTTATCTATCCTACTTGTAATCTCCTCAAAGAATTTCAACAGGTTCGTCAGGCAGGATTTTCCCTGAAAGAAACCATGCTGACTTTGTCCTATCTTGTCCTGTGTCACCAAGCCCTCCATAACTTCATCCTTAGCAATCAATTCCAACATCTTCCTAACCACTGAGGTCAGGCTAAATGGTCTATAATTTCCTTTCTGCTGCCTTCCTCCTTCCTTAAAGACAGTAGTGACATTAGCAATTTTCCAGTACTCTGGCACCATGCCAGAATCCAATAATTTTTGAAAGCTATGAATGCCTCCACAATTTCTATCACTATCTCTTTCAGAATCCTAGGATGCAGTTCATCTTGTCTGAGTAACTTACGTACTCTCAGCTCTTTCAGCATTTTGAGCGCCTTCTTCCTTGTAATAGTAACTGCACTCACTTCTCTTCTCTCACACCTATCAAAATCTGGCACAATGCTATTGTCTTCCACAGTGAAGACTGATGCTAAATACTCATTTAGTTCATCCGCTGTCTCCTTGTCCCCTTGTCCCCATTATTATGTCTCTGGCCTCATTTTCTAGCAGTGCTATATTTATTCTCATTTTGCTTATTTTTTTACATACTTAAAAAAAGCTTATACTATCCACTTTGATATTGTTTGCTAGCTTGCTTTCATATTTAATTTTTTCTCTCCTAATGATTCTTCTAGTTGCTCTCTGTTGGTGCTCAAAAGCTTCACAATCCTCTGCCTTCTGACTAATTTTTGCTTTGCTGTATGCCATTCTTTTGTTTTTACATTAGCTTTGACTTCCCTCGTCAGCTGCTGTACTATTTTGCCATTTAAGTATTTATTTGTTTCTGGAATACACTTATCCTACACCTTCCTCATTTTTTTCCAGAAGCTCATGTCATTGCTGCTCTGGTGTCATTCCTGCCAGTAGCTCCTTCCAATTTATTTTGGCCAACTCATACCACTGTAATTTCCTTTATTCCACTGAACTACTGCTATGTCAGACTTCACTTTCTCCCTATCAAATTTCAAACTGAACTCAATCATATTGTGAACACTGTCTCCTAAGGGGTTTTACCTTATTACATAACACCCAATCCAGTATAGCTGATCCCCTAGTAGGCTCAACAACAAACTGCTCTAAAAAGCCATCTCATAGGCCTTCAACAAACTCACTCTCTTGAGATCTATTACCACCCTGATTTTCCTATTCAGGTTGAAATCCCCCATGACTTGCCCTTCTGACACACCTTTTTTTATTTCCCATTGTAATTTATCGTCCACAGTCCAGCTACTGCTGGGAGACCCGTATATAACCGCCATCAAGGTCCTTTTACCCTTGCAGTTTTTTAACTCAACCCAGAAGGAAGCTACATCTTCTGATCCTATATCATATCTTCCTACTGATTTGATGCTATTCTTTACCAGCAGAGCCACATCATCCCCTCTGCCTACCTTCATATCCCTCTGATATAATGTGTAACCTTGGACATTCAGCTCCCAACTACAACCATCCTTCAGCCACGATTCAGTGATGGCCACATCATACCTGGCAAACTGTTATATTGCAACAAAATCATCCACCTTATTTCTTATACTATGTGCATTTAGATACATCACCTTGACTATTTAAGTTGGCATTTGATAGATATTCTTCCTTTCATGACCTCCTGGTCATGATCGTCCATTTCCACCCAACATTCCACTTCTCATGACCGCAAGAATCCTAGCTTTATACTTGTCTGCTCTCACATCCAAGGATCCAAAAAAAAAGCCCTTTCAGTTAAAGCAGCAACTTATTTGCACTCTTTCCATTCTAGCCTACTGCATTCAGTGCTCATAATCTGTTTTCCGTCAGAGTGGAGAAGCCAAACACAAATCAATGACTGCTTTGTACAGCACCCGTGCTCAGCCCACTGTGGTAAAACTGAGCCTCCTAAATGCCTTCTCATTTCAATTCTCCAGGTGAATCCCACTCTGACCTATCTGTCAGTGACCTCCTGCACTGTTCTAACAAGGCCCAGTGGAACAGCACCTCATCTTCCATCATAGCTTCCTTGACTCTATGTTGAATTTAATAATTTCATGCAACTTGTTTTGTTCTGTTTGTATCAGAATTGGCCAATTATGCTGTGGGTTGTCCATCTGTAAGAGTACCTCAGATTTGTTTTTCTCCCTCTATTGAGCCTGCCCGACCTGCTTCACATTTTCACATGCCTAGTTGTTTGTTTCTTTCTTTTCAATAGCCCCCTTTCATCGATAACTATGTAGGTTTATCAGAAGCTTATTGTTATGGAATCCTTGGCCTCACCCTGTTGTCTTTATTCAATCCATTCTTCCTACTCTCTCACTGCCTCTTGAAATTAACTTGTCCTTTCTTTCCCAGTTCTGACAGTGGGGCTTCATCCTTACATTAACTTTGTTTCCCTTTTCACAGATGCTGCCTAACCTGCCAAATTATTCCACCATTTATCATTTTTATTGTTATTATAGATCCTCTGTAGCAAGCGATTTAAGATGAACAAGGTACTTATTTTAGACCTAGGTTAGCTTTTCTCAAATATGGCACAAGAAAGGCATCTTTCAATTTGAATGAAGCTCAGCCTGATTACTGTGTATCACTTGTTACAGTGATATGCTGTGTAGAATTCTGAAGTTCATGGTTACTGTAACTTAAACATGTTCAGAGTATACTCATCACTAAGTCCTGACAGGTCTGTCATTCACCTGTACTCACTAATCACTATTTTGAATTGTTGCCCCTCATGCGAATCCATTGCCGTGTCCATGCCCATGAATTGTTGAAGTACGGACAGCATGCCTTCAGCTAATTGAATACTATTGTTCCTACAAGTACATCAAATAGCTATCTTCTCACACTATAGATATTGTGCAAAGATAATGTATGCTATGGTAGAAAAGCATTGCCTTTATCCTTTCCTTTAGAATTTACTACTGTATTAATTTATAACTTAAAGATATTTTACTGGAAGTGCCTAAGTTTTGTTACATCACTTAAGCAAAAAATGGAACAGTGCTCTTCCATAATAGACTACACTTTTTAATTCAATATACAATTGGCTGTTTCATATTACTGCATGGTTTTGTTAATCTTGAGCCCGGGGGGGGGGGGGGGGGATCCAGCTATTAGAGGTAATTACTGCTGTTAATTCACCTGACCTCATAGTAATTGCTAAATTGGATATTGATAAAACTGCATCGCCCTTATTGCAGTAGTAATCAGCCTAACCATTTACTCATATGACATTCCTGGAAAACCTCCTGCCATTGAGTCAAAATATTTTAGATCAGACCCATTGGCTGAACTCACTGCCTACTATGGGCAATGCATTCTGCCATAGCATACCTATTAACTTATACTATGTACAGATCAAGGATAGTTATCTGCCCATTCCTGTAACTGTACTCCAGGCATCATCCAGTTAGCCTCATTTGATTGTTTGAAATATTGCGGAACATTGGTAGCTCGGGTTGGCTATTTGGGAGTTTAACTGATCGCTGAGCTTGGCAAAGTGCTTGCAAATGTTTTGGCTCCAATGGAGAAGCCATCATCAGTGTGCAGTTGAGAGTATTGTCTCCTCAGAATGCCAGCTTATATACTCTTCCGGGGTTCAAATGAATATTGATTAGACATTGTAATCTGGATGGCTGGTTCAAAACAATGAGCAGTTTAGCATTTGAAGATTCTAATTGGCTAGCTTTGAGGGAGGTCTGTTAGAAGCGTTTGCTAGCAATTCATTGATTGTGACGTCTGTAAGGGATCATATAGGGGATCTATGTTGATGTGTTTGTTGATAAATCCTTCTGCAGGGAACCACTCTGAGAAATTCTCATTCTTTTCTTGCTCTTGCTCAAGTCAAGACTCTGGCTGTGGTCCATTTGAAATGGTGTCCTTTTCCTTCATGAGCTGACACTAGCAAGAGAGGGTCATGCCTTCTGCTAACTAGGTGATGTTCATGTAGCCTGGTCGATAGTTTTCTTCCTGTTTGATTGTGATTGTGATTCTTCATTCAATTGTGTGAGGTAATGCTTATAATGTCTCTATTTCAATCCAGTTGAAATATCTCCCACTATCATTGAAAATGTGATTAAAAAGCAAGTATTACATCAAAACTGTCTACTAATATTTCAAGAAATGTTTACTCTCTCATTAGACTTTTTATTAAAAAGTTAAAGATGTGCTGTCAACCCAAAATGCCCTGAACCTCACCTTCCTCAAATGTCACTTCAGTCTGTTGAGTGTTTCAAGTATAGGCAGATTGCCTGTAAAACTGGTAGAATCTTCAAAAAGCATTAACACCAGCTGCAACCCTGCAAGTTCCCTTTATTTTGAGCTATTACTTCATGAAGCCAGTTATAGAGTTCACAACGACTAATGCTTTAATAGAAGTGGGCAGCTTGCCATTGAGGGAAAGGGTGGAGTTTAGCAGAGTGAGAGGGAACATGATTGAATCATGATCCTGATAGTTCTTGACAGGGAGAAGTGTTATGTTTACACCTGTAGGAGAATCTAGAACTTGGGATCACCACTTAAATTAACAAGCCCGGTTCTCTTAATTATAAGCTTCTGTATAGATGTTTATATGTGCCCAGCAATGTCAATGTACATCATGCATTGAATAATATTTTAAAGCCACTGAAGTCCATAATGAATGATGAGGCAACTACTAAATAGTTTGTCTTGACATCTACAAGTTAAATGCATTCATAGAATTTTCCTTGGATTATGGTATATCACAAAAACTCTAATTACTGTAATTTTCTAAGGAGATCATTCTAACTGGTTGCATCACCATCTGCTATGTATGGACCACTGCACAGGATCAGTTTGCAGAGAATTGCAAGCTCAGCCAGCTCCATTCCTGGCACTAGCCTCCTTAGCATTGAGGACAACTTCAAAAGGTGGTGTCTCAAATTAGTATCAGAATCAGGTTTAATGTCACCGCCATATGCTGTGAAATTTGTTGATTTTGCGGCAGCAGTACAATACATAACAGAGAAAACCAAAACTGTGAATTACATACACAGACACATACACACATAGTACATTAAATGGTTAAATCACATAAGTAGTACAAAAACTTAAATAAAAAAGTAGTGAGGTAGTGATCATGGATTCTATGTCCATTCAGAAATCGGACGGCAGAGGGGAAGAAGCTGTTCCTGAATTGTTGAGTGTGTGCCTTCACTGTTCTGTACCTTCTCCCTGCTGGTAACAATGAGAAGAGGGCATGGCCTGGGTGATGGGGTCCTTAATGATGGATGCCGCCTTTCTGAGGTACCGCTCCATGAAGATATCCTGAATACTACAGATGTGGCATCCATCACCAAGGACATGCTCTCTTCTTAATACTCCCATTAGAGAGGAAGTTCAGGAGCCTGAAGGCAGACTCTCACATGTTTTAGGAATAGTTTCTAACTTCTGCCATCAAATTTCTGAACAGACAATGAACCAGCCCATGAACACTACCTCACAATTTTGCTCTCTTTTTGCACTACTCATTCAATTTAACATTTATATACTTCTTATTGTATTTTGTTGCATTTTTATGTATTGCCACAAAACAGCAAACTTTATGACATATGTCAGTAATATTAAACCTGAATTTCATTGAAAGGATAAATAGAGCTCAGAAACCGCCGGAAGAAAGATCGATTCTTTGGAGGAATTGTATTCATACAAATGTGATCAAAAAGCACAGATGTCCTCACAGAAACTTCTAAGTGCAACTACAGAGTACAGGGAAGATGACAAGGCCACTCACTGCCAAGGTAACAATGGCCGTGAATTGTAATTGGCCAGGATATTTTCAAGCCAGAGTTGTAGATCCATGTACCATGTACAGGCTTGCATCAACAATTGCATAAGGGAGGTCAGTGACATCTGCTTGGTAGTGCTGCAGATATTTCATTTCATCTTGCAGAATTAGCATGCAGACATGTGAGGATAGCAGGCTACCCAGGATTTATGTTGCTTTACAGATGCCATAGCAACACTGAGATTAAGGACAAACACAAAAGGAACTGCATTCATGTACAGTTGCTACATGTACAATTGGTATAAAGATTAGAAGTGGGAAAATATAGAAAGTTTGCAGCACTGTAAGCCACGTAAGCCTGTCCAGTCCTGCGGATAAATGTCCAATATTCTACAGAAATCAGGAGTTCTCGTCTTGCAGCAGAGTACTGTGCTGTCTGCAATTAAATCACCATAGCAAACCACAGGACTGGGGCATCATTAAGCAATTTTTTACTCCAGTGTGCAACTAACATGCAGGCAATAAATTCCATACTGCCATGTGGTATATGATGGAGCAGACAGATTTTATGTTAATGATTCTGCTGCCTGGGTTGCTTTGGATTTCAGATTTCAGAGTAACAGTATAGCAATGACTCCACAAAAACTTGGCAGAGTAAGCTTTTATCAAGAAGATACAACTGGAAGACAGGAGGCGAAGGTGAAGAAGAGGATGGCAGGCTGAAGAAAAGAGGCACTCAACACAGGAGGTAAAAGTAGGAAGGAAGGTGTGAGAAAGAGAAAAGTATCAAAGCATCCAGAATATGAACTTTGTTTCTTCGTAGAGGCTGTCAGATTGTATGAACATTTCCTTCAGTTCCTATTTCAGCCTCTTGCTGCCAAGATGCTTGCAAGTAATTAATATGACTGAAATACCAGCAAATGCAATCCTTAGGCAGTGCCACATCTTACCTTCCTTTTGTTTCCGACATCCACTTGGACACAAAATAAAATCCTTTGCATCTGAACACTCCGATCCCAATCTGTAAATCAATGCACATTACCTGCACACTGACACCATTTGGTAACCTTTTATGCAGAACCGAGTTGTCCATTTCTCTTAGCCTTTCTTCATAATTCTAGTGCTATATAAATGGCCACAGTATGGCTGGTGGAAAATTATTTATATTCATGGAAGAAGACTACAAATGGAAGTTCAGTAGCTTTCAGACTACCAGTATCTGCTGACCTAACATTATGATTGATCCATCTGCACTCTGAAATGATCTATCAACCTCTTCATTCCAGGGGTAGCTAGGACAGACGATAAATTTTGGTCTTGCCAGTGACACCCACATCCTAGAGTGTACTTGAAGAAAGATAGCCTGACTTTAGATTGATTTTTACAAAGGGTGACAGCCATCTGGCTAGCAGATAATACTAACTGAAATGATGGTGCCGAGATCATAAATGTGCAATACGGCCAGTGATGCCTCAGCCATTGTTGTATTCTGTTGGAAGACAGATTGTTGGATTACTGCAACATCCTTGCCTCCTTTTTTGATACTGGTATTTGTTCTCATGTTGCCAGAAACCTGGTCCGCATAGTAATATTAAAAAAGCCACATGAATATTCAGAGAATGGAGAGACATGGATCAAGTAAAGGCAGATGAGATTACAAACAAGAGAAAATCTGCAGACGCTGGAAATTCGAACAACACACACAAAAAAACCGGAGGAACTCAGTAGGCCAGGCAGCATCTAGGAAAAGAGTACAGTCAACGTTTCTGGCCAATACCCTTCCACAGGACTGGTTGAGGAGTAGATTTAAAAGCTGGGGGGAGGGGAGAGAGAAACACCAGTTGATAGCTGAAACCTGAAGGGGTGGGATGAAGTAAAGTGCTGGGAAGTTAATTGGTAAAATTATAGATTAAAAAAATTGATAAATTGGTAACAGAGACAGAAGGCCATGGAAGTAAGAAATGGGGGGAAGGAGCACCAGAGAGAGATGATAGACGGACAAGGAGATAAGGTGAGAGGGAAGAGGGGATGGGAAATGGTGAAGGAGAGAAGGGTGGGGGGGACAATACTGGAAGTTCAAGAAATCGACATTCATGTCATCAGGTTGGAGGCTACCCAACAAAATATAAGGTATTGTTCCTCCAACTTAAGTATGGCCTCATCACAACAGTGGAGGAGGCCATGGATGGACATATCTGAATGGGAATGCGAAGTGGAATTAAAATGGGTGGCCACTGGGACATCCTGTTTCTTCTGGTGGACTTTTTCTGCCTTTTTCTGTGTGGCAAAATGGTCTTCCAATCTTGTCAGGTCTTACCAATCAATATACAGGAGGCCACACTGGGAGCACCAGACACAGTATACAACCCCAACAGACTCACTGGTGAAGTGTCGCCTCACCTGGAAGAACTGCTTAGGGCCCTGAATGGTGGTGAGGGAGGAGGTGTAGGGGAAGGTGTAGTACTTGTTCCAGAAGTGCCAGAAGGGAGATCCCTCCTGGGGAGGGACGAATGGACAAGAGAGTCGCATAGGGAGCGATCCCTGTGAAAAGCAACAATTTGTCTCTTTCACTAATTTAATTCCCAGCTCTTTACTTCATCCTTCCCCCTTCAGGTTTCACCTATCACCTTGTGTTTCTCTCTCCCCTCCCCCACCTTTTAAATCTACTCCTCAGCTTTCTTTTCCTTCAGTCCTGCCAAAGGGCTTCGGCCTAAAACATTGACAGTACTCTTTTCCTAGATGCTGCCCAACCTGCTGAGTTCCTCCAGCTTGGCACGACATCATGGATCAAAGAGCCTATTCCTGGGCTGTTCTATTTTCCAGACCCATTCGGAAATCTTCATGGTAATGGCAGCTTCCATTTGGACTTGAACGCACTGTACTTAAGCAGATTCTCAGTCTAAATCTAGATTACTAGACCAGTATTTTATCAAACTCACACTCACCAAAGAAATTAAATTCAGTGAAAAACCTGAGTAATTCCTGGGCACAGACCAATGGATTTCCAATGAGAAATAATACCAATTAGCTAGTTAAGAAGAGAATATGATTTTTTGAGGGGAAACTCTTATATGCGGGATAAAAACACAATGCATAGTAGCTGAAGATGTTGAAACCAGTACCTCCAAGGAGACTGTGTAGGAGAATTCAAATACATTGGCCTCGACCTTAAAACTAAGAGAGATAATTACTCTTTTGCTGGTATAATTAACACTAACAGCCTTTGTCACTGTTCATATCATAGTTGACTAACCAAATATGCTCTCTTCTCCACCTACGGAAGGAGGAAATAAATGAGATTAGACAAATTTTGTTATCTCTTGTCACTCACCAAAGGCAAAGCATCAGAAATAATGAGATGTGGGTTGATACAAATATAGTCATACACTAGATGGCAACAAACGAGATTGTTGCTCAGCAGTATGTATATATGACAGATTATGATAGATGGGTGAAGAATAAAAAAATCTATTTTATATTCAAATAACTTGGAAAAAAACAACCTTGGCGGAAAGGATAAAAGTAGTGTCATAGTCATTTGTATTTTTAAAAACTGCAACAGGCTCATAAGTGCATTGATTAATATTTCGTACCTAGCCAGCTGCTCCTTGCGTTTCTGATTGTGGTACTTCTTTTTCACATTCTGCAGTTCCTGGGCTAAACGATCAATCTCGTGCTTATACTCCTGACTTTGTGATTCAAACATGTTCAGCTCTGAAGTCAAAGCCTTTCAAAATGAATTAAAAAAACAGATTAAAGATCATGATGTTAGCAAACTTCTGGTTCCTTCTTCCAAACAGTTATCTCTTGTTAATAAGCAATTGTAACATATTTGCAATTGGCTAAACAATGTTATTTACCAAACAGCCTATAGCATTATGAATTACTTACAACACCTAAAACCTGAAGGAATGTACTTCAAAACTGGAAGTGAACAAAATCTGTAAATTGCAAAGGTGTAGGTTCACTTTCAATATCACTTTGAATTGACAGTTTTTGAAGTGGACTATAAAACCTCATTTTACAGGTGAAGGCTAGTATTTTTCTATCACTAAAACTAGACAGTTTACTTTCTATTTAAAATACTTCTGTAATTCAGTAACTGTCTATCTGCAGAATGGTTCGATATTGACAGATCAATCTTCAAAAATAAGTAAAGCAACAGCGTAAGAAGATAACCACAGTTTTGTTCTGTGAGGCTCTACCACTAATTACAATGCTCAGAAGATTCTGGTGTATGCCCCACCCCCAAACTTAAAGTTGGTATATTTTTGAAAATTGTGTATAAAGATTTTTTAATTTTTCCTGATATTGCTTGTGTCTTCATGAACCAGTGATCTCATATAAATCTATCAATGTGACAGTTTTTTATGGCATAATAGCAAAAGATGCCTTCTCAGCAGCATTTCCTCAGCTCTGCAGAGAATTACTTGTGGGATCGAGGATCTCAAATACAAGTTTTCAGATTCTGAGCATTCAAAGTCAAAACTAAAGTCCAGTTTATTGTCAAGTGCTCAACTGCATGGAAACACAGGTGCATTGGAAAGCTTACTCGCAGCAGCATCATAAGAACATAGCAGCATTTACAAGAAAAACATAAATTAAGCAAAGATTATACACAATTTTATTTACAAGTAGGCAGAAATCGTACAAAAGAAAACAATGCCCATTCTAGTGCAAAGCATTCAAAATGGTTATAGTGCTGCTGAACTGCAGTGATTAGGATTATGCCTGCTGGTTCAAGAACCAAATGTTTGTAAGTAATTAAACGTTTTTGAACCTGATAGGCCTGGACTTCCTGATCTTCGCTGCAAAACAATGGCATGACCCGCATGGTGAAATTTGTCGATAATTGCTGCCTACTTGAGGCAGTGTAAAAGAGAGGAGGCTGTTTTTTAGTTTCTTCATAGTGAAAGAGCATTCATTTTTAGCTAATAAATTACATGAGGAGATATAAATTGACAAAGCCTAAGCCACAGGCAGAACAAAACATTATCCTGTGCTTCAGAAAGGAAAAATGTCTCTTAAAACTTGATGAAAATGTACTTTTTACCCAAATGAGATACAGATGTTTCAGGGTTGGGGAGGTTAATGAACATAAATTGTTAAGCATTTATAGAAAAACAGGCAACAATTGATTATTATATCATTTCAAACCCACATATTAAATACCTTATAAGATTAATATGAAATGTTTAGGTGAATTAAATCCCAGTGACCAATTAAACAATCTGCACCTCCTTCTATAACTGATTTCACCATACAGTACAATGTTTCAGAAAACAAAGCAAACATCTCTCTTCTGATGAGAACTGCTGATCAAAAACAAACACTGCATATCATTTATTACCGTATTAATATAAGGGCATGTTTTTATTGAGTGTTTCCTAACTTAATTGAGCTTTTTTTTGACAATGATGTATAAGGCAAGGATGATTAATGAAGGTAGAGCTGTGGATATTGTCCACATAACAAACATAAAGCATTGACAAGGTCCATCATGGGAGGCTCATCCAGAAGCTTATGACGCAATGGATCCATGGTGAATTGGCTATTTGGATTCAGAACTGGCATGCCCATAGCAAACAGAGGGTGGTGGTTGAAGGGTCTTATTTGAGCTGGAGGTCTGTAATTAGTGTTGTTCTGCAGGGATCTGTGCTGGGACCTCAACTGTTAGTGATGTACATAAACGACCTGGATGAAAATGTAGTAGATGTGAGGGTTAGTAAGAATGCAAATGACATGAAGATCGGTGGTGTTGTGGATAGCGCAGAAGAATGGCAATATAGATCAGTTACAGATAAAGGTGGAGAAATGGCAGATAGAGTTCAATCTGGCCAAATATGAATTGTTGCACCTTGGTAGATCAAATGTAAATGCTATGGCGAGATCCTTAACAGTGTTGATGAGCAGAGGGATCTTGGAGTCCAAGTACATTGCCCCTGAAAGGATGCTTTGGAGAGGGTGCAGAAGAGGTTTACCAAAATGCTGCCTGGATGAGAGAGCATGTGCTACAACAAGAAGTTGGACAAACTTGGTTTGTTTTCTCTGGTGCAAAGGAGGGCTGAGGGGAGACGTGATAGAGCAATAAAGAAAGGGAAGATAAATTATGAAAAAAAAACTAGCACAAGATATAAAAATGGATAGTAAAAGTTTTCATAATTATATAAAGCAGAAAGGGCTGGTGAAAGTGAACGTAGGTCCCTTGGAGGAAGAGAAGAGGGATTTCATATTAAGTAATGAGGTAATGCCAGAGGCTTTGAATGACTATTTTGTGTTGGTCTTCATGGAGGAAGATATGTCTAACATGCCAAAGAGAGATGTTACAGATGTGATGGGAGGTGAGGACCTCAATACAATAGCTATCACTACAGAGGTAGTGCTGAGCAAACCTGTGGCCTGAAGATAGACAAGTCCCCTGGTCCTGATGGTATGTGCCCCAGGGTACTGAAAGAAATGGCAGAAGTTATAGTAGAGGTTTTGGGCCCACAACTGTTCTTGATATACATTAACAATCTGGAAGATGGGACTGAGTGTAGTGTATCTAAGCTTGCTGATTACACTAAATTGAGTGGAAAAGCAAATTGTGCAGAAGATATGGAGAGTCTGCAGATAGAGAAAGATAGGTTAAGTGAGCGGGCAAGGGTCTGGCAGCTGGAATACAATTTTGGTAAATATGAGGTCATCCACTTTGGAAAGAAAAATGAAAGAGCAGATTATTATTTAAATGGTAAAAAAAATTTGCAGCATGCTGCTGTGCAGAGGGACTTGGGAGTGCTTGTTCATGAATCACAAAAGGTTGGTTTGCAGGTGCAGCAGGCTATCAAGAAGGCAAATTGATGTTGGCCTTCATTGCTAGAGGGACTGAATTCAAGAGAAGGGAGGTTATGCTGCAACTGTACAGAGTACTATTGAGGCCACACCTGGAGTACTGTGTGCAGTTCTGGTCTCCTTACTTGAGAAAGGATATACTGGCTTTGGAGTCAGTGCAGAGGAGGTTCACCAAGTTGATTCCAGAAATGAAGGGATTCAACTATGAGAAGAGATTGAATCGCCTGGGACTGTAATCAGTGGAATTCAGAAGAATGAGAGGAGATCCTATAGAAACATATAAAATTATGAAAGGGATAGATGTTAGAGGCAGAAAAGTTGTTTCCACTGATAGGTGAGACTAGAACAAGGGGACTTAGCCTCAAGATTCAAGGGAGTAGATTTAGGATGGAGATGAAGAGAAACTGCTTTTCCCAAAAGCCAGTGAATCTGTGGAATTCTCTGCCCAATGAAGCAGTGGAGGTTACCTCTGTAGATATATTTAAGACAAGGTTGGATAGATTTTTGTATTGTACGGGAATTAAGGGTTATAGGAAAAGGCAGATAGGTGGAGATGAGTCCATGGCCAGATCAGCCATGATCTTATTTAATGGCAGAGCAGGTTCAATGGGCCAGATGGCCTTCTCCTGCTCCTATTTCTTATAAGATTATGAGAGCCATAGAAAGAGTGGACAGACAGTATATTGAAATACCAGAGGGCATGCATTTAAGGTAAGATGGATAACTCAAAAGCAGTTGCGAGTGCAATTTTTAATTTTGTTAAAAAACCACAGAGTGGTGGATATCTGAAATGTGCTGCCAGGGTGGTGGTACAGGCAAATACATTATTTTCAAGAGATGTTTAGATAGGAACTTAAATATGTGGAAAATGGAAGGACATTGATATTGTGTAGGTATAAGTGATTACTAATTAATTTGGTTTGGCACAACATTGTGGGCCAAAGGACCTGTTCCTGGGCGGTATTGTTCTATGTTTTATATAATGCCTGAGAATCTCTCTTCCATGAATTTTATTACCCAAAGACTCAAAATACACAGGAAAAAATACATGTCCTTATTGTATTAAAGAAGAATGCTGAAACTTAACAAGATGAGCTCACTGGTATCTTCTAAAGGTTTGTTTCACCGCTGATTAAATGGAAAACAGTGCATTCATTTTAGATCAGAAGTAGAAAATGGGAGTTTATCTGTCTCACCAAAATGCCTCAAGTAAAATCCTTATAGAATTTTATGGTAGTCATTACCCATGTTTCCTACTAGTGCTGTGGTGCCTACAAGAAAATAATATATAATTTGGATAGCTTTAATCATGGTGTTTTGGTCGACATTAACTTATTCGGAGCAGGAAGGCTGCGAGTGAACTGCTGATTTTTCGGAATGAAGGGAGTTTTTTTTTACTACTCTGGTTAAAGAGAGGTGAGACTGCGCAGACGTGTGATGTCAGCCAGTTGAGCGCAAAAGGTTTAAAAGAAGGCAGCCATATCCAGCGGGCAGCATTAGAGGGGGCAGCGGAGTGAGAGGCAGCAGAGTGACAGGGCTTTGGCTCAATGGGCTTAGGCGGTAACGGGATGAGGTGAGGTAGGAAGTATGTGTCTGAGGCCAGTTTTCTGTGCTCAGTGCCAGATGTGGGGGGGTGGGGTCCTGGAGTCTCCCAGTCCATATCTGCACCAGGTGTGTCGAGCTGCAGCCCCTGAGGGACCAAGTTAGGGAACTGGAGAGGCAGCTCAATGATCTTCGCCTAGTGAGGGAGAGCGAGGAGGTGATAGAGAGGAGTTACATGCAGGTGGTCACACTGGGGCCACGGGAGACAGACAAGTTGGTCACAGTCAAGGGGGGAAGGGAAAGAGTCAGGTACTAGAGAGTACCCCTGTGGCTGTACCCCTTGACAATAAGTACTCCTGTTTGAGTACTGTTGGGGGGACGGCCTACCTGGGGGAAGCAGCAGTGGCCTTGCCTCTGGCACAGAGTCTGGCCCTGTGGCTCAGAAGGGTAGGGAAAGGAAGAGGAAGGCTGTAGTGATAGGGGACTCTATAGTTAGGGGGTCAGACAGGCAATTCTGTGGACGCAGGAAAGAAACTCGGATGGTAGTTTACCTCCCAGGTGCCAGAGTCCGGGATGTTTCGGATTGTGTCCAAGATATCCTGCGGTGGGAGGGAGAACAGCCAGAGGTCGTGGTACATATTGGTACAAATGACATAGATAGGAAAAGGGAAGAGGTCCTGAAAAAAGACTACAGGGAGTTAGGAAGGAAGTTGAGAAACAGGACCGCAAAGAATTTTCATGATTACTGCTAGTGCCATGCAACAGTGACAATGGAGGATAAATGTGTGGCTAAGGGATTGGAGCAAGGGGCAGGGATTCGGATTTCTGGATCATTGGGACCTCTTCTGGGGCAGGTGTGACCTGTACAAAAAGGACTGGTTGCACTTGAATCCCAGTGGGACCAATATCCTGGCAGGGAGGTTTGCTATGGCTACTGGGGAGAGTTTAAACTAGAATTGTTGGGGGTGGGAACTGAACTGAAGAGACTGGGGAAGAGGAGGCTAGCTCACAAATAGAGAAAGCTTGGAGGCAGTGTGACAGGGAGGATAGGCAGGTGATAGAGAATGGACATGCTTAGACCAAAGGCTTGAGATGTGTCTATTTTAATGCAAGGAGTGTTGTGAACAAAGCAGATGAGCTTAGAGCATGGATCAGTACTTGAAGATATGATGTGGTGGCCATTACAGAGACTTGGATGGCTCAGGGACAGAATTGGTTACTTTAAGTGCTGGGTTTTAGATGTTTCAGAAAGAACAGGGAGGGAGGCAAAAGATGTGCGGGTGTGGCACGGCTGCAGAAAAGGTGGACGCCATGGAGGGATTGGCTATGGAGTTTCTGTGGGTGGAGGTTAGGAACAGGAAGGGGTCAATAACTTTACTGGGTGTTTTTTATAGGCCACCCAATAGTAACAGGGATATCAAGGAGCAGATAGGGAAACAGATCCCGGAAAAGTGTAATAATAACAGAGTTGTCATGATGGGAGATTTTAATTTCCTAAATAGCGATTGGCATCTCCCTAGAGTGAGGGGTTTCAATGGGGTGGAGTTTGTTAGGTGTGTTCAGGAAGGTTTCTTGACAAAGTATGTAGATAAGCCTACAAGAGGAGAGGCTGTACTTGATTTGGTATTAGGAAATACCAGCTGTTTACGATTTACATCAACAATTTAGATGAAGGCATTGAGAATAACATCAGCAAATTTGCTGATGATACTAAGCTGGGTGGCAGTGTGACATGTGATGAGGATGTTAGGAGAATTCAGGGTGACTTGGATAGGCTGGGTGAGTGGGCAGATACTTGGCAGATGACGTTTAATGTGAATAAGTGTGAGGTTATCCACTTTGGGAGTAAGAACAGGAAGGCAGATTATTATCTGAACGGTGTAAAGTTAGTTAAGGGAGAAATACAAAGAGATTTAGGAGTCCTTGTTCATCAGTCACTGAAGGTGAATGAGCAAGTGCAGCAGGCAGTGAAGAAGGCTAATGGAATGTTGGCCTTTATTACAAAGGGAATTGAGTACAAGAGCAAGGAAATCCTCTTGCATTTGTACAGGGCCCTGGTGAGACCATACCTGGAGTATTGTGTACAGTTTTGGTCTCCAGGGTTAAGGAAGGACATCCTGGCTGTAGAGGAAGTGCAGCGTAGATTCACGAGGTTAATTCCTGGGATGTCCGGACTGTCTTACGCAGAGAGGTTAGAGAGACTGGGCTTGTACACGCTGGAATTAAGGAGATTGAGAGAGGATCTGATTGAAACATGTAATATTATTAAGGGATTGGACAAGATAGAGGCAGGAAATATGTTCCAGATGCTGGGAGAGTCCAGTACCAGAGGGCATGGTTTGAGAATAAGGGGTAGGTCATTTAGGACAGAGTTAAGGAAAAACTTCTTCTCCCAGTGAGTTGTGGGGGTCTGGAATGCACTGCCTCAGAAGGCAGTGGAGGCCAATTCTCTGGATGCTTTCAAGAAGGAGCTAGATAGGTATCTTATGGATAGAGGAATCAAGGGACATGGGGACAAGGCAGGAACCGGGTATTGATAGTAGATGATCAGCCATGATCTCAAAATGGCAGTGCAGGCTCGAAGGGCCGAATGGTCTACTTCTGCACCTATTGTCTATTGAAATGAACCCGGTCAGGTGTCAGATTTCTCAGTGGGAGAGCATTTTGGAGATAGTGATCATAATTCTATCTCCTTTACAATAGCATTGGAGAGAGATAAGCATTTAATTGGGGTAAGGGAATTATGAGGCTATCAGGCAGTAAATTGGAGGCTTAAATTGGAAACAGATGTTTTCAGGGAAAAGTATAGAAGAAATGTGGCAAATATTCAGGGGATATTCATGTAGAGCTCTGTAAAGGTACTTTCCAATGAGACGGGGAAGTTATGGTAGGGTACAGGAACCGTAGTGTACAAAGGCTATAATAAATCTAGTCAAAAAGAAAAGGTTCAGAGAGCTAGGTAATGTTAGAGATTTAGAAGATTATAAGGCTAATAGGAAGGAGCTTAAGAGGGAAATTAGGAGAGCCAGAAGGGGCCATGAGAAGGCCTTGGCGGGCAGAATTAAGGAAAACCCCAAGGCCTTCTACAAATATGTGAAGTGCAAGAGGTTAAGACGTGAAAGAATAGGACCTGTCATGTGTGACAGTGGGAAAGTGTGTATGGAACAGGAGCACAGCAGAGGTACTTAATGAATACTTCACTTCAGTATTCACTATGGAAAAGGATCTTAGTGATTGTAGTGATGATTTGCAGCAGACTGAAAAGCTTGAGCATGTAGATGTTAAGAAAGAGGATGTTCTGGAGCTTTTGGAAAGCATCGAGTTGGATAGGTCACCGGGACCAGACGAAATGTACCCCAGGCTACTGCGGGAGGCAAGGGAGGAGATTGCTGAGCCTCTGGTGATGATCTTTGTCAAGTCAAGTCAAGTCACTTTTACTGTCATTTCGACCATAGCTGCTGGTACAGTGCATAGTAAAAATGAGACAATGTTTTTCAGGACTATGGTGTTACATGACACGGTACAAAAACTAGACTGAACTACTTAATAAAAAAAAACACAGAGAAAGCTACACTAAACTACAGACCTAGACAGGACTGCATAAAGTGCACAAAAAACGTGCAGGCATTTACAATAAATAATAAACAGGACAGTAGGGCAAGGTGTCAGTCCAGGCTCTGGGTATTGAGGAGTCTGATAGCTTGGGGGAAGAGACTGTTACATAGTCTGGTCGTGAGAGCCCGAATGCTTCGGAGCCTTTTCCCGGTTGGCAGGAGGGAGAAGAGTTTGTATGAGGGGTGCATGGGGTCCTTCATAATGCTGTTTCCTTTGTGGATGCAGCGTGTAGTGTAAACATCTATAATGGCAGGAAGAGAGACCCCGTTGATCTTCTCAGCTGACCTCACTATTCGCTGCAGGGTCTCGCGATCCAAGATGGTGCAATTTCCAAACCAGGCAGTGATGCAGCTGCTCAGGATGCTCTCAATACAACCCCTGTAGAATGTGATGAGGATGGGGGGGTGGAAGATGGACTTTCCTCAGCCTTCACAAGAAGTAGAGACGTTGCTGGGCTTTCTTTGCTATGGACCAGGGACCAGGTGAGATTCTCCGTCAGGTGAGCACCAAGAAATTTGGTGCTCTACCGAGGGGCCATCGATGTTCCGCGGGGAGTGGTCACTCCGTGCCCTCCTGAAGTCAACAACCATCTCTTTTGTTTTGTCCACATTCAGAGACAGGTTGTTGGCTCTGCACCAGTCCGTTAGCTGCTGCACCTCCTCTCTGTAAGCTGACTTAAATGGGGACAGGAGAGGTTCTGGAGGATTGGAGGGTTGCAGGTGTTGTTCCTTTATTCAAGAAAGGGAGTAGAGATAGCCAAGGGAATTATAGACCAGTGAATCTTACCTCAGTGGTTGGTAAGTTGATGGAGAAGATCCTGAGAGGCAGGATTTATGAACATTTGGAGAGGTATAATATGATTAGGAGTCAGCATGGCTTTGTCAAGGGCAGGTTGTGCCTTACGAGCCCGATTGAATTTTTTGAGGATGTAACTAAACACATTGATGAAGGAAGAGCAGTAGATGTAGTGTATATGTATTTCAACAAGGCATTTGATAAGGTACCCCATGCAAGACTTATTGAGAAAGTAAGGAGGCATGGGATCCACAGGGATATTGCTTTGTGAATCCAAAACTGGCTTGCTCGCAGAAGGCAAAGAGTGATTATAGACGGGTCACATTCTGCATGGAGGTCAGTCACTAGTGGAATGCCTCAGGGATCTGTTCTTCGTGATTTTTATAAATGACCTGGATGAGGAAGTGGAAGGATGGGTTAATAAGTTTGCTGATGACACAAAGGTTGGAGGTGCTGTGGATAGTGTGGAGGGCTGTCAGAGGTTACAGCAGGACATTGACAGGATACAAAAACTGGGCTGGGAAGTGGCAGATGGAGTTCAACCCAGATAAGTGTGAAGTAGTTCATTTTAGTAGGTCAAATATGATGGCAGAATATAGTATTAATGGTAAGACTCTTGGCAGTGTGGAGGATCAGAGGGATCTTGGGGTCCAAGTCCATAGACGCTCAAAGCAGCTGCGTAGGTTGACTCTGTGGTTATGAAGGCATATGGTGTATTGGCCTTCATCAATCATGGAACTGAATTTAGGAGCTGAGAGGTAATGCTGCAGCTATATAGGACCCTGGTCAAACCCCACTTGTGTACTGTGCTCAGTTCTGGTTGCCTCACTACAGGAAGGATGTGGAAGCATAGAATGGGTGCAGAGGAGATTTACAAGGATGTTGCCTGGATTGGGGAGCATGCCTTATGACAGTAGGTTGAGTGAAATCTGCCTTTTCTCCTTGGAGCGAAAAAGGATGAGAGGTGACCTGATAGAGGTGTACAAGAAGATGAGAGGCATTGATCGTGTGGGTAATCAGAGGCTTTTTCCCAAGGCTGTAATGGTTGCCACAAGAGGACACAGGTTTAAGGTGCTGGGGAGTAGGTACAGAGGAGATGTCCATGGTAGGTTTTTTACTCAGAGTGTGGCGAGTGCGTGGAATGGGCTGCCGGCAACGTTGGTGGCGGCAGATACGATTGGGTCTTTTAAGAGACTTTTAGATAGGTACGTAGAGCTTAGTGAAATAGAGGGCTATGGGTAAGTCTAGTAATTTCTAAAGTAGGGACATGTTCGGCATAACTTTGTGGGCCAAAAAGCCTGTATTGTGCTGTAGGTTTTCTATGTTTCTATGTTTTCATACAGTGTGCAATGAACTATGTGTGTTGTATTCTTAAAAAGCAATTTTTAGTTAGCAAGGTTTACCAACATTACTCATCAGCACAGCTTCTTTCAACCTGAACTTGCAACTTGAGGTAGCTTTCTAAAACATATTTTTAAAATTTTTCCTTTCACTTATTTTTAATTATGTGTATTGAAAGTAAAAATGTCACCAACACCAAAAATATGGCTGAGAAATGTTATCAACTGCAACTGTACAAAGATCTGAATAAAGTGTCATATCCTAAAAAAGATAGTGTCAACCCAGCATAGAAAAGGACACGGTAAAGATAATTGCACTATCAACTGCTCTTCAAATATTACTCTGAGCAAGATTAACACAACAACATATAGATCAAGTATCTATCTGAAGGGTGTAATAGTCTTGAAGAACTGTAAAGATTTAGAAATACTGTTAAAAGTAGCCTCTGCAACTAACATAATCACATTCACTGCAGTTACAGTGAGCTAGAGGTAAAAACTATGAGTGATAATTAAGATCAGTCCTGAACCAATCATTTATGTTGCTCTGTCCGGATTCTTGAACATTGTTGGAGTTCGATACATCCAGGTAAATTTAAGGTTTTCTCTTTGCTACAGTAGCCACAGAGTCCAGGCTTCTCGCAGGTGTGCAGTTGGAAGAAGTCGGCAATCATACATGTGAAAATGCACACATTCAAATTATTCTGGGTTTCTTTGTAATTGTACTTTACTTCCTTTCATTTCAGTCTCACCAGGTCTTAACTGAAGCACAGTGACAGCAAAGCTCCCTGTTTACCTTCGCCCACATTCCAGGAAAGAAGACTAAAGATTTAGATAGACATTGTAAAGGAGTGGTATTAAATTAGTATTAAGTTACTGCTTCTGAGCTGCATTAATAATGTTTATTTGCAGTTTTGAGAGTTTTCAGTTTATGGCCCTGTTAGCCTAATGTTCATTATTTTTCTTTGTTCTGTACAGTTCATGCTAAAACTCAGTGAACTGTTCATTCTGCTTATTGTCTTAGTGCTTTCTTTTGTGTTACCTATGTGCATTGTCATAATAAAATTGCCTGTATGGATGACATGCAGAAAAAGTTTCTCACTGTACATGTGACAAGAGTAAACCAATTTACCAGTGTACTAATGACCCTCCCTCAACCTCATTCTTCTGGGATGTTGATCGTGGGCACTCTGTAATGGTCATTTCATTGATTGTTAAGAGTAGATGCTTAAGCCATATCTTACTGAAGATGGCGATTGCCTAGTACTTATGAGGCATAAACACTTCGTGCCACTTATCATCCATGATTACTATGATATGCATCCTGTACCTAATAAAGTAGCCACATATCATCTGCTACAGTAGCCCATCTGCTTCAAGGTTCAACGTGTTATGCATTCAGAGATTCTCTTCTGCACATCATTGTTGTAATGCATGGTGACAATTACTGTCACCTTCCTGTTAGTGTGAGTCAGTCTGGCCATTCTCCTCTGATTCTAATCTCTTTTATTAACAAGGAGTTTTAACCCACAGGACTGCTACTCTCAAGATGTTTCTCACACAATTCTTTGTAAACTCTTCAGACCTATGCATGAAAATCACAGGAGATCAGTAATTTTGAGATACTCAAACCACCCTGTCTGGCACCAGCAATCATTCCAGTCAAAGTCACTTAGATCACATTTTGTCTCCATTCTGATGTTTGGTCTGAACAACAACTGAACTCTTGACCAGGTCTGCATACTCTTATGCATTGAGTTGCATAATAAAGTGGCTACTGAGTGCTAGTTCTGTCTCTTGTAGCTATAGGCCAGTTCACTTTTTTTTTACATAAAAGACCACAAACATTTTTACATCTCCATTAGAATGACAACTTTTTTCTTTTTAAACAAATTAATCATTCACTAATATTCAAAATGTGTCCGATTATCAAAGCAAAGGAAGCACTGCAGGCCTCTGGGACCAGAGGGCCCAGCCTCAGAATACAAGGACATCCCTTTAGAACATAGATGAGGAGGAATTTCTTTAGCCAGACAGTGGTAAATCTGCGGAGGCCGAGTCACTGAGTGTGTTTAAAGCAGAGTTTGATAGGGTGTTGATTAGTAAGGGTGTCAAAAGTTATGTGGAGATGGCAGGAGAATGATGTTGAGGAATAATAAATTAACAGAATGGTGGAGTAGACTTGAAGGGCCAAATGGCCTAATTCTGCTCCTATATCTTAAGGTCTAACAACCACAGTTTTAAAACAGAAAGAAAAGAAACAGCAAGTTTTGTTCAAGAGATACACCTAAAATGTTAACCTGGGTTTCTTTTCCAGATGGAAAACATACCACAGCGCACTTAGCGTTTTTTTTTATTTCAAAATTCCTGATATTTTTGTTGTTTCCCTTCATCCTTAATGAAACATTCAGCTTTTGATTATTCATTTATCCATAGCCACCTGGGCAAGACACATTCAACATGGCTCGAACTACCATTATGCCAGTTTAAAGGTCTATCTAGCAGTGAGCAAGAGCCATTAATGAAGGAAACTGGTAGTTCAAAAGGCTTTGCAAATTAAACATACTCTAATACTTCTTCACCAAAAAAAGATAAGAATTGCTATCTATAAAATCTATTCCAGGTATATCAAGAATCCTCTGAAGTTCTTAAATTCCACCTTATAATATTAAAAAAGTAATTTTATTTGGGTATAAGTTATGAGATAGAAAAGAAATGTATCTGGTGAAGCAGCAGAATGAATCTCTTTTTCAATAACAATGCCACTTGTTTTTTTGTATATGTTGATGATTTCAGATTGTTATCACATACTTATCCTCTATCATTGCTGCTAGAAAGGGAATGAGTTTCTTGTGTGGACCTTTGCAGCTTATCTGTCATGATCATGATATTCCATCGTGTTTGGATGGATGTCCTGGATACACTGAAAGTCAAGCAAAGCTGCTTTGTAATTCTTGTATCACTATTCTTCAAAAATAAAAAATATATATTTTGTTCCAGTCACTCACAGAAAAATTAATAGATAAAATAATTTAATTAACTTAAGAAGACTTGCTCTTGACCTCCAATTAATGGTAGCGCAATTCACGGTCAAAGCAAATGTCTCATTGTTACCTGGGGGACAAGATGGAATGAAAGGTCAACAACACTGTAAGCAGAGTTCTATATTACATTAGTAATTAATCAATGGAACACTGAATTAGAAAGAATAATTGTGAAAGTGGCAAGAACAATTAGATTTCCAGTGACAGAGGTTACTATTTCTCTCTGACAATGTCATCCCTCAATTTTTTTTCCCCTAATCAAAGAATGAAGATTATGCTCATACTTGTTTCACAGCTCTGTTCTAGCTTCCAAATATATAGCTCTTAGGTACCAAAATCAAAGCCAATAATTATCAGTTTTAGAGGTAATAAACTTGAACAAATGATTTCAACTTTCCCTTAATGGCTCAGTTGGGAAAAGTCAATGTCCAAAATATTTCTTGGTCAATAAACTTGACAAAAACAATGTTCTGTATTCAATCAGCTAATTTAGCTGGTATGATGACTGACATTTGGCTTAGACCCTTGCATGTCTGAACTTGGAGAGTGATGACTCCAATAAAAATCCTATCATTCTCAATGAAGACTGGCGTCAAACAAGGTTGTATCGTTGCCCCAACACTTAATTCAACCTTTCTTACTAGAAATGTTGCATTTCACCTCCAACAAACTTTCCCAAGGGAGTGTTGCTAATCTTCAAATATAATAAAAAACTGTTTCAAGGCACAGGAAATGGAATCCAGAACCAAGTACTCAAATGCAGACAACACTTACATTTGTATAGGCTCAGAGACTGAGCTCAAATCCATCAATGACACTTTCACTAAAGCATACAAGACACAAGGCCTTACATTCAATATCCAAACTACTGAGATTCTCAGCCAACTTGCTACTGTTGCTTACTGTAGACGGCCCTTGAAAAATAAAATAAATCCTACAGTAAATAGGTAGTAATTAAATGTTCATCCTTCATTCTGATGCTTCTGCATTCAGACAAAGTGTTAAGATTATGGAAGTAAAGAGTGTTACTGAATCAAGACTCAAGTGCCAGATTGCAATGCAACTGCATCCCAGTTTGAATTAGAACCTTCAATGAAGGGAAGGGAAATATTTAGACTACTAGTGCAAACCAAACTAGAATGATGACCAGTTGGGATGAAGACCAGTGAGCAGGTCATCTCCACTCCCCATTAAACAGAAAACAAGTTATACTCAATGGTAATATCCAAAGAGTCATTCCAACACCAGCCATCTGTGCTACAGTAAAAACACTTGGGACATTTTTCAAATGTGATGCAAACCTCAAACAGGAAATCATACCCAACATAATATCCAGTGTTTGAACCAACACTACAGAACTGACTCTTCTTACCATATGTTCCTGATACCTTAAACAATGAATGTGATGAGAATAAAAGTTGGTCACTCTAAAAAGCAGAAAGCTGCCGCAATCCTACCCCAACTCTCCCCATTCCACACATTCACTGGTCAGTCTCTGGGTTGAGTTAAAACGGAACTCCCTTCCGTCTGTTGGAAAGAAAGTAAAAGAGGTACAGCAGACATTGGAAGAAAGCACTGGCAGAATAAAAGGAGTTTATAGATTCGCTCCATGACCTCATGGGTTTCTTCCATGTGTTCTAATTTCCTCCTACATTCCTGGATTTTGCTCTTCTTCTGCCAAACCAGGTTACTCCACTTGACTGCATTCAGGAAAATCTGTCTTGAATCGCTGCTGCCAAAGCTCATTCAAGTGCAAAACTGAAGCCCATTATCTGTCAGCTTTGGCTGAACATAGTCTCTTCTGCCATCACAGTCTTCTTTCAATGGTCCATTAACAATCCAACCCAACATTATTCTGGTGGCATTGAGTCTATCACCAACACTGCAAATGATGTACAACAGCTCCATTGCCTTAGGCACATTCACCCCCATTAGTAGCTCACTTTCTGAATCAATATCCAGCAAACAAGCATGTTTCAGGTGAGATCTCTCTGACGAGGAATGTTCCTATTATGGACAGGCATGCATTCCTGTGTATAGATGTCAGACAGTTCACAATTATTTTCACCATCTAGGCCAGCCACTTCCGATCCTGAAGCAAAGTAGCTACTTATAACCTTCTCTTGACTCATGGTGTGTAAGAGAATGTGTGCTCCTTTTCCTGTCGAGCTTGTTCACAAGACTTGCTGTGCAGAGCACTGTTGTACTTCCTTGATCTAGGAAAGCATAAGTAACCACTGTTGTGTTATTCTTCTTAGACTTCACCTAAACTGGAATTATAGGAAGTTTACAATAATCATCAGCCCCCATAAAAACATTAGATACCAGGGTGGTACTCTCTGCAGTGCTTGCTTGTTTTGAACCTGCTCCCTTTTCATCAGCTCTTCATTTCACTTTCCACAGTAGAGGTAAAGGTGCGTCCTTTAGCTTGAGAATGAATTTGTGATCCATTTTTGTTCACACTTACTGCCAGCAATGTAGCCTTGTATACCGTGTGCATAACAATCATCACTTGCCTTTCAATAAGATCAACAATGTTAGTGAAAGTAATCTTACAGCTGTACCTTCCTTGCAATTCATACACTGCCAATCTTCATTCTTTTCTAAGTTCACTGGGCAATTTATTTATGACAATCTTTGCAGTAGCAGGCATAGTCAACTCATGTATGTCCCACACATCTTCCATAGCACAGCAACAACTTCTAGGAATAAGACTATAATCTTGAAGAGCTTTCACATCTTCTGATTTGATATGTGGCCAAGAAAGCCCTGCCCATGTAGGCTGCAGTAATTTTGTGCTCATCACCAAAATTATTCTGTAGTAAAGCTTGGGTCATTAGATATCCTCCCTCTGGACTAGCCCGCTGGCAATTTTTGACAAACTCTCTAGGGTAACCTCCAGGGTACTGTTCAGGAAAATAGAGATGGTCACTATAATCTTCAGACTTGCCTTCAATGCTATTCTTGAAAGCCCTCATAAATGAATGATACTGAAGTAGATTGCCATTGAAGATTTGAATCTCTCATTTAGGTGTAGATGTAATGCATTGTTGATGGTGCATCATTATGTTTGTTATTTCCTTTTGTGTCCTTAGGGTCTCTAAAGCAACATTTAGACCTCTATCATCTGAAACAGGAATATCATCATATCATAAATCAGCATTCTCAGAAATACCTTGTGCTATTGGGTATGGCTTAGGTTCAGAACACCTCCTTGGTGAAGGCTGAGAATGAGCACCCTGGACTACCCCTTGAGGTTCAAACCCATGGCTCATAGACGTTTGTTCCTCAAATGTATCCATATTGACATTGAGTATGCTGGAATTTCTCTATGCCATGTCAACATGGGAATTCTCATCAAAAATCTGTTCTGCTGGAGGAACAACACACACAAAATGCTGGTGGAACATAGCAGGCCAGGCAGCATCTATAAGGAGGCCTGACGTCAAAGAGGGTCCTGACGAAGGGTCTCAGCCTGAAACGTCGACAGTGCTTCTCCTGTGTGTGTTGTTTGAATTTCCAGCATCTGCAGATTTCCTCGTGTCTGCTGGAAGAAGTTTAGCACCCACCATACCCGAAGCTCTTAGCACTTTAACTCTGGCCATCCTGGCTGCAATCTCTTCCTACAACTTAAGCTGCTCCATCTGCTTTCGAAGTTGCTCACCGTGTTCTTTCTGATTTCCCTGAAGCTGTCCTTGTTTCTTCAAAGCTGTTCCTCTGTTGTTCCTGATCTCCTCGAAGCTGTTCTGCTTTTTCCTCCAAGGCGTGCTTATCCCTCAATACCTGTTGACTTGCATATAACTCAGCTAAATCGGCCTCCATTCTAATATGTGCTGATGTGATACCAGACACACGGACATCTTGTTAGTGGCTGCAGAGCATACTTTGCACACTTTAGACATGCAGTCTTCAGCTTTATACATAATCACAGACTGTTTTTTTTATCTTTGTAAGTATATTCCTTTACCCCAGGGAACCAACCTTCAACATTGCATGATTGTTTAACCTCTATCTTAGCTTCAAGATCACTGCTTCTAGCTGAACTCATTTTGTCTTAAAAGCACTCAAATGAGATAAGGCAATTGCAGTTTCAATTCAGCCTTTCATTGATGGCAGCAATTATTTTAATTCTTCAGCATTTCAACAGAATCAAGTGTCAACTATTTCAAGCAAATACCGCTCTAGAGCTTTCCAGTTCAACCCAGTTGGACACTGCAACATTGACAACTTCAAAACTGTGTTTCAAGTCCAAACACACAGTATTAAACATTTTAAAAGGTTGTTTCTTGCCACAAGCTGTTCCAGACTGGTCCTACCAATTTCTTGGACAGGTCCAAGTGCTGATGCTCATTTAGTGTAACTATCGAAATCTTTGCTAACAAAATGTAGCGGCAAATAAACCCAAACTTAAAATGATTGCTGCTAGCCTGCGACCACGACAGTGTTGTTATACTTGCATGATGCAACCTTGGTTCCAATGAAATGATTGTTCCAAAGAGTCAAATCCTTTATTAACAATTAGCAAATATACAATCTGGAAGTGATAATAAATGATCAATATTGATAAGACCTCTGCAGGTCTCAAGCCAGAAAGTGCCATGAAATAAGCAAGAATACATAACTTATTCCCTTCACTTTTACCAGCCCCTCACTAATGTGACGAGTTACCAAAATACACATAATAAACATGCAACACAGAATACAAAGCAAATAGAGAACAGATACACGACCCTTATGTAGACCTTTCAATAGTGGAGTTAGGAAAGAATTCTAGATGCAAAGGATGGTAAATTTTTAGAACTTTTTCTTGCTAAAAGGAATTGACCATTGGTCAACTATTAAATTCAGATATGAGATTGTTAGGATTTTATTAACCAAACATATCAAAGGACAAAGCAAACACGAGTATATTTTATCAGGGTGCAAATTAACCACGGTCTTATCGAATGGTGAGGGAAAGAGTAAAGTCCTACTCTTCAGTTTGCAAAATCTCATGGTGTAGGGAATGAAGATAAAAAGTGCGGAGAACAAGATCCACCAATGTTCTCTTGGATGCATTACTGTGGTGCTCCTTGAACTTTTTGCCAAATGTCTGGTTTGCTTTTCTTAGCCTTTCTGGTATTTTTAGGCTCCTTCTTATCCTTGCTTTATGTTGCATACACAGATGGCTGTGGGTGGGTGGTGGGGAATGAAAGGGTAAGGCACATAAGGCAAACAGCAAGGCATTTTGCAATGATCAATCCAGTAAAGGGTTTCAGTATTAAGCACACAAGCAATGTGCTTCCCACTCCCAATACGCCAAAGAGGTAATTTTTCAGGTAAAGCATATTTACTCCCATGTGTTCACCAAAAGTATTTTTTAAGTAATGCCACGCATTTTAAAAGGGTCCCAGGAGAAAAGGATGCTACTAACTCAGATGTTAATATTTATTCTCAGTGCACTCCTAATTATTATATAATGAACATTAGGAACTACTGTAATCTAACACAGATTTATTGTAATTACTCTGATGTGCAAGCCCCACACATTTATTTATTTATGTTGAACAAGAGAGGCTTGTGCGTAATTTTTGTGTCCCGGTGCACAGAGACCACTCAGGCATTTAATTTGTTTTAATTATTTATTATTATCAGTGAAATCCACTGGTCTTACCACCAGTTTGTCATTGAAATTTGATAAAACTCATTGTCCACATTATAGTTCAAATGAGGTGATGTTCCTTAGACACTAGAATACTAGAGCACAGTACAGGCCCTTCGGCCCTCGATGTTGTGCCCACCCATATATTCCTTAAAAAAACTACTAAACCCACACTACCCCATAACCCTCTATTTTTCTTTTATCCATGTCCCTATCCAAGAGGCTCTTAAATACCCCATCCCCTCCACCACCATCCCTGGCAAGTCATTCCAGGCACCCACAACCCTCTGTGTAAAAAACTTACCTCTGATGTCTCCCCTAAACTTCCCTCCCTTAACTGTGTACATTTGCCCTCTGGTGTTTGCTATTCGTGCCCTGGGAAACAGATGCTGGCTATCTACCCTATCTATGCCTCTCATAATCTTGTAGACCTCTATCAAGTCCCCTCTCATCCTTCTACGCTCCAAAAAGAAAAGTCCCAGCTCTGCTAACCTTGCCTCTTGTTTTCCTATCCAGGTGACATCCTGGTAAATCTCCTCTGAACCCTCTCCATAGCTTCCACATCCTTCCTATAATGAGATGACCAGAACTGAACACAATATTCTAAGTGCGCTCTCACCAGAGATTGTAGAGTTGCAACATGACCTCTCTGCTCTTGAACTCAATCCCCCTTACACAAATTTATGTAGCAGTTAGTATCAGTGATCAGTGATTACCCTATTGCCAAGGATGCCAAGTACGCTTAAAAAGAAATATGCTAATTCAATGACACACACAAGAGATTCTGCAGATGCTGGAAACTGAGTGCAAAACATACAAAATTCTGTAGGAACTCAGCAGTTCAGGAGCATATATGGAGAGGAATTAACTATCGATGCTTTGGGCTGAGACTCTTCATCAGGACGGAAAAGGAGGGATAGAAACCAGAATAAGGTGATGAGGGGAGAAGAAAGAATACAAGCTGGCAGGTACTCATTGAATAATGTAAAAACAAGGATCAAGGAATATACACTATCAATTCTTTTTGCACTATTCAATGGCACTGTCAGTAACACACAAAGTAGGTGCATTTTTAAAATGTAGTTAGACAAAGCTTTTACCCAGGGTGAAAGTGCCACATTCTATAACATATAAGTTTAAGTGAGAAGGCTGGAAGAAGTTAGCAGGTCAGGCAGCATCAATGGAAATGAATATACAGGCGACGTTTTGGGCTGAGACCTTTCTTTAAGCCTTGGAAGGAAGCGGAAAAGGTAAAAAGGTGGACAGAAAAGCGGAAGGAGGATAACTCGAAGGTGAAGGGTGAAGCTAGATGGATGGGAAAGATTAAGGGCAGGAGAGGGAAACAATCTGGCAGGAGAAGGGAGTGGATCATAGTAGAAAGGGAAGGAGGAGAGGACCCAGCACCTTGTTAACCCTTTTTACACTATTTATTTAATTTTGTGGTTCATATATTTTTGGCTTGCACTGTACTGCTGCAAAACAATAAATTTCACCTCATATGTAAGGGATAATAAAACTGATTCTGACTCCATGTTCATTGTTCTATCAGTAACAACAGAACTGCTTTTCACTTCAATTCTGTCTATTTTATACACCTTATTTGACATGTGAATTAATAAAACTATGACAGCTTGGCCACAGCATTGACCCAAATGGGAAATTCAGTACCAGTCACAAAGAGCCAATGATCTTGTTGCTCCAAGCATAACTGTTCTCTACAACAGAATTTTCAAATATATTGTTTCCTGAGCTGCAAATGAGACTGATTGTTGGGAATCAAGGGAAGTAATTCCTCCAATGGCTGCTGCTAAAAAAAATTATTTAAAGCAAAGGACCACTGCAGCAAAAGAAAAGAAAAATGTGCTCAGTGATTTGTAACCCTACAGGAGAGTCTGAGGTCTGACGCCAGCACTCACCTTCAATTGTTTTGTCTTATCTCGCAGTGTCCTCTGATATATCATTAGCTGCTCAGCAGCCTCTGGTCCAGGTTGTCGTGCCAAAATGTGTTTCAGTTCCACATAAAGCTTCTCCTTCTCCTGAGAAGCAACAGATACAATGTCAGGCAATATACTGAATAGTGAAGATGCAATTCTTTTTGTTATATGCACAAGGGTAGAAATTGTTTTGCAACTTAAAATTGTGCATTGGGGTCATTACGCTGTATAGTTGTGGCCCTGTTACTAAGAAGAGCAGGCATGGGAACAGCTGAAACACACCTCCCTCTAGAACATGTGAATGAAAATACAACATCCATTCTGGAGTGGTGGTAGAAAAGGTCAGGACTGAGAGAGAGCCTATGTGAGGCTCGAGGGGCTGTTGCAGTGATTGGAAGGAGGCAGGAGGGAGGTGGGTGTAGCCAGGCTGCCATTCAGGGAATTCAGGAAATCTAAGCAAGTTGAGAATAGAAGGTTTATTGCATGAGCTGATCAGGATTCAGGAGGTGAAGTTATGCACCAGGATCTGGTTATATTGATCTAGATCAGGGTTTCCCAATCTGGAGTCTTGGGTCCATGGCATAAAAAAGGTTGGGAACCCCTTGATCTAGATTCTTCGGAAGTTAAGAAAGAAGCATAAACTTGATTGTTAAGGCTGTTTTTATCAAGTGATAAAAGAACAAAGAATGAACAAGGAAAAGGTGAAGAAAAAGAATGGTCATCTCAAACTCAGACTAGAGATAAATGAAATTCCAAGGATAATAATTAATCTATAAAGTAAGCAGAATCAACACCTGCTACAGAAAAACTAAGAAGCTTTTAGAAAATGCAGAATCAGCTATACTAAAATTACTGAAAATTACATGTAAGTGTTCACATAAAAATTATAACCAAGCATAGTAAGTCAAGGAAAATACTAGAAAAGTAACAATTCTATGCCCTAACCCAACTGTATAATGGAGGGTGATGTGAAGAAAGGACATAAGTTACGACACACGTTTGAGTGGTCCTGTAATGGAGTGGAACTGAGGAAATGGCTGACTTAAAACTACCCAGTCTTGTGGACTGCCAAGAGTACAGAGAAAAAATTTCTAAAAGAACAATGTATATGGAATAGAATCTTTTGAGACATCCCTGAGGTAGGAATCACATTAAATGCAGTCACAATGCCGCTAGAACCCAGTGGTTTGATCAGTGTTTCTTACTTTGAGTGCTCAGTCAGATTTCTGACGCAGCAGACTTTGAACCAGAAAGCCATAATTATGTTCCAAGTCAAAATACAAGGAGCTCCATAAGATCATCAAACAAGAGGCATGACTAGTTTACAAAAGGTTGGATTCAATAAGTTAATCCTTAAATAATGCTAAGTGACTTTCTAGTTCTAGTTACATGGTCCTTGAGTGGTGATTTCCATTTGCTCTCACTTAATTTTCCAAATAAATTTCCTGTTTACTGCTGTCCTGAATAATTTGTCATTGTAAATCTGCTCTTGAAGAAGCAAAAATGCAGAACCCTTGTGAAGTCATGGTTGGCAATTTGTTTTACCTTGAACAATCCTCTTGCTATAAATTCTAATTCCTCAATGAAGAAAAAATAATGTTGATCAGCAATTTTCAGTCCAAATTGATCAGAAGTAAATGCTTTCTTAATGACTCCTCTTGAGGTTTTGGCTGAATACAGGCCAACCTTGGTTGACTACTGCCATCTGCTGTCAGTGATTCACTTGGTGAATGCATAGTGTTAATACAACAGATTGACAGGAAGTAATTGGGCAAAAGTAAAAATTAAAGAAATTATTATTAATTTATTGAATGAGAGGAACTCTTACTCTCAGTAACAATATAAAGAAATTCTGTAATATTTCTAATATAATGCCTCCCTCATTTAATAGCTTAATGTTAGAAAACTGGACACCGAAGCTTTGACTTTGTTTTCTCTGAGGGAAAATAGATAGATTTTGGTTGTGGGCTTATTGTTCCGTTTTATAGATCTTAAAACTGAGCCGTGTGTGAAATGGAATTGCAAATCTAAACTGTAAATTTAGAAGCAGAAATGGCAAATCTGAAGAGTAAGAACAATGGTTGAAAAATCAAAGATTTTAAAGGGTTACCATTTCAGCTGGACCATTAAATCAGACAGATTATACATTTCCAGTTTTCCATCTGTTTTCATTACACTGGAAATACACTGGTGTCCAGAGGAAGTAAATTCTCAGAGATATGGAGAGGAAAAGGGGAATACTTTGTGTTGGAGGGTGGTCTAGCAGTAGCAATGCAATCAGATTTTAATGAACTGGCACATCAGATTGCAGTGAATCTTCTCAAATTGTGGAATAGAAATGATACAGTTTCTCACAGCTTCAGCCTGGTATTTTTGTCTACGTGGATAGGTGGAGTGGAATTTAAAAGCAACCAAGATATCATGGTTTGATTAAACAACCGACACCTTGTTAAATATACAGGATATGCAGGCTCAACAAAATCTGCATTTTTGGTTTGATCCTATAACTTGCAGAAAGCCACCTTACAAATATTTTATGAGTGGCTAATTTATTACATTGAGATTCCAGGTAAAGATTTCACTTTCCTCTCTGAATATTACACTTGTCAAGGTGAGCAAAATTAGCTTTAGAAAACAGGGCAGTCTATTTTAGGCACCCACTGTCAGAGCAAGAGCGCAAACCTCAAGTGTAGCATTCCAAGGGAAAAATGCTCAATTCAGTTTCCACTACAAATTGAATGCTTTTACATTTCCAATTTTTGATAAATATTGCAGTGTTTTAGGGTAAAATGGCCAAGTTAGTGGGAAGTAATGTTTAGGTGAACACAAGAGATTCTGCAGATCCTGGAAATCCAGAATAATGCACAAAATGCTGGAGGAACTCAGCTGGTCAGGAAACACTTATGTAAAAAAAAATAGAGACAATGGTTTATTCCGAGACCCTTCATGAAAGTAACTTCTTTATGAAGGGTCTTAGCCCAAAATGTCATATCTTTACTCCTTTCCATCGATGCTGCTGAACCTGCAGAGTTCCTCTAGCATTTTGTGAGTGCTACGAATAATGGTAGGTTCATCATAGGCCACAATTTATATCATTGCTTGAAATAATCCACAAACCAACAGATTGAAAAGATTTTCAAAGATACAGACCAGTCTCAATGTGTTGGCTTGGAGGTGAATAAAGGGAATTTAGCTTTTTGAAGGGATTGATAGTTATTCACTGGAAGGAGTAAGCAGAGACAAACTAAACATTTCAGTGCAGCTGAGTTCCATTTAGTGCTGTCTATAACATATTTATATTAAATGCATGAACAGTTGGATCACTGCTGTTACACATCAAACCTCCAACTCTCCCTGGTTTAAGTGAGCAACAAGCAAATCATTCCAGCCTTTCCAAATGTTCTTACAGCCAATGAGCACCTGTAAAAGCAGCTCTTTCTCCACCACCTCTTCAGTCTTTGAGATCAGACGCTTCTGTAATGTCTGAACCTTCAGAATGAGCTCATATCTGCTTGGATCACTTGCCTATAACAAATAAGTTAAAAAAAACTTACAATGCAAGCATCATTAAGGATTATTCATGTTAACAATCACTGCATAGTTAACAGTTGTTCAGATACATTTTCATTGTAATCTACAAATTAATGAAAGAATTTTAATTAATCTCTCTATCATTTTACACTTCTAATTATGCCATGAACACTGTGCCTTCTTCTAATGTACAGTACAGGGTAAAAGTCTTAGGCACATATACAGTACATAGCTAGAGTGCCTATGACTTTTGCAGTGCTGTAGTAATTTTATATACTGCCACAAAATCAACAAATTTCAAGACATATGTGAGTGACGATAAACCTGATTCTAATATGGGACTGAAAGGGGGCAGGAAGAGGGAAATCATGTTTGGGAAAAGGGGAGGGAACAAGAAGTACCAGAGGCACATTCTGTAATGATCAATAAAGCAAATGTTTGGAATCAAATTTCCTTTTCTTATGTCTCAGGGCTGGGTGCATCTGCACACATGCCATCCTGGTCCCTGGCACTCCTTCTCTGCCAGCTGAACTACACCCTTCCTATGGCACTCCATCCTCACCATTCTCAATATCCTTTGCTCCTGCCTGATTTACAAACTCACTCTCCACTCCATGTTGATGAATACAGTATTGTGCAAAAGTCTTAGGCACTCTAACTACATATGCCTAAGACTTTTGCACTGTACTATAGGTGGAAGCTAAGTAACCCAGCTGCTTTAGGGAGTGGAGCCTTTTGTGAACTGTTTTTCCCTGTATATTCCATTCAACATCGGAAAAAAAACATCTTCCATGAATTTGAGGACCTTAACAATAATTCTGGCCATTCCACTTCAGGTTAGTTTAGGATGTACAAACTTGGGTTGTTTTCTCTGGAGCATCGAAGGCTGAGGAACTGATAGAAGTTTATAAAATTATGAGAGACATAATATAGGTATATATAAAATAGGGTACATTGTCAGAATATTTCTGCTAGGCAAGTATTAGAAGACATATATCTAAGAGAGGGTTAAAAAAATGTACAGGGCAAGTTTAATACACACAGAGTTGTCGGTGCCTGAAAAAGATTGCCTGGGATAGTGACAGAAGCAGATACAATAGTGGTGTTTAGGAGACGTTTAGATAGGCTCATGAATATGTGAGGAATGGAGGAGTATGGATCATGTTCAAGCAGAGGAGATTTAATTTGATTTGGCATCATATTTGACTCTGACACTGGGTATGTTCCTATGCTGTACTGTTCTAAGATCTACGGTCTAATTATTGACTCTGGCTTCCTATACCCTATTACCTTCTACTGGACATTTCTGTTGTCATACTTTCATATTCCACATAGCTCCTAATTGCATAGAATAAGGCTATTTGACTATGTTGTTTCTTTTTGTTCTAACTGGGTTTTGTCATAAAACTGTGCATAATTTATGCTTTTTCTTACAAATGACATGCTTATATAATGTTATATGCCTGTGATGCTGCTGCAAGTAAGTTTTTCGTTGCATCTATGCATACAGGTACATATAACAATGAACTTCAACTTCGACTTTCAACTTTGTGACTGAATCATAATGATTGTCCTAAATGTTGTAAGGTACCAGAAATTCAACTGGCCACTTCTAGGCCAGAGATGCCTTGTTTCTGTGGCATTATTTCTGTGCCAGTAATAGGCGTCATGATGTTACTCCATGTGCAATGCTCCAATTGCAGCTTTGGAGGGAACGTGCTTTGCATTATCCTGTACTGACATAACAGATGGCAGCAAAAAGCTAACGTGTTGAAAACTCAGGTCTCAAGGCATGGCATATTTTTTGACTTGAAAATGTGCTTCCCTGTACCTTTATCTCAAGGCCACTTTCAGGATGTCAACGGGCACCAGGCTGTGCTGCGGCCAAAAAGGGAGAGAGGGGTGTTACATGTGAGGTCCTGACACATGTCGGCGGCAGTGATGAGGTAGGTATACAAATCTAGAGCTGAATACCAGTGGTTAATGGAGAGAATTAACAGGGTTGTAGAGGAGAAGATGATAGCACATATTGCAAGAACAGCTGAGGGTTCAAGATCAGTACCTGGTATCAACAAAAAATTGACAGAAAACTGTTATTCATACTGATGATATTGAGTTCAGGAAGGAAAATTAGGACAGGTAGAAAAAAAAATCAGTAGAGGGAGGATTGGCTCAGTGTGGCGAACAGAACCCAAGGATGAAAGCAAGTAATCTACAGATGTTCCAGTCTAGCACTGTGCACTGGAGTCTCCAGTGGTGGATATCTCCACCATAATGCATAAACAAGTTCCCCTCCAATGCACATGCAGTAACATCTTTACGTATATTCATGGCACAGAAATAATGCCATGGAAACAAGGCAACTCCTGCCTAGAAGTAGCCATTTGAATTTCTGAAATGTGAACATGTTTCACCCCAGGAACAATTGATTTACTAATGCAACTGCAGCAAGAGAAACAAGATTGTATAATCATTGGTTTTTGTTTTAGTCTCATACATACTAAAGCAAAAGAGATTTACTGCTGCTAACCAGAGAGTTCAAAAGATTAACAGCCAAAAATGCAAGATAAAATTTTAATCACCTCCAGTTTTCGCCATCTGTGAACATTCATTGGATTTTCCAACTCCTCCTCAAGGGCCCTGCACCTCGTCCGCTCCTTTAGAAGTTCTTTCTGTACTTGGTAGACTTCTCGCCTGCACATCAAATACAAACATTAACTCTTTTGCATTGTTTTTATAAATGTACTGCTAATTACACCTGACCTGCAAAGAATAAGAATTTCAGGTTGTATACTCCATACATTCTCTGAAATTCAATGGAACTATTGAACTACATTTGTATGGGGACAGACCTTCCACTACCCTGAGCATGCTGGTCACCTTCATCCCTTTCTTCAGTGCAGTCCAGGGTGCATTTTCCAGTGGAAGGAAGCTCCCAGGTTATCAGTGGAGTCCAGGTTACCCATGATCACATCCAGAATAAGTAGCTGTTTACAATGACACAGCACCTTCAACAGTCAATGAAATCCTTCCTACAATTCACTAGCTATCAAAGGTAAACACAAGAAATTTTGCTGATGCTGGAAATCCAGAGTAACACATAAAATGCTATAGAAACTCAAGAAGTGAGGCAGCATCGATAGATAGGAATAAATAATTGATGTTTTGGGCTGAGACCTTTCATCAGGACCTAGTCTAGCTATCAAAAGGTATCGCTTAATGAATATCTTTTACAGTTAAAATCATTCAGAGACTTGTTAAAAAGTTAACATTTTTAAAATAATTTCAAAATGCTTAAAATGATCATTAGGAACAGTAGTCAAGAAATTATATAACCATTTTAACTACCTTTGTTAAATCAAATAAGGAATTCTACTTACCTTTCACCCAACAGCCAGTTTCAGTGAATTATAGATAAATTTAACAAAGGTTCAGTGGACAGATTTTTGACCCTGAGAGCTGGAAATCTATGTAAGTTGGTGCTACCCTGTTGGAATAGGTTAACACTCCGCTGCGGGTGGTTTTCACTATAGCCTCACCTTGGGTCAGGTTTGTCTACCAGCAGATCTAAGTAGAGCTAAGATGACTCCTAGTGTACTACCAATCTGGAGACCATGGTCCCTGTTCATCAACAGCGGTACAGTAAAAGACAGTATGATCTTGCCTGTGAAGTGGATAATCTGCAAGTGGCCAAAGTTCACCATGGCAACAACCTACCAAATATATTCAGGAGTTTGAAAGATTCATTGTCCTTCCTCCAGCGGTGTTTGTTATGGCTGCAGATAATTTCTGAGGGAAATAAAAGTCTGCCTACTCCAAAGGCCTACTTTCTATTACTTCTTCTGATCTGCTAATAATGTCTTGGAATTCTACAAACTGTGCACTAAATATGGCACAGAACTAAATGTCCGCATTGCAAAACTAAATCTGATATCCACAGGTATAGGCCCTTCAGTTCAACTGGTCCATGCCAATCAGGATTCCAACAGAAGTTAGTCATAACTGACTGCATTTAGTCCTCATCCTTCTAAACCTTTCCTATCAATGGTCCTGTCCAAGTGTCTTTTAAATGATGTTAATGCTGCCCCAACCGCTTCCACTGACAACTCATTCCATATATGAAATATTCTCTGGGTGACAATTTATATCTCCCCTCTTGTCTTACATCTCTGGTTTTATTCTTTACTCCTCAATCCTGGGAAAAAGACTATACATTCACTCTATCCATGTCCATCGTGATTTTAGACACCTCTATAAGATGATCCCTAGTTCTTCTAAGCTCCAATGAATAAACTCCCAGTCTATTCAATTGATCAGAGCCCTGTGTCTTATGTTGTCAATGCTTTACTCCTGCACAGTGATTCACATGAATATGCAGGAATTCTACACACTGGGGAAAAAAATCTTAGATAGAAGCTAACATGTGAAAACCAAACATGTACAGTAGATCTGTTTCCCTAAGACCCTAACAAAGTACAAGAATTCACACAACACATAACGTACATTCTCTATATCCTTTCATGTAATTTATCAAAGTCAATAGCTTTTTCTGTTAAAGCAATTAAAGAGAATATGCATTTTAATATAATTTATATAACAATGGTGAATTGCTGTACAACTTGTGCCAGGATAGAAAATATTTTAGTACTACAAGCAAAGAACAGTGAAAGTCTGTTTAAAAGTAAGCATGTAAAGTATGATACTATTTTTAAAACTTTTTTCATGCAATAGAGTAGTGTCAAAGACAGGAGTGGAGGGCACAATGTGAGCCTGTAGAGGCAGAGTGTAGAGGCTTTACTGGCTGCTCACTGTGCAGGACCTACTCTCTCCATATCATTTTAGGGCAGGGGTCGGCAATGTTTACCACTGAAAGAGCCAATATGGACCCATTTCTCACAGAAAAGAAAACACTGGGAGCCACAAAACCCGTTTGACATTTAAAATGAAAGAACACTGCATACAACGTTTTTTTTTGCCTTTATGCTACGTATAAACAAACTATAATGTGTTGCATTTATGAAATTGATGAACTCCTGCAGAGAAAACGAAATTACATTTCTGCATGCAACAAAAACATTTTGAACTCTGAAATAAAGACGTTGGGTTGAAGGTTACTCCATAGTTAGCCTACCTTGGATCGAAGAATTAAAAGAAAGCACGCACTGGCGGGTGTCAGGCATTGGCAGTGGTGATGTATATTAATAGCGATAAAAAAACACGTTGTAGCGGTGTGCTACACGCAGCGCTAAAATAAAGACACTGCAGTCAAAGGTAACTTTATTCGAACTAAACAGCCTTGCTTTAAAGCCTCCCTCAACCCGTCCCCGTGGGTGCGGATGCACCAAAAGACATGTACTCACAAACCCCCGTAGGCTATCTCCCTTAGCCGGAACGGTGGCTAATTGTGAGCCGGTTCGGATGTGCCAGGAAATGGGGTCTCCACAACGTTTTATTTAGATTGTACAAAATCACCATAATCTTCAAATTTCGAATTACATTTCAAAAACTAACAAACCACGGGGAGCCGCAGCACAGAGGTGAAAGAGTCGCATGCGGCTCCAGAGCCGCGGGTTGCCGACCCCTGTTATAGGGGCTGCAAAGAAGAGAGCCAACAGGACCATCACAGGGGCTACTGAGTGAGCCTCTAGTCAGCTGTGGATCAAGGGGTGTGACCCAAGGACCAGTGCTGCTGGGACACAAGCTGGGGCCTGATCAAGCCTGGCTGGGTCACCTGGGCAAATGTCTGATGTTGAAAGACCCAAAACACCCACAGATCCAAGGTTACATCACTGACGATGTATCCCAGCTCATCCGAGGATGTATCTCAGCATCATGTTTATTTTAAAAGAGCTTATTTTTAGAATGTGCTTTGTAGTGAGAATGTTGCATTTACTGATCCTTCCTATCTATGCAGGACACTACCTTTCAGTGCTGTAAGCAGTGTAACTTCAATACCTACCCAACCAACCTCCTGTCCCTCCCACTTCTTTTACAGAAGGGTGTTGGTTTATCTCGAACTATCTTCATTTGAAGAGAATAAACTCAAAGTGTGTGGAATTGCAGAACCTTCACTCTCTTGACAACTACACTGATAGCAGTACTGCCTAATGTACCGCTGTTGAGTGAAGTAATAAACTAAGCTTCAAAGATATTAAGTTTTGATGTCAAACAATTGATCAGTGGAATGGTTCTGAGCAGTAATAAAAGTTATTTGATATTTATTCTAAGTAAATAATGATTTTTTTCCAAAATATAACAGTAGATGATAAAAACTTAAGATCATATTGTTTGATAACAACTGAGCTCTTTAACTAGATGTCAGCTCAGCTTCCTTCTCCTTGTGCATCAGAAGTACTTGCATTCAAGACTTTAAACACATAATCCAGGATTAAGCAAACTGTTGCACTATCACAAGTGACAATTTAGGGGAGATTCCATCTGCAACTGAAAATCTAAGACACCATTACATCAATGGCCCAGCTGTTGCACACATCTCAATTATCCCTACAAAAATGGAACAGTAATCATGTTCTATCTTTGGACCTGGATATGAATATGAACCGGTAGCTATTTAAACACCCTAATAATAGCAACTATTTCAAGATAGGACTGCATTGTTGTTTTCCAATACAATAGGATGGAAATGGATTAGGGTGTAGAATTGTTATTTTTCTTGTATTTTAACTTTCCTACTCTTGCTTGTATTTTATATAATCACCTGTATACATGTAATTGTTCAGTAAATTTTCCAGCAATGATGTATGTTCTGATAAACTTCTTGGGTTTAGTAGCAGGTGTTATGCTATGAAAGGGTGAGAAGAGACACGCTGTGGCAATAGGGGATTTGTTAGCAGAACAGACAGGAGGTTCTATGAGGGAGAACAAGATTCCTGGATGGCATGTTGCCTTCTGGGTGCCAGGGGCTAGGACAGGCATGGGCAAACTACGGCCCGCGGGTTTGCCCACCCCTGGGCTAGGACATTTTGGATTCAGTCCTCAGCATTCTTAAGTGGGTGGATGAACAGCCAAAGGTCATGGTGCATGTAGGTACCAACAAAAATGGGTAGGATGTGTGACGAGGTTCTGCAAAGGGAGTTCAGACAGTTAGGTGCTAAGTTAAAGTGCAGGACCTCCAGGGTTGTGATCTCAGGATTGCTACCCCTGCCATGTGCTAGTGAGGCCAGAAATAGGGAGATTATACAGTTTAATATGTGGCTAAGAGTTGGTGTAGGATGGAGGGCATAAGATTTTAGGGCCATTGGCTCTTTCTAAGGGAAGTGGGGACTTGTACAGAAAGGACGGTTTGCACCTGAAATGGAAGGGGACTAATATCCTTGGGGGAAGGTTTGTTAATGCTGCACAGTGGGTTTTAAACTAGAGTTACAGGGGGATGGGAACCAGAGTGCCAGTGCAGTTAGTGGAGTGGATGTGGAGGCAGATGTTGGTAAAACCCCAGATGGTTAGGAATCAAAAAGTTAATAGTATGACTAGTGTCCCGAGCTATGTATATTTTAAAGTGAAATATCATAAGAAAGTTGGATGAACTCAAGGCATGGATCAACAGCTGAAATTCTGAAGTTGTAGGCATTAATGAGACTTGGTTGCAGGAGGGGCAAGGACTGGGTTCCATAGTTTCAGCGTGGGAGGGATTAAAGGAGGAGGGCTGGTGTTACAAGTCAGAGAATTACTCACTCTGGACAAACTGGAGAACTCGACTAGTGAGGACTTACGGCTGGAAATTAGACACAAGAAAGGTATGGCCATGTTGATGAGCCTATATTATAGGCCACCCAACATTCCTTGGGATTTAGAAGAACATACTTGTAAAGAGATGGCAGACTGTTGCAAGAAACATATGGTTGTTATAGTAGGTGATTTTAACATTCCATATATTGACTGGGAATCGTATATGGTAAAAGGACTAGATGGGAGAGAGTTTGTCAAATGTGTTCAGGAAAATTTCCTTCATCAGTATGTAGAAGTCCCAATGAAAGAGCATGTGATGCTGGATTTGCTATTAGGGAATGAGGCAGGGCAGGGCACAGACGTTTGTGTAGGGGAACACTTTGTATCCAGTGACCACAATGCCAGTAATTTCAGAGTAAATATGCAGAGAGTTAGGTCTTCTCCCCAGGTTGAAATTCAAAATTGGAGACAGGCTAATTTTGATTGTATCAGAAATAATCTGGCAAGTTTGGATTGGGATAGGCTGTTTTCTGGCAAAGGTGTTATTAGTAATTGGAAGGCCTTCAAAAATGAAATGTTGTAAGTACAAAGCTTGTATGTGCCTGTCAGAATAAAAGGTAAAGATAACAAGTGCAGGGAACCTTGGTTTTCAACAGATATTGCAGACCTGGTTAAGAGAAGAAAGGAGTTGCATAGCAGGTATGAACAAATAGGGACACATTGAGTGCTTATGGAGCACAACAATGCATGAGAACACAAGAAAGAAATCAAGAAGGCTAAAAGAAGGTAGGAAGTTGCAGACAAAGTGAAGGAGATATATTAACAGCAAAAGGATTGCAAGTGACATAATTGGTCCTTTGGAAGACCAGCATGGTAATCCATGTGTGGAGCCAAATCAGTTGGGGAAGATCTTAAATGCATTCTTTGCATCTGTATTTACTTGGGAGATGGATACATAGTCTCTTGAAGTGAGGCAAAGTGGCATCAACTTCATGGATCTTGTACAGATTACAGAAGAGGTGTTTGCTGTCTTGACGCAAATCAGAGTGGATAAATCCCCAGGCCCTAAGCACTTATTTCCTCAGACCCTATGAGAGGCAAGTGCAGAAGTTGCCAGGGTCCGAGCAGAGATACTTAAATCATCCTTGGGAACAGGAGAGATACCAGAGGATTGGAGGGTAGCCAGTGCTGTTCCACTATTTAGAAATGACTCTAAACAGAACCCGGGAAATTAGAGGCCAGTAAGCCTGATATCAGTTGTGGGAAAGTTATTATAAGGTATTCTAAGGGACCAAATATACAAGTATTTCAGTAGATGTGGACTGATTAAGGATGGACAGCATGGCTAATCTTAAGAGTTTTTGTGGAAGTTACCAGGAAAGTGGATGATGACAAGGCGGTGGATGTTGTCTACATGGACTTTAGCAAGGCATTTGACAAGATCCTGTATGGGAGACTGGTCAAAAAGGTTCAGTTGCTTGGCATTCAGAATGAGGTAGCAAATGGAATTAGATATTGGCTTTGTGGGAGAAGCCAGAGAGTAGTAGCAGAGTGTTGCCTCTCTTACTGGAGGCCTGTGACTAGTGGTGTGCAGCAGGGATCACTGCTGGGTCCTTTATTGTTTGTCATCTATATCAAGGATCTGGATGATAATGTGGTTTATTGGATCAGCAAATTTGAAGATGACACCGAGATTGGGGGGTGTAATGGACAGTAAGGAAGGTTATCATGGCTTACAGAGAGATCTGCATCAGCTGGAAAAATGGGCTGAAAAATGGCAGATGGAATTTAATGCTGACAAGTGCAAGGTTTTGCACTTTGATAAGAACAACAAGAGTAGGTCTTACACTGTGAATAGTAGGACAGTGAGGAGTGTGGTAGAACAAAGGGATCAGAGAATACAGGTACATGATTTGTTGAAAGTGTCACAGGTAGATAGGGTCATAAAGAAAGCTTTTGATACATTGGCTTTCATAAATCAATATATTGAGTACAGAATATGGGATGTTATGTTGAAATTGTATAAGACATTGGTGATACCTAATTTTGAGTACTGAGTGCAATTTTGGTCACCTACCTACAGAAAAGATGTAAACAAGGTTGAAAGAGTGCAGATAAAGTTTGCAAAGATGTTGCTAGATCTGGAGGACCTGAGTTTTAAGGAAAGCTTGAACAGGTTAGGACTGTATTCCTTAAAATGTAGAAGATTGAGAGGTGACTTGATAGAGGTATACAAAATTATGAAGAGTATAGATAGGATAAATGCAAGCAGGCTTTTTCCACTGAGGTTGGGTGGAACTACAATCAGCAGACATGGGTTAAGGGTGAAAGGTGAGAAGTTTAAGGGGAAGATGAGGGTAAACTTTTTCACTCAGAGGGTCATGAGAGTGGTGAATGAGCTGCCAGCACAAATGGTCCATGTGAGCTCAATTGCAATGTTTAAGAGAAGTCTAGGTAGGTACATGGATAGTAGGGATATGGTCCTGGTACAGGTTGATAAAAGTAGGCAATTTAAATCTAGTAGGCATGGACTAGATGGGCCAAAGGGCCTGTTTCTGTGCTGTACTCTGTGACTCTATGCCATTAGAATCTGGCTATTTGATAGGCTAATTGTTGCCAATGGGATTTTTGTAATCTCTAGCCTGTGTACAAGACGATGATGACTCCTTTTTCCTTTGGCTCTTCGTTCAAGTCACACTTAATATAGCAGCCATAAGCAACATGTTTTATGCCTCATTCTTGACTTTCAAAGAACCTTTGGATCACAAAAGCATTAGGATCTAACAAATTTTGCCTGTTTTTTGTTTGTGATTCCCAAGTGCTAAACTGCCATGATACATGGTTGAAATTGGGTTGAAGTAGTGAGATGCTATACTGTGAAGAGCCATGAAGGGTGGTGAGTACATCTCAATGAACAGACATGAGAAAATTATTTTAGGCCATTTCTGTTACTCTCAATCAAGTGTGAGGCCATTTATTTAAGGGGGGAATGCTGCAATCTGCTTGGCAAGTTTTATAATTCACTGCATTGGACATGCAACAAAAAATATAATTATATTCAGATAATCTACAACAGTATGAACATAATTGAAAATCTCAGCCAAGGTATAATGGAAATATTGCATAAAATATTATCTGAAATAATGTTAGCTTCTCAATATGGGAACAGACAATGGACCGGCTTGAATATCACATTATACCTGTCAACTACTATTTCCCCATTCACAATTCTTCAGACGTGATCAAGACAAAAACCAACAATACAAAGCATGAGCAGCAAGATTTCCTGCTGAGTATATTAAATACAGATAGGATTTTATCATAGTGCATTTTCAGTGAAATTTCAGGTTTTACATTATACCTTTGCTGGCTGTAATGATCAAGTAATTCAGTTCAGAAATGCTTAACCTTTGTTTCATAATAGTCAAATAAATGAATACTAAATCCTAAAAAGGATTTATTCATGAACACATCCAGCTATAATAAAGCTATGTTATACAGACTTCAGGTATTCCACAAAGATTAATAAACAAAGGGTGTGTTGGATTGTGCAATTTCACCTACAACTCACAGGGCATAACACTCACTGTCTATCATCCACAGCCGTCTGTGGTAATCAATTCCACAGATTCACCACCTTCTGGCTAAAGAATTTCCTCCTCATTTCTGCTCTAAGAGGATGTCCATCTATTCTGATCCTGTGCCTTCTGCTCCTAGACTCTCCTACTATTGGAAACATCCTTTGCACATACACTCTATCTTGGCCTTTCAAAAGACATACTTGAAGCTCAGGAAATTCAGCTCCTTGTATTGGCTATCCCAACACCTGCCCAATCATATTGTCCCCCAACCCTTCCTGGCTGTGAACAGAGTTCACTTCACTAAGTGGGTGAGATAACTTTCAGATGCTGAGCTAGGCCAACAACTGCTTACTTTTCACATTTGGAGAATCACCATTATTAGGAACTTCTAAAATGCCAATCACCTGAACCATCTGCTTTTAAAATTAGTATGATTTCACAGTTCAAAATGATTAGATGTGATTCTTCTACCTAATTTTCTGTAAAAATTAAGCAAAAAGAACCCTGAATGGTGACAATATCACTTTAATTTTATGATGACAAGACTTGCCACCAAGCACCAGGACAATCACACATCCACACCCATCCCCAAGCCATCTGAAAATGTAGACTGATCTAGACACCTTCCCAGGCTCTCACTCAGTCTGAGGATCATGACTGACCAACCAGGATTTCTACCATTTACTGAATGTGTAGCTTTTGTTTGACATATGGTGTGACATTTTTTATGCCAACTGTTTCTGGTTTGACTGTTTATTTGGCAGGATAAGGATAAAAAGTAACTGGAGGTCCATGAGCCAGTCCTTATCGGGGGATCAGAGGTGGAGAGGGTTCACTATTATCATTTCAGAAGATCTGTCCTGACTCAGCACGCAAGTGTAATTATGAAGAAAGCACAACAGTACTTCTGCTTCCTTAGAAGTTTGCAAAGATTTAGCATGACAACTAAAACTCTTGACAAACCTCTATAGGTGTGTGGTAGAGGAGATATAGTAGAGTGGCATCACAGTCTTCTATGGAAACATCGATGCGCTTAAATAGAAAATTCTACAGAAAGTAGTGGATATGGCCCAATCTCTCCCCACCATTAAGTGCATCTTCATGGACCACAGTCGCAGGAAAGCAGCACCCATTTTCAAGGACCCTTACCACCCACCTCGCTGTGACCATCAGAAAGTTGGTGCAGGAGTCTCAGGACCCACACTACCAGGTTCAGGAACAGTTATTACCTCCTCAACAACCAGTGTGGAGAACTTCAAACACCACTACCATAAATTATTTCTATAACCTACAGACTCACTTTCAATTATATATTACAAATCATGTGCTCAGTATTATTTTTATTTGCAGTTTGTCTTCTTTTGAACACTGGTTGTTTATTAGTCTTTGTCCGCTTATGCATAGTTTTTCATATATTCTGTTGTATTTCTTTTTTTCTGCAAAATGAATCTCAAGGTAGTATAGGGTAACATATACAATATGTACTTTAACAATAAAATTACTTTGAACTTTAGATACTATCATGTCATGGCCTGGCTTCTTTCATTCCCTTAAATGAAGTTCACCAATTCAGGCAATTTCACATGCAATCATATCCTTCCTATAGTACAAATATTACCAAACCAGTTTTTTTTTTACACAAACTCTGTCTTTAACTTAATATTCCAAGGTACAACTTAAGAAGACAAGAATGCCACATGCCCTCTTCAAGACCCTATCCATCCGTGTCACCACTTTTACTGAAATATGGGCTTGAACCCTCTATGTTCATCAGGGTGCAGTTGATGTGTGTGTATAGATTTATGAATAATCACAAAATAATACCATATTCAGTATGAAGCTTGTCAGTAAAATTTGAAACTAAAGGAAATAGTAACAAAAGCAGAATGAATGAAAGATTGGCTACAGAACAGAAAATAAGTAGCTATGATTATTTGCTGCTGCTTGAACTGAAGGGAGATGTATAGAGGAGTTCTCTGGGATCCAGAACCAGGATTACTGCTGCTTTTGGCATGCATTAATGGCTTGAACTTGGCAGGAACAGGCACAACTGCAGATCCATAAGTGACACAAAACTCAGGAGGACAGAAAACAGTCTGGAAGATAATTTGGCATAAGCCAATGCAATGGATAAATGTATAACAAGTCATGTTCAATGAGGAAAGTGATGACATTTTGCTAAGACACAAGAGGTGAAATGAGACAGAATAAATAGTATAAATTTAAAGGGGCTACAAGGAGAGACTGACTTTACATTTGCCTCAAATTCTTTGAAGAAAGAAGGACAAATTATTGAAGTGCATGTGATCTCCCATTGTACAGCCTGAGAGGAGATTTAGAAGAGGGCATAAAATTATGAAAAGCCTAGACAGGGTGAACTGGAGCAATCTGTTTTCCTTCATAGAAAGGTCAATTATTTTAGGTAATTGGTTTTATTGTAGAGTTGACAAAAAAATCCTTGATACTAAAGAGTGCTAAAGATCTGGAACTCACTTCAGTGAAAGCAGAAACAGGTAACACATTTAAAATATATCTGGATCATCAGCTGAGAGACTAAAACCTAAAGGCCAAGGAGAAAGTTTACCTAAATTTTGTCAAATTGAGTGCTGAAACCATTGTGGCAGAACTAAAGCTCTAATATAATGAGAGGACAAGACAAAAATTAAAAAAAAAAAATTTTAAACTCTAACAATAACTAAAAGCCTCTAACTTCCAGTTTAAGATGATGCTACTGAATGTGGGTGACAGGTTACTAGTGGTTTGCAAAATAATTCAACTAAATACCCTATTAGTACCACTTTTTATATGGAAAATTGTGGTAAACAATCACCATAAACAATGAAGAAGCAAGTGAGGGTGAGGCCGATCTGAGGCAAGGTGTGCGGGTGTGAAATAGAGCCAGAATGAGGTTGAGGCATGTTCCAAGAGAACTGTTGAAATGCCTTAATAGGTTGGTTATGACTAGACTGATCTCCTGCCTCAGCAAGGACCTGGACCCATTGAAGTTTGCCTATTGCCAAAATAGGTCAATGACAGACGCAATCTCAATGGCTCTCCACATGGCTCTCCACATGGCTTTAGACCACCTGGACAACACAAACACCTACGTCAGGATGCTGTTCATCGACTATAGCTCAGCATTTAATGCTATCATTCCCACAATCCAGACTGAGAAGTTGCAGAACCTCCCTCTGCAATTGGATCCTCGACTTTCTAACCAGAAGACCACAGTCTGCACAGATTAGTGTAATATATCCTCTTCGCTGACAATCAACACTGGTGCACCTCAGGGGTGTGTGCTTAGCCCACTGCTCTACTCTCTGTATACACATGTCTGTGTGGCTAGGCATAATTCAAATACCATCTATAAATTTGCTGATGAAACAACCATTGCTGGTAGAATTTCAGGTGATGATGAGAGGGCGTGCAGGAGTGAGATAAGCCAACTAGTGGAATGGTGCCGCAGCAACAACCTGGCACTCAACGTCAGTAAGATGAAAGAGCTGACTGTGGACTTCAGGAAGGGTAAGACAAAGGAACACATACCAATCCTCACAGAGGGATCACAAGTGGAGAGAGTGAGCAGCTTCACATTCCTCGGTGTTAAGATCTCTGAAGATCTAACGTGGTCCCAACATATCAATGTCATTATAAAGAAGGCAAGACAACTGCTATACTTTATTAGGAATTTGAAGAGATTTGGCATGTCAACAAATACACTCAAAAACTTCTATAGTTGTACCATGGGAGAGCATTCTGATAGGCTGGATCATTGTCTGGTATGGAGGGGCTAGTGCACAGGACTGAAAGATGCTGCAGAAAGTTGTAAATCTCGGCTTGAGCTCCATCTTGAGCATAGGCCTACAAAGTACCCAGGACATCTTTAGGAAGCGGGGTCTCAGAAAGGGAGTGCCCATTATTAAGGACCTCCAGCACCCAGGGCATGCCCTTTTCTCACTGTTACCATCAGGTAGGAGATACAGAAGCCTAAAGGCACACACTCAGCAATTCAGGAACAGCTTCTTCCCCTCTGCCATCTGATTCCTAAATGGACATTGAAACTTTAGACACTACCTCACTTTTTTTAATATACAGTATTTTGCACATTTTTAGAACTCTACTCAATATATGTAATTGATTTACTTGTTTATTTTTTATGTTTTATTTTATTTATTCTCTCTCTCTCTCTCTCTCTCCCTCTCCCTCTCCCTCTCCCTCTCCCTCCCTCCCCTAGATTATGTATTGCATTGAACTGCTGCTGCTAAGTTAACAAATTTCACCACCTGCCGGTGATAATAAACCTGATTCTGAAGATTCTGGAATCAGAATCGAAGATGTAGTTGGAGCCAGCAGAGTGCAGAAAGGCTGAAGCAGAGTTGTTTTGAAACCCATCCACCTAAACCGGGAGTGAGGTTTAAGTGTTGCACCAATTTGAAAAAGCCGAGTACGAGCCAGAAGTGGCTCAGTGCCTATTGCTGCAGTGGGGCCTAGGCCAAGTTTGGGGGATGACCCAGAGCTTGGACAATTTAAACCCCAAGCCAGATGGACTGAAAAGGCAAGGCGTTGGGACCAGAGGTGGGGGTTGTGCCAGTTGTGTTTCACAGCATTTTACTCTGCTCTCCTCGGCACCTCTAGGTTCAACGTCTGCAAGATTTGCAGTGATTTGCCTCTGTGTGATGGACTGCAAATGAGACCATGAGCCTACTCCGGCTGCTCCCGGCTTCAGGGTTATGGATTCAATTTTGTTCTGAATGCTGATGCTTGATTTATTGTTTGCATGATTGGATTTGATGTGTTTTTTTCTCTCTCTCTCTCTCTCTGCACTTTGGGTGTTGGTCTTTTTTTTAATTGGATTTTTCGGGTTTCTTGTTTTGTGGCTGCTTATAAGTAGACGAATCTTAGGGCTGTATAATATATACATACTTCTATGATAAAATCGAATTTGACCTTTGAAAAGCAGTGGAAGTCCATACTCAGAGAAGGCAACCCTGGTATCAGATATATTATTTAACAGTGAATAGACCTTTAATATGCTTACCTTGAAATGGCCATGTTCCATTTTATTTTCTGTTGGGTTTTTAAGCCATTCAAGGAAGTACAAGATTGATGAACAATTCACAGAAAAAAGTAAACACCCATTTGACATTTTCAATGCTCTACTGGACTAACGAAGTCCAACCTGAAATGTTGACTGCTTCGGTTTTCACAAATGCTGACTAATCTGCTGAGTTTTTCAAGCATTTCTCATTTTCAGCTTGGACTTCCAGTATCTACAGTTTTATTTCTATCTTCAGCTTGCTCATTCTTCAGTTTGATTGACTGGGTTTATACATAATTCACAGGTCCTAAAAGGCCAGTAAAGATGTCTGGTTTTGTTAGCTAACAAGGACATCAATGCAAAACCCTGCAGAAGGTCAATGAACAAGTACAAATGGAACAAATAGCATTCACTGATATCTCAAGTCCAGCTCATTGGTTCTCATCATGTCTCATTTAGCTTTACATAATTTAATGACATTTAAAAATCTGTCCTCCTAATTTCATTACATTGGAAAAACAAATTGCAAATTCCTGATTTTCACATTTAACTTTAAGTGAACAACAAAATGTGTGAATGCTTAAAACAAATGGAATAGAGGAAGGAAATTTTTGAAAGGTAGCAGACCCCATCAGCAGCCCATTTTCCTTCAAATGCAAAGTATTGTTACGCCACCCGATTGTTAAGAAAGATAAATGGAGACTACCTGAAGTTGTTAAAGCTTGTTTTAAGACAAAATACACAGAAGGAAACCGAGCACAGAGTATAATTGCAACATTATAGAGGTCCAGTCCAAGTGAGGTCAGAACGGGAATAAGAAGGGAATATATAAAGCAAGCTGGTCATTCATTCAGACAGTCTGGAACATAACGCTTGAAGGTTAAATAATGTTCCTGTCTCATGAAAAGCAAGTATTTTTGTTCACAGCACGCAATTTGCTACAAATCATCTTTATCTCGTTGTGCTATATATATGGGGGAAATAAGTAAATTCACTCAATAGCAAAATAAAAAGGAAGTGGCAGAAATAGAATGGACTGTTTCTTAACACAAGAAACAAAAGCTGCTGAAAGTTTGGAACAACACACACACAATGCTGGAAGAACTCAGTAGGTCAGGCAGCAACTATGGAGGGAAATAAACAGAGGATATATTAGGCCAAGGCCCGTCATCGGGCGAAGTACAGACCTCAAAGCAGCGAATCCGTTTAATAAAATTTCATTCTTAATACACATAAACAAGTGCTACATGGCAGCATTCTAGGCCAAGGTTTATAAAGCAAGTAATTTTGCTGGTGTTACTTGCAACTCATATGTAGGATTAAATTGTTAAAATAGGTAATTAAAAATTGTCTTTGTTTCTTCTTCTGGAAGGTTTAAATATCTGTAATTAGTGACAATACAGAGGTCAAAAAAGAAACATCTTAAAGGTTCAAATTAGTTTCTAAAAAGGGTATAAAATTCAACAGGCTTACAATACCCAAATTGTAAATTGAGGACTGTTTGATGGCTCTAGCCCTGAACCTTAGAAGAATGAGGGAAGATCTCAATGAAACCTAACGAATATTGAAAGGTCCAGACAGTGGAGTGGAGAGGTCATTTCCCATAATGGGCTGGGAAGTAAGATAGTGCTGCTGAATCCAAGCAACAACTTATTGGTGCTTAACAAAACAAAAACATATCTAAATACTTTATTAATAACACTTTTTCCTGTAAAAAAAAGTAAACGGTCACTGCAAGCAATGAAGAGATGAGGGAAGGCAAGGAGGCTGAGTTAAGGGGCGAAGTGTGCGGGTATGAGGTGAATTCGGGGTGAGCAGAACGTAGAAATGCAGGAGCGGCAGATTCAGGTCCCATCCACCTAAACAGAATGACATTTGATTCCTCAAACCACAGGGCTGATTTGTTGGGTACGTATTGAAATATGGCAGTGAGGTCCACGTTCAGAGTGTATCAATGCAAGAGGACTTGTGTTTTAAGAGTGAGGAATGACCCCTTGCTGGGATAATTTAAAAACTAAGCAGATGGATTGAAAAGGCAAGGTGCCAAGTGCCAGGGCCAGAGGTGAGGGTTAGGTCAATTTAACATCCCAGAGTCCTGAGAGATAACAGATTGTTGAAGAGATAACAGATGCATTCATTGGTCATGAGCCAATGGACTGGAAGATTGCAAATATCACTCCACTTTTTAAGAAGTGAGGAAGGCAAAAGAAAGGAAATTATAGGCCAATTAGCCTAACCTCAGCAGTTGGGAAAGTGTTGGTAGTCTATTATTAAGGATGAGATTTTGGATTACTTGGGGATAAAATAATTCAAATTCACCATGATTTCTGTAAAGGGAAATCTTGCCTGACAAATCCATTAGAGTTCTCAGAAGAAGTAACAAGCAAGGTAGACAAAGGAGAGGCAGTGGATTTAGTTTACTTGGATTTTCAGAAGGCATTTGATAACGTGCCACACATCAGGCTGCTTAACAATATAAAATCCTATGGCGTTATAGGAAAGATACTGACATGGATAGAGGAATGGCTGCAGACAGGAGGCAGCAAGTGGGAATAAAGGGGGCCTTTTCTGGTTGGTCGCCAGTGACTGGTGGTGTTTCTCAAAGGTCTGTATTGGGACCACTACTTTCACATTGTTTGTCAGTGATTTGGATAATGGAATTGATGGTTTTGTGGCAAAGTTTGTGGATGATACAAAGTTAGATGTATGGGTAGCTAGTGCTGAGGAAGCAATGTGATTGCAACAGGACTTAGACAAATTGGAAGAATGGGCAAAAAGTGGCAGATGGAATACAGTGTTGGAAAATGTATGATAATGCATTTTGGTAGAAGGAACAATAGTGCGGACTACTATCTCGTGCAAGGCTCCCAGAAGGTTAATTTACAGGCCAAGTCTGTAGTAAATACAATGTTGGCATTTAATTCAAGAGGAACAGAATATAAAAGCAAGGAGATAATGCTGAGCCTTTATAAGACACTAGTCAGGCCGCACTTGGAGTATTGTCAACAGTTTTGGGCCCCATATCTCAGAAAAAGATGTTTTGTCATTGGAGAGTGTCCAGAGGTTCACAAGGATGATTCCGGGAATGAAGGGGTTAACATACGAGGAGAGTCTGGCAGCTCCAGGCCTGTACTCACTGGAATTTAGACGAATGTGAGGGGATCTCATTGAAACCTACTGAATATTGAAAGGACAAGATAGGGTGGATGTGGAGAGAATGTTTCCTGTGGTGGGGGTATTCAGAACTAGACGGCACAGTCTCAAAATTGAAGGGTGACCTTTTAGAATAGAGGTAAGGAGGAATATTTTTAGCCAGAGGGTAGTGGATCTGTGGAATGCTCTGCCATAGACTGCAGCTGAGGCCAAGTCCATGCGTATATTTAAGGCAGAATTTGATCATTTTCTGATCAGTCAGGGCATCAAAGGATATGGCGAGAAGGCAGGTGTATGGAATTGAGTGGGATCCGGAATGAGACATGATGGAACAGCAGAGCAGAATCAATGGGCTGAGTGGCCTATTTCTGCTCCTGTCTTATGGTTTACTCCACTCTTTACTGCTCTGATGTTGAGGCTGTGGCCTGCTCCAGCTGCTCTGGGTTTTGTGTCTACAGGTTCTGTGATGTTTACTCCGCTACAGAGGCTGAGGATGTGAGCCTGCTTCAGACTTTGTGTCTGAGGACTCACTTTCATTGTAAACGCTATCTGCCCACTATTATTGTTTGCACAATTTGTGTCTTCTCTCCCTGCACTTGGTGTTGTCAGTATTACTTTAAAGGGTTCTTTTGGGTTTCTTGCTTTGTGGGCGCCTGTAAGGAGCTGAATCTCAAAGTTGTATAATGTATACATACTTCAATAATAAACGGACTTTGGACCCTGAGTCTAGGAAAAGATGGCACAGCCTCAGAATAAAAGGACATCCTTTTAAAATAGGAATAAGGAGGAATTTCCTTAGCCTTAGGACAGTGAATCTGTGGAATGCATTCCCACAGAGGCTAACTCATTAAAGTGGAGTCTGATAGGTTCTTAATTAATAATGGTGTCAAATGTTATGGACAGAAAGGAGAATTGGGTTGAGAGAAATAATAAATCATGCTGATGGAATGGCAGAGTAGACTCAATGGGCCAAATGACCTGACTTTGTTCCTATGTCTTATGGTCTAAATACAAAAAGGCAGTTTCAGTGAAGCAGCCTTTTAGCAAAAAATAAAATAATTCAGCAGCACTCAAGGTAACACAAATTTTAAAATGTTAAGTCACAGATAAGTATTCATTCACTGAACTGGACACATAGAAAAGAAAAAAGATGCAAATTGAAATAATATAGATTAGCATCATCAGACTTTCAAGTTGAAACACAATGAGAGGCCAAACAAAGTGTAAATTTAATGATGACAATTGCGTCCATGTAATGGGCCCAAGAACATATTAAAGCAGCAGGGCCCAGACCCAACAGCAAGGAATGACCCAAGGGTTATTTAGACAATTTGAGTGTCAGGCCAGATTGTAAAGGTCAGAGTGCAGGGGCTGGAGGCGAGGGATGGGCTGGTTCAGCTCACTGCTCTGTGAAGTTTACTCATCTTTGCACTGAACTTCAGATTGCTGCTCTGCAGTTTACTCATCTCTGTACTGAACCAAGGCTGAGGCTGCAATTGAACCTGTTTGGCTGTGGTCTTGCTTTCGTGAACTTTAGTTCTAAATGCTTACTTTTACTGTTTGCATGATTTGTTTATTTTTCTCTCTGCACATTGGGTGTTCAATGTGTTCGAAGATCGATGGTCTTCTTATGTTTTAATGGGATCTATTAGGTTTCTTTGTTTTTTGGTTGCCTGTAAGAAGATGAATCTCAAGGTTGTATAAAGTATACATAATATGATAATAAATGTACTTTAAACTTTGAAATGTTTGAAAATTATTCCAAACACATGCTGTCAAGTATGGCAATATTTGATTTGATGAACCAGAACTGTTTTCATATGGAATATCAGGCTATAAGGTCAATTGATCAGGTTACATAAATTTGGAAAATTGCCCTGCCATCAGATACCATTTCCTTGATACATCTGCAGGGCATTCAGGATAAATTTTCTTCAGGCATGCCACCAGTAAGTAAAGATTAATTTAGTTCATATGGGAGAAGTGTCCATTTGTATTAAACACAAGATTTGGTTCAACAGAAGAAAGATCATAAATTAAGAGAAGGTATTGAGGCTTCCCATGATGTGCAATATCTACACTAATGCTACATCACTTATATTTCTATATTCCATTTTACCACAAATTGTTCAGTTCATCAAGAGAATATTAAACAGCGTTTAAAGATTCAGTCCAATTTATTCTAATTTTGCCTGTCACTACTTTATACATTTAATTTGATTCAAATTATCTTGATCAGTAGTTATATTTTCTATTAACATAGTCTGTGGAGAAGAATTTCAAGAATACAATTGTATTCTAAAACAACTTTGTCTTCCCATGGAGACAAAAGATTGACCATGGATAGCATCAAGATATGATGTCATAAGACAGTGATAATAAACCTGATTCTGAAATAAAAAGCCCACTATAACAATTTCAGGCTAAGAAACTTATTGTGCTTCTCCAAACCCAGTTTGTCCTGAATGCAAATCCATATTGCACTGCCAGCACACTTAGGTTTGGATAATAAATGCTGGTCTTACTGGTGTCCATATCCCGTTATTGATTTAAGAATTTTTTTACAAGAAGTTTTCCTGGTTTTACCTGAGGTCATCCAGATTAGAAATGCTCTTGTTTAGGATGGTTTTCTCCCGTCTTAATTTTTTTATCTCCACGCGGAGCAACCGAATATCATCCACTCGTTGTCTGTACTGTATCTCTCCTTTATTTAACATGGACTGCTGAATTTTGATCTTTTCATATAGCAAAGCCAGCTCGTCATTGCGGCGTACAAGCTGAGTCCCCAAAATATCTCTTTCACTGATGACCTGGGTAAGAATATTGGGGAAAAAAGCTAATTTATAGAAACAACATGTAAATTTGACAATGCAAAGAAATCATATACATTCAGTGAAAAAGCTGAGTAGAAATAAATCTTCAGAGCTGCTCCAGCTTTGTAGCTTAAAATAACAAGAATAGCCTTCCTGCAATTAAAGGCACATAATATGCTTAATGGCCCATAATGTTTGCTAATAGGAATATGATGGGATAATTATGAACCCATAAATTAAGACTCTGTTTGGAAAGTATTGGAGAAAATTGATTTTAGATAACCTTAAGTTGTTGGTTCAGCAAAGAGAGGAAAGAAACTTGTGTAATTTCAATAGCAGAACATCACAAGCAAGCTTGCATCTTATGGCCTGTTTACAAAATAGCTGCTGTGCTATGTACTAAAGCTAGGTATAGAAATAAGAAACTGTTGGGGTTACTTTTAAGATTAAACTAAAAAGATCAAGGCATCTAATTTAAAGCAAAAGCTGACTATAAAAACTATTTCAAGGAAGAGTGGCAAAGAGCTTTGTTCAATAAGTTTCAAGGAAGGTCTAAGTGGAGAAGTGCGGAATGAAAAGAAGCACAAAGGCTATGTAAGTGAGAGGCTTACACAGATGAACTCATGGAAGATAATATGAAGCAATAAGATGGAACACACAAAGAGGTCCACATCTAAGGTCTTTAATGATGGAGGAGCAGATTAAAGAGAAATGGCTGCAAATGCCTCCCATTTCCCCTCAATAAACATTTTTGTCATCTAATGCCTGATAATACAGTGTATCCAAATGTAAGTGGGTGAATGCCTTGGCCTAGTCCACAGCCCTAATTTATACAGCTTCTTAATGGTTTTTTGGCAGTTGTTTCCTTTAACTCGTCTACCTCATTTCTGAGCTGCTGTCAGACAGTGGAGTGGCAGCCAGCACCTCCACTGGAATGCAAGAGCTCGTTGACCACATCCAATAAGTACTGAAGAAAATGGCAGGTCATCAGGATAAGATTCTTCTAATGGTACGTCCATGTCAAAGGAAAATTCACCCCTTATCCAGGCAATAATCAACAGGAACTTCATTCTATTGAACCTCAGATGAGTTGCGGCAAGATCAGCTGATTGCGTGTTCTACATCATTTCCTGTTATTGATTTCTCTGCTAAACTTCCAGGATGTTATTTATGGCATGCAAATACAACACCAGCAGACTGCATATTTGGGTTCAGAGTAAACAACACGGGTAAATATATCCAACATCCAAATATATATGCTCCAACCAAGGGAATTAAGCACACAATAGAGAACAAGAATAGTGTTTGGGTTTGGAACTATGCTGGAAAAAATGGTAGAATACAATAAATAAAAATAAAGAAAATAATAAGATTAGATTTATTTGACATGTGTACATCAAAACATGAAAATTTACAGTGAATTGTTTTGTTTGTGTCAAGTCAAATCAAATCAGCAAGGATTGTGCTGGGCAGCTCTTAAGTCTCACCATGCTTCCAGCACCAACATTTCATGTCCATAACTCACTCGCTCTAACCCAAACCCATACACCTTTGGACTGTAGGAGAAAACCAGAGCACCCAGAGGAAGCCCATGCGATGACATAAGGAACATATAAAATCCTTACAGGCAGTGGCAGGAATTGATCTCTGATTGGTTATCACTGGCATTATATAAAGTAATGTGCTACCCACTACATTACTGTGCTGCCCATACAGAAAATTAACAAAACTCCTAATGCAGTAACCGAATGTACTGGTAAACAACATCTGCCATTTTAAGTATAAACTTACAAGATATGGAGTACCTAATTATATTTTATCATATGTGAATTGATTTTGGAGTGGAGGAATTTAATAGCCTCCTACCCCCCCATGTCTCATACCTGATCCAACTCTTTTTTCTGACGAGTTCTCTCTGTGTCAGCCTCTTCAATAATCTTCAGAAGCTTTCTTTCTTCTACTTCCTGATTTTCAATGAAAATCCTGGTGTCTTGTGCCTGTTGCTTCATCTTCTGCACTTCAGTCTATGGTTAGGAAAGTAAAAGAGGACACTTTGAAACAATCAGCATATCATGCAACACTATGAAGGTGAATAACCAATAGTTTGAAAATTCATAGATCAGCTTGGAGCCAAATGCAAAATACAGTTATGTTTACTACATGTCTTCTTTATACAATTTGTAAGTGCTTAATGAACAATGGAGTACAGTTCCATCTTATGGCAGAGTACTACCCCTCCAAATGTCAGTTCATCAAGGTCATTATTTCTAACAAATTAGAGATGGAATTACTACAGAATCATGGTATTGTGGATCACAGTCAATGGGCAAGAGGTTTAGATTACTAAATTAATATTCACATAAAACCCATTGCAAATAACACAACCGAGCCAAGCATCATATTGAATGAACTAGTAATGCAGATTCCAGAAGCATAAACAAATTTTATTATTGCCTAAGAGGTCTTTTAGCAAATATTCATAAACATTTCCCCTGATTTTCGTCCTTTTCCATCATCAGCTCCAATACTTACCAATTCAACTCCATTTTGCTGTGACCACTAGATAATGTAATTTGCGACTATTTACTGGAGAGCTTGCAAAACCCATCTGAGCAGAAAATAGGTCATGATGAACCAGGAAGATAAATGACCCAGCCTGTCAACTGTGACCTGTTTTCAGTTTGACTCAACAATAATACACAGCATATTTAACTATATTTACATCTGGTTAACAAAGATAGCCAGACCTTTCTAATCACATAGTAGTGCTTTCAGCTACATGTTTTCACCAGGCAATTGAAAATAATTGGTGTCTGAACCTCATGACCTATTAGCTGTCTTTGGCATTTAAAATGGAAACACCATCCAAGACCCATGGCTAACAAAATATGGAATAACTCTTACTGATTATTGTTTTGATGGATAAAGAACTTAACAATGAAGAAAGACAAATAATTGCATTTATATAGTGTTCTTCATGCTCAGGACACTCCCAACTAGGAATTTATATCTCAAATGTAGCCATAATAGTAATATACAAAAAACACCAAATTACAGACAGTAATGTGATAAAGATAAGACAAATTCTTTTAGTGGGGTTGTTCAAGGAATAATTGTTGGCTAGGATATTGAAGATAAATTTCTTACATCTCTTTGAAATAATAGTTTGAGTTTCAGCTCAACGGGCTTATACAATCTTTGTTGAACACCTCGTCCAAAATATGGCACGTTTAACAACATTGCACTGCTGCAGTGGATTGGACAGAATTTAAATCAACAATAATCTGACATAGAGGCAAGAGTGCATTCACTGTGCCAAAATCAGCCCAAATCTAGCAGCAATAATCACCATTACCCACAACCTGTTTGCAAACATAAATACCTCCTAAAAGAACAAGCAAAAAGGTCTGCAAAGATTTTGTCAAATGATGATATATTGCAACAATTAACCAGTGCTTGGTGGCCAGCCAAATGGCAGGGTTCGAGCCACAAGAAAATGTAAATTGACATTTACAAAGAGAAGATTTGAGAATCAGTGACACATTTTGCTCTCCACTCAAATGCAGAGGGAATGAACTGTAGAAGTGGATGCAGGAGGTGGAAATGATTTGTTGTTATGGACACTGCATCAAATGTGAAAAATTGATGAATGTAAATTCACCATCACATTGAAAGTATTGATTTTAACACATTCTACACCTATTACAGCACAAAGAAACTGGGAGCAAGAAGCACTCACATTTATATTTAGTTTTAATCACACCTTATGATAATATATTACTCTGAAGGGCAAACTATTGTCCAGACAAATGCTGTTTTAGCTGCCCTCACAGTGCACTTCCATGGATAAATTACATTAATGGTCAGTTCTGTTGTTTATGGGGAGATTGATTTAAGGGCAGTATGTTGTTCAAGGCATTGAGGAAACTCGTACTCCACTTACAACAGAGCTGTACAATTACTACAAGTACAAAATCCAAGTACAGTCACTCAATGGCCACTTTACTAAGTATAGGAGTGGAACCAGGAACAGTCTTCTGCTGCTGTAGCTCATCCAATTTAAGGCTTGACATGCTATGCGTTCAGAGATGCTCTTCAGTTAATGAGCATAGTTATCTGAGTTACTGTCACTTTCCTGTCAGCTTGAACCAGTCTGGCCATTCTCCTCTGACCTCTCTCATCAACAAGGGATTTTCACCCTCAGAAGTGCCACTCACTTTATTTTGTTTTCACAGCATTCTCTGTAAACTCTAGTGACTGTGGTTTGTGAAAATCCCAGGAGATCAGCAGTTTCTCAGACTCTCTAACCACCCTGTCTGGTATCAACAATCATTCTATGGTCAGTCACTTCCCCATTCTGATGTATGGTGTGAAAAACAACTGAACCATGTGACCATGTTGGCATGTTTCTACATACCGAGTTGCTGCCTCATGATAGGCTGATTAGATATTTAAATTAACAAGTGGATGTACAGGTGTACCTGCTTCCCAGTGCTAAATGATATTTTCATCTTCTTAGACAGTGCCAATCCATTTCTGTAGGTCAGAGAACTTATAAGCTAAAAGGCTAGCATCCTTATTACTGTTACTCTTTCCACAGAGTGTAACCAGCTGCAAGTGACACTTCAATGGGTTAACATTGATTGGTTGGGATCAAATTTCTCTTAGTAACTTTCTTTAACGTTCACAAAGCGGTTTGACTTAATGTTCATTGACTGGTATTTCCAAGGTACCAGAAATGAAGCTGGTTAAGAATTTAATTCGTTATCAGTGATTGGCTATGATCAAATATGACCTAATTTCACCAACTTACATGTGGTAGGCATGGATGGGTGGGGAGGGGAGATCCAATATTAATACTATTTAAAGTTTTCCTTCTCATATTTCCATGATCACATGAAAGGAAATAATCATTATTAGAACCTCAGTCTCTACGTTGTCCTAACACCCTTTTTACTACATCTGACAGAAAGAATCGATGAAAATTTAAATTACTGAGTTTTTTTTTTATTCATCACAGGATTTCACCGGAAAGGCTAGCATTAATTGCAAAGCCCTAATTGCCCTTCACTTGCTGAAAGATTTAAGAGTTAATCACATTGGGTTAGGTAATCCAAGCCCAGCCCAAGCTTGTTCTCACTCAATATTTACATTCATAGATTTCACAGTGCTTTATAGCAAAGAGATGTGTCCTTCAGCTCACCATGTCCCCACTGAGCATGGTACTCATCCATATGCCCACATCTAATCCATAGCTTTCTGTGCTTTTGGAGTCCCTGAACATTCTTAATTGGGATGTCAGCCATAGATAGGCCAGAACAGGTAAGAATGGCTGATTTCCAACCCTAAAGAATATTAGTAACTAGATTTTGGAGGGATAACCAGTAGTTTCATGTTCAATACCTCTGATGCAAGATTTTTTAATTCTACATTTATATCATTAATGGAATTGAAATTTCCCATTTGCAGTGGTGGAAAATGAATTCTTTCACCATATCAATAGTCCAGATGTTAACATAACTAACTGAATGCTAAACAGGATGCTATCACACTAAACCATGTCAGGTGCAACATATCCCTTACAGTTTAATTTGGTAATAAAAGAAAAGGGAGAATCATTGCAACAGTTCCACAACAATACCTTCAGTGCATCTTTCTCCTTCTCCATGTGCTGATACTCCAACTGTTGTTTCACAAGTGCAGCCTCCTTTGAGCTTATCTCATCTTTCAATTGATCAATATGATGGTGCATGATCTTTAGTTTTCGTTTCATTTCAGCTATCTCATCCTTAGAAATGAAAGAGAGAAGGTGAATAAAATTACTTCATACATTCTATTAACAAATATAATGTTAGTTTTTAATTTTCCACCAATAATTCATTCGCATTCACAAATGACCCTTTTCCTCAAGTTATTGATTGATTAAGTAAAACAGAATCAGGTTTATAATCACCAACATATGCTGTGAAATTTGTTATTTTGTGGCAGCAGTTCAATACATTAATAAATAAATATACATTTTACTCTTTTTGTTGAGAGTAAAATGAGAATTGATAGCACAGATTTGACAGCTTATTAATCAGCAGATAAATAATGAGTTGTCATTTTTCAACTCATGAAAGCTGAATATATAAACACGAAGCAATATTACAACAATGCCTAGGATGCAATTGATGTTATCAAGCCAGTGACTATATATAAAATTTAATTACTTTGCACCTACTTATGATGGGCATTCCAAAGGCTGAAAGAGAATGAGTCTTTTGTAATGCTTGTTTTTCTTAATGTGGAACTGGGATTCCTTTCAGGGTAGCTTGTTCTACTGTAACGTAATCATAGCTATTGTGCTTCAGAAAAAAAGTAGGATACCAAAAATTTATCATATTATGGTATATTGATCTTGCAGTAACAATTTCTAGGTTTGCCTGGAAATTAAAGTACACCTATCTATGGTGCAATAAAGTACCTTTCATGCTTTTGCTAAATAGACCCCTCTGCATAATTGGCTAAAAAACCACATAAAACAGCATTGAGGAGATTTACATCCACAGAAGGGCACTGAACACAGGACTTGAACATGCTCTGATAATAACTCAATCAATTTAGTACTTCTTTTATTATTTTGTTGTGTGGCAGAAGGCGACATTTAATTCTTGTAGGCAGACTCTCAATGGCAGCCACATAGCAGCAGCCCACATTGTGGCTTCTAAGGAAGATGCAACGGAGAGTTTTTATATGAGCATTAAAGCTCTGGTCAATGATATACAGTACAATATGCTAGGAGGGAGACTGTTGCATCAGAGGAGCCAGTAGATCAATCAGCCCCACCTGAAGAAGAGATCGGCCGAAGATAACAACATGATGTTTCTCTGGTGTAAGTAGGCCCACACAATGCACTAATAGGGGAAGAAATGCCAGGTGCTGACAAGATGTCACATTGATCTCTACAACACTGTTTATATTTGTAGAGTGGAGATACTCACAAGGAAATATATTTTGAGTGGTGAGTTCTTTAAGTAAGATATCACAAGAAATACAGAGACATTGAAGAAATCAATTTAAGTAATTGATCAAGAGTTCATTCAATCAGGTGTTATGATCGGTGCAGGTGGACATGCAAAGCAGGATGTAAGGAATTGTTACATATCTAAATCTTCTCTGCCTGGTTACTGGTGTCCTGTACTGGTGGTAAAGTTTGGTGTGGGGTTAGGCAAATGTGGTGTTAGGCAGTATTCTAGAATTATGTGAATATAGCAAATATTACTTCAAGGAAGAACCAGTCTTCAGTTCTAATTGTAAATTGCAAGCAGTAAATTGACATTGAAAGTACAGATTAGCCCAAAGACTAAGAGACTAAGCATAATAGAGCATTGACAGTGACCAATCCAGAAATTGGAGGATTGAGAGGAGGGGATTTCACTCGGATCCACCGCCCAAATAGCAAAAGGTAGCATCAAGTAATGCAATAGAGCATTGAACAACGACTGATCCGGACACTGAAAGATCGAGAGGAGGAGATTTCCCTCATGTCCACTGTCTGAGTAGAAAAAGGCAGCAGCATCCAAGTTATGGCAATGTAATAGAGTTTGACCAGCAACCAATCCGCATTTGTGATTGATAAACAAGAGAAAAATTAAAGGAAGGCAGGGCAAGCGCAGTGGCCATCATCAATGTGCCATTGTTAAAGTGGAGAGAGTCAGAATGGTAATATTGAGGCTTTAATTCTTTGAGGCTTCAGCAAAAAAAAAGTGAATGAAAGAAAAACTCAAGGTTAAGTTTTTTTTCCTCTTTCCCTTCTTTATATCTGCTCAGTTAGGATAGCAGAGATGCCAGACAGGATAGCCAAATGTTTCTCTTGTGGGATATGGGAAGGCAGGGAGATCTCCGGTGTCCCTAATGACTACAACTGCGAGAAGTGCATCCAGCTGCAGCTTCTAACAATCCACGTTAAGGAATTGGAACTGAAACTGGATGAAATCTGGATCATTCGGGTGGCTGAAGGGGTGATAGAAAGGACATACAGAGTGGTAGTTACACCCATGGTGCAGGACACAGGAAACTGGGAGACAATCAGTAAGGGGAAAGGGGTTAAGGAGCCAGTGCAGAGCACCCCTGTGGCCATCCCCCTCGACAATAGAGTTATCACTTTGGATACTGTTGGGGAGGTTAACCCAACAGAGGAAAGTCACAGTGGCTGTGTTTCTGACACTGAGTCCGACTATGACTCAGAAGGGAAGGAGAGGAGAAAAGGCATGTTGTCATGATGGGAGATTCATTAGTTAGAGGAATGGACAGAAATATCTATAAGCAAGAATGAGATTTCCAGATGGTATGTTGCCTCCTGGGTGTCCAGAGCCTAGGACATCTCAGATCGAGTCCTCAGCATTCTGAAATGGGAGACTGACCAGCCAGAGGTCATGGTCCGGGTAGGTACAATGACATGGGCAGGATGAATGATGAGGTTCTGCATTGGGAGTCAGATATTAAGTTAAAGGACAGGAATTCCAGGGCTGTAATCTTAGGATTGCTGCCACATGCTAGTGAGGCCAGAACTAGGAAGATTATACAGTCTAATGCGTGGCTAAGGAGTTGGTGTAGGAAGGAAGACATAAGGTTTTTGGATCTTCACGTTCTCTTCCAGGGAAGGTTTGCACTTGCACTGGAGGGAAACTAATATCCTAGTGGAAAGGTTTGTTAATGCTGCATGGTGGGGTTTAAACTGGAGTTGCAGGGGGATGATGATCTTTGTCTCATCAATGGAGGCGGAAGAGGTTCCAGAGGATTGGGGAGTTGCAGATGTTGTTCCATTATTCAAGAAAGGGAGTAGGGATAGCCAGGAAATTATAGACCAGTGAGTCTTACTTCAGTGGTTGGTAAGTTGATGGAGAAGATCCTGAGAGGCAGGATTTATGAACATTTGAAGAGACATAATATGATTAGGAATAGTCATCATGGCTTTGTCAAGGGCAGGTCATGCCTAACGAGCCCAATTTTTTGAGGATGTGACTAAACACATTTATGAAAGTAGAGCCATAGATGTAGTGTATATGGATTTCAGCAAGGCATTTGATAAGGTACGCCATGCAAGGCTTATTGAGAAAGTAAGGAGGTATGGGATCCAAGGGGACATTGCTTTGTGGATCCAGAATTAGCTTTCCCACAGAAGGCAAGGAGTGGTTGTAGATGGATCATATTCTGCATGGAGGTCAGTGACCAGTGGAGTGCCTCAGGGATCTATTCTGGGACCCCTACTCTCTGTGGTTTTTATAAATGACCTGGATGAGGAAGTGGAGGGATGGGTTAGTAAATTTCCTGATGACACAAACGTCGGGGGTTTTATGGATGTGGTGGAGGGCTGTCAGAGGTTTCAGCGGGACATTAATAGGATGCAAAACTGGGCTAAGAAGTGGCAGATAGAGTTCAACCCAGCTGTGTTCATTTCGGTAGGTCAAATATGATGGCAGAATATAGTATTAATGGTAAGACTCTTGACAGTGTGGAGCATCAGAGGGATCTTGGGGTCCAAGTCCATAGAACACTCAAAGTTGCTACACAGTTGACTCTGGTGAAGATAGTACATTGGCCTTCATCAACCGTGGGATTGAGTTTAACAGCTGCGAGGTAATGTTGCAGCTCTATAGGACCCTGGTCAAGACCTCACTTGGAGTACTGTGCTCAATTCTGGTCACCTCACTACAGGAAGGATATGGAAACCATAGAAAGGATGCAGAGTAGAGTTACAAGGATGTTGCCTGGATTGGGGAGCATGCCTTATGAGAATAGGTTGAGTGAACTCGGCCTTTTCTCCTTGGAGTGATGGAGGATGAGAGGTGACCTGATAGAGGTGTACAAGATAATGAGAGGCATTGATCATGTGGATAGTCAGAGGCTTTTTCCCAGGGCTGAAATGACTAGCATGAAAGGGCATAGTTTTAAGGTGCTTGGAAGTAGATACAGAGGAGATGTCATGGGTAAGTTTTTTTACGCAGAGAGTGGTGAGTGGATGGAATGGGCTGCCAGCGTCTGGTGGACACAGAAACAATAGGGTATTTTAACAGACTCCTGAATGGGTACATGGAGCTCAGAAAAATAGAGGGCTATGAGTAAGCTGAGGTACTTCTAAGGTAAGGACATCTTCGGCACAGCATTGTGGGCCGAAGGGCCTGTATTGTGCTGTATGTTTTCTATGTTTCTGTCTTTCTATAATATGATCAAACTCATCCTGAAATTTGAGAAGGAGAAGCTAAAGTCAGATATATCAGTATTACAATGGAATAAAGGGAACTACAAAGGCATGAGAGAGGAGTTGGCCAGAATTGATTGGAAAAGAACACTGGCAGAGATGACAGCAGAGCAGCAATGGCTGAAATTTGGAAGGCACAGGATATATACATCCCAAAGAGGAAGAAGTATTCTAAAGGCAAGATGACACAAGCTTTGTGAAAACGAGCAGTCAAAGCCAACATAAAAGCCAAAGAGAGAGCATATAATAGAGCAAAAATTAATGGGAAGTTAGAGGATTGGGAAGCTTTTAAAAGCCAACAGAAGGCAGCTAAAAAAGTCATTAAGAAGGTAAAGATGGAATACAAAAGTAAGGTAGCCAATAATATTAAAGAGGATACCAGAAGATTTTCAGATACATGAAGTGTAAAAGAGAGGTGAAAGTAGATATTGGACTGCTGAATAATGTTGCTGGAGAGGTAGTAATAGGGAACAAGGAAATGGTGAATGAACTGAATAAGTTACTTTGTATCAGTCATCGCTGTGGATGACATTAACAGTATGGTGGAAGTTCCAGGTGTTAGGGGACATGCAGCATGTAAAATTACTATTTTTAGGAGAATGTTCTTGGTAAAGTGAAAGGTCTGAAAGTAGATAAGTCACCTGGACCAGATGGTGTGCACCCCAGGGGTCTGAAAGAGGTGGCTGAAGAGATTGTAGAGGCATTAGTAGTGATTGTTCAAGAATCACTAAATTCTGAAATGGTTCCAAAAGACTGGAAAGTTGCAAATGTCATTCCACTCTTCAATAAGGAAGAAAGGCAGACAAAAGGAAACTATAGGCCAGCTAGTTTGACTTTGCTGGTTGATAAGATGTTGGAGTTGATTATTAAGGATGAGGACTCAGGATACATAGAGGTACATGATTAAATAGGCCTTAACCAGCATGGTTTCCTCAAGGGAAAAACTGGCCTGACTAAGGTGTTGGAATTCTTTAAAGAAATAACAAGCAGGGTAAACAAAGGAGACCTGGTTGATGTTGTGTACTTGGATTTTCAGAAGGCCTTTGAAAAGGTGCCACACGAGGCTGGTAAGCTACAAGCCCGTGGTATTACAGAAAAGATTCTAGCATGGATAAAGCAGTGGCTGATTGGCAGGATGTAAATAGCGGGAAGAAAGGAGACCTTGTCTGGTTGGCTGCCAGTGACTAGTCGTGTTCTTTTTACATTACAGTGCTTATAAAAAGTATTCCTCTCCCCCCCCAGTAAGTCTCCATGTTTTATCATTTAACCACACTGAATCATAGTGCATTGAATTTGGCTCTTTGACACTGATCAACAGAAAACACTCGTGCTAAAGTGAAAACAAATTTCTACAAATTGTTCTAAATTTATTATGATTATTAAACAAAATAATTTATTGCATAATTACTCACCCTCTTCAAGTCAATATTTAGTAGGTGCACCTTTGATAGCAATTACAGCTTTGAGTCTGTGTGGACAGTCTCTATCAGCTTTTCACACCTGGACACTGCAATTTTTATCCATTCATCTTTACAAAGCTGCGTAAACTCAAGTCAAATTGCATGGGATTCAAGAGTGAACAGCACTTTTCAAGTCCAGCCACAAATTCTCAATTGGATTGAGGTTTGGACTCTGACTTGGCCATTCCAGAACATTGACTTTGTTGTTTTTAAGCTTTGTAGCTTTGACTTAATATTTGGGATCACTGTCATGCTGGAAAATAAATCTCCCAATTTGCAGTTCTTTTGCAGACTGCATCAGGTTTTCCTCCAGAATTTCCCTGTATTTTGCTGCATTCATTTTACCCCCTACCTTCACAAGCCTTCAAGGGCCTGCTGCAGTGAAGCATCCCCACAGCATGATGCAGCTACTACCAAGCTTCACAGTAGGGATGGTGTGTTTTTGGTGATGGGTTGTTTGGCTTATGTCAAACATAGCATTTAGTCTGACATTAAAAAAACTCAATTTTGGTTTCATCAGACTATAGAACCATCTTCCAGCTCAATTCAGTCTCTCACATGCCTTCTGGAAAACTCTAGCGGAAATTTCATGAGTTGTTTTCAACAGTGGTTTTCTCTTTGCCATTCTCCCATAAAGCTGCGATTGGTGATGCGCCCAGGCAACAACTGTTGTATGTGCAGTTTGTCCCATCTCAGCCACTGAAACTTATAATTTCTCCAGAGTTGTCATAGGTCTAGGACTGTGCAATCTCATGCAATTTTTCGGCATGGACTAGGAGGGCCGAGATGGCCTGTTTCCGTGCTGTGCTTTTTATATGGTTATAGGTCTCTTGGTGGCCTCCATCACTAGTCCCTTTACACAGTCACTCAGTTTTTGAGGAGAGTGTATTCCAGGAAGAATTACAGCAGTGCCATATTCTTGCCATTTCTTGATGATGACTTAACTGTACTCCAAAAGATATTCAGTGAATTGCAAAATTTTCTTGCATCCATCTCCTGACTTGTGACAATAACCTTTTCTCAGAGTTTTTTGAAGTGTTCTTTTGTTTTCATGGTATTGCTTATTTTGCCAGTTTAATGACTCACTAGCAGGTGGATCTTCCAGATACAGGTGTATTTTTACTACAATCCATTGAAAAACCTTGACTGCACTCATGTGATTTATATTTAACTAATTATGTAACTTCTAAAACCAATTGGCTGCACCAGTGATGATTTGGTGTGTCATGTTGGTGGAGAATAATTATGTAATCAATTATTTTGTATTTTATATTTGTATTAATTTAAATTACTTTGCAGAGATCTGTTTTTACTTTGATAGGTAAAAGCCTTTTTCTGTCGATCAGTGTCAAAAAAAGCCAAACTAAATCCACTGTGATTCAATGCTGTAAAACAATAAAATATGAAAACTTCCAAGTGGAGGGGGGGAATACTTTTTATAGTCACTGTATATGCCAATGATTTGGATGAAACAATTGATGATTTTGTTTCAAACGTTGCAGATAATATTAAGATAGGTGGAGGGGCAGGTAGTTTTGAGGAAGTAGAGAGGCTACAGAAGAACTTAGACACATTAGGAGAATGGGCAAAGAAGTGGCAGGTGGAATACAGAGTCAGAAAGTGTATGGTCATGCTCTTTGGTAGAAGAAATGAAAGAGTAAAGTATTTTCTAAATGGAGAGAAAATACAAAAGACTGCTAAAGGACTTAGGAGTCCTTGTTGAGGATTCCCTAAAGGTGGAGAGGAAGGCAAATGCCATTCATTTTAAGGGCAAGGATGTAATGCTGAGACTTTATAAAGCACTGGTGAGACCTCACTTGGAATATTGTGAGCAGTTTTGGGCCCCTTATTTTCTAAAGGAAATGCTGAAACTGGAGAGTGTTCAAAGGAGGTTCACAAAAAATGTTTTCAGGATTGAATGGCTCATCATATGAAGAGCGTTTGATGGCTTTGTGCCTATATTCACCAGAATTCAGAATAATGAGGAGTGACCTAATTGAAACTTAATGTATGGTGAAAGGCCTTGATAGAATGGATGTGGAGAGTGTAAGACCAGAGGACACAACTTCAGAATAGAAGGGCAGCCTTTTAAAACAGAGATGAGGAGGAATTTCTTCAGCCAAAAAGTCGTGAATCTGTGGAATTCATCACCACAGGCAGCTGTGGAGGCCAAGGCTTTATGTATATTTAAGGCAGAGTTTGATAGATTCTTGATTGGTCAAGGCATTATGGGATACAGGGAGAAGGCAAGGAGATTTGGGCTGAGAGGAAAATTGGATCAGCCATGATGAAATGGCAGAGCAGACTCTTTGGGCCAAATGGCCTAATTCTGCTCCTATATCATATGGTCTCATTTTGCATATTGTTTGCAAAATGGTAACCGTGAAACGCTCACATGCAGCAGCTACAGTGTTTTCATTGCTGAGCATAATTAATGGTTTAAGGAATTTGCACCATTGTAGATACGTTTAGACTTTAGAAAAGTTTAGAAAAGTTTGCGATTAGTTTGTCCCATCCAAGATATTTGAACATTCAGAGGTGTTTCCCACTGTAGGTATGCAATTCACAGGAAACATAGTCAACCCAAAGCATTGTCGTAAGCTCCATCATTGTAACAATTGAAACTATATTGAACGGACTATTGATCTTAAGAGTATAAAAATGTAATATACGTTTGTGATTGTGATATTCTACCTCAAGGCTCTCCAGAAGATTGCCTGCTTATTTCAAAGAATAAAGACTTCCAATCACCAGCTGCAGTGATTTCAATCACTGTCACAACACCTGGCTTGCACTGCAGATTGTGATTTTGCATTTCTTTATCAGGGAATCACTTCTAAGCTGCATTGATAATGGTCCACTCTTCCAATCGGCTGAAGGATTGAGACTCTGGCATCTCTCTAGTATCCTTCTTCTTACCTTATGACCCTCAGGCCTCACATTTCCACTTTTTCAATTTATTTACTCATTAGGATGAATACATGACAGTACTTACTGTTCACATACTTGCAAAACCAGTACCTAATGTCCATTCCTAACTGTGCTTATACTGAGACAATTAAGGGTTAGTTGCATTGGTGTTCTGGAGTAACACAAAATACAAATCTTGTGAGGAAAGCAAAAGGACATTTTTGAATGGGATGCATACTTTAAAATGATCCAGTAGTTTCATAGCTACTGTGACGGTGATGAGCTTTCAGATTTATTTAATCAATTGAGATTAAATTTGCCAGTTGCCAGGGTGGGATTAAAACTCAAGTTAGGGGACCAATGGCTTGGAACTCTGGCCGCAGATCCAGTGATTAAACTACTGCCATACTTGTATCAGTTACTGCTCCTCTTCCACCATCACTTGCTGTTTTCTGTCATAAAATTATGAGGTGCACAGCACAGGATGAAAATACCTGTATGTTTGTTTATAGCAAATTATTGTGCCCCTATATCTTATGTTCATCCTGAGGTGACCAATGGCATATTCAGCTTCTATCCTAGCACTTGTGGTTCATGTTGTATCTCTGTGCAGTTGCTGTGATTGGAAAACAACTAGTGTGCTCTGCCGTAGTAATAGCAGGTAGCCTTTATCATCTAGAATCCAGCTCCTGGACAGTGCTAGTCACTGAAAATATCCAGCAATTCAGTCTCCCTGAGGATGGGAACAGAAGCATTCTCCACAAGGATATTCTTATGATCCCCCACAAGCTAAGCACTGAGAAAATGAAAACCTTTCCTGTTGAGTAGAGAGCTCAAACTAATTCTGATTCTGATTCTCTGTTGCTCCATATTGGGAAACATGACAGAGCTCTGCTTCAGTTCCATGGTAAGACATTCTGGTGAAAATTAAGAATTAATGTGGCCTTGACCTCTACAGCTATCTTTGGTAACCCAAGTTTGTGAATGTATTGCTTATCGGAAAGCTTAAGGTAAGATGTTTTGGAACAGCACATGGGCGATCTTTGTTTTTTTGTTTTTTTCTGCACTGAGTAGCCCTGACAACGTCGTCAGTAAAACAGTGTGTCAGCAGCATCAGTAATGAGACATCCAAAGCATTAGTATAGCTGGTAATTCCTGGAGAAAGCACCTACTGTTCCTTGAAGCAACTCTGTAACTTTGAAAGCTGTTTAAGAAGCCTGAGTCAAATGCAAAGCTATACAGCAAGAAAAGCAAAAAACTCTCAGTATTCCTGGTTCTACTCAGACTGTTCTGCCCAGGTCAATGTGGATTTTTGAGTTGATGTGAACAATGGGCATGAAGTAAACAGTGCTGTCATTTGGTGTACATTGATACCTGCAAAAGGTTAGGTTTGGTAATACAGATCACACATTGCAAATGTAGAATCCAATTTAATGACTACCCCAGTTTTATTGCCACTGTGATCTATTCCAGCTAAGACTGAAGTTTACATTAATACCACCTATAAAAACAGATGCCATGTGATTCAACTTCTAGGCCAGGCCCAAATATTGCAATCATAACTTTAGATTAGCAGCTCTTTCAGTTACCACTACACAGCATACCCTGAACTGAACTAAGAGTAAAATATTTCTTATGACTACATTACCATTAAACCTGAGAGCCAGACACGCTATGATTAGACTTGGTATACTGCAGTACAAGTTAACAAGCTACAAAATTCAACCTAAAAACTCAGATGGAAATGTTTCAAAATAGTAAGAAAAATGCATTCTTTCAAATGGACATAGAGGGTATCAAAAACTATACAGTATCTTCTTCGGGTTCACCAACATGGATTCCCTTGAGTAAGTGATGCTTTTAAAGCACACTCCAAGCCACCATTCCATTACTGTGTGCTTGATACATTAGTTATGATGTCCATCAGCTCTTTTAGCAGTCTAATAGCATATTGGAGGGTAAGATTATTAAAATGAGCTTCATTTCTTTTCTGTCTTTGCATGTTAATGCTGAAAACTGACCTGCAGACTGACATTCACAATCAAACTCAATTATTACTTTCCATTCTGTTTTATAATGGAATAATGTGGAAGCTGTAATAATGAAAGTGGGTTATTTGTGAATAAAATTAGTCTTTATGGCTGTGAAATTCTTTTTTCTAAATTCAGCAACACTGAGTGCATGCTAAAATTGTTTCTCGTTCCTTATAGCTATTATTGACTAATTAAAAAATAATGTCATGATTCAAATAATTGATCTCAATGACCCCAAACTCGTGTAAGGAAGCAAAAACAGCTCCCCTGTGCTTTCTAGTGCTTCTGTACTCTATAGGAAACTATGTATGGGCACCTTATGAGGACAAGACTGAGCAGAGGCAGAATAACTTTCTACTATTCCCTGGTATATATTCATTAACATTGTACAAATTAAGTTTGGACTGTAGACTTCTGATCTTTTAGGGATTCATATTGTGCAATATAGTAATAATTTATCAAACTTTTAGTCATAGAGCCATTGAGTTATACAGCCTTCAGACCAATTCATCCATACCAACTAAAATGACATTTGCTTGTGCTTAACTCGCATCTCTCTGAACACTTCCTATCCATGTACCTATCCAAACATCTCTTAAACATTGTAATTACACCAACATCTAAAGCTTTCTCTGGCATCTCATTCTATATATCCACACTCTGTATGGAAAAACTTTCCTCTCAGATCTCTTTTAAATCTTTCCATTCTCCTCTTAAAGCTATACTCTCCAATTTTAGACTCTCCCATACTGGGAAGAAAGAGAACAAGGCAATTTACCTTATTTATGCCCCTCATGATTTTGAGTCTCAGCAAGGTCACCCCTCAAACTCCTTCACTCTAGGGAAAACAGGTCCAGCCAATCCATTATTCTCTCCTCATTATTCAAGCCCTCCAGTTATGGCAACTTTCTTGTGAATCTTTCCTGCATTGATTCTAGCTTAAACACTCTTAGGAAAATGAAATAAAAACTGTCTATTTAAAAAACTTTATTTCCTCATCAGAATTCAAACATTGATATTTAGAACTGTAACCACATTTGTCAGCACCAATTTATGTGTTTTCAAGAACCTATTTTACCTAGTGACTCATTATCGCCATTCTGACTTGTGAACCCAGCAGTATTATACTCTGCATGCTTAAGTTCTGTTACAAAAGCTTATTACTGACAACAAAAATGTGGCACAACTCAAACGTAACAGTATTACTAACAACCGTGCTAAGAATAGACAAAAATAACAGCATAGCATTGTGACGCAAGTCTTCTACTTAAGTTTAGCAAACCAGTGACAAAGCTGCAATTCACAATTGAGTCACCAAAAAAATAATAGTGTGAAAATGAATAAGAACCTAAGGCATTTACAATTAACATGGATATCAGAAGAGAACAGGAGATATTTAAAAAATATCACTCAACAGGAACTGACTTTCATTTTAGGGAAAATGGCGTAACACCTCTATCTGATGATCTTATGGTCTTATCACTACATGAAATAACTTTTTTTTTAAATACAATGGACTGGTACAGAGTCATAAAGTACTACAGTACAGAAACATGCCCTTTGACCATTCCAGTCCATGTCAACCTGATCTTTTGCCTAGTCCCATCTACCTGAGCATGGACCACAACCCTCAAAACCCTTCTTATTCATGTATCTATCCAAACTTCTCTTAAATGTTACAACTGAATTGCTTTTACCACTTCCACTGGCAACACGTTCCACATTCGCACCACCCTCTGAGTGAACAAGTTTCCCCTCAGATTCCCCTTTCACCTAAACCTCTGACTTCTAATTCCATCTCACTCAAACCAAGGGGAAAAAGCCTGCAAGCATTCACCCTATCTATTCCTCTCATTACTGTAATAATTTTTATACCAAACACTAGCTTATCCTTCTTTTGTTAGTTTTGTTATCTTTGTTACCTTGCATTATCTTTCTTGAATAGAATTACATTTATGTAATTGAAATTTCCTCCCAAAATACCCATTTCTGTATGAAAATACAATTAAGAAATAAGAGCCAGAGGAGACTTACACCCCTGTAAGCCTACACCACTAAACAAAATCACGCATGATCCTGCATTCCATATTCCTATGTACCTAAATTCTCTATGTGCTTAAAAATCTATCAATCTCAGCCTTGAACAAATTCAACAAATGTGCAGATGTAACATTCCAAGTTTGAGGTCTTTAACCATTTACATCCACGCCATGATTTTAGAAAGCTATTTCCAAACAGCATACAAAGTTCCTCCCCAAGATCAGCCATGAAAGCTGTTTTGTGCAGGAAAAGCAAATAGTAGATCGTGATTGATTTTTTCCTTGAAGTCATCGTGCTTCTTCCCAGGTTTCCCACAATTATTCTGTCACGTATACGTACAATGTTTGAGGCTGCCTGCAGAAATGCTTCTTCTAAGACAACCCTGCGTAGTAATCTTCTCTCATACCTACAGGTAGTCTCAGAGCACTTGCTTGAGACAAGTGGTAGGCATGTATGCATCAGTGTCCAATGGTTTGCAAAGGACCTTGCACACCATTGTAGAAGAGCAGTGGGTGAGCTGTGCATTACCAGTATTCATCTGTCCCAACACAAGTAAAACTCTTTTTTAAATATCAGGTGATGGATTCTATATCTCAAATTTTGATAACTATGCTTTTTATTCTCCCAGATACAACAGACTTCTTTGGAACATAGAAGTTGGAATAGTCTTTCTATTAGACTCTCATGAGCCTTCATTCAACTTCCACACTATGTGAACTTGAGAAATAGCCATTCTTCTAATGTAAACAGCAAGAAAAGTTTATTTGATAAACCTTGTATTTATGTTTTTTTTCCTTACATCTTATGTCATCCACTATTTGAAATGTATTTACAAATTGTTTGATGTCAAACACCTGCACGTGGTTGCTATGTATTAAAAAACAACGGATTAATATGCCTAAAGGCAAGGGCAATATGCCTATTAACATGCCTAAAGGCAAGCTTCAGAATAATTTCAGTCTATTTCATAGATAAAGACATGGTCTGGCTACAATTGCTGCATTTTAAAGATTGATCAGATGGAACAGCTCAGAAAACAGAAGACTCGCATGTGTCAACCCGAATTTGAAGGATGCACCTTCAGATATTAATCCAACACTGAAAGTTGTAAAAGAAATAGAATTGGTTGGTGCAGGATTCAGAACACTATCCAACAGAAAATGACATTATTTTCTTTCTACAAAAAAAAGACTTTGAGAGTAATTGTCCTGCTGAATGTAGCAGTCCATTTCTCATATGGGTCTCTCTTTGTTCAACTGCATTAATCTGTCAGTGAATTATGTATACCATTTAAATGGCCCACATTTTAATATATTGCAGGGACTCCTTAAACTTATTAGGCAGAATTCACCCAGACTGTTTCTTTCTTTCTTTCTAAATCTTTTTATTAATATTAGTAATATGGACAGAATACAGATGATATATTGATAAAGAAATTACCAACATACACATTCCATTACATATGAAAAAAAAACATACATAATAGTTACAATATAAATGAGTTTACCAAGACATAAGCCATAAGATATATGTATGGACATAGTAAATCTAAATATTTCATCATGTATAATATAAAAAAAACAGAAAAAAGAAAGAAAAAAAACAAAAAAAATTTATATAATGCAAAACTAACTAATCTAATCTAATAACTATAACTAATAAGTAATATAAAAGAAAGAAAAGCAAACAAAAGAGAAGGAGAAAAAAAAAGTGGGCTGTTTATAATATCTCACAAAAATAAGTATTCATCAATGCCGTCACTTCCGGTCCTCTCAAAATACATAAGCTAAAAGCTAGGAAATCAAATGTACTTGGCACAGGGTCATATTACATCATATGAAAATGTTAAATAAATGGTCTCCATAACTTTTCAAATTTAATAGGTCTCAAAAGTACCACTTCTAATTTTTTCTAAATTTAAACATAACATAGTTTGAGAGAACCAATTAAATACAGTGGGAGGATCAATTTCTTTCCAATTCAACAATATAGATCTTCTAGCCATCAGAGTTAAAAATGCAATCATTCGACGGGCTGAAGAAGATAAATGCTGTGAATCTAACATTGGTAAACCAAAAATTGCGGTAATAGGATGAGGTTGTAAATCAATATTCAAAACCGCAGAAATAATATCAAAAATATCTTTCCAATATTTCTCCAAAAATGAACACGACCAAAACATGTGAGTTAAAGACGCAATTTCAGAATGACATCTATCACAAATAGGACTTATATGAGAGTAAAAATGAGCTAATTTATCCTTGGACATATGGGCCCTATGTACAACCTTAAATTGTATTAGTGAATGTTTGGCACATAACGATGATGTATTAACTAATTGAAGAATTCTATCCCAATTCTCACTAGAAATACTAAAACTAAGCTCTCTTTCCCAATCCTGTTTAGTCTTATAAAGGGGCTCTGAACGTATCTTCATAATTATATTATAAAGTTTTGAAATAAGCCCTTTACCCAGACTGTTAAGGGCTAAGTTTGCCATGTATATTACGTGTTAAGTTGTACATTATTATGTTTTGGGGGTGGGTTTTTCTGATATATATATGACATCACCATTTGTTTGTGAGTAAATAAGTAATTACACTTGTGTCGATTTTTGTTGACAGTCCTACATTGGTGATTTCGGCGCAACTCCAGAAGATTCTGGAGTGATTTCACTTTACAATCATGACTGCAAATGCCGTTGCTCTCAAGCGCCCTGAATTCTGGCAGGAATATGTCACTGTTTGGTTCGTAGTGTGGAGAATCTCACAAGATGACATGCAATATTACTATATCATTGCAGCATTGGACAGCTCTACGGCAACCAGGGTGATGAGCGTCCTACAGACACACTCTCGCCCACCCAGAAGTTGACAGGTACAAGACTCTTAAGCAACTTCTTCTAGAGACTTTTGAACTTTTCAAGTCTGAGCGTGCCTGTTAGCTCCTCTCACTGCCTGCCTTGGGCTACTCCACGCCGTTGGAATTGATGGACCACGTGTCATCCCTCCTTGGTAGACATCAGTCATGTTTCATCTTCAGAGAGCTTTTCTGCAACAACTACCAGGCGAGGTACGGTCAGCTCTTGCTGGTTCTCCCCTCAGACACCTCCAGGCTCTAGTGCTTTCCGTCACCAAGACGGCCTGCATAACATGCGGCTAGATGACTTCAGCACCTCACTGCCACCTGACCATGAGACTATCGCTGCAGCTCAACGACGGTCTCCTCCTGGTGTTTCTACCATGTGAGGTTTGGGCCGAGCTGAGAAGTGTCGCGCACTCTGCAGGTTCAAGGAGTCAGGAAACAGAACGGCTGGTGCCCCGTTAGCTGCTATGTGTTTTGGCAGGTCAGGCAGTTTGCTGTTCTTTATAGACTGTTTCCAGGTGCCGTTTCCTCTGTGACACAGGTGCTCAGGTGAGCATCCTGCCTGCGTCTAAATTGGACATGCGAACTGGGAAATGGACCACCTCTCAGGGCTGCAAACGACAGCTGGCACACCCCCTCCCAGCCACGCCGATCGCTTTCACACGGATGCGTAGGATTACGCGCTCTGTGCAGTGCATGAGTAGTTGGTCAGCGGCATTTGGCAGCCTCTCATCTTTTTTTAAGCTGTCAATTCACCTCTTTGAGGACAAGCCTCTTTGAGGCTCCGTGTGTAGGGACTCCTTAATTTCATTAGGCAAAATTCACCCAGACTGTTAAGGGTTAAATTTGCCATGTAAATTATATGTTACGCTGTATGTTTTGGGGGTGGGATTTTTTCTGATACATATACAACATCGTCATTTGTTTGTGAGTAAATAAAGTGTATGTTAGAAGTATCTACACTCATGTCAATTTTTATCAACACTCCTACAATGTACTAATCTCAAGTTCAAGTTTATTGTCATCTGACTGTACATATATACAATCAAACCAAACAATGCTCTTCTGGACCACAGTGCATCTACAAAACAAATCACACACAGCAAATGAACCAAAATATTACCATATCTACATTAACAAAATATAATTCAAAATACATGTAGTTCAAAGCACAGGTAAACAGTAAACAGAATAGTAAAACAGTTCGCTGTCCTAGTGATGAGACCTTGGTGGTAGCAGGGTATAATTAGTCTCACATCCTGAGGGAAGAAGCCGTTACACAGTCTGGCAGTCCTAGTCCTGATGCTCCTCTCACAAAATGCTGGTGGAACACAGCAGGCCAGGCAGCACCTATAGGAAGAAGTACCATCGACGTTTCAGGTCGAGACCCTTTGTCAGGACTAATGGAAAAAAGAGATCATAAGAGTTTTGAAAGTCGGAGGGGGAGGGGGAGATCCGAAATGATAGGAGAAGATGGGAGGGGGAGGGATGAAGCTAAGAGCTGGAAAAGTGATTGCCAAAAGGGATACAAGACTAGAGAAGGGGAGTATCATAGGACGGAAGGCCTTGGAAGAAAGAAAGGGGGAGGGGAGCACCAGAAGAAGATGGAGAACAGGCAAGGAGTTATTGTGAGAGGGAAAGAGAGAAAAAAGAAAGGAAGAAGAAAAAAATATATACTGTGTCCAGTGCTCCTGGTGTGGCCTTCTATATATTGGTAAAAGGGGCTTCCCTTCCTCCACCATCAACTGCATCTCTTCCATTTCACACACATCTGCTCTCACCCCATCCTCCCGCCATCCCACTAGGAATAAGGTTTCTCTTGTCCTCACTTACCATCCCACCAGCCTCCGGATCCAACATATAATTCTCTGTAACTTCCGCCATCTCCAACGAGATCCCACCACCAAGCACATCTTTCCCTCCTCCCTACTTTCTGCTTTCCACAGGGATCGCTCCCTACGTGACTCCCTTGTCCATTTGTCCCCCCTCCCAGCCATTCCCACCAATCTCCCTCCTGGCACTTATCTTTGTAAGTGCTGCACCCGCCCTTACACTTCCTCCCTCACCACCATTCAGGGCCCCAGACAGTCCTTCCAGGTGAGGTAACACTTCACCTGTGAGTCTGCTGGTGTGATATACTGTGTCTGGTGCTCCCGGTGTGGCCTTCTATATATTGGTGAGACCCGACACAAACTGAGAGACAGTTTTGCTGAACACCTATGCTCTGCCCGCCAGAGAAAGCAGGATCTCCCAGTGGCCACACATTTTAATTCCACATCCCATTCCAATTCTGATATGTCTATCCATGGCCTCCTCTACTATCAAGATGAAGCTACACTCAGGTTGGAGGAACAACACCTTATAATCTGTCTGGGTAGCCTCCAACCTAATGGCATGCACATTGATTTCTCTAACTTCTGTTAATGCCCGTCCTCCCCTTCTTATCCCATCCCTATCTATCTATTTATTATATATAATTTTTTTGTTGTTTCTTCCTTTTTTTCTCTCTGTTTTCATCTCACAATAACTCCTTACCTGTTCTCCATCTTCCTCTGGTGCTCCCCTCCCCCTTTCTTTCTTGCCAAACATCTTCACAGCTCTTAGCTTCATCCCTCCCACTCCTGTCTTCTCCTGTTGTTTTGGACCTCTCCCTCCCCCTTTCAAGTCTCTTACTATCTCTTTTTGCCGTTAGACCTGACAAAAGGTCTCAACCCCAAACATCGACTGTACTTCTTCCTATAGATGCTGCCTGGCCTGCTGAGTTCCACCAGCATTTTGTGTGTGTTGCTTAAATTTCAAGCATCTGCAGATTTCCTCATGATGCTTCTCTACTTCCTTTCAGGTGGCAGTGAGTCAAAGAGATCATGGGATGCTCAACAATGCTTTAGGCTCTTCGGCTGCAACACTCCCAGTAAGTAGGGGGGAGGGAGACACTGGAAATTTTATCAATGGTTTTTATAATCTACAATAAATTACCAAGCTAATACAAGACAAAAGTGGAACCAGTAACATTTTTACCATAAATAACCTGTGTTTAAGTGCATTAAACCACTTATTGAACAAAATTAGAAGAAAGGCTTAGCTTTCAGAATGCATGGTCCATATGAAAAAGGGCAGGAGAACAAAATAGGTAGATTAATCTTTCAGGAAATTGATGTTATAGATATGTAAAAGCATGAAACTATATAAGCAATTTCACATACCCTCATTCCCAACAGGGAAGTTGTATGTACAGGACAGGTGAAAAATAATGTTATTGCTTTATAACCACCGTTCTCTGATGTGTAGACTGCAATGATGGCTCTTCCCTGGGAATGCAAAATCCCCTATGGCATTAAGCAAAGATATGTATCTCTTCTGCCAAACGGTGGACAAAAAGATAATTACACTGATTTGGAGATCTACTTGCTCAAAGAACATCATATGAATCGATTAGCATTAATTGCAAGCAAGTATTATATTACTATGTGCATTGATATATGGCAGCAAGGACAAGATAAGGTCAGGGTACCTTGTGATGAGTAACCCATACTCCTGTATTCTCAAACCTCTCTCACACCCAGGCTAATTTTAGTAAAATCAAGAAACAAGACTTGCCTGCAAAGATGCACCCACAACAATAAAAAATAAAATTGTTGTATTTCTTCCTGCCTTCCTTAATAGATACAACAGCAACACCTAAGACACACAAAATATATCACCCTCCAAATCACTCACATATAGCCACCAAGACAAAATCTTGAAATACCCCAGACTAAATTACACCACTGCTCCACAGACTGCAGGGTGATAAGGAACAAAACCCTACCTTTTCATGGCAATTTTGTGTGGGTTATACAAGGCCACACACCCAAGATGGACTGATTTTTTTTTTTACAGAAAGCACTCTAAAGAGACGTATACAAAGAATATCCATACCTGTGATTCAATTAAGTTCTTGCTGTAAAGGTTTCTGTCACACCGCACAGCCTCATAAAGATTCTGTTGCTGTTTTAGTTTACTTTCAGCCTCTGAAATTTTCTTCTTGAAGTCAAAATTCTGCATCTCAAGAACTTTAATATCTTCCATATACTGAAGCACCTGCAGATAAAATAACAACAGACATTCAGGAACCCACAATTTGACTTACTATACAATACTCAGCAATTTTTAAAATAAAAATTATACCAGTTCTATGAAAATTCAAGTTTGGAAAGCACATTGTCAGCATTGAGTAACTAATTTCACAAATACAAATATTACTTTATTTTTTAAAAAGTGCCAATTTTCTTCCAACATTTTGAACTTAGTTCAGTCATCAGGCACTTTCGTTATATCCAAAGTGCCTTTAAGGAGACTGATGCTTCTACTTCCCATACCTGTCGTCTTTACAAGTGAGCATGGCTAATAGCCCACAGCCAAAAGAACTGAGTTAATGTAAATTTTGCTTTATGGACAATTAAGTATGGAGACTGATCAAGCACATCCAATAGCTTGAAGAAAAAAATCAAACTATTCACCCCGGGATTTTCTATTCCAAGAGATGAATGTTTTTCTTAAATTAACTATTTCATATCTAAAATGGTTTTATTTTCTCCTTTAAATGTTATGATTAAGAATAAAGCTGTTCTGTAAAGCACTTTTCATTAAAAATCGAATGGTTACTATTGACAGCCAAGTCAATAATTACCAAAGCCAGGTAACAATTATAGATCACAAGTAGATAAGTTAACTAATGTTTTAATCTTTTCACCCCATACTATCACCAGCCCAGGCAATTCACTTAGGAGTTGCAGATGGGCATGCACATCAATCACAGAGTCACTGATATGTGTATAAAAAGAAATCAGATGGGCTTATCGCACTCAGCACTACTGAATAACTTCTGAATTAAAGAGTGCATGGTGTTTTCAAGAGAAAAAATGTTACCGTCTGAATCACAGAACTATTGCAAAAGACCATAAGACACAAGTGTAGAATTTGGCCATTTGGCCCATCGAGTCTTTTTCATCATTTCATTATTCCTGATCTATTTCCCTCTTAACCCCATTCGCCTGCCTTCTCCCCATAACCTTTCATGCCCTGATTAATTATGAACCTATCAATCTCCGCCTTAAATGCGCCGTGACCTGGCCTACACAGCCGCCTGTAGCGACAAGTTCCAGATTCACCACTCTTTTCATAAAGAAATTCCTCCTCAACTCTGTTCTAAATTCTCAAAAGAGGACTATAACCTTGTTGCAGGAAACACAAAGTACACTGCAGATACTGTGGTCAAATCATTGGATGCTGCCCGACCTGCTGAGTTCATCCAGCCTTTTTGAACCTTGCTGTAGGGTTTGGAGGCTTGTATTTCTCAATGATCTGAAGAACTACGTTGGCTGGAATTAAGGCCTTGTGCTTTGACAGTTGTCGGGTCACCCATGCCAAACAGGTCAAAGGGTAGAGGCCAGACTAAGAGTGGTCCACTGCTCCTTCAGATTCAGGAGCTCAGATCAGGGTTAACACCCCTAAACATCAAAAGAAATTGTTACAGAAACAGGAATGAAGGATCCTTCTATGTCTGTGTGCAACAGTATTCCCGAGTCTCCCCCTGGGAATTGCATGACTGACAGTAGTGAAAACTGAGAGGAAGCTCTGGCACGATTAAGGAAGCCCTGAACGCCACCAAGGCAAAGACTAAAATCTCTTTTTGGAATTTATGAACAATGTACAACACTGGCAAGCAAGCACAAATGCGTTGTTACAACCTACATATACTGGGCGTCAGTGAAAGCAGATGGACAGGATCTGGAAGACTAAAGGCATCAACTGGTGAAACGGTTTTATACTTAGGAAGGGAAGACGGTCATCATCATGATAGTGTAGTTGTCATTTTGAAGAAAGGCATTCTGAAGTGCTAGCTGGCATGGAACCCAATTAACAGTAGGCTAAAGAAAGTCATGCTGAAAAGGAAGCAAGTTAACAAGACTGCAATTCAGTGATATGCTCCAACTAATGATAGTGAAGAAAAGGACATCTTCTATATGCAGATACAATCAGAGGCAGAGTTAACACCAATCATCATCATGGGAGATCTGAACACCAAAGTGCAAAATAACAAATCACACTTCATTAGGGTCATGGACCTGCATGGATATGGAAGGATGAATAACAATGGTGAAAGACTGGTGGAATTCTATGCCAAGAACAATCTGGTCATGGCAGGGGGATCCTCTTTCCACAAACTAATATGGTGTTCACCCAATGGATGCGACAAGAACCAGATTGACTACTTAGTGATCCAGGATACGTGGAGACAATCCTTGCAGGATGTAAAGATGATGAGAGGAGCAGATAAAGGAAATGATCATCACCTTGTTGTCGCGGTGGTGAAACTCAAGCTGAGAAGCACTGGGACCAGAACATGAGTACAAAGACGTTTTGATGTTGAGAAGCTCAAGGACATCAGTGTGAAATCTGCCTTTACCATTCAGCTTAAGATCAAATTCTAGGTCTTCAAGATCTTGATGAGGATGTGTCAGTAGACAGGATCAACATTATGTGGTAATTGACTGCTTCAGTCTTCAAGGAGTGTCGTGAGGCTTGTCTAGGATACAAAGCTGGAAAGAATAACAAAGAATGGATGCAGCAGGACACGTGTGCAGCCTTAGAAGAAACACAGAAAAATAAGATGAAAGTGTTAGATGTAAAATCTACACAAATTAAGGTGAAACTTCAACCAGCATACACTGAAGCTAACAAGAAAGTGAAGAGACTTGTAAGACAGGATAAGAGAGTCTACACAGAAGATCTTGCAAAAGAGGCCAAAGCAACAGCAATGGCTGAGGTGATCTGGGAAATATATATAAGATTTCAAAATTGGTATGCAGTAAGTTCCCATCCAGATCCAGTGGTCCTGTGAGAGATTATAACAATATACTTTTGACAAAGAGCAAGAAGCACATGGGTGGAGTGCTTCAGCGAATTACAGAATAGACTACCACAAAGTGAAAAACATGACACACAAGAGGCAGCAGACAACGTCGATGTCAACGCAGATCCACCCAAGAAAGAAGAGACTGGTGCTCTGATTAAATCATTAAAGAACAACAAAGCTTCAGGACATGGCAATTTGAATGCTGAATTGTTCAAAGCTGAACCAGAAGTTGTAGCAGCCATTTTGCAACCACTGTCTATTATAATCTGGGGACAGGGACAAGTACCCAAGTACTGGACAAGGGGAGTTATTGGTAGGATCCCCAAGAAAGGGGCGCTAAGTGATTGCTACATCTGGTGTGGCATCACACTTTTGTCAGTGCCCAGCAAGATTCTTGCCAAAATCATTGTTCAACAGATTACAGATGCTGTTGATGTGTGCTCAAGGAAAAGGAAAGCTGGCTTCAGGAGGAATGGCATCTGTGTTGACCAGATCTTCACACTGCGTAATACCATAGAACAGAGTGACAGAGACAACTGTATATGAATTTTGTGAACTTTGAAAAGGTCTTTGATAACATCCACAGGGAGAGCATCTGGTGAATTCTCAGATCATATGGGATCCCTTCTAAAATTGTCCAGCTTATCCGGCTTTCTATGCTAACTTCACTAGCACATTTGGAGACTACAATTTCAGCTTTGAAGTCAGGACAGGAGTAAGGCAAGAATGTGTGATGTGGTTGATATTATTTAACCTGGTAATTGACTGGGTTATGAGGAAAACAATGAAAGAAAAGCCAAGAGGCATTAGGTGGACTCTATTCTCTAGTTCAGAAGACCCTGGCCTTACGATGATCTTGTACTACTATCACGTACAAGAGAAAACTCAGCACCTGTATACCTTTGGTGGACAGGTTGGACTCGGAGTCAACCGGAGAAAGACTGAGACCATGACCCTCAATGTAGAGTCTCCTCCACCCATCAAAGCATATGGTATCAACTAACCCAGCACTGGCAGACTCACCTACTCGGGCAGCCTTAATTGGCAGGATGGTGAGACCAAAGAAAAAATCCAGTGCAGACTCAGCAAAACTAGAAATATCTTCAGATCAATGAGCAACATATGGGGATCAACCAAGTACAGCGTCTACACTAAGGTGAAGCTGTACCAGAGTTATGTGCTGTCTGAACGCTTGTACGAGTCAGAATGCCGGTGAATGACAAAGAACACCTTGTCAAGCTGTCGTCATTCCACACTATGAGCCTCTGTATTTTCTGGCCAAGAAAGAACTCCAACCACACCCTACTCCTTTGGGTCATCAAAATGACATGGCCACAATCATCATAAGGAAACAATGGAGATGAATTGGGCATGTGATGAGAAGAGAGGACAACTCCATCATCAAAATCAGCACTTCATTTGTTCCCCAAAGGGCACAGAAAATGTGGGAGACCAAAGATAACTTGGTGCCATATTGTAGAGGCAGAAACAAAGACCCCAAACCACACCTGGGACACAAAAAAGATGGACAAGGACAGACAGAGATGGAGAACCTTCATTGCTGCCCTAAACGCCAGCAACATAACAAGTAGTAACTACTCTCTTCTAAATGGACATCCCTCTATTTTGAGGCTGTGTCCTCTGGTCCTGGACTCCCCCACCAAAAGAAACATCCTCTTCACATCTATTTTATCTAGACCTTCAACGTGTGATAGCATTCAAAGAGATCCTCCCTCATTCTTCTAAATTCCAGCGAGTACAGGCCCAGAGCTTTCAATCGCTGCTCTGCGTTGCTTTGGATTTCCACCATCTGCAGATTTTCTCATGCATTTGATAACCCTTTCATTCCCAGAATCATTCTTGTCAAGCTCCTGTGAACCCTATCCAATTTCAGCACATCTTAAATAAGGTGCCCAAAACTGCTCACAATATTCCAAATGAGGCCTCACCAGTGCCTTATGCAGAATTACATCTTTGCTTTTATACTCTATTCCTCTTAAAATGAATGCCAACATTGTTTTCACATTCCTCACTATTGATTCAACATGCAAATTAACCTTTAGGCAATCCTGCACAAGGACTCCCCTTGCACCTCAGATTTTTAGATGTTCTGCCCATTTAGAGAATAGTCTATGCTTTATTCCTTCTATACCAAAATGCATGACCATACACTCCCTGACGCTGTATTCCATCTGCCACCACTTTGCCCATGCTCCTAATCTCTCTCAGTCTCCTGCAGCCTCTCTGCTTCCTCAACAATACCTGTCCCTTTGCCTATCTTCGTATTGTCTGCAAAGATCACTTCAATACCATCAACTTCATCATCCAAATCATTGACATACAATGCTAAAAGAAGTGTTCCCAACAAAGTCCCCTGTGGAACACCATGCATCACCAGCCGCCAATCCAAAATGGATGCCTTTATTCCTCCTCTTTATCTCCTACCAATCTGCCAATGTTCTATGTAATACCCTGTGCTCTCATCTTGTTTAATGGCCTCATGTGTGGCACATTGGCAAAGGCCTTCTGAAAACCCAGCTACACAAAATCCACTGATTTTCCTTTGTCTATTATGTTTGTAAATTCTTCAAAGAATTCCAAGAAATTGTCAGGCAAGGCTTTTCCTTAAGGAAACTATACTAACTTTGGCCTATTTTGTTATGTGCCCTCAAGTACCCTGAAATGACATCCTTAACAATTGACTCTAACTTGCTTCCACAATGAAGATTGATGCAAAATAGTTATTCAGTTTAAATGCCATTTCCTCGTTCCCCATCTCTCTTTTTTCTTTTTCAATCTTTTTATTGAGTTTCATATATAAAAAAAACATAACATAATAATGAATAGGTTATAAGTGCAATAGACTTGAAATTAAATTAATAATAAGATAACAATATCCTATTAAAATATCAACAGAAAAAAATAGTACATTAATCAATCAAGCCTATAATAATTATATATGGAAAAAATAAGAATAATCATAAAAAGAAAAAAAAATTAAAAATACAAGAAAAAATATATATTGAGAAAAAAAAACACTAAACTAAACTAACATGGGCAATAATAACAGTTTATATGTATATGATAGTGTCAAAAACTCCGGAACTCCATACCAGAACAAGAATAAACAGAAAGAAGGTCTGGAAGAGGCCAAATTAATTCATATGAAAATGTCGAATGAACGGTCCCCAAGTTTCTTCAAATTTAATTGATGAGTCAAAAATAGTGCTTCTAATTTTTTCCAAGCTCAGATAAGAAATAGTTTGAGAACCCTATCTCTCCAACATCATTTTCCAGCAGTCTAATATCTACTCTTGCCTCTCTTTTACTCTAATCTGAAAAAATATTTGGTATAATTTTTCATATTATTGGCTAGTTTACTTCCATATTTCATTCCACCCCCCCTTGTACTTTTTAGTCACCTCCTGGTGGATCTTAAAAAATTCCCAAATCTCTAACCTCTGACTAATTCTTGTTCTATTATATACTCACACTTTTGCTTTTAATGTTGGCTTTGACTTCTCTTGTGGGCCACAGTTACTTCATCCTGCCTTTAGAATACTTCCTCCTCTTTGAGATCTATCCAACATATTCCTAATTGCTCCTAGAAACTCCAGCTTTTGCTGCTCTGCTGTCATCTCAACAAGTGTCCCCTTCCAATCAACTTTGGCCAGCTCCTCTCTCATGCCTCTGTAACTCCCTTTATTTCTCTGTAATACTGATACATCTGACTTAACTTCTCCCTCTTAGATTACAGCATAAATTCTATCATATAACAAACACTGGCCTCTGGGTTCCAGTACTTCGAGCTCCCTGATCTTATCTGGTTCATTACACAACATCCAATCCTGAATTGCTGATCACTTACTGGGCCCAATCACAACTGCTCCAAAAAGCCAACTCAGAGGCATTCCACAAATTCTCTATCTTGCGATCCAGCATCAACTTGATTTTCCCAATCTACTGGCATATTGAAATCCCCCATGACTAATATACCATTGCCCTTTTGTCATGCTTTTTTTAATTTCCCACTGTAAATCACAGGCCTGTAAATAACTCCCACCAGGGTCGTCTTATCCTTGCTGTTTCTTAACACTACCCACAAGGATTCTACATATTTGGATTCTATGTCACCTCTTTCTAAAGATGCGATTTAGTATTTTTTAAAACTAGCAGAGCCATTCCTCCTCCTCCTCCTCTTCTGTCAGCCTGCCTGTCTTTTCGATAGATTGTGTATTCACCACGTCACCACTGTCAGTACCACCAATAACTAGCTGTTTTATAAATATAGCGTTTCTAGTTTTCTAATAGAGGGCCAATATTCTGTTTTAGCAGGTGTTAACATAAAAAGATAAAACTTGTATCTTCTTTATGACAGTGCCAGGACAGAAGGGAAATATGAGGCAGTCATGGAGAAAGCATGTACCAATTGAAAATAAATTAAACATTTACAGCTTTACAATATAATAAAGCTGACTATTTTTGTGAAACTAAAGTTTCAACAGAAAATTAGTATTTTTCTTTCTAGCATTCAGTTATGAACATTATTAACCAGCCGCTGAAAGCAAGACCACACATAAAGAATCTCAGATATTTTAGTATATTCATTAAAAATGTGTGAAGGGAATAGGTGTGAGGATGTAGGCCATTTTGAATGTGGGCAGCCTAAGTTAGAAAAGACTCCAAGTAGAACCCATTAACTACACAGATAGACTGAGGCAGTGCTGCTTTTGTGAAGAGACATCAAGCAGTTAAAGACTCACAGCCCTGATTTTAAACAAGAAATATAGCACAGGAATATGCCATTTGGCTCATCAAGCCTACGCAGTACATAGTCTGTATGTCTCAGCTCAGTCATAAAGTCACAGAGTAATACACCATGGAAAGAGGCTACTTAGACCATACCCCTCTAAATCTTTCCTGTCCCTGGACCTGTCTCAATCACTTCTTCGGGCTCATTGCATATATTGGGTGCCATGCATAGTGGCTAGCAGTTAGTACAGTTCAGGGTGTTTCACAGTTCAGAGTTCAATTCTGGCACCACTCTGTACTGAGCCTCCGTGTGTCCTCCCAATGGAATGCGTGACTGCTCCAGTTTCCTCCCACAGTCCAAAGACGTACCACATCGGTCACTAGTCATTGCAAATTGTAAATTGTGCCGTGATTAGGTTAGGGTTTAATCACGTTTGTGAAGTTGCTGGGGTGGCATGGCTCAAAGGGCCTACTCCACACTGTATCACTACACAAAAAAGTAAAAAGATATATTCACCACCCTCTGAGTGAATACATATGTTGCCTCTCAGGCATCTTTTAACCTTTCCTTTCTTAACCTATCATATGCCCTCTAGTTTTTTTTTATATTCCCTATCCCTATGAACAGGACTGTGTGCATTCATGCAATCAATGCCCCTCATGATTTTATGCATATTTATAATGTCACTCCGCAGTCTCTTAAGCTCCAAAGAATAAAGTGTTGCCTGCCCAACTTCACCCTCTAACTCAGGCCCTCAAATTCTGGCAGTATTCTCAATTTTTTCCCAATTTAATGATTTCTTTCCTGTAACAGAATAATCAAAACTGTACACAATACAGCCTCAAAAAAATTCACACTGTGGCCACTTTATTAGGTACATCCATACCCCTGCTATCTAATCAGCCAATCTTGTGGCAGCAACTCAATGTATAAAAGCAAGCAGACCTGGTCAAGAGATTCTGTTGTTGTCGAGACAAACAGGGAAGAAATGTGATCTAAGTGACTTTGACCATGGAATAGTTGTTGGTGCCAGATGGGGTGGTTTGAGTATCTCAGAAACTGCTGATCTCCTGGGAACATTTTTCACCATCTCTAGAGTTCACAGAAAAAGTTGCAAAAAAATCAAAAAAATTCCCACTGAGCAGTAGTTCTGTGGGCAAAAATGCTTTGTTAATGGCAGGTCAGAGGAGAATGGCCAGACTATTTTAAGCTGACAGGAAAGCAAAAACAACTCAGGAATTACAACAGTGATGTGTGGAAGAGCATCACTGAATGCACATTAAAGTGGATGGGCTACACCAGCAGAAGACCACATACGGGTGATATTTAATGAAGTGGCCACTGAGTGCACAGTCATCTGGTTTCTGAACTATTTCATTCAGCTATTTCCAGTAGAAGCAAGTTCATATTCTAATAATCCATGAGTAAAAGTCATATCCTTATTTTTGTACTGAGCTTACCAGTTAATGTCTATTATTTTGCTGTTGATTTATTTAAAGAAACACACAATCAAATACACAATGCAAAGAATTGCTATTTGGCAAAAGGTGCTCCCTACTGGCAGTTTTCTTCTACTAAGTGAATCCACTTTAAAAAAGGCTCATTTTACATTAAGGGTCAAGATTCACTATATCAGACACTACTAGTTCAAGGAAGAAAGAGGAAAATAAGTTTAATCAAGAAGTAGCAGTATATAGACTATATACTTAATATAGTTAAAATGAAGAAAAAAAATCAACTTCCTGGATTTGATCAAAGTACAAATTATGGAATCTGAACTCCAAATAGTCAGATTATTTCAAAATGATCATGTTGCAGATGTCTTTAAAATGAAAAGAAGGATTTTACCTAATGTCAGCTATTTAGAATGTTTCAAATGCCTCTGGTAATTCTAAAAAAATTGTTGATTTTTCTCTAGGGGATCGGCATTATCTTGCTTGCAGATTTCAAGTTAATGCATGAACAGCTTGCTGCAACACTTTTCTAGGGTTGAATAGCCTGCCACCCCTTCCTGAATATCAACATGGTCACCCGATAGTTGATCTTCCATGACAACTAAATGGATTACAGCCCCAGAGTGGCATAATGTGTGAGTTGTAAAAGAAAACTAGATTTAAATACAGGAAACTAAGTAACCTGTTGACACAAATTGCAATTAATTACATTGTAGGGAAATGCAAGCAACACATTATTAACTGAGCCCCCTTATGAGGAACCTGGCTCTGAACAATTTCTGATGCCAGCGTGATATGAAATCCTGCACAGCTAGAATGAGAAATGGCATGATTAAGAACATTTGTGAAACACAGCTTTTGATAACACCTTTTCCCATTCCCTAGTTGTGCCCTCCGGCTGATAAATTGGCCTGTTTACCAGCAACATTGTGGAAGCAGCAGCCAAATAAAAGTATGTTTGCCAATTATCTCCTCACCTGCCACTGCATGAATTTGCTAGGGCGTGAAACAAACCTTCGGAAGCACACCACAATATGTTTTTTGATTAAAGTGGGCTTTGTTTGTAATTGTATCAGTTATCACCCATCAAATATAAGGTACCAAGCACGCTAATTTAATTACATCATTAGGTGTTAATTTGGCTTCCAGTCTGACTCATATCTCCCTCCATCTCAATCCTTAGGAAAGTTAATGTTTAATTCATTGTAGTTTTGAATTTAATTACTTTCCATCAAAATGAGCTAACATTGCCTCTCTTAAATTGAGAGTAGTATTTGCAAACTCTGTGTTCCTTATGGACTTCTAAGTTGGATTAACCTAATGTATTGCTAAACACTGACCTTCTGTGTAAGATTGCTGGCTTCATTGATGTATCGATCCCTCTCCTTTTCCAGGTGGAAAATTATTTTCCTCTGCTTCTGTGCTTCAAGGTTATAGTTTTGAACTTCTTGATCCAGGACCTTTTTAGACTGTTCATGAAGCTTGACCAAGTTCATCTGTTTCTCAGTAGCACCTACTGCCTTCAAAACGTTCTATGGAAAAGAAAAGTATATTGAAATTTTGTTCCACATTCTTTTTACAATGGGTTGATGATATAATTAGCTCTAACTTGACCAAACTTTAGACTTCACCTAAAATTCTACAAGAGGTAAAAATGATATCAATGTAAAATACACAGCTTTCTGAAATTTAGAGAAGTGAATCTTCCCAGAACTTCTCCAGATCCTGAAAATGAATTTTAAAAATTCAACCTGCCTAAAATGGATGCAATGAATAATACAGCAAACTAGTCCATTCTCAGCTGATTAATTCATAATAAATATTTTGGTTTATATGCATTTACGATAATTTTCCCTATTATTTTGTTATACCACCTTCATAACAAAACCAAGACTAAAAAAAACTTGTCAGCAGCTAATCTTGAAGACAAAAATAGAAATTGACATAGCAAAGCAATTGACTATATGCAGTTATATAAAAAAAATCTTATGTCTGTGCGTATTCTTGTCAGCTTGTTTCATCATAAATTCCTTTTCTCGTATTTATATGGTAAAATGTCAATACTAATATATCATACCATAACTAAGTCCTCTTACTCACGAAGTTATTGCAATGTCACCACTGGCAAGTTGGTATAATTAAATGACAATGAGCTTACTGACAGAGATTTCATTATAAAAATTGACAGAACTTTAGAATATATATATATATAAGGTACTCTAAAATGGGAGTTAAATTACATTTCTGTGTTCTGTTGTGTCGATCCCCAATTCATAGCCCAACCTTAAGACATATTTTAATGTCAATTCTGCATAAGCAATGACAATGAAAATTGTCATTTTATATACCTTTCACCGGTGTGCATTTTATCCTAATGTTATCATAACAGATGGCAATGTCCATGATTATAATAAAAAAAACATACAAAATGCTGAAGGTACTCTGCAGGTAAGGCAGCATCTATAGATGGGAATAAACAGTTGATGTTTCCGGCTGAGACCCTTCACCAGGACAGGAAGAGAAGGGGACCGAAGTCAGAATAAGAAGGTGGGAAGAGGAAGAAGTACAAGGTGGCAGGTGATAGGTGAAACCATGAAGGGCAAGGGGTGAAGCAAAGAGCTGGGAGGTTGAATGGTGTAAGAGACAAAGGGCTGGAGAAGGGGTAATCTAATAGGAGAGGACAGAAGACGATAGAAGAAAGAAAAGGGGGAGAAGCACCAGAGGGAAGGGATAAGCAGGTAAAGACATGAAAGAGGGAAAGCAAACAAGAATGGAGGATGGTGAAGGAGAGTGGGGGGGGGGGGGTCAGACAATTACCAATGGTTCAAGAAATTGATGATTGTGCCATCAGGTTGGAGGCTACCCAGACAGAATATAAGAATATAAGGTGTTGCTTCTCCAACCTGAGTATGGCCTCATCCTGGCAGCAGAAAAGGCCATGGACTGATATATTGGAATGAGAATGGGAAGTAACCATATAACCATATAACAATCACAGCACGGAAACAGGCCATCTCGGCCCTCCTAGTCCGTGCCGAACTCTTAATCTCACCTACTCCCACCTACCCGCACTCAGCCCATAACCCTCCACTCCTTTCCTGTCCATATACCTATCCAATTTTACCTTAAATGACACAACTGAACTGGCCTCTACTAATTCTACAGTAGAATTGAAATGGGTAGCCAATGGGAAATCCCACTTTTTGTGGCAGAAGGAGCGAAGGTGCTTGATGAAGTGATCTCCCAGTCTACATCAGGGTTTATTATCATTGCAATGGAAGTTTACCTTCTTTCACTAATTTGCAACACATGCAGAACTGATGCTAGATTTTCTAATTACTTACAGCATCACCTGGCAGGCACGTCAGTGAATTAAAGTTTTTTCTTTGAATTGTATTTATCATGCTACATATGATAGAGTTGTTCAGAGCCTTTGTAGATTTAATTAAATTAAAATCTGATTTTGAAATTGACTCAAAACCGTAGACCAAGAAACCACAAACTATTGGCAAGAAAAATTTTAACTCTATTCTTCAGTAAATTCAATGAGTTTTCCTAGGCAGTAGAAAAGATAAAAACCTCATGATGGGGCAGGAATGAAAGGAATAGAGACTATGTTTGTAAGAAGTGATCCCAAGACACAAAAAATGTACAGGGTATATTTGGCTTTAGTCAATAATATGCCAGTTGTATGCCAAAAGTAAATATAGGGACTCACAACAGTTAGCCCATGTTCTAGAAACTGTTTCAGGGCTTAAAACAAAAGATGAGTTTCTATCGCAGAGTGTGTGAATATCAATGAGATTTGTAGGAAGATATTTGAATTGCCTTCCACAACCTTCCTGCACATGCAGAAAAGTAGTTTTCCTTCATATCACAGGTCTTTAATGCATGGTTATGCAATATACTGTGGCAAAAAGATTAGTCAAACTAGGGTACAGAAAATTACCAAGTTAAAAAAATACGCATATAGAAGTACGAGACTTCCATAATTCAAAAAAGCAAGCAATGAGCCTCCCCACCATGGAAATCTGGGTGGCTTCTTCCAACTTTTCTAATCCTATTAATCTGAAAATTTTAAGATCCATTTTTGAGTATCCATTATGGACTTCTGACAAGTCAACAATGCACAAATGATGTCAGTTCTTCAAGCCTACATATTTAAGTTAATTATATATGTAATGGCAGGATATGTTACATTTGCCAAATTGTAAGGACCATGATAAAGATCCCTAACATGACACTGGTAAATGAGGACTGTTCACTTTGTCCCAATAGCTACTTCACAGTAAGGGTAGATATTGACGATGAAACTTACCATTGCCTTCACAGTGTCAGAATACACTGTGGTCATCTGTGGACACTTCAAACCTGAAACCAAGCTCATGGCCTCCTGCGCAAAGAAAGATTCCTCCCCTCCCATATACTTATGAGACATACACTACATATAGCAGGCACTACAAAGTACTGGATAGACAGCCTCAATGATATTTCCTCAAAAACTTTCAACTCCACTGACAGGAAAAGTGAACTAATGTTAGCATCCTTTCCAACACTAATATTCCCAGAATGAGAATCTTAATTACATTTGGGCAGCTTTAGTGAACAACCACTGCTATTTACATGCCTGACATCAAACTCTGTCAGGCCTCACACCTAACAGAATAGAAGTGGAAGTCATTCTCAACCATGTGGGATTGCTGAAGAGGAGGAGGGGGAAGAGGGGGATACCCATGACTGTGTTGCTACCCACAGCTCCAATCTGCTGGTCAAATTTGCTGACGACACTACACTGATTGGCCTAATCTCAAAGTCATCACCCTGACACAATGGTGTCAAGAAAACAACCTTTCCCTTGACGTCACAAAAACAAAGAAGCTGGTTGTGGACTACAGGAGGAATGGAGATAGGCCAAACATCACCAAGGATCTCACGTGGTCTGTATACACCAGATGTGTGGTGAAAAAAAAACGCACAACAGCGCCTCTTTCACTTCAGACGGTTGAAGAAGTTTGGTATGGCTCTCCAAATTCTAAGAACTTTCTATATGGACACAGCTGAGAGCATCCTGACAGGCTACATCATTGCCTGGTATGGGAACTGTACTTCCCTCAATCGCAGGACTCTACAGAGAGTGCTACAGACAGCCCAGCACATCTGTAGATGTGAACTTCCCACTATTCGGGATATCTACAAAGGCAGGTATGTAAAAAGGGCCCGAAGGATCACTGGGGACCTGAGTCACCCCAACCACAAACTGTTCCAGCTGCTACCATCCGGGAAATGGTACTGCAGCATAAAAGCCAGGACCAACAGGCTCCAAAACAGCTTCCTCCACCAAGCCATCAGACAGATTAATTTATTCTGACACGACTGTATTTATATGTTAAATTGACTATCCTGATGTACATAATATTTATTATAAATTACTATAATTGCACATTTGAACAAAAACATTACGTAAGGATTTTTATGCCTCATGTACTTGAAGGAGGTAAGTAATAAAGTCAATTCAATTTAATTCAATTCATGAAGTCATAGAACACTACAACATAGATACAGGCCCTTCAGCCCATCTATCCTATGCCAAATTATCATGCTAACTGACCCCATTGACCTGTATCTGCAGCATAGCCCTTCAAACCACTCCCATCCATGTATTTATCCAAATTTCTGTTAAATCTTGAAATCAAACCCACATCCACCATTTCCACACTCTCATCACCATCTGAGTGAAGAAGTTGTGTCTCATGTTCCCTCTAAATTTTCACCTTTCACCCTTAATTTATGACCTGTAGTTCTGGTCTCAGCTAACCTCAGTGGAAAAAGCATGCTTATACTTACCCCAACTATACCCTTTACAATTCTGTATATCACATAGGAGTATGTAGCAAATTCACCAGTTATGCATCCTCATGCAGGAATTGCTGAATGGCCACTGGAGTTCAATAGTTGAACCACACTTTTCTTTTAATGGAAACTATATACAGAAACTTTATATTACAACATCAAAGGCCATGATAACACGAAGTACACAGGCCAATAATGACTTTGCTACAAGCAAATACAATGGTGATATTGTTGGTGATTTCCATCCAGAAATGAAAATGAACCTCCATGTCATCTGAATTAGCTTTGGTGTAACAAACACAAAATGTTGGACAAACTCAGCAGGTCAGGCAGCATCAATGGAAATGAATAAACAGTCCAGTTTTCAGACTGAGACCCTTCATCAGGATTAGGAAGGAAGGGAAAGAAGCCAGAATAGAAATAAGGAAAGAGGAAGGAGGATAAGCTAGAAAGTGATAGGTGAAGCCAGGTGAGTTGTGGGGGCAGGGGAAGAGGGATGACATAAGAAACAAGAAGGTGATAGACAGAAAATGTAAAGGATTAGAGAAGATGGAATCTAATGGGGAGGAAAGGAGGCTATGGGAGAAAGGGAAGAAGGAGAAAGGGAAATAAATTACCAGAAGGAGAAATCAATATTCATACCATCAGGTTAGAGGCCACACAGACAGAATATGAGGTGCTGCTCCTCCAACTTGAGAGTGACCTCATCAAGGCAATAGAGACCAATATGTCAGAATGAGAATGGGGACTGAAATTAAAATTATTGGCCATAGGGAAATCCTGCATTTTGCGATGGAGCCAAAGTGCTCAACAAAGTCCTCCCTTAGCCTCGATCAGCGCTCACCAACACAGAGGAGGCTGCATCAGGAGCACCAGCTCTGGTGCTCTATTTTGTAAAATGATAATAATTCAATTATAAAATGCCTCTGTCATTTAGAAAAGGGGACTGAAGCAAACACAGACACATGGGAAACGGGTTATTCATTCCTTCATGCCTGTGCTGTCATTTAATCTGATCAAGATTAAACATTCAAATTGAGAATCCCGATCGGTTAAATAATTATCTTGTAATAATTGCTAACTTTATAAATATGCATGCAAGGGTTTTGACAGTTGAGATATTTTGAGCTTCAATAAACCATCAGAGAAAATTAAGTGTCAATCTAATGTCTATCTGCAACTGGTAAAAATAATCTATAAATTATTTTGCAATTTCAGATATTTTATAACTTTAATAGTGGCACTTAGCACAATCCTCACCTTATTCAAAATGTCTCGTTCTCTAACCAGCTCATCAACTGCTTTCTTATCAAGCTCAACCTGTTTTTTGGTAGACTCCAGCTCTGAAGAGGAAATGGCAAAAAAAAGAGGTTTTGTTATATCAATTTCAATCTATGAAAAGAATCAAAGATCCTATATAGAGTGGATTCCGGTTATTTAGGCCACTGGTGAATCAGTGGTAGCTGCTTATTTGGGACAACTCTTGAAGAACATAAGCTAATTAAGAAAATAAACAGGATTCCCTTTATTTATTTGGGACACAATGCCACTTAAGTGGAGCAGGAAACTGTTGATGAACAGCTTCTAACCAGCACTGATCGCATGCCCTTGTGTGGCCATTAAGCATTACACTATGTTTTGAGTGATCAGTTTTTAAATAGTGTCAGTTTTCAAAAAGCGCAACATCTGTCACTGATAGTTGGCAAGAAATAAGCAGTAAGACCATTCAGAACTGCTTTCCTTACTATGGTTTCAAGCATTCAGGCTTGGAGATACCACGAATGGCTGGGAGAGAAAATGAAATGATTACACTACTTCAAAAGGTTAGGAACTACAAAGAATTTGAAGGTATTGGCAATTATCTTAAATGTTACAATGAATTGAAGATTTGGAGGATACCTTGTATGAAGGCAGTCTATTATCTGCCTGCAGTGATTTTGTTCATTTATAGCCAAAAGAATGCAACACAGATAAATTACTCCATCGATAGGTATTGGAAACTATTACAGTTTTATAATACTATAGTAGTTAGGTAGTGTTCTTATTTGTTTTGTATTTCATTTAAGTCTATAATTTGTTACTCTATTTATATTTCCAATACCTTTTAACTATTTCCATGGAACTTTGGCTAATTGGGGTAGCCACTTAATTGGAACAAAATATATTGTTCTAAATGTGTCCCAATTAACCAGAAGTCACTGTAGTTTGAAAATTACAGTACTGTACAAAATTCAGGCACATATATATAGCTAGGGTTCTGATATGGATTTCTATTTGCGTATTGAGAGTGAGAAGGGAGCAGGGAGAGGGGAATCATGGTCAGAAAAGGGGTAGGGAATGGGAAGCGAGTGGGAAACACCAGAGAGACATTTTGTAATGATCAATAAGCTGACTGAAAAGTATATAAAGGCTTTGCTTTTGGAGGACACACCACAATCAATAATATCAATAATGCACTAATAATGTCTCCTTGCATGAATACGAATTGCCAAGATCTGAGAATAACTCAACCTGGCTTTGCCCACATCCTTTACTCCTGCAAGTCTTAGGCATCCTAGCTCTATGCTCTATGTGTATATGTATATATGTGTGTGTGTGTGTGTGTGTGTGTGTGTGTGTGTGTGTGTGTGTGTGTGTGTGTGTGTGTGTGTGTGTGTGTGTGTGTGTGTGTGTGTGTATGTATGTGTGTGTGTGTGTGTGTGTGTGTGTGTGTATGTGTGTGTGTATGTGTGTGTGTGCACGCACCTAAGACTTTTGCACAGTACTATATGTCTCTTACAAAAAATGTTGCTAGTATCTTTACCCATGTAAGGTTAAGATTCTAAATTGTAACCACACACACTGTATTTACCAAATCACAACTCCGGTAGTCATTTGGTTAAAGCACCCTACATTAATTTTAAGCTCATTTCTCTGAATGTTTTCTACCTGACAGCCACTAGATCTTAATTCAGTAGACAACTCTGGGGAAAATTTGGAAATAAAGATAGAAATGTGTGAGTTATCACTGACATGACTATAAAGAAACACAGAAAGGTGCAAGTTATTTTTCTAAACAACAAAACTATTTTCCACCTTCAGTTATTCCTTCCTATCCCATTTCTAACAATGGGGGTACAATATGTACAGGTACATCTACAGATTTTATTTTAAGCTAAGAGTAAGTCATAAAAACAGCCTTGGAAACTCAAACTGTAGCAACACACAAAGTAGCTGGAGGAACTCAGGAGATCAGGATCAGGCTTAATCTATAGAGGAAAATGTACAGTTGACATTCTGGATCAAGACCATTCACGGTCCCAATGAAGGGACTTGTCCAAAAACATCGGCAGTCCATGTCCCTGCACATATGCTGCCTGACCCAATGAGTTCTGCCAGCTCCTTTGTACGTTGCTCCAGATTTCCAGCATCTATAGTCTCCTGTGTCTTCACCTCCTCCTGCATTGCTTCACTACCCATCAAAATAGTTGTTTATATATTGCACAATATTCTGGCATCATCTTCATCTCTGTTCAATCAAACTTACCAGAGGAATATCTATTCTTTAGTACAGAAATATTTTTCTGAGTAACTGACAATCCCTGCCAAATCAGAGGCACTTTTAAAGGCTAAGGACATCAGAAATAGAAACAAAAGCAGAATTTTGGCACCTAAAGCCTGTTCAGTCATTTAATACTCATGGATGAATGCCTAACTGAAATCATGCTCCTATCCAATATCCACATTTCTTGATTCACTTGGTGTCAAAAGACATTTCAGTCTCAGCCATCAATATGTTCTCTGACTAACCACCTAAAATACTCGCAACACACACAAAATGCTGGAGTAACTCAGCAGGCCATGCAGTATAATCAATATTTCAGGCCAAGACCCTTCATCAGGGACTCTGTCAGAAGGATCATCAACTCTGAGTAAACAAAAATTCCTCTCAGTATAATTGACTGATTCCATACCCTTAGAATTGTTTCTGAGTTCTGGATTGATAAAGAATAATGGCATTTACCCTGTCAATCCTAAAGCAAAGCCTCCTAGATTTACATAATATTACCTCTTATTTAAGGTGGTGGGTGTACATCTCTAACAAAGGAGGTGTAAGGCACTCCTTCCCTCTGTTAACCTGCAAGTCACCATTGGGCAAGGTGTAGCACATGCTTAGCTCCCGACCAGTCATGTAAAGCCATGGGAGCAGGAGGTGAATGGTCATATGAGCAACTGGTGCATATCACATGTCCTAGTTATGCAACCAATGTCAGCAGGCATCAGTCTCTGAAGAGTATTAATAATGGCTGGGGTCACTGATCTTGTAAAGAAACTGCCCAGAAGAAAGAAATGGCAAACCACTTCTTTGCCAAAGAACAATCACGGTCAAGACTATGATCGCCCACATCATATGACACAGTTCATAACGATAATGACCTCTTATTTATTACAATTCTACTTTATTCAATCTGTTGAGCAACAAGTTCCTGAGCGTCAACATCCAGAGTCTAACATATTGATGAAATCATGAAGAAGACACACCAACAGCTCTACAGCAATAGGAGTTTGAGGAGATTAGATGTTACCAAAAACTCTTGCAAATTTCTACAGATGTACAATGGAGAGAATTTTAATCAACCTTTGAATGGAGGCTTTGGTACATAAGATCACAAGAGGCTGCAGAGGACTGTAAACTCAGCCAGTTCCAATACAAGCACAATCCTCCCCATTGTCACGGCATCTTCGACAGGTAGTGCCTCATGAAGGATCCTCAATTTTGGGACATGCTCCCTTCTCATTACTACTCTCAAGGAGGAGGTATGGAAGTCTTAAGACTCACACTGAATGACTGAGGTCAGCTTTTTACCCTCTGCCATCAGATTTCCGAACAGTTCAAGAGCCCATGAACACTACCTTGTTATGCCGCCTTTTATACAATTTATTTATTTTTGTCCTTGCTAATGTACCACTAGTGCAAAACAACAAATTTCATGTTATGTAAGTCAAAAATAATAATTTTGGTTCTGATTTCCCTCATCCCAGAAATTAATGCAGTTCTATATTTCACAGTCCCAAGATAAAATGCTACAGAGATCAAAATTGCAGATAAAATTATATACAAGCCCCATACACTTCATCAAAGTTTTCTTATTCTTGTAGTTAGATTTCTCTCACAAAAACAGCCAACATATTATTTGCATTCATAAGTCCTTGCTCTTTAACTTTGTCTTTCATACATAAGCACTCCAGGGCCCCGTACAGCTCCTGTACTGGTTTCTCACTGTTCAAAAATAAAATTTTATTTTATTTCTCTTATTACCAAAATAAATAAACTTAGAATTTTTTTACTCTGCTCCTCAGCTGCTATTTCTTGCTCACTCACTTAATCTGCCAAGATCCTTTTGCCAAGTCCTCATCTCCTCGTATATCATTTTCGTACTTGAACTATCAGCAACCTGGGACAAAACGCACCCTGTATATCTTAAATTTATTTTTCACGTGAAGGTAAATTTAGCACATGGATGTCAGAAAAATGGAAGGTTTGTGGAAGGAAAGGGCAAATTGATCTTAGAGTAGGTTGAAAGGTTAGCACACATCATGGGCTGAAGGCCTGTACTGTGCTGTAATGTTCTATGTTCTATAAATTGCAAATACTAAGTGCCCAGTACTGATCCTAGGGATACACTTGAGTAAAGCCTCCAATGATTTGAAAATGACTGTGTTATTCTCAATTGGTTTTAAACCATTAACTGTTCCTCGTACTAATATTTTACTCCCAATTCAGTAAACCTATATTTTACAACAATCTTTTTATGTAATATCTTTGAAATTCAGCTATATTTCCCTTGCTAGTTCTCCTGTTAAATACGTCTTCAAAATATTGACCAAACTTGTTAAACAAAATTTCTCTTCCACAAAACCATATTGATTTGCCTACTAACCTGGATTCCTAAATGTACTGTCACCACAACCTTAATAAATGAATCCAAAATTTTCCCAGAGGCTTGGAGACAAACAAGACAGAAAATGCTGGAATCTGGAGCAACTCACAAAAAGCCAGGAGAATTTAACAGGTCAGGCAGCATTTATGGAGAGTCTCAACCTGAAACTTAAGCTGTCCATTTCCCTTCATAAATGGGATGCTGCCTGACATGCTAAATTCCTTCAATTGATGCCATCTTGGTGCTTTATGTTTTCTTCTTCCCTTTCTCCATCTTTTCTTTAAAAAAGTGTTATATCTGAGATCAAACAATCAATTGGAACTGTTCCAGAACATAGTAAGTTGTGAGTGCAATCAATTTAGAACTGTGCAACGCAGTCTATCTGAACCTAGAGCTTTTAGTCACTTCATTTTTTCCACTAACTTACAGCATCATTTTTTCCACATAAAACTTGGTTAACACATATACTTGCAGGTAAACTACTGAGAAGTAAAGGAGTTACAAATGAAAACATTTATGTCCTATCCAGCTGTTGTTATTGAAACATTCCACCATATTCATTCTAAAGCCCAAATGATAAAATTCTTTAAATCTAAACTACTGGAAACAAATATAGATGCCCTTCAAGTTCAATTATAATTTTGAATAATTGTTTATCGAAGGATGCAAAACATGCAATATTCATCAAAGAGGTGTGTCTCAGCAAATCTTGCTGTTGAACTATATTGAACTCTATAAACAAAATCATTACAGTTTGATGACTATGTAGGTTAAGCAATAGGTACATGACTGGCATTTCACGAAGGCCTTGAGCATGATGACTAATGTTGGACTTTAAGAAGTTCTTCTACATTGATCAATACCAAAAGACACCAGTACTCTACTAAATCAACTATTACTACAATGTTTCACATAAAACCATAAGACATAGGAGCAGAATTAGGCCATCTGGCCCATCGAGTCTGCTCCGCCATTCAATCATGACTGATCCTTTTTTTTCTCCTCCTCAACCCCAGTTCCCGGCCTTCTCCCTGTAACCTTTGATGCCGTGTCCAATCAATAACCTGTCAATCTCTGCTTTAAATACACCCAATGACCTGGCCTCCAAAGCTGCACGTGTCAACAAATTCCACAAATTCACCACCTTTTGGCTAAAGAAATTTCTCCACACCTCTATTTTGAAAGGGCACCCCTCTATTCTGAGCCTGTGCCTTCTTACCCTGGACTTTTCCACCATGGGGGACATCTTTTCCACATCTACTCTGTCTAGCCTTTCAACAATCAAAAGGTTTCAATGAGATCCCTCCCCATCCTTCTGAATTCCAGCAAGTACAGACCCAGAGCCATCAAATGTTCCTCATATGATATCCCTTTCATTTCTGGAATCATCCTTGTGAACCTCCTCTGGACCCTGTCCAATGCCAGCACATATGATTTTGTTTATATGGTTCATCATTAAAACACGTCTCTTTTGCAAAATACCCTAATACTTTGTTACTGCATGAAGAGTGTCACAGTTTTAAGAGATTTCCAAGTTTCCTTACTACTGTAACTCGAAATGATAGTTCCAGTAAGAAATTCACAAGCTGCTTGTTCTTTGTGCAGAATGTAATTGGAATACAGAACCTGCTGCAAAATATGCTGTAGAGACAAGCAAAAGACATGAATTTACATGGAATACAGATCTTATATGAAATGGAAAGTAATAGAAGAATATGTTATTACAAACAATATAGAACAATATAACACAGGAACATGCTGAACAGGAGTCCTGATGAAGGGCCTGAAATAGCTTCCGTTTATTCCTTTCCATAGATGCTGCCTAATCTGCTCAGTTCCTCCAGCACTTTGTGTGCGTTGGGTTGACCATGATGTCAATTTATACAAATCCCATCTACCTGATTAAGATCTATATCCCACCCCACCCCCATTACCTGCCTGTTCACGTGTCTGTCTAAATGCCCCTTATTCTGTATTGCTACTGTATTCTGCACCCACCATCTCTCTCTGCAGCATTTTTCAAGCACCTACCACTCCCTGTGTAAAACACTTACCCTGTAAATCACCTTTGAACTTTCTACTTCTCACCTTAAAGCTAGGACTCCTAGTAGTAGCCATTTCCACCGTGGGAAAAAGACTTAAACTATCTACTTTTTATTTGTCTATAACATAAGCTCCACTGCTGCTGGTGCTCCAGAGAAAACAATCCAAGTCTGCCTAACGTCTCGTGATACACAGTGATAAAAATCATGGGGTAAAAGATTCATGTGCATCCTAAATCCAAGTATGTTAGTCAAATAGTAATATTGTTGTGCAGTGAAATATACTTAATACTAGGCAAAGGTTAAGCACACTTTAATCAAGATTGCATTACACTAAGTAGTTGGTATGTATATGACTCTACCTTTCTCCAGAGAAACAGTAAGATTTTTCAGTGTTTCCCGCTGATGGTCAAGATCCAGTTTTTGGTCCTCAACTTGATGCAACTTTCGCTGTAAAACCTCCCTCATCTTGGTCAACTTGACAACCTCTTGATTCAATTGAGCCACATCTTCTTCTTTTGTCTGGATCAGATGATAGAAATACACTGTCTTAGAATAAGCTAGTTTACAAAGAGAAAATGTTTTCTGCTCTACATGTTTCTCATACTTCTCACATATACTGCAGTTCGACGTGTGTCGGCAATAATTTAGTGAAGAGCAGAAGGTAACGATATTGATGAGCATTTCAGCAATCTTAAAAATTAAAGATTAGCTTTAATTGTCACATGTACATCAAAGTATCAAAATATACACTGAAATGCGTGATTTGTGTCAACAACCAACACAATCTGAAGATGTTCAGAGGCAGCGCACAACTCCCAATGTGATTCCAGTGCCAACATACCATGCCCACAACTTACTAAGTTGAACCCGTACGTCACTGGAATGTGGGACTACCCAGGAGAAACCCATGCAGTCATGGACAGAATGTACAAACTGCTTGCAGACAGTGGCTGTGACCAAACTCAGACTGGTGCTGCTGTGAAGTTTTATGCTAGCTGTTATGCTACTGTGACACACACCCCTCCCCCCCCCCCACCAAGAACAGGTTGCGGTAGGACAAAGTTGTTAAACTTAAAAGAGGAGGAAGTAGACAGTCTTTGAAATAAATCAGAAAATAGTCACAATGAGGATGAACAGCATTCAGCCTATCAAATCTGTATTGGCTCTATGTACAACTGGCCACCCTCTCCGTAAATCCCTAATTCCTTTCAGCGCATTTGAAGAGTAGATAGGTTAAATGTTCACCTCAGTTTAAATGAGAAGCTACAAACCCATGGTCTGGCTAAGTAACAAAATGAAGGTTGTCATTAATATAGTGTCCTTCCTCACTATACCCCTTCCCAAAATATTCTACAGCTAACTGAATAACTTTTGAACTGCCATCGCTGTAACAAAGTAGGAGCATGATCAACTTGTTCCTATATAAACAACATTGGTTAAAATCAGTTTTAAAAAAAGAGTAATGTCCTACTCTTTCTCAGAATAATAGTAATGAATATTTCGTATCCAGTCAAATAGAGCACAATGGGCCTCAATTTAAAAAATGACTCAGGGACTGCACCCCTAACAAATCAGGACTCTCTCAGTACTTCAGAATGCCAGTACAAATTTTGTTCATCCTTATGAGAACATGTTTTGGAAAGGAGCAACATAGTTTATTTAATTTATTAAAGGGAGAGGAAATAATACATACTTTAAGGTCCATCAGCTTCTGTTGATTTTCAACTGTCAGCTGGTCAGTGATCATAATTTGTTGTTCATTTTCTTGTTGCAGCTTGAGAAATTTTTGGTTAAGTAACTCCAAATCCTTTGACGCTCTTTCATTCAAAATCTGTTGAAGGAAAAAGAATAACCATTACTTAAAGTAACTGAAATTATATTTGACACACAGCGATAAGATTTTTTGCATAATAGACTTTAATTAATAGCAAAGAGGACTAGATACTGAAGGAGGCTGGGCATTTGCATCTGTTATACAAATTCTAATTTGTTTCAAAGCATTATGATGGAAGTTTTTCTGCTTTTAGTTATAAATTGAACTTGTTCCTCTCATCACTCTGTGCATGAAGCCACAGCATGAAACCTCAATGAATTGGAACCTACTTGTCAATCTCATTCTAAATCCAACAGTGATTTAATGGCCAGATGGTCATTTTCTGTATTTGGTGTTTTAGGATTTATAGTCAAAATTGGAAAAGTGACAGATAGGCTGCACAGAATACCTTTCAGTGATTTCACTGGCATGCATTACCAGGTCTGAATAAAATAAGTTATGCTCTCTAACTACCAAGAAGTACAAAATATTGGTTAAAAGCAGAAAAGTGAATCCCTAACCTAAGAGATTCTGCAGATGCCTGAAATCTGAAATCGAGGGCAACACACACAGAACGTTGGAGGAACTCAGCAAGTCAGGCAGTATCTAAGGAAATGAATAGCCAGGTAAATACAGTAATAAAGGAAATCCCTCATTTTTGCACATAGAATTCACATAAAAAGAGCATGCTTATAATTTTTTTTGGATGGAAGATGCTTATAGCCCAACATTAATAAATTCCAAACGAAGACTCAGACATTGCTAATTAGGTGCCCGATTGTTTGGAACAGCCTTACCTCCACTATACATCTATGAAAAAAGGGAGGAGGCAAGTGGCAGATTGTATAATTGCAAAGAAACAGACTGAGGACAGGGAAAGGTAGGGAAAAAAGCTAGAAAGAAAAACAAGTCAGGAGATTATTGAGTGGAAAAGAATGGAGTATCCACTGAGCACAAGGAAGGTGAACACATGGAGAAAAGACAAAAAGAGAGATCATGGAGAGGAAGGATGGCTATGGAGAAGGGATGATAATCTGTGGAGACCAAATACTTGGAAAGAAAGAGGGTGTCTATGTAAGAGAGGGGGGAGTAGAGGCAAAGGAAGAGGAGGATGGAAAATGTCAGAGGAGGACAAGAGTGTCAAAAGAGGTGGATAATAGAGTGCCAATGAAAGGGAGGATGGAGAACAGGGAGGGAGTGTCTTTCAAAGTGAACAGGGTCTTTGGAAGAGAGGAAAGGTGGACAGAGGGGAAGAAATGCAAAAATGGATGAATGGGAGAAAAAGTGAACACCTATGGAAAGGATGGGATGGCATGTGGAGGGGAGGGAGAGGGAGCAGAATCCATGAAGAGAGGGGTGGGGAGGGTCAGTGGTGCAAATAGAAAAGTCCTCAGTGAGAGACAGAAGCAGAACAGAGAACCCTTGGACACTCCATGGATGGGCTTGGAAAGGGAAACATAGTGAGGCAGTGAGAAAATAAAAGAGGAGCAGATAGAAGACAAGAGGAGAAGGTCGAAGGAAAGGAGCAAAGAAGAAGCCATAGAGTGACAAGCATAGAAGAGAGATATGGAGGAGAGGGCCCTTGCAGGGATGGAAGGTCTGTAGGTGTGAGGAAAGCAGACAGTGTGTTAGAGAGACACAGAAGTGTGACTTGGAATCGGATGTAGAGAGCATCGTTGGATGGAGAATCCATGAGGTAAGTAGGAAGGAAGTGGCCTTGGTGGGGAATGGATAAGAAATGGAGGAAAGGAAAACTCCATGACAGGAGAAATGATGGAGAGAGAGGAAGGAGGGTCTGAGGAAGAGAGATCACTTGAGTGGGAAAGTGGAGAGTCCTTGGAGGGGAGAGGAAGGGAATCATTGCAGGAAAGAGGAGATATTCCATGTAGGGCAGCAAGAAAAGAGAATAATCTACAGAGGGAAGGTGAAGAGTGGCAAAGAGTTTCTGTAGGGAAAGAAAAGAGTCAGTGAAGTGGAAGGAATCCAGAGAAGTTATAGGAGACAGGAACAAAGAAGTTTACCACAATGTAATCAATTATCTCCTTTTGAACCACAGTGGAGAATTCACGGCTCCATTTAGATGTTGTCAAGGGGCTGCACGAATTACTAACCTCTCAGCCAGTACATTTTTGTCACCGAAAATTAAGCTTTTCTCAATTATTAATTTGTAGATAGTGGCACAGAAAGCCACAGGGATTTTTGTTGAACTTCAAAAGCTTACCTTTTTGCCAAGGTTTTGTACCAGCTGTGTTTACAGTACAGTCATTTACTGATGTGAGATCCTTCTTTCCAGATGGTTTCACTAACGGGGCACTGATCTGTATTTATCTATTGTACAGTAATGCTAGTGTTGGGTCCCTGCCCATGAAGATACTGCATCCATGCCAAAGTTACAGTCAAAACAAAAATCCCTTTTTCATTTCCTCTATGTTTGGATTTTTGATCTGAAGGTCAAGGTGCATTTAACCATTTTACCTTTTGTTCCTTCAGCTGGAGATCCAATTTTTGATGTTCATCTTTGCCCTTCTGCTGCAGTGCCATCAATGACTTGATCTCAGCTTGATTTTCATCCAATTCTCCCTTCATGCGTGTCAGTTCTTTAGACAGTTTCTCCTTCCGTCGAACCTCCCGGGCAATCTCATTCTCTCGCATCTGTATATCATGCTGGAGCTACAGTCAAAAAGGAATGACATTGGATGATGGGTATTGAAATAAACATGCATTAACATTTGGAGGAAAATGTCTGCAGAAGACATACAAGTTGTCTTTAACAATCACATAAATTTGAAACTATTTAGATGACATGGTAACATATCACAAAGAATTCAGATTTAGATTTATTATTACATGTACATGTTAAAACACAGTGAAATGCATCATTTGTGTTACACAAGGAAGTAGTGATCACTTTTCTTTTCCTCCTAGCCTACATCCAGACAGTGGTGATGATTTCCCCAGTAATCATCACATTTTTTTTATGGCCCTCTTTGGAAATTCAGATTCAGTGTCAGATTTACGTATCACAAGTATATTGAAACATACAGTAAAATGTGTTATTAGTGTTAACCACCAACACACACTCAAGGATGACTGGGGGCAGCCTGCAAGTTTAGGGACATTCCAGGGACAACATGGCAAGCCTACCACACTTGGCAGAACAAATTAGTACACAACTATACAGAACATACCAAGTGACAAAGCAAAGCAACATCAAAACAAGCCCTTTTCCTCTCTCACACTCACCTTTCCACCCGTGTACATATGCAGTGCTCTCACTCCAGTTCAGGCTGACTTTGGCCTTCAGTCTCCAGTGGGCATATGGATTTGCAGACATTTATCCCCTTGCTGTTCTTTTTCATGAGCTGCTTTGAGTTTCTTTTTCAGTGGTAGTGAGTGCCCAGCCCATCCCCTCCAAATTTTCACACATCACTATCTTCCACGTGTGAATACTGCAATATTAATATTGGAAATGCACTGGCGGTCATATCCTATGCTGTTGACACTTGAGTCTGGTAGCAGCTCCAGATTTTGCTGCCCTAAGGAGCCAGACACCAGTCATTAAATAATCTATCAGCATTCAGGGTTGGGCTCACAGGTTAAGGATGTGTGCTTTCAAAGTTCAAAGCTCAAACAAAATTTATTACCAAAGACATATAGAACCCTGAGATTCATTTTCTTCCAGACATTCACAATAAAACAAAATAAAATAGAATCAATGAAAGGCTATACACAAAGACTGACGAGAAACCAATGTGCAAAAAGACGACAAACTTTGCAAATACAAAAATAAATTAAATAGCGGCAATGATACACAACAACGTTTTGCAGGGAATTCACCAAACTAGTTCAAGACGTGGACCGAAAAGGATCAGAAACAAAAGATTACCAACCTGTGCTATATTCTGATCAGACTCTGCTTTAAGACGATCCAATTCCTGCTCACGGGTTGCCATTTCTGCCACCTTTTCACGTAAAGTAACAACCTCCTTGAGTAGTTCATCTCTCTCTTTTGTTAGCTGCTCTTGGATTTTCAGCAGATCATTCACACTGCACAACAAAAAACACATTTCTTCCCAATACGCAGAGGAATAAAGTATATTCAATGTTTTTTAAGTTGTGAGCTTGAAAATAGTTTGACAAACCAGGATCAAAATAATGTTCTCAGATATTCCATTCTCATGTAATTTATTGCTGCACAATGAAGTGACACAGCCAGTAGAGCTGCTGCCTCAACTCTAGCAATTTAGATTCAATTCCAATCTCTATTACTGTCTGTGTGGAGTTTGTATGATCCTCCTGTCACTGTGTGAATTTCCCCTGGGTACATTGATTTTCTCCATATCAAAGGTTGTGTGGGTTGATAGGTAAACTTACTGCTGCAGATCTGAGGGAAGTTAATAGGAATGAAGGAACAATAAGTTATAGGAAAATTAGTAAGGGAATAGGATTCCTCTGTATGATCTGAATGGCTCAGTAGCCTCATTTTAGGCCGTAAGGGAAAATAAAATAAAAATATTAACTTATAGCATAAAATTTACTACCTGGTAACCAATAACAAAAAATCATTGCCAGCACCTAACAGCAGAAGATTGCGTGAAAGTAGTCCTCTGATTTTCTAAAATATTCTCATCAGTATAATTTTGTGAAGCCAGTCTTCATGTGGTGTAGCTAAAGAAACGATGACATTTATATCTGGTAAGCTTCTCATGCACTACCCATCAGGCACCTCTATAGAACTGGATAAATATAATGAGCAAGGCCACTTAAGGATTGATAAAAACAATGTACAGATCCCTGCATGATAGCATAATATCCCATTCAGCTTCCTTGAAATGGTCAATTAGAAATGAATCAAATAGCTTTGATAACAATACTTCATCCGGTTTTATCGGCTTCAACCTTCAATTCGAAAAGATACCTGGGGGATCCAAACGGTAGCAACCTCAGCTGTACACCTATGAATAGGCTGATCAATGGGTACCCCTAGGAGCTTTTCATACTTGATAATGATTGTCAGAGGGTGAAAATGGAGAAGCAATTAAATGATGAAAAACAGAAGCAGACATATCCCACTCTTCCTTCTTACTCTATGGAAAACCGTTGCCATGATATATCATGTATAATGTATTATTGTTCATATTCTTCCAACCTTAATGCACCACTACCTTTTGGCACTCTGCATGATACAGTATTCACTTACTGTACAGTGACTTTCACTAGACAGTTAAAGCTATCAGACAATATGCTCCTCCTGCAAAGATCAAGATTAAGGAGAATGTAATGTTCTCAATACAAAAGTCATGATAACCTATAATCATTTTAAATTGAGTTCTCAATCAGCTTGAGTCTCTAAATGGTGTCAGTTCACACACAGCACTAGCCTTGGGCCAGCTCATGTCAAAAATATTTTTTTTCAAATATATCTACAGTAAATCTGGCACCCACCTCCAACAATGGAGAAGCAAAATTGTTAAGTTGTCAAAGATGCTCTATTTTCATCCTACAAAGAATTAAGCCAATCTGATCTGAAAGACAATGCCCATAACTTATGCACCTTCTCTGAATGTTCCCATTATTTGAATTATGAGCAGTTGTATTTTGTTAACGACATATTATATAATTCAACACTGATCATCCCCTTGTGGTAGTGGAGGCAGATACAATAGAGGTGTTTAAGATGCTCTTAGATAGGCAAAGGAATTTGACAAGAATGGAGGGATGTGGATCATGTGCAGGCAGAAGGGATCAGTTTAGTTAGGAATCATTACCTTAATTATTTTGACATAACATTGTGGGTTTAAGGGCTTGTCCCTGTGCTGTACTGTTCTACGTGCTATATTTTATGAAGGAGGCTATTCAGTCCATCGGTCCATGCCATCCCTAGGCAAAGCAACACCATCAGTCTTTTCTTCTTCTTTCCCAGGATCTTGCAACTATTTCTTTCCCACTTTCCAGTTAATTCCCCTTAGATTATTTTGCCACATAACTAATGAGTTTTATAATGTAGGGGAAGCCCTGCTGGCACAGAGAGAGCATCCAAACTTCATACAAACAGCACCAAGAACAAGTTCACATCCAGGTTGCTGGAGCTGTAGGAAGTAGCACTACCTGCTGCAGCACCGTGCCACCATTAGGTGACTTTTCCCCACATTTCAGTTTTCTTTTACTTTCAATTCTCTATTTATGACATACAACTTGCATTAATTTTTCAGTCTTGACAGTGATTTACTGCCTTTCTCAGGCAACTTAAATTTGAAGGTAACAAACCAAATATTTGTGTTTTGGTGTTGTATTCTTTGACATGCCTTTCAAGTTTCAGCAAATGTTAAAAATTCACGTCAATCCCGGGTATTAATTCTAAATTGATTTAAAATCCGAAAGATCCTACACATCCCTTCTAATGATACATTCATTATCAGTTAGCAGGTTTCAAAATAATTAAGGTTCCTTAAGGTTGTCCTGGCTGGGGGGGAGGAGGTTAGTGGGGATAAGCTCCCACTACCTATCAACTGCCCCCAGTGGCGTGCTTATCAAATAGTTACTAAGCCTAACAAAACCATTTCTACTGATGGGAGAAAGAGCAAATGCAGCTTACTGGTGACTTAAAAGCAGTTGCTTTGGGCACATGGGGCTTGTCAGCCATGGAGAAGGAAAACACTGATCTCAATCCTCTGCTGCCTTGCAGATATAACTACTCATGGAGAAGGTTTTTGGAGGAAACCCAGAGTAAAAGTTCAGAGTGGACTCCCTAAGGCAGCCCTACATTGAGTTCAACACAGACTGACAACTTCTGTGATGCCGCTGATGCCAAACTTGATTCAGTCCCTGTCGTTTCTTTGGATTCATCAGCTGTGTAGATAGGGGGAGCCTGCTGCATGGGCAACAACTTGCTCTCCATATCGTATCACTTAGACTGCTAGGATGCAATATCCATGGTCTAGCCTGACCAACAGAGGGCCTTAAAGTAGGCTCACTTTACATCCTTTGCAGCCAACCTTCAGAAAACACTGTAATGTAATTAGCTAGTAGATTTTGAAATATGCAGGAATGGTCTGTGTGAACAGTTTAATAATATTTTCTTAAGTGAAGTGCACTGAAAAGTTACAGAAGATTATTCAAAGCTTGTAGACAGATACTTGTATGGGCATAAATGGCTCAATTGCTATTTGAACTATATTGTATGTGAGGTTTCAGTATTTCATAATTCCAAATCAATGTTAGAAAACATAGCCCCAGTGATAGGTGTAGGCATTATTTTTGGTCCCTGCTGAGGGAATGTTCAAAAGAAACCACAGTTCCTGCATTTGAATGTCGAGCACCTGCTGCATAAAAGTGATTCTACATAATGTAATACAGTTGTTTATATACGGTTGCTCATTTAAGTCTGTTCTTTGTTATCATGCAGGACCAAAAAGCCTACCGGTTTTCTGACACAATCTACCACAGCCAGGATATATTGCATCTGAACATCATCTATTGTGTGGGAGATCCTACCAGTGTTACCACACTTTGGATATTCAGCCTAGAATGACACCTAATTTTGGACAGCGTCATCCAAGTAAGAATGAGGTCAGTAATTGTTTTAATCTGAGTCAGTAGTGTAAAATGAATGGAGAATTGACCACCTGATTTTTGTACCTAATCACAATGTTGATTCCCTAAACCCTGAAGCTATAATTATCCAGTTTAAGGTAAAGCTGTCACACATATCACACTAACAACATAAGGAACAACATAATGAAATTCCAGAGAAAAAAGTAAAGTGGAAAAGAGGAAAAATATTACCTGCTCTCTTGACCCAATGTAAGTCCAGCACCTTGCTCCACCAGCCTGGTTAGGTTACTAATTTCTTGCTTCAGGGAGCGGATGGTTTCTTTTCCTTGTTTTTCCTGTTCAAGAGCTGAATCAACCATTTTCCAAGCTTTTTCAATCTCCTATTTATTTTAATAAAAATATATAGAACAAAATCAGCTGAAGCATTCATAATTTGAAGTGGGTAATTCATTTTTCATTTTATTAATGAAAGGAAATGTTACTGTACATGGATCTCGAATTGTGCTGAGTACTATTAATTTTAATGGAATAAATCTCACTTGTTTATTGCAGATGATATAAATGAATTAGTGAACATACTTTCTAACTCATATTCTTGGCACAAAATCACATATCACAGCTAGAAACGAGTGAAGCAAATGTTTTGGCAAAAATGATAAAGGAGTGTATTATTGAACATTAAAAGGTGCAGATGCTGGAAAACTGAAATAAAAACACAAAATACTGGATAAATCCAGTAGATCAGAAACACCTACTGAAGGAGAAACAGAAGAATCATATCCAATTTTGATGAAGCATTGTCATCCTGAAACACTCTGATTGATTTATTGCCTGGGGAAATAATTGATCCATTCTGTCTCACAGCAACATCCACATTTCCCACCCACAAAGAAGTAATGACTCCACATAGTAAGGGCACCTGTTTATGTGGCTTTTTAATGGGCCTGTCCAAAAATTGGAACATTTAAGTGTATGAAGACTTTGCTCTTTCTTTCATCCAAATAACATGTGGTGCTATTTTATAGTCTAATGAACCTAAGGTAACTAAGCATCGGGAGAAGTTAAAAGTACATTGGATCTATGGCACTGTTTTGGAAATCTAGATCTCTAATGGAAGGATCCAGAAAATGTGAGTTCAAATCTCACCATGGCAGTTTTATAATATGAATTCAGTTTACTAATTAGCAAACAGACATCTGGTACTACTTTGTAATTAACTTCATATAGAAATACCAAATTAATTGTCCTGATGATGAGTCATGATGAAGGGTTTCGGACCAAAATACTGAATATTTATTCTTCTCCATAGATACTACTTGAACTGCTCCGTTCCTTCAGAATTTTGTGCATGCTGCTCTGGATTTCCAGCATCTTCAGAATCTCGAGTGTTTTTGGTATAAAAATAATGTCTTTGAACCCCCATAAGGCTAAGGAAAGAAATCTGCAGAACTTACTCCCTGGCTTACACATTATCACAATTAGCTGTTAACTGCCTTCTGAAATTGCCTGACAAGTCATTCTTCTAAGTCCAAAGCAGAAAGGCCTATACATGTCAGCTATGTCTTCAACTTGCTGATAATTATAAAGATTTTATCATATAACCTAAGCTTGGGGAAGTGCAAGTAGCTTCAATATTGTCAGCCCATGTGTTTTTAATGATAGGCTTCAACAAAAGCAATACAATATCCCTCAACCATCAGAGTCTTGAACCAAAGGGTATAGATAACCACTCAGTTTCACATGCCCTATCACTGCAACATTCCCACAACCTTTGGACTCGCTTTCAAGGACTCTTCATCTCATATTATTATATTTAATGCTTATTTACTTTTTCCTTTTTGTATTTGCAGTTTGTTGTCTTTTATGCACTGACTGAAAGCCCAGTTGAATCTATTATGGTTATTGTTCTATTATGGATTTATTGAGTATGCCCACAAGAAAATTGAGTCTCAGGACTGTATATGGTGACCCCCCCACCCCCCCCCCCCCCCCGTCAGTGCACATCCACAGGAATGGATTCCAGTAGCAATGAGCACACTATATTGTGACACACAGTACATTTCACATACTGTACACGGTGTACTGATTACATGGACATAATCTCAGTAACATGTTGGTATGGTGTACATGAATAACAAAGCAGTGTGGCCCATAAATGAGAGCTTCGCATTTACCCACCATTTAGCAATATCCATTTTTATGTGAGAGCAATTTAGTTAATCCTATTCCTGGTGTTATCTGGTAGCCCTGCAAAATGTAATCTTCATCTAATTATCTAATTAATTACAATATAATTATGTTAATTGCTCAATTGTGTTACACATTATTATAATAGTACATGTAGCACAAATATTTGTACACTACTGTATCACTTATTAATATATACATTTTACCCAAGGTTCATTGATTCTCTGAGACCTACCTGTGGCACTATCATTAAAGAGTCATACAGAATGGAAACTGGCCCTTCAGCCCACCAAGTCTGAACCAGCTATCAATCACGTTAAATCCTGCACTAATCCAAATTTATTCTTCTCACTTACCCCAAATTCAACCATTCCAATACCCAGAATGAGTAATTTACATTGATCAATTAACCTACCATATGGCACATACTTGGGGTGTTGAAGGAAATCGGATGGTCACGGGTAAAAGTGCAGACTCCACACAGGCAGTAGTGGAGGTCAGGATCATGTTCTGGGGTAGCAGCTCTGCCTGTGCCACTGTGCGGCCCTGTTTCTCTATCCATACACTAGCTTATTATTGATTTCTATGCTGATCACAGCTCAAGAAAAAAAATCAGCATCACAAAAAACATCACCATAATACAAAAAAGTATGGCAAGGAGAAAATCGAGATTCCTCTGATTTTTTTTTTTTACCTTGCCCAGGGCATTGTGTAGCAGGAATGGGAAGTATATTGAAGCTGTAGGTGATTCTACTATTTTTAGTGGGAAAGGTTGGAGGACGAATGAACATTTCAAATCAATTATCTTGCAAGATCTTTTGGAAATTTCTTTAAAAACTTGCAAGTCAGGAAATATATTTGAAGATCAAATATGTCTCTGACATTCATTCTCTGCACTTGTAGCTGGCTTCAGGACATCCATGCAACACACACAAAGTGCTAGAGGACTCTATGGAAAAGAGTAAACTTTCAGCAAAAGCAATTGACGTTTTGCGCTGAAACCCTTTATCTGAAACAGTCAACATTTCGGGCCAAGACCCTTCAGGACATCTATACCCAGATATGATTGCACTTTCTTAAAGAGATTCACATTCTAGACATGGTGTTCCTCACATCAGTGTCCAACAATGTAATAGGAAGATGAAAGCAGTTATGGTAGTCCTCGTTAAGAGGCTGGTATTCACATAAATGGAGGGATACGGATCATGTGCAGGAAGAAGAGATTTAGTTTAACTCAGCATCATATTTGGTGCAGATATTGTGGCCCAAAGGGCCCATTCCTGAGCTGTACCACGTTCTATGATTCCACAAGTAAATTGATTGATTATTGTCACATGAACCAAGATAAAGTGAAAAACGTCTTGCATACTGTCCACACAGATCAGTTCATTACAGGAGTAGTGCAAGATAAAATAATTAGTCTGCAGAGTGGCACCATATTATCATTACAGCTTGGGGCATCAGAGTTTGGAGTTCATTTCTGGCTCTGTAAGGAATTTGTACATCGTCCCATGGATTGCATGGGTTTTTTCCCCACAGTCCAGTGCGCCAGTTAACTGGTCATTGTAAATTGTCCCGTGATTAGGCTTGGGTTAAATAGGTACGATGTTAGGTGGTGTGGCTCGAAGTCCCGATAGGGCCTGTTCAACAGAGTTGAAAAGTGTTGGGAAACTAAAGTAGAAAGGAGGAGGTGCTAACACAATTCAGTGAACATAGCACATCACCAGGACATCCATTAGAACATACTGCTTCTAGTCGATCTTAGTCTCTGCAAAAATACCTGCACTTACTTATTTCCATTAACAACCATGATTAGGAGGGGAATGATGCAATATTCTAGGGTATTTGTCTGAGTAAATTAAAAGGTAAGATGAAACTCTTCCTTATTACTCATATGATTCCCCTTTTTATTAACACTGTGCAATCTCATCATTATTTATTCATGTGCAAACATTGCAACATAACTTGAACTTCAAAGACATTTCCCTCTCCACCAGCAATGCATATTACTTTGAAACATTTCCTGACTGCCTAGTTAATAAAACTCTGATAATCCAGCACCTTGGGATTCTGTTGGTACTGGACTAGCAAATATTCTGGACTATGAGATTTTACTCCTATTAACAGCCAGACACACTTTTATTTTATTGTTTTACATGTTATGCAGTAGAATTATAAATCTTGCAGTGAACCCAGTGAGTTTAAAGGGAGTGAAAAATACAGAAATTCAGATTCAGATTTGTTTATTTATCACATGTGTATTGAAACATACAGTAAAATGTTCCACTTCTGCTGGGGGCAGCCACATTCTCTGGCACTAACATAACAAAACACAAGCAACAACAACAGCAGAACAAGCCCCTTCGTACCCTCCCACCCAGCCATTCACACACACAGGCAGGCCTCCAAACCCAGGACACACCTCTGGGTCCTTGGTCTCATAGATATCGGGTCTCCAAACTACTTTCCATGGACTGGATGTGCCAGAGATTTTGACCTTCAGGCCTCGACCTCTAGGTTCATCCATCAATCCCTGGATTTTGACCCCTGGCTTCAACCTCTGAGCCTCAACCACCAGATCTACATAGGCCTTGACCACTGACTGACCATCCCAAGGAGGATCACCAGCCCTTATCCAGAGGGACCTCGGACCTTTATCATTGACCAAAGGGATCATTGTCCTTCTACCGCGGAATGCTCAGACCTGCAGTCTGATTATCAGCTTCAGCCCCTGACTCTTCATTTACTGCCTCTAACTCCCTCTTATCTCTGTTCCAAACCCCTACTTGTCACCTAAATGCCTGCACTGAACCCATAAACCATCCCTACAAATTTATTTTCCAATTCTGAGCCATGACCAGAATTGTGATTGTAAAGCAAGCTAGAAAAGGCATGTAATAAGGATAATGCCACAATTGTAATGGGAGACATCAATATGAAAGGGGATAGGGAAAATCAGATTGGTGTCGGATCGCAAGAGAGGGAGCAGTGTGCCAAAGGTCCATGAGTGTCAGGGAGCAGGACTAAGTCCTATTGCTATTACAAGGAAAATGTGCTGGGCAAACTGAAAGGTCTTAAGGTGAATAAATCACCTAGACCAGATGGACTACATTCCAGAGTTCTGAAAGGGGTTGTTGAAGAGATAGCAGATGCATTGGTTATAGTCTTTCAAGAATCATTTGATTCTGGTATGGTTCTGGAGGACAAAAAAATTATAAAATGTCACTCCACTGTTTAAGAAGGGAGGAAGGCAAAAGAAAAGAAATTATAGGTCAGTTAGCCTAAACTCAATGGTTGGGAAAGTGTTGGAGTCCATTATTAACAATGAGGATTCAAGGTACTTGGAGACTAATGGCAAAATTAGTCAAAGTTACCCATGGTTTCTGTAAAGGGAAATCTTGCCAGACAAATCTGTTAAGAGTTCTTTGAGGAAGTAACAAGCAGGGTGGACAAAGGAGAAGCAATGGATGCCATTTACTTGTATTTTCAGAAGGTATGTGATAAGATGCCACACATGAGACTGCTTAACAAGATAAAATCCTATGGCATTACAGGAAATATACTGGCATGGATAGTGGAATGGCTGACAGGCAGGAATTAGTGAGTAGGAATAAAGGGGGCCTTTTCTGGTTGGCTGCCAGTGACTAGTGGTGTTTCTCAGGGGTCAGTATTGGGACTGCTACTTTTCACATTGTTTGTCAACGATTTGAATAATGGCTTTTTGGCAAAGTTTGCAGATTATACGAAGATAGGTGATGGTGAGGAAGCACTGCGATTGCAGCAAAACTTAGACAAGTTGGAAGAATGGACAAAATAGTGGCCGATGGAATACAGTGCTGGGAAATGTACGATAATGCATTTTGGTAAAAGGAACAGTAGTGCAGTCTATCATCTAAATGGGGCAAAGATTCAAACATCAGAGGTGCAGAGGGACGTAGGAGTCCTTGTGCAGTACTCCCAGAAGGTTAATTTACAGGTTGAGTCTGTGGTAAAGAAAGCATTTATTTCAAGGGGAAAAGAATATAAAAGCAAAGAGATAATGCTGAGGTTTCATAACACACTAGTCAGGCTGTACTTGGAGTATTGCCAACAGTTTTAGGCCCCATATCTCAGAAAGGACATGTTGTCATTGGAGAGAATCCAGAGCAGGTTCACAAGGGTGATTTGGGAATAAAGGGTTTAACATATGAGGAGTATTTGACGGTTTTGGGCCTGTACTCACTGGAATTTTGTAGAATGTGGGGTGGGTGGGGGGGAGGGAAATCTCATTGAAACCTACTAAATGTTGGAAGGATTAGATAGGGTGGATGTGGAGAGGATGTTTCCTATGGTGGGGGTATCCAGAATTAGAGGGCACAGCCTCAAAACTGAGGGGTGGCCTTTTAAGACAGAGTTAAGGAAGAATTTTTTTTTAGCCATACAGTAGTGATTCTGTGGAATGCCACAGACAGCTGTGGAGGCCAAGACCGGGTATATTTAAAGCGAAAATTGATAGTTTCCTGATTGATCAGAGCATCAAAGGTTATGGCAAGAAGGCAGGTGTATGGGGTTGAGTGGGATCGGGATCAGCCATGATGGCATGGAGGAACAGACTTGAAGGGCTGAATGGCCCAATTCTGCTCCTATGTCTTATGGTCTCATGGATCTTGACAGGCCTTGCAGTTTGATGCCATCTTGAACAGGAGGTACCATGGACAAAAGCTATGGGGTCAAACTCCAGCTGCAAACTGACTAATACATCAGAAAAGTTGATTGGGAGTAGCAGTCTGCCAGTCAAGGGACATATGACAAATGAGAGGCTTTTAAAATTGAGATCAGAAGAGTCAGGACCAGCATGTTCCTGTAAGTGAAGGATAAGGCTAGCAACAGTAGGGACTTCAACAGATGAGGGAGATTGATGCTTTTGTCACAGCAAAGAAGGAAGCAAATGTCAGGTAAAGGCAGCTGGAATCAAATGATTCCCTTGAGGAATATAAAGGATGCATGAGTACAATTAAGAAGGAAATCATGAGAGCTAAAAGACACCAGATGGCAAGTAAGATAAAGTAGAATCTAAAGGATTCTATAAATATATTACGAGCAAAAGTGTAGCTAGGGAGAGAGTAGGTCCCTTAAAGTGCAGTGTGGAACTCATTGTGTGGAGCCATGGAAAAGACTTCTTGCCTATATTTACTGTTCAAGACATGAAAGCTCATGAGTTCCCCTACCCCACTTGGACTCTAGAGGGCTGGCTCACTTTCTGAACTAATGAATGAACCAGATGTTGTACAGTACCTTAGAATTTCTGAACACATTATCAGAGTTTTACCGTATATATTGCAACTAGGAGGAACAACGATGATAATGTGATATATAAAATCTAAACACCTGGAGAAATAGGCCAATGGCAATCTTTCAAACAAAAAAACCCATCCTGGTTAATAATTTATGTACAAGGGGGATGTGTCAATTTCTGGGTACTTTCTAACTGCTGAAAATTAGAATCTGCACAGGTACCATCACATTCCAACATAAAGAAAAGTAAAAAAAAACTCACCTGTTTTAAGGAATCTATGGTTGACTGGTCATCTTGTGAAAGTTTAAGAGCAGTTGTCATTTTAGCTGAATTTGCAACGATCTCAGCATTTAGTTCCTTGCACTTTGACATCAAACGTTTTTCATTTTCATGAGATTTTTTGAGGGCCCGATGCAGCTTTTCATATTCAACACGAAATTTCTCAAGTCCCTCCTCTCCCATGAGCTCATTAAGGACCTCTTGAACATCATGGTCCAGTGCTTCAAAGGCATTATCCTCCTTCATTCCCTTCTCTGCCTGTTCCTGCAGAAGAGCAACAGGAAAGAACATTAGCATTTTAGATTATTTACAGACATCCACGATTCAAGCAGAAATAATTATCAGCATGTTCTCTCTTCATTATTATGTCCAGTTGTCTCTCGGAATATATTTACCATCTTTAGGAATTTATTGCGTAAACTTAACATCTATGGATGAAGAACTTCCATAATGTAAATGCAGATACCCCGGGAAGGAAGACCAGAAGAGCAACCTAAAGCTCTTCATTTAAATCATACTGCCACAAGGAAGTCAGCTTATTTGATGTGCTCAAAAGATGCATCTATATCTTTGTTTTCTTGTGTTATTTCATAAATCTCACCAAGTTAGGTATTTCTTAATGCTTTTCCTGATTAACTTTACTTGGCAGTTGGCTGCCTCCAGCCTGCCAGCAACAAGAACTTATTTATATAACACCTTTCATTTTCTGTGGTAAATAAGTAGCATAAAGTGATAGGCTAGTAGCTTGCTTGTCTCACAGGAAATTAGGTAAGAAACTGGAACTGGTTAACTGACTCAGATCTTGTGGTACCTGGGTATGTGTCTTTGAAACCTACTAAATCTGTCACAGACTGTGAACTTAGGTGAGTGAGGTACTATGGAGAACCAAGAGCAATAATTTGGCTTTATATTTAAAGGATTAAATAAATTAGATAAATTCGATAAATGAAGTATGTGGGAGCTGTTGGAAATCATTGTGTTCTGTGATGACTATATCTTCAGCACGATTAGGGATAGAAGTCGATAAGAGGCAAAGATAGAGTAGACAGCCAGTGCTTTTATCTTAAGGTGGAAATGGCATAATTTTTAAGGTGAGTAGAGGGAAGTAGCCTCCAAAAGGATCACAAACGTCATTGGATTGGAGCCTTGTGTGCCTCAATAACCCAGAGAGCCATGTTGGCTGGAGTCAGGGCTTTATGCTTTGGCTCTTGGTAGGATCACCCATACTAAACAGGTCAAAATATAGAGGCCAGACTGAGAGTGATGCACCGGTGCTTCAGCTTTGGGATTCAGCTCAGGGATAACTACCCTAAATGGTAAAACAAAATTATTATGGAAACTTAAATGAAGCATCCTTCTGCACCAGAATGTGATGGTATTCCTGAATCTCCACCCAGGACTTGCATAACTAACAATGATCAAAACTGAGAAGAAGCTACTGACATGATGAAGGAAGCCCTGAACACTGGCAAAGATGGAGGACTTCCATTGCTGGCCTAGACGTCAGCAGCATTATGGGCAGTAAGTAAGAATAAAGTATAGGAGGGTGTCAGATAGGAGAGTTTTTACACAGAGTGGGGTATTTAAGAGACTCTTAGATAGGCACACAGATGAATGAAAAATGGAGGGCTATGTGGGAGGGAAGGGTTAGATTGATCTTAGAATAGGATAAAAAGTCGGTAATACAAGGTGCACCAAAGGGCTTGTACTGTGTTGCACTGTTCTATGTTAAGTGTCTAATATTCAAGAAGTTCAGCTTGGAGTTGAAGAGCTGGAGTCAAAGATTCAGACACTGTAGTGGGAGGATTTTTCAGAAGTAGTCATACCCTTTAGATTAAGTGCTGAAGAGCTGGTCAGTGGGAGGAATTGATGAACTGCACCATGTCTGGGGCACTTATGGAGATCTGAAAAGTAACACTGGAGCATCCTATCAAACAGGTAATACTTTTGTAGCCCATACAGGTGAGACCAGAAATTGCAGGGGAGATGGGAAAACCACGACACAGGATGCTATTCAAGTTAACGAAAGGAAAAGAGATGTAACAGTGATTCAGGTACAGGATAGTTTGTGAGATACAGTATATCCCAGTTTTGATAACAATACGCTTGAGTCTCAACTATGCTCTAGAGTGCCAGAGGGCAAGTTGATCAACGAGTCATTTAAAACATGAGGATGATGTGCTACATTGGCATCTGCAGGCCGTCCCCAGGTTCGTCCACTTCATCTTCCTCCATCACTGATACTCCATTTGTAAGTCACTTGAATTCCAGAATTTAACACAAGCATTGCTGACAGAAGCCCTCAAGGATGTTAATGTAGTATTAGTAAATGAATATCAGTAGAGAGCAGAAAAGCTTAATAAGCCCAGACCATCAATGATGTGATGTAGGTTGAAGGAGGAACCACTGTTATTATTGATTCAGTGCTGGACTTATTCATGAATATCCTTGGTGATGAGCATGTAGGTTGACAGTACTCTCATCCAACACGTGGAGAAGTAAAGATGATGCTATCTGTTTTACTGTAGTGTCTGATTATGGAAGAGTTAGAATCAAAATACTATGTGAGAACATGGAAAGCTGGTACCTGGACAAGGTACATTCTAATGATTAAAGTACTTAGCAAGCCCTGAATTGTTGCTGAGCCCTTGAGAGAGATTTCATTCAGATGTATAAGAAATCTCTGACATGTGACATCTGACTCCAGATAAGAAAGATTTCTTTCAGAAGTAGAAGAAATAACTGACACTTGACACCTGACTCTAGATAAGGCAGAATTCAATGCCAAGACCAGAAACTTGCAAGGGTGTACCAGTGTTCTGTGCTGCAACTGAACTCTTTTATAATGCACAGCAACAGAGCTAGTGTGCAACTATATTAACTTTTGATTCTTGTTCTCTTAAATCTAAAATATTAGACTCAGGAAGTGCATACACTCTGTAGCAAAACTTGAAGTATAAAATATAAATAATAGTAGCTAACTAGAGAAAAGTGATACATACATATTATACACACACACATACATATATACATACATGTATATATACATATATATACACACACACATATATATATATATGTAGCCTTGAGACACTACAATGTGCTTAGAGTGAACAGTAGAATCAATTGTGTGTACTTGTGCTATCCTGTTGTAACACCTGTGTAGCACTTGTCCTAACTCATGTGACTGATCACCGCACTCCGTATGAGAAAAATCAAATTACATAGCACTACACTAGGTGCTAGTAAGCCATCAGAAGCTCTAGATATTGGAAGGAGGCAGTGAGTAGAAAGCACACTTCTGGAAGAAAGTTTTGTTTATATAAAAAAAAGATATAGAAAATATTTACATAAGAACAATTCAAAATTCCAACATTCTGTTAGGTTTGAAATCTCAGATATCACCAAAACCAAGTTTCTGTTTAGTTAGAATCAGTGATATTCATTAGAATAATTTTTGTTCTTCCAATTTCTTTAATTAGATCTAGATTAGATTAGTCCCTATTCAAAGTTTTACAGACTAACCTTTCCCCTTTTTCCTTTAGTTAATTAGAAAACTAATTTAATTCCTATTCTTAAGTATTATGGTTAACTTCTGTTTCAGTTCCAGTCAGTATGTCATCTACAAACTGAAATTATGTATCAATTGCAGCTCCTTTCACCACAATTCTCCAACATCTTAACTTGTAAACAGAGTAAATCTCATTCAGTAACTAATCAAAGTCTTTGCAAAAATAATTAGTTCTTGCAGAAAATCAAATTCAGATCCTTCAAATGAAAATAAACTTGCACATCTGATCGTATGAAATCCTCTATGCCATGAAACATTTTGTTCCCACGCTGCTTCTTCATCTTGAGTGGCTCGCCATCTTGTTCTTGTTCTGTTGGATGAAATAGTTGATCATCCACAGAAAGTTGATTCATAATACTTAAGCAAAAAAAAACCCTGACCAAATTCCTTGGTATGATTTAACAGAACTAATTACTGGTTTCATGGTAGAGATCTTGGACATTCGTCTCTGCCGATATTGCCTTGTTACACCTGCTGCTTGTTATAGCCGTAGCTTCAATAGATCTTTTATCACTATCATCACTCCTCCAGGGGTTTCACCATGAGGGTTTCAAGAAAATAGACATACATAACACTATTTCCACTTTTAACGGTTTTAGAGTTTTAATTTCTAATAGTTCGCTGCATTTCTCTCGTTTACCCACACTGCATCAGCCACACCTCATTCTTGCTTCACTTTCTCCCCCCCAAGTTCTTTCTTTTAAATTCAGTGAACCTTGTTTTCATCCCTCCACAGATGGAGATTTTTAACATTACATCTTTGGTTTTAATTAAGCCAGGTTACATCCTCCCCCTTTGAATTTATGCAAGTCCTTTTGCACACGGCTACAAGTTACACTGTAATGGGTTTGGGGCAGGGGTCAGCAACTTTTACCACTGAAAGAGCCACTTGGACCCGTTTCCCACAGAAAAGAAAACACTGGGAGCCGCAAAACCCGTTTGACATTTAAAATGAAATAACACTGCATACAACGTTTTTTTTTGCCTTTATGCTATGTATAAACAAACTATAATGTGTTGCATTTATGAAATTGATGAACTCCTGCAGAGAAAACGAAATTACATTTCTGCATGCAACAAAAACATTTTGAACTCCGAAAAAAAGACGTTGGGTTGAAAGTTACTTTTAAGTAAAATATTCAATGTCTATTTGAGTCCTTCTTGTATTTATGAAAAACGCCGAACTTAAATTTTCCGCCAGCAGCAAACCAAAAATAACGTCAGCCAGCTGTCAACCTGAAAAATAAAAGGACTATTTCACTGAACTATGAAAAAATATGAATATAAGTAAAATAATAGGCAATTAAAATATTTATCATACTTGGTTAATGGGATTTCTGCTCCTGGACCTCAGCGCACAGCGTCTGCACATCAGGGCTGTATGATGTCACCTTCATCTTTACACAGGATCGCAAGCTGTCATCTGTGAGGTTTTCAATATCACTCCATTTGTGTTTCTGAGCAAGAACGGCCTTCTGACGGGCAACATCTTCAAGGTCTGCTGTCAAGCGTCTAAACTTGGACACCCATATGTCTTTGTCGGCTATGTCGGCCAGTTCCATCTCAAGATCAGGTTGACTCACACCTGCCAATGCAGTCGTATTCAGTAGGGAAGGATCGATGCTTAAGGGAGTGACCGGGAAGGATAATGTGTTTTTTACCTCTCTGAACTCACAGAAGCGTTTCCCAAACGATGTTTGCATTGCGATGATTGCAGAATGTAAATACTCCGAAATTATCATGTCGTGACCTTGTTTGAACTCTCTCAAATTGGGGAAGTGAGACAAAGTGCCTTTCTGTAAATCTCTGGCAAGCACTGTCAACTTGCGCTCGAATGCCAAAACATCCTCCAACATGTGCAGGGCTGTACGTCCTTTCCCCTGAAGAGCTGTGTTCAGCGTGTTCAGGTGCGCTGTCATGTCTACCATGAAGTGTAGGTTTTCCAGCCACTCTGGCTGTTCCAGCTCAGGAAAGGTGAGCCCTTTGCTGCCCAGGAAAGTTTTCACTTCTTCCAGACACGCGACAAAGCGTTTCAGCACCTTCCGTCTGGACAGCCAGCGATAAAAACACGTTGTAGCGGTGTCAGTAAACTGCAGTCAAAGATAGCTTTATTCGAACTAAACAGCCTTGCTTTTAAGCCTCCCTCAACCCAGCCCCCATGGACGCAGATGCTGCAAAAGACGCGTACTCACAAACCCCCGTAGGCTATCTCCCTTAGCCGGAATGCCGGCTAATTGTGAGCCGTTTCGGATGTGGCAGGAAATGTACAAGATCACCATAATTACATTTCAAAAGCTAACAAACTAACATAAAATACATTTTAATTAAATACTGACCAATTATTTCCCAAAGCCACAGGGAGCCGCAGCACAGAGGTGAAAGAGCCACAAATGGCTCGGGAGCCGCAGGTTGCCGACCCCCGGTTTGGGGTGTTCAACATTTGTGAAATCTGGAAGTGGCTCTACAATAGCTAAATTCAGAGCTTGGAAAAGAGACTGAACTATTATTGCCATAGGATTTCCTAGCTCAGGATATGTTAGAGTTCAAGGTTTTTCTCTGGGTCTAGAAGACCTTCTAAGTTCAGGCTCTTCTTTGTGAGAATTTTCATTTATCGTATCTTTTCTAGTCAACACTTCATCCCGTGTCTCTTTTTCTTGTCGAATCTCAGATTGAATAAATATCAAGGTTTCTTTCGTCAGGTAGGACACGCTGAATCAGAATCAGAATTAGGTTTATCATCACTAGCATGTGACATGAAATTTGTTAATTTAGCAGCAACAGTTCAATGCAATACATAATCTAGCATTGAGAGAAAAATAAAATAAAACATAATAATAAATAAGTAAATCAATTATGTATATTGAATAGATTTTAAAAATATGCAAAAACAGAAATACTGTATATTAAAAAAAAGTGAGGTAACGTGCAAAGCTTCAATGTCCATTTAGGAATCTGATGGCCAAGGGAGAGAAGTTGTTCCTGATTCACTAAGTGTGTGCCTTCAGACTTCCTGATGGTTACCTGATGGTAACAGTGAGAAAAGGGCATGCCCTGGGTGCTGGACATCCTTAATAAGGGACACTGCCTTTCTGAGACACCACTGCCTGAAGATGTCCTCAGTGCTTTGTAGGCCAGTGTCCAATATGGAGCTGACGAGATTTACAACTTCCTGCAGCTTCTTTCGGTCCTGTGCAGTAGCCCCTCCATATCAGACAGTGATGCAGCCTGTCAGAATGCTCTCCATGGTACAATAGCAGGTTTTGAGTGTATTTGTTAACATGCCAAATCTCTTCAAACTCCTAATAAAGTATAGCTGCTGTCTTGCCTTCTTTATAACTACATCAATGTGTTGGAATCAAGTTAGATCCTCAGAGATCTTGACACTGAGTAATTTGAAGCTGCTCACTCTCTCCACTTCTGATCTCTCTAAGAGGATTGGTATGTGCTCCTTCATCTTACCCTTCCTGAAGTCCATAATCAGCTCTTTCATCTTACTGACGTTGAGTGCCAGGTTGTTGCTGCGGCACCATTCCACTAGTTGGCATATCTCACTCCCGTATGCCCTCTTGTCACTACCTGAAATTCTACCAACAATGGATGTATCATCAGCAAATTTATAGATGGTATTTGAGCTATGCCTAGCCACACAGTCATGTGTATACATAGAGTAGAACAGTGGGCTAAGCACTCAACCCTGAGGTGCACCAGTGTTGATCGTCAGCGAGGAGGATTTGTTATCATCAATCCACAAAGACTGTTGTCTTCTGGTTAGGAAGTCAAAGATCCAATTGCAGAGGGAGGTACAGAGGCCCAGGTACTGCAACTTCACAATCAGGAGTGTGGGAATGATGGTATTAAATGCTGAGCTATAAGTTAATGAATAGCATCCTAACATTTCCTCAGTTACTGTTTCTTCTACTGGGTTTTACTTCAGGACTGACAGGCAAGTTATTTTCTACAGTGAATTCCTCTACATCAGGTAAGTAACTTGCATTTCTTTGGGATTCCAGCACTGGGTCTGTAACTGGAGTGTTTGTAAGTGGCTAGTTTGGGCTTGGGTTGGAGATCACAATTATTCGGTGTAACTGTTTACAAGTTTCTCAACCCTTAGAAGGTTCATCTGCAATGTCAAGTCTTGGACTGAAATAATAAACTTCATCCTCGTACTCTTCAGAGTCAATTGGATTTTCTTCCCCTTCAACCAACTGTTCATTCTTAGTACTCCTACGAGTTGTGTACTTGCAAACAGGGACAGGAGGAAGTTGTTCATTGTCTTCAGAAGGCAAAATTCCACAAGTGAGAAATAGATCCCTATGTAATGTTTGTATGGGCCCAGACTGGTTTTCAGGACATATCTTGTAGGCAGGCAGATCACCAACTTGTTCTCACCACTACATAGACTATTTCTTCCCACTTATCGGCAAGTTTGTTTTTACCTTGAGGGTACACCTCCCTTACTAGCACTCAGTCTCCTTCTTTCAACTCTGAAGCTGTCATAAGTTTATCATATCTGGTCTTGTTTCTGTGACTTCCTTGTAGCTATCTTGAAGTTTTCATCAAGATGAGATTTCATATTTTGTACATACCAAGACTGTGATGTACCAAATTTATCCTTCAAGGGTAGTCCGATAGCTAAGTCAACTGGAAGTCTGTGTTGTCTTCTGAACATCAACTCATATGGACTAAAGCCAGTTGTCTCATTCCTAGTACAATTACAAGCATGGACAAGGGGTTTCACAAATATTTGCCAGTGACTTTTACCTTTCAACTCCAGGGTTCCCGACATATTCAGGAGGGTCCCGTTAAACCTCACCTCAAGATTTCCTCTGGGATGATATGGGGTATAGTTCTGACTTTTTGAATTCCAATTATCTCACGCAGTTCTTTAATCAAGTGGGATTCAAAGTCACACCTTCTATCACTGTGTAGGTACTCAGAATAACCATAATGTGAGATGAAATGCTCCCGTAGGCACTTCTTGGCTTTTTGCTTAGGTGTAGAAATAGCCTTAGCATATTTAGTAAAATGATCACTTATTACTAACATATCTTTTGCATTACTTTGATCAGGTTCTAATGTAAGAAAGTCCATACAGACCAGTGGCGAGGGACAAGTACTCACAACAAAGCAGCTTTCTCAAACAAGGTCTTTCTTCTTATGCATCGACCGCATTTTTAATTGTGTGTTCCACAGCAGCAGCCATCTTGGGCCAATAGAATCGGTTTCTGACCAAGTCCAGGATACAGTCAATACCCATATGACCAAAGTCATCCTGAAACTTTTTAAGTACCTCAGATTGAAATATTCCAGGTAAAACAAGCTGGTATGTTGTTTGATCTCCGGTTAATCTTTTCCTAAACAGAATTCCATCTTTTAGCTCTAGACGATCCTATCCTCTGAGAAGGTAGGGTAGTCTGTGGATTGAGTTTCTGACTGAAGGGGATGGTTTTTCTCCAGTTTCCATCTGCTTGATGATATCCCTAATACAAGGATCTGCTAACTGGAAGTCTGTAATCTCAGCATCAGAGAGATGAGAAATGACTGGTAATCCCCCACACTGATCTTATGTGTAACTGTCTGGTATGGAGCTTGGATTGAACATACACAATGGGAACATCTGCAGCAGGTTCTGTTTGTTGTGTAAGACCATTCACATATACAGCTTGCACAATATCAGTGCTACCTTCATCCGCATCACCCGAGTTCAATGGATGACTTTCAGTAAACTTCAAGATGCATTCTCACAAAATGCAAATCATTACCATATTTTTTGGGACTGCCCTGTTGGGGATACACAATGCCCTACAAGACACCTTTAAATGTGAAATACCCTTAGAGAGTAAGACCATATATTTTGGATATATTCCTCAAGAATGGTTGAAAAGAGATAAATATTTAATGAATATACTGTTGGTAAAAAGACTCTTACTAGGAAATGGTTATCACAGGAGAGCCCAACTTTAAATACATGGATGGAAATTAAAATGGACATTTACAAAATGGAGAATAACAGCATCTGTTAGTCATAAGTTGGAACAATTTGATTCATACTGGGAAAAATGGTTTAACTACATAATGCCTCATAGGCCTGATTTTATTCTAACAAATCAATGAATATGTTGTTAAAAAAAATATCACCCCCTACTTGTACATAGTTTTTTCCTTTTGCTTGTTTTTATTTCTGCTCTTTTCTATAAGTGTATACCTCAGATAAATACTTTGTGGAGATCTGTGATATATATGATTATATAATATATATGTACAAGGTCTGAAATACATCTTATGGAAATGTTTGTTTGATGATGAACTTCAATAAAAAAAATAAATTCCAAAAAAATAGAATGAGGCTTAAGTGTACCATGACATGACTCCCATTCACTCTGTCTCTTCTCAAGCTGTATTCTGTTTTCTGCTATTAATGCCAGATTGGGTTCATAGCAGCAAAGTCTGGATATGTGCCCACCTTCGCCACATTTGAAACAGTAGCAAGGTTTTGGTTTAACACTTGGCTGTTTGTAAGTGGTTGTGGACTCTTGTTTATCCTTTATGTCAGCCTCTTCTTTTGGTGGCTTATCGCTTGCTGTTTTACAGATCACTTTTACCTTCTGCTGTTTCCTAGTCTGTAGAGTAGCTCGTTGACTTTGAAGCTCAGCGATTCATTTAGTCAGTTCAGAAGTAACTGAAATTAGCTGTGCTACATCATCATCTTTACAGTCACCAGCAGTCTGAGACTGCATAAGGCATGCTGTGTGGCTGTCCCTACATGCAGCTTCATGCATGCGGTTCTGGAAGCACGCTTGTCTTCTTCGGTGCATAGAAATGTCATTAATTTGGTAAACGATAGCGGGTTTTGTTTTCACTGTTCTAGTTTCTATTCTAACACTGGGGAGTGATCCCAACATCCCCTACAAAATTACTTTAAAAGATGCTTCTTAATCTCAGATTTAGCAGCTACGCCTCACTTTATAGTCAATGTCAATGTTACTTGTAGCCTCTGTAGGTAGCAAGATGGCTTTTCAACCGTGTTTTGTACTGTGTTCATGGATTTGGCAAACAATACATCATTATCTTCCATGGTGGCAAAAGCTGAATCTAGGAGTTGTACGTAAACAGCGGGTGAAGCTCCAGGGTTTATTGACTTGATGATGTCAGAAGCTGGTGGAAGAATACTTCCACATATTTTCTGTGTTCTATGAAGATCAGACACTCTTGAATCTTGCAAGAACAGTTAACATTAGTACAGCAAGTCTCATAATACACCTTATTAGATGGACTAGGGGTTCTACCAGAAAAAAGTTCAGATCCTTACTGGTGGATTGTCATAAGCCATCAAGTCATTACTGCGCACAATGTGCTTGACTACGACTCTTTGAATATCTGGAGGGTTTAGATCATTGGGAGAAAGGGATGAACTCACTGCAACTCCATTTGTTGTATTACAGGGATTGAGTTATTCTGCCTAGCAGCTAGAGCTGCTAGTTTCTGGCTGGTTATTATTAGAGGAGTCTGCTCTGAATTGAAGAGTTGTGATCTTGTTATGTACATCTTCAGCAGTTTGAACAGTGACAACTTCCCTACTGTCAAAAGTAAGGCTTTTGCGGATCTGCATTAACATCTCTCTTGGGATTTCGTCATGATCTTTCCCACTGTGCTCTGTTAAGGTTTTCAACTCACCAAAGTAAGCTTGAGTGGTGTCTTTTTCAACTTTCTGTGTGTAAACACTGGCTAAAGTAACTACATGGAAATTTTTGGAGCCTATGGTAGCAACAGCTGGAGATCTTGCACGGCAGAACCAAAATTGTACTCTACTATGAGGGACTTAGGAAATTCTGCACTGGGGTCAGTTAGAGGAATAACCCTGGCAACTGAGCCATATTCTTTTAGAAAGTCTAGAACTTCTTCCTCTTTTTCTGTTCCTATTATGACATTGACTAAAACAGCATTTGGCTTTTGACACCCTTTTCTTCTATGGCTTCCATTTTCTTTCAGTGTAGGTCATTGAATAACTGAGTTTGAACAATAAGATTTTTTTGGCATTTTTTATACTAATCAGTGTGTTACTGGTTATCTAATACACTGCCTCCTGGCAGGCTTACCACGTTTTATATAACACCTGTGTAGCCCGTGTCCTATCTCATGTGACTGGTCGCCATACTCTTTATGAGAAAAATCAAATTACATAGTACTACACTAAGTGCTAGTGGGCCACCAGAAGCTCTAGATATTGGAAGGAGGCAGTGAATAGAAAAGACACACTTTAGGAAGTAAGTTTTGTTTATATAAAGAAAACAAGATTTACAAAATATTTACATGAGTAAGAACAATTCAAAATTCTAACATTCTGTTAGGTTCCAAAGCTCAGAGATCAACAAAAAAAAACAAATTCCTGGTTAGTTAGAATCAGTGATATTCATTGCAATAACCTTCGTTATGCCAGTTTTTTCCCCTAGTTAGTTTGAAAACTAATTGAATTCCTATTATTATGGTTAATTTTAGTTTTAGTTCCAGTCAATTCAAAACTTCAAATTCAGATTCAAAACTTACATATCTGTACAGCTCAACTCCTTTCATGTCAATTCTCCAGCATCACAACTTTTAAACAAAGTAAATCTTATTCAGTAACTTAAAGTCTTTGCAAAAATAATCAGTTCTTGCAGAAAATCACATTCAGATCCTTTGAATGAAGATAAACTTGTACATCCAACTGTATGAAATCCTCTACATCATGAAACAATTCGTTCCTGTACGGGTTCTTCATCTTGGATGGTTCGCCATCTTTTTCTTATTTCCATATTCGGCCCATCGAGTCTGCTCTGCCATTCAATCATGGGCTGATCCAATTCTTTGTTATTCCCACTTTCCTGCTTTCTCCCCCGTACCCTTTGATGCCCTGGCTAACCAAGAACCTATCTCAGCCTTAAATACACCCAAAGACTTGGCCTCCATAGCTGCCCTTGGCAACGAATTCCACAGATTTATCACCCTCTGACTAAAGTAATTTCTCTGCATCTCTGATCTAAATTGACATCCTTCAATCCTGAAGTCGTGCCCTCTTGTCCTAGACTCCCCTACCATGGGAAGTTCAGGCCTTTTAACATTTGGAATGTTTCTATGAGCCACCCACAACCCCCCATTCTCCAGAACTCCAGGGAATACAGCCCAAGAGCTGCCAGACATTCCTCATACATTAACTGTTTAATACCTGGAACCATTCTCATGAATCTTCTCTGAACCCTCACCAATTCCAGTATATCCTTTCTAAAATAAGGAGTCCAAAACTGCACACAATACTCACGAGTGCCTTATAAAGCCTCAATATCACATCCCTGCTCTTATATTCTGTACCTCTAGAAATGAATGCACTTGCATTTGCCTTCTTCACCACCAACTCAACCTGGAGGTTAACCTTTAGGGTATCCTGCACAAGGACTCCCAAGTTCTTTTGTGTCTCTGCATTTTGAATTCTCTCCCCATCTAAATAATAGTCTGCCAGTTATATTTCTTCCACCAAAGTGCATGACCACACACTTTCCAACATTGTATTTAATTTGCCACTTCTTTGCCTATTTGCCTAAACTATCTAAGTCCCTCTCTCTACAGGCTCTCTGTTTCCTCAACACTACCCGCTCCTCCACCTATCATTGTATCATTGGCAAATTTAGCCACAAATCCATTAATACCATAGTTCAAATCATTGACATACATCGTATAAAGCAGCGGTCCCAACACTGACCCCTGTGGAACTCCACTGGTAACCGACAGCCGGCCAGAATAGGATCCCTTTATTCCCATTCTCTGCTTTTTGCCAATCAGCTCCACCCATGCTAGTAACTGCCCTGTAATTCCATGGGGTTTTCTCTTGCTAAGCAGCCTCATGTCGAAGGCCTTCTGAAAATCTAAGTACACCACATCTATTGCATCTCATTTGTCTACCCTGCTTGTAATTTCCTCAAAAAATTGCAGGTTTGTCAGGCAGGATTTTCCTTTCAGGAAACCATGCTGGCTTTAGCCTATCTTGTCATGTGCCTCCAGGTACTCTATAATCTCATCCCTATCAATCAATTCCAACAACGTCCCAACCACTGATGTCAGGCTAACAGGTCTATAGTTTCCTTTCTGCTGTCTCCCACCCTTCTTAAATACTGGAGTTACATCTGCAGTTTTCCAGTCATCCAGTACAATGCCAGAATCTATCGATTCTTGAAAGATCATCGTTAATGCCTCCACAATCTCTCCAGGTACTTCCTTCAGAACCCAAGGGTGCATTCCATCAGGTCCAGGAGATTTATCCACCCTCAGACCATTAAGCTTCCTGAGTACCTCCTCAGTTGTAATTTTCACTGCACATACTTCATTTCTCTGACACTCTTAAATGTCCAGTATACTGCAGATGTCTTCCACTGTGAAGACTAACGCAAATTCACATTCAGTTCCTCTGCCATCTCTGCATTTCTCATTACAATATCTCTACCATCATTTTCTATTGGTCCTATATCTACCTTCAACTCTTTTTTACCCTTTATATACTTAAAGAAGTTTTTAGTATCTTCTTTGATATTAGTCGCCAGCTTCCTTTCATAATTCATCCTTTTTCTTCCTCATGACATTCTTAGTTTCCTTCTGCATGTTTTTAAAAGCTTCCCAATCCTCTATCTTCCCACTAGCTTTGGCTTCCTTGTATGTCCTCTCTTTTGCTTTTACTTTGGTTCTGACCACATGTCAGCCACGGTAGTGCCCTTCTTCGATTCGAAAATTTCTTCTTTTTTGGAATATATCTGTCTTACACTTCCCTCATTTTGTGCAGAAACTCCAGTCATTGCTGCTCTGCTGTCCTGCCTGCTAGTGTCCCTTTCCAATCAACTTTAGCCAGCTCGCCTCTCATGCCATTGTAATTTCCTTTATTCCACTGAAATACTGACACATTGTAATTTAGTTTCTCCTTCTCAAATTTCAAAGTGAACTTGATCATATTGTGATCACTGTTCCCTAAGGGTTCCTTAACTTTAAGCTCTCTTATCACCTCCAGATCATTGCACTACACCCGATCCAGTATAGCCGATCCCCTACTGGGCTCGACAACAATCTGTTCCTAAAAAGCCATCCCTTAGACATTCTACAGATTCTCTCTCTTGAGGTCAAGTACTGACCTGGTTTGCCCAATCTACTTTCATGTTAAAATCCCCAATGATTATCATGACATTACCTTGCTGATACGCCTTTTCTATCTCCTACTATAATTTGTAATCCACACCTCAGCTGCTGTTTGGAGGCCTGTGTACAACTGACATTAAGATTCTTTAACTCTTGCCATTCCGTAACTCAACCCATAGAGACTCTACACCTTCCAATCCTGTGTCATCCCTTTCTAATGATTTAATATTATTTCTTATACACAGGGCCACACCACACCCTCAGCCTACTAACCTATCTCTCCAAAACACCATCGTTCAGCTCCCAGCCATCCTTTAGCCAAGTTTCAGAGATGGCCACAATGTCACACTTGCCAGTCTGTAGCTGAATTTCAAGATCATCCATTTTATTTCTTATGCTGAATGCATTCAAATATAACACTTGCAGTCCAGTATTTGTTGCTTTCTGTTTTAACTTCACTGCACATCTGTTGCCCTGTAACTCATCCCACTGGCTGTGATTATGCCTCATCTCCTGCCTGTCCTTTCTATCATGCTATTTTTGATTTATTTCTGTTTTCCCCTTCCTCAGCCCTATCACCCCAGTTCCCATCCCCCTGCCAAATTAGTTTAAACCCTCTCTAAAAGCTCTATTAAACCTGCCTGCTAGGATACTGGACCCCTTTGGGTTCAGGTGTAACCTGTCCTTTTTGTACAGGTCATACCTCCCCCAATGATCCAGGAATCTGAAGGCTTGCTCCATACACCAGTCTCTCAGCCACACATTAATATGCCTGATCGTGCTATTCTTGAGCTCATTAGCACATGGTACAGGCAGCAATCCTGAAATTACTACCCTGGAGGTCCTACTTTTCAGCTTCCTACCTAACTCCCATAATTCTCTCTTCAGGACATCTTCCCTTTTTCTACCTATGTCATTGGTACCAACATGTACCAAGACTTCTGGCTGTTTACCCTCTCCCTTCAGAATGCTCTGCACCCGATTCAAGACACCCTGTACACTGGCACCTGGGAGGCAGCACAGGCTGATAGAACCTCCTGTCTGTTCCCCTCGCTATGGAATCCCCTATTCCTCATCTTCCTCTTTTCCTGTTTCGTTGGATGAAATAGTTGATTCACAATACTAACACAAGAAAAAACTAACCAAATCCCTTGGTGCAATTTAACAGAACTAATTCCTGGTTACATGCTAGAGATCTTGGATACCGATTTCTGCCGATATTGTCTCATTGCAGCTGCTGCTTAGTTATAGCTTCAATAGGCCTTTTATTGTTATCATCTCTCATCCAGGGATTTCACCGTGAGGTTTTCAAGTGAGTAGAGATACTCACTAACAATTCCGCTTTTAACAGTTTTATATCTTTAATTTCGAAATCAGTTTGCTGCATTTCTATCACTTTCCAGTGCTGTGTCTCACTCTCGCATAGCTTTTAATACCCCACAAGTTCTTTTTTTAAAATTCAGTAAACCTTGTTTTCTCTCTACCCAGGTGGAGCTTTTTAACATTACATCTTTGGGTTTAATTAACCAGGGTTACGCTGTGAGAGATATTCATTTCTATCTCATGTTTGCTAAGCTTGCTTTCCAAATAGCAGCTGCCATTTGAAAGGTCACAACCAGTTGTACATAAACTTACAATTACACTGCATTGTTTAAATTAAAGTCATAAATGGAAGTCAGTCTTCAGTTCTTAAAATGTAAATGGAAAGCAGCTTGAAGTTAAAAAACCCCTCTCTATAGAACAGCTTTACAAATAGGCTCTGTATTTTGAAGACAATTGTCTGTAAAGAGTGGCTGCAACTGCTTTATTATTGCTCAAAAGAAGAATACAAGATGGGTTATGTAATGGGTTGTTTTACTTGGGTTGTTTTAAGCAGACAAGCTGATTCTTAAGTTGCTTCATTCAAGGAAGTTTCCAGAAGAAATGGATAATTTTACTTAACGTATCAATAACTAATGTGTTTATATTTAGAGTTTTATGTACTCATGTTAGCTTTACAGCAATAATGGTAACTAGCTAAGATCTACCATATATCACCAAAAATGCTTTAGACCATTTGTGTTAAAAAGATATGAGGAAATATCAAACTCAAGGAAATCTGCAGATGCTGGAAATTCAAACAACACCACACACAAAATGCTGGTGGAACACAGCAGGCCAGGCAGCATCTATAGGGAGAAGCGCTGTCGACGTTTCAGGCCGAGACCCTTCGTCAGGACTAACCGAAAGGAAAGATAGTAAGAGATTTGAAAATAGTGGGTGAAGGGGGAAATGTGAAATGATAGAAATGAAGGGGAGGGGCATTAATGTTAACATTGACTTCTCTAACTTCCGTTAATGCCCCTCCTCCCCTTCTTACCCCATCCCTGACATATTTAGTCGTTTGCCTGTTCTCCATCTCCCTCTGGTGTTCCCCCCACCTCCTTTCTTTCTCCTGAGGCCTCCTGTCCCATGATCCTTCCCCAGCTCTGTATCACTTTCACCAATCACCTTTCCAGCTCTTAGCTTTATCTCACCCCCTCTGGTCTTCTCCTATCATTTCACATTTCCCCCTCCCCCCACTACTTTCAAATCTCTTACCATCTTTCCTTTCGGTTAGTCCTGATGAAGGGTCTTGGCCCGAAATGTCGACAGCGCTTCTCCCTATAGATGCTGCCTGGCCTGCTGTGTTCCACCAGCATTTTGTGTGAAGAAATATCATGTGTGTGAAGTCACCCTAGTGGCAGGAAAGGCTAAAAATGTAGAGAGCACTTCAGGCTTTTCAGGAATGGGGTAAGGAACATCAAGAAACATGGAAAAACTAGAATCCAATCTTCTAACTTTGAGCAACTTCTTTGTTCTTCTTTAGTATACTTTCTTGGTCTATAGCAGTGTAGGTGTAGGTTCTCCCAACCTTTCTTATGCCATGAAACCTTGTCATTAAATGAGAGGTCCATGCATCCCAGGTTGGGAACTCTGGATTATAGGAATTGTACCTGTAGCTTGGAAATTCTTAATCCTTTATGTTTGAGAAATGGTTTGTGCTTTGGAAGTGGTTTGTGTTACAGATAAAGTTTATAGTTGGGAAATGATTTATAATGTTTCAAGAATCAAGATAATGATTCAATAATTATAGATAAGATAAAAATCCTTTGTGAGAATTAAGAAATATTTAAGACAGAAATCCTCTGTGTGTTTTAATAACATAAGGATTCAAATATGTACTGCTGTAAATAAATGAACTGTGTTTTAAACTATTTTGTTAGCTCAAAGTATCTTCTTGGTAGTGAGCAGGGATGCTCCACTTGAATAGCGGTTATCGGCAGCTGAACTCGCCATGGAAAAAAAACAGGGAGGTAAAATAGTTTTTGAAAACTGGGCAAAATTTCAGTATAATTTATCTTTATTGAGAGTACTCATACCGATTTATATTCAATGGGGCTTAAAATCATTTGAGTTTAGAATTTTACCATCAGCAAATCCAATACCATTACAATTGGCACCTGCCATGTTCACATTATACTAAATAATTTTTTTTCTGAAATAATATTTAGCAGTAGTCCAACTCAGAGCTGTGGATAGTGCTACAGCACCCAACTTAATACTACAAAATGGTTGAAATCCTGGTTTCCTGCAGTTGTGCAGGCAACTTCTGATTGATATTGTGAATTTGTTAATAACATAGCAGAAATATGGGATAATACCCTGACTGCTCCTCAAATTGAACATGATGAATATTTTAATTTTCAAGTCAGTGAAGGGATAAAACAGAACACACAGTAAACAGTCGACGTTGGAGCCGAAGCCATTTTCAGGACTAGAAAGTAAGGGGAAAAGTCAGAAGAAGTTGTTGGGGGAGGTTTGGAAGAAGTACAAGGAGGCAGATGATAGGTGAAACCAGGAGAGGGGGAGGGGGTGAAGTAAAGAGCTGAGAAGTTGATTGGTGAATGAGATAAAGGAATTGAGAAGGAGAAATCTGATAGGAAAGCATAGAAGACCCTGGAAGAAAGGGAAGGGGGAGGAGCACCAAAAGGTGGTGGTGGGCAGGTAAGGAGATAAGGTGAGAGAGGGAAATAGGAATGGTGAATGGTGAAGGAGGCCAGGGTGGTGGTGGTGGGGGGGTGGAATTACCAGAAAAAAAAATCGAGAAATCAATGTTGATGCCATCAGGTTGGAGGCTTCCTAGATGGAATACAAGGTGTTGCTCCTCCAACCTGAGAGTGGCCTCATCCTGGCAGTGGAGGAGGCACGGACAGACAAGTCAGTATGGGAATGGGAAGTAGAATTGAAATGAGTGGCCGCTGGGTGATCCCAATCTTTTGTGGCAGATGAAGCAAAGGTGCTCAGTGAAGTAGTCCCACTGAAGCCCACAGCGGGAGCACCGGATACACTAGATGACCTCTACAGACTCACAAGTGAAGTGACTGTTTGGGGCCCTGAATGGTAGTGAGGGAGGAGGTGTAGGGGCAGGTGTGGCACATGCTCTGCTTGCAAGGAGAAGTACCAGGAGGGAGGGATAGGTGGATAAAGGAGTCATACAGGGAACAATCCCTGCAGAAAGCGGAAAGTGGGTGGGGGGGTGAGGGAAGGATGTACTTGGTGGTGGGATCCTCCTGGAGATGTTGGAAGTTATGGAGAATTATGTGCTTGATGCAGTCTCTAATGGGGTGGTAGGTGAGGACAAGAATCCTTTTCTTGGTGTGGCAGTGGAAGGATGGTTTGAGAGCAGATATGTATGAAATGGAAGAGATGCGGGTGAGGGCAGTATTGATGGTGGAGAAAGGAAAGCCCCTTTCTTTGAAGGAGGACATCTCAGTTGTTCTGGAATGAAAAGCCTCATCCTGAGATGAGATGTGGTGGAGACAGATGAACTGAGGGAAGTGGATGGCATTTTCACAAGTGACAGAGTGGGAAGTAGGAAGAACTGTGATAGTCAGAGGGTTTATATATAAAAAAATCTGTAGACCAGCAATTCCCAATCTTTTTTAGGTCAAAGGCCCTAAAGCACCTTCACACTTGCCAATGTCCCCTTAGGCACAATATACTTTCCGGCAACCTGATAGTGTAAAAACATGTCTACCATATGCTAACATGAGAAAAAGGATTCTGCTTTAAATTTTTATTTGCCTTTAAACCAAGCTTATATAGCACTTGTGCTCTGTACAGCAGCTTCAACATCAATGTGATCATTGAGTTTGATGGGTTTTTAGCAAGAGTTGAAGTATCTGGTTCAAGTTATGACAAACAAAAGCCTTAAATCCCCACGTGTAACAATGTCCAAGTGATTTCTGGTTTTTGTATGTGGTTCACTGCACGGAAGCCTCTTTCTACAAGGTAAGAGGATGGAAATGCAATGAAGAGCAGTTTGGCTTTTCTCCAGAGACCAGGAAGCTACATATGACAGTCTAGCCACTAAAAAGCTGATTATTTTTGAAAGCATTTTTGCAATTTTGCTTCTTCATCGTTCTGAATTTTGATAATTTCTTCTTGTAAGCTCTCTTCCGGTTTTTCCACCTTGCAGAGAAATGGGTCAATTACCCAATCCGGAATTTCCAGATCATTCAAATCCTTGAATCAATTCTGAAAATTCTTCTTCAGTGATTGCTAGTGTAAGCAGTACCCTTGCAAATGGAACAGAGTCCCAACTTTTCCATGCAGGGAAACTATGAGAACATTCTTCTCCCAATGTTTTGCTTATACATTTCCAATTTCTGATTAAACAGGACACTGCATTTTTTGCCTGGATTAAATTAAAATTCTCACCCTGCAGTCTCTATTTAGAATGTTCACTTTGTCTGCTAGGTATACCACAGCTCCACATAAATGTTCAAACTTGTTTCCCAAGCTCTTGTCGACTTTGAGCAAACAGTCCACCACAGTGTCAAAAAGATCAAAGAGGCATTTTAAGCAGCAGCCTTTTGACAGCCAATGCACTCAGTGTGAAGAAGCTAGCATTCAAAATCTTCATCATTATCTTGGCATAACTGGCAAAATATTCTGCTATTTAATGGATGAGCTTCAATTTTGTTGATAGCAGATATTATAAGAGTTATGCTTGAAAATAGTCGTTGGCTGAGGTATTTGGCTGTGAGGTGTTGACAAGGAATTACACAATGGATTGCAAATAGACTTGGAATTTCTTTTTCATAAATGCCACTAAACCAGCATATCAACCTAGTGATATATCACCTATCACCTAGTGATATGGTGCTTCATCTGTTGTACAAGAAATCATGTTCCTAATCAGGATACTTCTAACCTCAATATACATTTTGAGCTTGTTGTAGATTGCTTCTCTGTTGATATTTGTTTTTAACTCTTTACAAAAGAGAATCTCTTCATAAACTTTTTCCATTTAGCATGATTGACCAATCATGTAAGCTCTCATAATCCCCAAAGACGTTTCATGACTGCACATGTGAAGCCGAGATCACTGAACACCTCAAGAGGAATCCTCAGGGTTGGCAGGTTCACTGATTGGCTCTATTTCACCCTTTGGTTCTGGCCACTCTATTGGCTGGCTAGTGGCGTTGTGGCATCAGCGCTCAACTTCAGAGCGAGTTCAAATCCAGCTGGCTCCAAAAAAAACATGGAGAGGGATGGGCTCCGCCTGGTTTCAGATGCCCAAGACACACCATATGATGAGCAATCACCAAAAAGGTCAGTGCAAAAAGCTTGTCATGACGGCACCCCGACGACTCCACCAGGAGTTAAGGGCGTACACTCACACACAAAGCACTCTATTGTTGCACGACCTGTTTTCCATTGATCTGTACAGAAAGTTAAGAGGGTGTACTGATCTTACCAACTGTTAAATTGCAGAAACTTGTTCTCTGCTACAAGTCAAGGGGAGATGTTGGGTACCCTAGTTGCTCATTTATGCATCCCCAATAATGTCTGTTTGGTTGGTAAGGTCGGATGAGATTGCTGAGTTTCAGACACATTGTGATGACAAGTGCTCACTGCCTGCAGAACTATGGTTCTTCCTGTATTCCAGTGTCTCATCCTTTTTTTGGAAGTGCCTGATTTACTAACTTGTCTCAAGTTAGAATGCCACTTACCACCCCACTCCCCCAACGACTTCTATTTCCCCTAACATGCACTGAGGACATGTAACCACCCCTATTAGGAATCACTGAGATACACTGTCTCCAGAGATAGAAACAAGAGATGGAGAAAAGGAAGAGAGGTATCAGAAATGGATGAAGTAAATTTGGGGGCAGAGTAGAAGCTTACACCAGCATTGCTCCCCAGCTTCCTATGCTACATCGGAGCCTGTATCAGTGCTGCTTCCTGCACCTAGCTGAACTCATCGATTTCATCAACTTTGCCTCCAACTTCCACTCTGCCCTCAAATCTATTTGGTCCATTTCCGACACCTCTCTCCTTTTCTCAATCTCTCCATCTCAAGACAGTCTATCTACTGATACCTTTCATAAACCCAATCATTCTCACAGCTATCTGAACTATATGTATCTTTTCCCATCCTGCCACTTGCAAAAATGCCATCCGCTTCTCTCAGTTCCTCTGTCTTTGCTGCATCTGCTCTCAGGATGAGAATTTTCATTCCAGAACAAATGAGATGTTGCCCTTCTTCAAAGAAAGAGGCTTCCCTTCCTCCACCCGCACATCTTCCATTTTAAACACACCTGCCCTATCCACTTTCTACAGGGATCACTCCCTACATGATACCCTTGTCCTCTCCTCCCTCCTAGTACTTATCCTTGCAAGCGGAAAAAGTGCCACAATGGCCCCAACACATCCTCCCTCATTACCATTCAGGGCCCCAAACAGTCCTCCAAGTGAGGCAACACTTCACCTGTTAGTCTGCTGGGGTCATGTACGGTATCCGGTGTTCCTGATGTGGCCTCCTGTTTATCAGTGAGACCTAACATAAATTGGGAGAACGCTTCGCCAAGCACCTTCGCTCCATCCACCAGAACAACTGGGATTTCCCTGTGGCTACCTATTTCATTTCCATTCTGACATATCAGTCCATGGCCTCCTCTACTGTCAAGGTGAGGCCATACTCAGGTTGGAGGAGCAACACATTATGTTCCACCTGGATAGCCTCCAACCTGATGGTACGAACATCGATTTCTCTAACTTCCATTAATGCCCCTTCTCTCCTTCACCATTTCCATTTCCCTCTCTCCCCTTATCTCCTTAACTGCCCATCAGCTCCCTCTGGTGCTCCTACCCTTTCCCTTTCTTCCATGGTCTTCTGTTCTCTTCTGTCAGATTCCCCCTTCTCCAGCCATTTATCTTTTTCACCAATCAACTTCCCAGCTCTTTACTTCATCCCCTCCCCCCTCATGGTTTCACCTTTTGCCTGCCACCTTGTACTTCTTCCTCTCCTCCTTCCACCTTCTTACTCTGACTTCTGCACTTCCTTTCCAGTCCCAAAGAAGGGTCTCAGCCCAAAACGTCAACTGTTCACTCTTTTACATTGATGCTGCCTGATCTGGTGTGTTCCTCCAGCATTTTGTGTGTGTTACTTTGGATTTCCAGCATCTGCAGATTTTCTTGTGTTTGGGATAGAATGAGCAGGATGCAGATTAATCACTCCAAACCTCACTATACAACCTACTGGACTCAGATCATTACAATGTGTACCAGATCCCACTAATGTAGAAACAATTCATGCATGGAGACAAAAAATTGTCCCTTTTTTTAGATAGAAACTAAGCACACAGGTGGAGACCACATGCTTGCGTGATACAACCTGGTGAACTATACCTGAGTTCCAATGCAAGGGATACTGCTAATACCTTAAAGGCCGCACCAGTAACCTGAGAAGGTTTAATGAAGCCGGGAGAACAGATTCTTGGGAACATGCACTAGAATTACTAAAATTATTGACTATGATCAGTAAAAGATGAATACAGGGATAGGTTCCTGTACAGAGAGTCTCTGCAGCTTCCCCAGTACAAACTTGCCAGAGTTCCCAGACAGCATGCACATACTTCTAGCTGCTGCTACAAGAATTTTGAAGTAGCTACTTCAGAATGCCAGGAAGTTACAGGCCTTCTGGGCCAGTCATACTCCTCAACATATTCAGCAATTCTTATTAACATTGCCACACTCCTTAGCACATTTCCTCAGTACCACCTCCATGTGTGTGTGGAAATCTATAAATCAGATATGTGTTGATTTATAAACAAATTAATGATGGAGTTGTTCATAGAAGACAGTATAATATTGATTGAAATAACCAAAAGCCAGGGCTTAATAACAGTTTATACGATTGGACAACAAATGGCAAGTTAATTCTACAATGTTACCCCTAATCCCCTTAATCATGTGTTGAAAAGTCGTTAATCAACTCCCAACACGTGAATGATTTCAGGTTGTTGAAGGGATCCTATGCACCTACATGTTGGTAGCCTTCCCACACAAGGACAAAGATGCTGGCAAAGATTCCTCCCCTTTTCCCTCTAAAGCGCATGTAGAATCAGTAACACAGTCACCAAACCAACCTTATTTCGCAGTTTGATCACATTCACTGCGTTTTTCTACAACAGCCCCTCAGCAGGGAAGATGAAATAAACCAAACAAGTTCGCTAGAGACCATCTGCCTTAGGAGGATATTTTCACCCATAATCTAGATGGCTAAACACAAGGTATAGGCCACAACCTTTAGTTTCAGCTCCTTTCTTTGCAGAACGAAGTCTTAGACCAAGATACACCTTACAGGACAGAAGGAAATATCAGAAGCCCTATTGATGTTATGAAAAAGAGAATGAAACTGAGCACACGCCACGAGGCCTACCTCATCCTTTATCTTCTAAATATAAAATTGGACATGGCCCATCCAAAATGTCCACTCCCTTCCTGCAGCTCAAGGAAAACAAAATGTAAGGAGAGGGAGGCTAATATTTATGTAATAAAAACTGCACAAGAAAACTGTAGCAATGAATCTATCCAAAATGTTCCATCTGATGAATAGGATACAGGCTTTCCATTTACCAAAATTCACATTTTTGACAATATTTGACCCTGGTATATGATACATCAACAGTCATTACAACAAAAGCTGCAAAGATTGATTCAATGATATATAAGTCTTGCAAAGATCTAGCCAATAGCTTCTGGTCACAACTACTTCTTGAAAATGACAGAAAGAGGCTATGTAATTAATATTTTTTAAAAATCTCAGCTCTGTCATATAAAAGTAAATTTCCTTGGTATGACAGTCACCAATCAGGGATGAGGTTTAACCCCCGAATTTAGACAAAAAGTCACTTGAGTCAGATATCCAACAGCCATAAGAGCCTCACAATCCACTGTAGACCTATTGAATTATGCTCGGGTTTTCAAACCTGACTATGCTCAGTTGTCAAAATCATTTTATGACAGACATAAATCAGAGAAATGTGAAGCCTTTTGTTTTTACCCCAGAAGATTATGAGACACTAAAGAAATTGATGAATGCAGTTCAGCAAGCAATAGACCTTCGGACAAGGGACCTAACAAAATTTCTTGTTCTGCAAATGTGTGTTTCTCCAAAAGCTGCTGTAGTCATCTGTTATAATGAGAGAGAAGAAACACAAGCCCCATACACCATGCCTTGTGTAATTTTACCCAACAGAACTGAAATTTACAGTCTTAGAACAATGTCTTACTATGGTATTCCATATGTTTACCGCAAAGAGATAAACCAATTGTAAGTCAGAGTTTCTGGCTTTAAAAAATGTTAGTAAGTTACCAAAAAAATGAACAGAGAGCTACCATAATTGGATATGGAGAATGGCAAATACTTTTACAAGATGACACCTTAAAGTCAGAATTCATTCTGGACAGCTATGACTTATCTTTACTTTTCATTGAAGGTGCAGAACCATCTTCTCTATGACCTAATATAGCACGACATCTGTAAGAGCATTATTGTCAAACATGGTACTGTGATGAAAATCCAGAATGAGGGTTCCACTTAATTATAATCCTTATTCTTGATTATAAAATGAAAATGCTTTATTGGAAACTGAATTTGATTTGAACGACAAGTTGCAAGTGCACCCTTCATGGAATCATACATCTCAGTTTACAGAGGCTAGTGCATGTGTAGAACTGTTCTTGAAAAGTATTGACTCTAATTATGTCAGGAATGTGGTGAAAAAAATCTTCACATCTGGTCAACTACTGGATGGAGAAGACTCAGAGGTAAACTGCTTCCACATTCGTCCTCTCAGAAAAATATTTATGAATTATTATTGACTTGACCACTAATACAGGTTTTACACATTCCAGAATGTACTGCAGGCCTCTTGCACAGCTCTAGTAATAAGCTGGATGATAAACAAGTAAAACAAGCTGTTGGAGTGGACCTCACTATGGCAAGGGAGACCAGCATTTTGGCAGTAAAAAGCAAAAAGATATCCAGATTGATGTTTCAAGAATTCTCCTAGACACCATTGAACCCAATTACAAAGGAATTCCAACATGGTACAAATATGAAGCTGATGGTGAAGGTACAAGCCCTATAAAAAGTATTCACCGCCCTTAGAAATTTTCATGTTTTATTGTTTTTACAACATTGAAACACAGTGCATTTAATTTGGCTTTTTTTGACACCGATCAACAGAAAAAAAATCTTTTGTGTCAAAGAGAAAACCGATCTCTACAAAGTGAAATAAATTAATTACAAATATAAAAAAAATCAAAATAATTGCATAAGTATTCATTCTCTTCAAGTCAGTATTTAGTAGAAGCACCTCTGGCAGCAGTTACAGCTTTGAGTCTGTGTGGATAGGTCTCTATCAGTTTTGCACATCTGGACACTGCAGTTTTTACCCATTCTTCTTTACAAAACTGCTCAAGCTATGTGAAATTGCATGGGGATTGTGAGTGAAAACCCTTTTTCAGCCACAAATTCTCAATTGGATTAAGGTCTGGACTCTGACTTGGCCACTCCAGGACATTAACTTTGTTGTTTTTAAGCCTTGCCTGTAGCCTTGATTTTATATTTGCCGGAAAACAAATCTCCCAAGTTGCAGTTCTCTTGCAGACTGCATCAGGTTCCCCTCCAGGATGTCCCTGTATTTTGCCGCATTCACTTTACCCTCTACCTTCACAACCCTCCCAGGGCCTGCTGCAGTGAGGTATCCCCACAGCATGATGCAGCCACCACTGTGCTTCACAGTAGGGATGGTGTGTTCTTGCTGATGTGTTGTTTGGCTTACACCAAACTTTGCATTTAGTCTAATGGCCAGAAAGCTCAATTTTGGTTTAACAGACCATAGAACCTTCTTCCTGCTGATTACAGAGTCTCCCACATGCCTCCTGGCAAACTCTAGCGGAGATTTCATGTGAGGTTTTGACAGCAACTTTCTCTTTGCCACTCTCTCATAAAGCTGCGACTGGTGAAGCACCCGGGCAACAGTTGTCGTATGCGCAGTCTCTCCCATCTCAGCCTCTGAAGCTTGTAACTCCTCCAGAGTTGTCATAGGTCTCTTGGTGGCCTCTTTCACTAGTCCCCTTTTTGCACAGTCACTCAGTTTTTGAGGACAGCCTGCTAAAGGCAGATTTACAGCTGTGTTATAGACGTTCCATTTTTTGATGATAACTGTACTCCAAGGGATTTTTAGTGACTTGGAAATGTTCTTGGATCCATCTCCTGACTTGTGCTTTTCAATAGTCTTTTCACAGAGTTGCTTGGAGTGTTCTTTTGTCTTCATGGTGTAGTTTTTGCTGACTCACCAGTGGTTAGACCTTCTAGAAACAGGTGTGTTTTTTACTACAATCAATTGAAACAGCTTGACTGCACACAGGATCTCAATTTAACTAATCATGTGACTTCTAAAACCATTGGTTGCACCAGTGATGATTTGATGTGTCATAATTAAAGGAGGTGAATACTTATGCAATCAATTATTTTGTTTTATATTAGTAATTAAATCAGATCACTTTGCAGAGATCAGTTTTCACTTTGACAAGAAAGAGTCTTTTTCTTGCTGACCAGTGTCAAATAAAGCCATATTAAATCCACTGTGATTTAATGTTGTAAAACAATAAAACATGAAAACTTCCAAGGGGGATGAATACATTTTATAGAATCAGAATCAGGTTTATTATCATCTGCATGTGACGTGAAATTTGTTAACTTAGCAGCAGCAGTTCAATGCAATAATAATCCAGCAGAGAGAGAAAAAAAAATTAAATAAAACATAATACTAAATAAACAAGTAAATGAATTACGTATATTGAATAATGTGCAAAAACAGAAATACTGTATATTAAAAAAAGCGAGGTAGTGTCCAAAGCTTCAGTCCATTCAGGAATCGGATGGCAGAGGGGAAAAAGCTATTCCTGAGTCGCTGAGTGTGAGCCTTCGGGTTTCTGTACCTCCTGCCTGATGGTAACAGTGAGAAAAGGACATGCCCTGGGTGCTGAAGGTCTTTAATAATGGACACTCCCTTTCTGAGACACCGCTCTCTAAAGATGACCTGGGTACTTTGTAGGCTAGTGCCCAAGATGAAGCTGACTAGATTTACAATCTTCTGCAGCTTCTTTCGGTCCTGTGCAGTAGCCCCTCCATACCAGACAGTGATGCACCCTGTCAGAATGCTCTCCATGGTACAACTATAGAAGTTTTTGAGTGTATTTGTTGACATGCCAAATCGCTTCAAACTCCTAATAAAGTATAGCCGCTGTCTTGCCTTCTTTATGACTACATGGATATGTTGGGACCAGGTTAGATCCTCAGAGATCTTGACACCAAGGAACTTGAAGCTGCTCACTCTCTCCTCTTCTGATCCCTCTATGAGGATTGGTATGTGTTCCTTCATCTTACCTTCCTGAAGTCCACAATCCGCTCTTTCACCTTATTGACATTGAGTGCCAGGTTGTTGCTGCTGCACCACTCCACTAGTTGGCATATCTCACTCCTGTACGTCCTCTCGTCACCACCTGAGATTCTACCAACAATGGATGTATCGTCAGCAAATTTATAGATGGTATTTGAGCTATGTCTAGCCACACAGTCATGTGCATACAGAGAGTAGAACAGTGGGCTAAGCACACATCCCTGAGGTGTGCTAGTGTTGATCGTCAGCGAGGAGGATATGTTATCACCAATCTGCACAGATTCTGCACTTCCTGTGAGGAAGTTGAGGATCCATTTGCAGAGGGAGGTACAGAGGCCCAGGTTCTGCTACTTCTCAATCAGGATTGTGGGAATGATGGTATTAAATGCTGAGCTATAGTCGATGAACAGCAACCTGATGTGGGTGTTTATGTTGTCCAGGTGGTCTAAAGCCATGTGAAGAGCCATGGAGGTTGCATCTGCCGTTGACCTATTGTGACGATAGGCAAACTGCAATGGGTCCAGGTCCTTGCTGAGGCAGGAGTTTAGTCTAGTCATAACCAATGTCTCAAAGCATTACATCACTATCGATGTGAGTGCTACCGGGCAACAGTCATTAAGGCAGCCCACATTATTCTTCTTAGGCACTGGTATAATTGTTGCCTTTTTGTAGCAAATGGGAACTTCTGCCCATAGCAGTGAGAGGTTGAAAATGTGCTTAAATAATCCCGCTAGTTGGTTGGCACAGGTTTTCAGAGCCTTACTAGGTACTCCATCAGGACCTTCTGCCTCGCAAGGGCTCACTCTCTTTAAAGACAGTCTAACGTAGGCTTCTGAGAGAGAGAGATCACAGGGTCATCAGGTGCAGCAGGGAGCTTCACAGCTGTAATTATGTTCTCCCTTTCAAAGCAGACATAGAGTTCATCTGGTAGTGAAGCGTCACTGCCATTGATACTATTGGGTTTCGCTTTGTAGGAAGTAATGTCTTGCAGACCCTGCCAGAGTTGCCAGATGAACTATAAAGTTTGTGTATGCTGCCTACAAAAAGATACGTAAATACCTCCTACCCACAAGTGGGAAGCATTGATTCAAGGTCCACCAAGGATTTGAACAAAATCATAACAAAAAAAGAATGCCTGCCTCATAATAAAAGACAAACAAAATCAACTGTGCCAATTAATTAGACAGACCCGTCTCTGTCATCCCAAGCAACCCAGCTCATTGGAAACCTAATAAGTATATTTTCAGGATAATTGATCTTTGTGTGGGATATATGTGGTTAGTCTCCGTGACTTCTTGTAGTGAGACGGTAACCATCACAGCACTCAAAAACCCCATATTCTAGGACCCCGACCTGGCTACATGCTAACTAAGGATCTTCCTTCAGTGATAAAGGCCTTCAAAGTGTGTGTGAACAAACAGGCATACAATTGGAGTACAGCACTCCATTCCAGCTGTAATCAAGTGGCGAAGGAATCGCGAGATTAAATTAGGCCTGGTAAACTGGTCTACTCTACAGGCAAAGAAGGCTACACTTGTCCCTGAAATGCAACTGTTCGTAAACAAAAAGTCAATTACAAAAATAGGACATTACATAAGAATGACATGACATGAAAATAAGAATGTTACATGTTATTTCTTAATGGATAGTGCCCATCTATAAACACATCTAAATGCCAACCATTGCCAATACCCAATAGCATTTTGTTTATTAACAGTAAACAAGTAGAGGCTTCTTTGCCTCTGAAGAGGCAGTTTTGCCAGGCCTCCTTTAATCTCTTGATTCCTTCACTCACTCATGCCTCTTGATTGCAACTGGAATCTCTCCTCAAGGAACTGAGAGAGTCTAGGAGAATTCAAGAGAAAGCAAAGGAACTTGACAAAACAGACTGAAGACCACAAACAGGGACTGCATCCAAGGAAAGAAATTCCATATAAGTAATTTCAACCCTAGTTTCTATTCTAGATGGAGACCTCTTTGTCTCATTGCCCAGGTTATCGACAACAGGACTGTGGTAATCAACAGTAGGAGGGGAAACAAGACCCTAAGTCGGGGGTCGGCAACCCGCGGCTCCGGAGCCACATGTGGCTCTTTTACGTCTGTGCTGCGGCTCCCTGTTGCTTTGGGAAATAATTGGTTGTGGCGACCCTTTTCCTGGCACATCCGAACCGACTCACAATTAGATAGCCTACGGGGTTTTGCAAGCACAGAGCTTTGGAGCCTCTGCGCCATGGGGGGGGGGCAGGTTGAGGGAGGCTTAAAAGTGAGGCTGAAGATTTCGAATAAAGTTTTTTCCTTCGACTGCAGTTACCGACTCCGTGTCGTAATTTTAGCGCTGCGTGTAGCACACCGCTACATGGTCAGTATTTAATTAAAATGTATTTTATGTTAGTTTGTTAGTTTTTGAAATGTAAATCTAAATTTGAAGATTATGGTGATCTTGTACAATCTAAATAAGACGTCGTGGCGACCCATTTCCTGACACATCCGAACCGGCTCACAATTAGCCAGCGTTCAGGCTAAGGGAGATAGCCTACGGGGGTTTGTGAGTACGTGTCTTTTGCAGCATCCGCGCCCATGGGGGGCGGGTTGAGGGAGGCTTAAAAGCAAGGCTGTTTAGTTCGAATAAAGCTATCTTTGACTGCAGTTTACTGACTGCGTGTAGCACACCGCTACAACGTGTTTTTATCGCTGGCTGTCCAGAGGGGAGGTGCTGAAACGCTTTGTCGCGTGTCTGGAAGAAGTGAAAACTTTCCTGGGCAGCAAAGGGCTTACCTTTCCTGAGCTGGAACAGCCAGAGTGGCTGGAAAAGCTACACTTCATGGTAGACATGACAGCGCACCTGAACACGCTGAACACAGCTCTTCAACGGGGTAAGGACGTACAGCCCTGCACATGTTGGAGGATGTTTTGGCATTCGAGCGCAAGTTGACAGTGTTTGCCAGAGATTTACAGAAAGGCACATTGTCTCACTTCCCCAATTTGAGAGAGTTCAAACAAGGTCACGACATGATAAATTCGGGGTATTTACATTCTGCAATCATTGCAATGCAAACATGGTTTGGGAAACGCTTCTGTGAGTTCAGAGAGGAAAAAAACACATTATCCTTCCCGGTCACTCCCCTAAGCATCGATCCATCCCTACTGAATACGACTGCATTGTCAGGTGTGAGTCAACCTGAACAAGTATGATAAATATTTTAATTGCCTATTATTTTATGTATATTCATATGTTTTCATTGTTCAGTGAAATAGTCCTTTTATTTTTCAGGTTGACAGCTGGCTGACGTTATTTTTGGTTTGCTGCTGGCGGCAAATTTAAGTTTGGCGTTTTTCATAAATAAAAGAAGGACTCAAATAGCCGTTGAGTATTCTACTTAAAAGTAACCTTCAACCCAACGTCTTTTTTTCGGAGTTCAAAATGTTTTTGTTGCATGCAGAAATGTAATTTCGTTTTCTCTGCAGAAGTTCATCAATTTCATAAATGCAACACATTATAGTTTGTTTATACATAGCATAAAGGCAAAACAAAACGTTGTATGCAGTGCTATTTCATTTTAAATGTCAAACGGGTTTTGCGGCTCCCAGTGTTTTCTTTTCTGTGGGAAACGGGTCCAAATGGCTCTTTCAGTGGTAAAGGTTGCTGACCCCTGCCCTAAGTAAAGCTGTCTCCATAGTTAATGTCAAACCTTCTCCAGCAGGACTTATTCTCCCAGACTGTGGGAAACCTTTATATTAGATCAGTACAGGGAATGTATTGTTGTTTTCAGGGTTAGTGAGACTCAAACTCCAGAAAGAAATATTGCTTTTGCTACATTTTACTTTTAATATTTGTGTTTATAATAACATTGTTCTGTGCTGCCTTACTCACCATTTGCTTTCTCACAAAGTCACAATTACTACGAAAATTGTCTTATCCTTAATGACTCAGAATATTATTTAAGGGTGATCCGAGAGTAATGATGATTCTAATTTTAATAACAATAAATGGCCCTTATGTCTTAATCATATGTGAACTAATACACTGGATCCCTTAATTCTTGCCTCTAGCAAAATGATTGTTCCAGTCCACTTAAACATTCACTCTGACTGCATTAAACATAAATAGACAGGAAGGCAAAGAATCACCTGCAGAAAAAACTATTAACACCCTAACACCCCTCTATAAATTAACAGAAGAATTCCTTGACATGAATCTCTCTACACTTCAAGTAAGCATAGACACTTATGTCATTGAATGGTCTCACTCAGGGGAACATGACATTAGAACTGTTAGACTAGAATATTCTGGAAAACAGTTTTTTTTAATCAAGACCTCTTGATTAGACAAATATCTTATTGCAATTTCTCTTTATGAACAATAAGTATGTAAACATACTTACTACAAAGATCTCAGATGCTTTCATGTCTCCAATTATGGCTACTATTCAATTCCATTGTTAAACCTGACAACTTTCTACATTCCTGGGTTATGTTATAAAAAGCTTCAGCAAAGTCCTTGATCCAGCTTTTTTACATGGAAAGGTGCACTGAAGCAGAAGCTAATATAAAGCAAAAAATTTTTCTTCCTATTCAACTGAAACTGATGTCCAATAAGTTTTTAGAGAATCTATTGTATCTACCTAGATGTCACATTTGCCCTTAATCAAATAGTACTGAATATTTTGTGCTGTGCTACAAAGAATAACTTCAATTTAAGTTTCTCCTTCCAGTAAAAATATTTTTCCCTCCACTCCCCTCTTCTTCTATTCCACACTTTTCACCTGCCTATCCCCTCCGCCTTCCCTTTTTCCATGGTCCACCCTCCTCTACAATCAGATTCCTTCCTCTCCAGCCCTTTACCTTTCCTACCCACCTCACTTCACCTATCATCTAATTTATTTGTTTATTTATTGAGAAACAGGGCCCTTCTGACCCTTTGAGTTGCACCATCCAGCAATCCCCCAATTTAATCTTAGCCTAATCACGGGACAGTTTACAATAACCAATTAACCTACCAACCGGTACATCCTTGGAAGGAAACCAGAGCACCCAGAGGAAACCCACGTGGTCTCGGGGAGAACATACAAAATCCTTACATGCAGCAGCAGGAATTCAATCCTGGTTGTCTGTACTGCAAAGCGGTGTGCTAACTACTGTGCAATCTTCCTCCCCTTCCCCCACTTTTTTTTATTCAGTCATCTTTCCCCTTCCTTTCCATTCCTGAAGAAGGGTCTCAACCCCAAAACATTGACTGTTCATTCATTTCCGTACATGTTGCCTGACTTGCTGAGCTCCTCTAGCATTCTGTGTGCACTACTTTGGATTTCCAACATGTACAGAATTTATCATGTTTGTTTTTCACTATTGGAGACTAATTGATAATTCTAAATTTTGGGATTTAGAACATTTAACAGATAACATTTCTTCCTAAAGAGACATTGTTACATATGCAGACAAGCCTTCAATTACTGCTGTGCATTCAGTTGCATGGTGCTACTACCAGACAGAGACAAAAACAATTTGGCCCAGAATAATTTTCACGATTCTTAACAACAAATGTTACAAGTAAAACTGCTTGTATATCCATGCCTTGACAGTGCTCACTCTCATAATAGCACTGATATGATCCTTCAGTTCAAAAGCACAAAATTTCTGATGAAAAAATTTATTCAGTCATGTTGCTATCAGAGTATCACTTAATTCTTAAAGTTTATAAGGGTAATAACTCAGATTAATTTGATGATTTATGTTCAATATCTCAAGATTGAAACACCAGTCCAGTTTTAAGGAATGATTTAAGATAGGCGTTCTAAAAGGACTTGATAAAAATGCTAGAGGAGCTCAGCAGGTCAGGCAGCATCAATGGAAAAGAGTTAAACAGTCAACGTTTCAGGCCAAGACCCTTCATCAGGACTCAATGATGAGCTCTCAATCAGTCTTGATGAAGGGTCATGGCACAAAACGAAAATTGTTTACTCTTTTCCATAGACGCTGCCTGGCCTGCTTTCTTCCAGCATTTTGTGTATGTTGCTTGGATTTCCAACATCTGCAGATTTTCTCTTGTTTGATATGTGTTAACAATGGTTAGAAGAAATTCAGTCAATTTAAAAGGATATTTCTCTGTGTATTATGAGAGTAACTGAAATGACACGATCAGATGAGCAAGACACCTCCTTTCACAAGTTTCCTCTGCAGACTCATACTAAACCCCTGACTGGCTTAATGCTCTAGCTGAAACAAAAGCTAAGACCTTTCTAGCTGTTGCACATTTGCTTCCGCAGTAGCAAATTCAGTTTCTGAGTGAACGAGCACTGCGTTAAATTGGCTTACAGATTTATTTTGCAGTTTTCCAATTCCTTTAGCTACTGGAAATATTGTTTTTGTATTGCTCTTTTTGAGACAAAGAAGCTTAGTGACTTTTTTTGTATAATATCTCCACTCCAAATACTTTGTTAACTCCCATACCAAGACTCATAGAAAAGTACAGCAGAGAAACAGGCCCTCCATCCATCTAGTCTGTGCTAAACCACTTAAACTGCCTACTCCCATCAATCAGCACTGGAACCATAGCCCAAGCATCCATGTACCTATCCAGACTTCTCTTAAACATTGAAATCGAACTCACATGCACCACTTGTGCTGGTATAAAATTCCACTATCTCACGACCCTCTGAGTCTCACCTACCCTCAGCGGAAAAAGCTTGCTTGTATTTACCCTATCTATACCCCTCATAATTTTGCATACCTCTATCAAATCTCCTCTCAATCTTGTACATTCTCCAGCTTTCCTGTCGGTAGGTGATCAAAACTGCAGACAATACATATTAGACCTCACCAATCTCTTATAAATTTCAACATAACCTTCCACCTCCTGTCCACTCGTCCCTCTCCAACCATCTCCTTCCTGGTACTTATCCTTGCAAGTAGAACAAATGCCACACCTGTCTCTACACTCCTTTCAGATATGCTACCTTTCAGATCCCCAGACTGCCCTTCCAGGTGAGGTGATACCTCACCTGCAAGTCTGTTGGAGTCATCTACTGTATCCAGTGTTCTCAGTGTGGCCCGGTGATCGTACCTTCTGTACTCAATACTCTGATTTGTGAAGGCCAAGAGCCCAAAACTTTGAGACCTGACATAAAGGGGGATACTGCTTCACCAAGCACATTCACTCTGACCATCACAAAAAGCAGGATCTCCCAGTAGCCACCTATTTTATTCTACTTCCCATACCCATTCCAACATACCTGTCCATAGCCTCCTCTATTGCCAGGATGAGGCTGCACTCAGATTGGAGGAGCAACATCTTATATTCTGTCTGGGTATGAACATCGATTTCTCAAACTTCTGATAATTGCCCCCCCCCCCTCACCATCCCCCAATGTTGTTTTCCTCTCTCACCTTATCTCCTTACCTGCCTATCACCTCCTTCTGGTGCTCCTCCCCCTTCCCTTTCTTCTATAGCCTTATATCCTCTACTGTCATATTCCCCTTCTCTATACCATTACCTCTTTCACCAATCAACTTCCCAACTCTTTACTTCACCCTTTCCCCCTCTCCCGGGTTCACCTATCAACTGCCACATTGTATTTCTTCTACCCCTCCCCCCACCTTCAAAGTGTTGACTCTTTACTCCTTTCTATAGCTTCCGTTTGGCCCGCTGAGTTTTGTGTGTGTTGCTTTGGATCCACTGCGTCTGCAGATTTTCTTGTGTTTGTGATCTCATCTTCTGTGCTCAATACATTGATTTATGAAGACCAAGAGCCCAAAACTTTGCTTACCACCCCATCTACCTGTGATGCCACTTTCAATGAATTACATACCTGTATTCTCAGATCCCTTTGTTTTACCACACTCATCAGTGCTCTTCCGTTCACTGTGTAAGACCTACCTGGGTTGCTCCTTCCGAAGTGCAACACCTCATACTTTACTGCATTAAATTTCATCTGCCATTTGTCAGCCCATTTTTCCACCTGATGCAGATCCCTCTGCAAGCAATGATAGCCTTCCTTGCTGTCCACAATACCCACAATCTTGAACTTATCCACAAATGGTAACTAAACCCATCATGGAGAATAAACAGGGAAGTAAACTAGCCTTTGAAGATTGGGTAGTTACAGTATAATGTCCTGAGAGAGTACTTATGGCTATTTATATCTGATAGTGCATAAAGTCTTCGTTTGAGTTTAGAACTTCGCAATCAGCAAACATAATCCATTTGGGATGAAGGGTGCTAATTCAAAAAGCAGTGACTTTTACTAACTTTGTTACTTTAAAAAATTTTCAGACCCTTGCCAAGATGTCATAAAAAGACTTGACACCACTTGAAAATATTACCCTATTAGACCAAATTAAAAGCCATCCACCTCACACCATTCACAAAAAAGAGAAAATCTGCAGATGCTGGAAATTCAAGCAAAATATACAAAGTGGAAAAGCGTGCAGTCGATGTTTCAGGGCGAGACATTCCATAACACAAGTCAAAGAGAACCGTTGGGCACTGTGGTTGCTAATTTATGCATCCCCAATATCATCTGTTTAGTTGGTAAGGTTTGGTGAAATTGCCACTGTAAAGATGAGTCTTCACCACCTGGTTCTTCCTGTGTTCCAGTGTCTCATTATTTCTTTTGGAAGTGCCTGCTCTACTAACAGTCGGTCAGGTCTTGTCTTTAAGGTACCGCTTACCACCTCCCCCCCCCCCCCCCCAACAACCTCTTAGCCTAATGCGCCTGTTGGGAATCACTGCGTTAAAGAAAAAGATGGTTGTTGGCTCATCAGAAGTGTTAGCACCACATTTAATTCAAGAAAGCACATGGGAGAAAGGTAATGCTAATGCTGTAGGTGCGGAACCATAGAAATCTATAAAACTACCCTGACGTACTTCAAAAATTTTGTGCAGATCATATCTAGAATGCTGATGAAATAGGTCTTTTTTTAATCATGCAGTGCCAAACAGTTCCCTTGACTACCAACAAAGCAATGAATCAATTATCTGCACTAGGTGCCTGTGATGATTTTGTTCATTTACAGTCAATCAAAAGAACATGGCAGCATTCTCAGGATGAATTCCTCCGTTGAGTTTGTCTTCTTATATCCTTTTAACTATTGACATGAAACTTTAGCTAATTTGGCCAGAATGTATTGGCCCTGATGTGCCCCAATTAACCAGAATCCACTGTATACATGCAATGCATTGAAATACGCCATTTGTGTTATACATATATTTTATGCTGTATATATGGAAATTACAGGACAGAGAGGGTTGAACATGGAATATATTTGAACATAAGTATTATAACTTTGAAATCAAAACATGTAAATAAACACACAAGATTCTGCATATTTCCCCTTCCTTTCCAGACCTGATGAAGGATCTTGGCCTGAAATGTTGACCATTTATCCCTCTCCATTGATGCTGCCTGACCTGGTGAGTTCTTCTGACTAATCTGGTACATCAATATATTTTAAAATGTAGCCACCATTTTAAGTGTTGGAATTATGCACAGCACTTTCCCTCGAAAAATAATGCGATGCCTATAAGTGACTGCAGTATCATAACAGACAATAGACAACAGCCACTGGATTACAACAACAACACATTCAATTGATATAGCAACTTCAATATAGCAGAAGAAGTTCAAAGAGCTTCAAGGAAGCATAGTCAAATCAATTGGAAAACAACTGCTAAAAACGTGGTCAAGAAGTACATTTCCAGGAGCATTTTAGGAGGAGGATAGAGAGGCAGTGAGAGGGTATAGAGATTGAAGCCTTGACAAGTAATGGTACAGACAAAGCAAATGCAGTACAATGATTGTATTCATGGTTGGATGAAACCAGATTTAAAGAACTAGACTTATCTGAAGAAATTACAGTTTCAGATAGGGGTAAAACAAGGAACAAGATTGAACATCAGGATTATAACTTTGAAGTCATTGTTAAACTGGGAGCACTTGGACATCTTCAAAATAGGAAGAGTCAAGTTTAGAGTGATAGATGCCTGTATAAAGGATGAATCAATAAAATTTGTTTTGTATCATGGAGATAAAGGACTTCCCCACCAACTCCCTACCATCCAGCAGAGGAAGTGTGGGGGGGGGGGGGTTATTGGGGACAGTGGAATTTGAGACTGAACAATCTAGTTAGATACTTACTAATGGTCAATTGGGAACATGGTGATCCCAGAATCATGGCAGGAAAATGGACTTGACTATAAAGACCAAGAGGTTGCATTTGCTTACCGTCATGATGCATGCAGAGTTTCAGACTTGGGCAGGAAAGGCTGGGCGGCAGGGCCGAGGGTCAGGAAGAAAGGTTACAGGTTGGAGCCACCACCTCCTGGCTGCCCGCTTGATGTCCTGACTCCACCTCCTGTCTGGCTGCCTGTGATAGTGGCCCCGCCTCCTGTCTGGCTGCTAGCGACAGTGGACCCACCCCCTGTCTGGCTGCCAGTGGCAGTAGCCCCGCCTCCTGTCTGGCTGCCAGCGACAGTGGCCCCGCCTCCTGTCTGGCTGCCAGCGACAGTGGCCCTGCCTCCTGTCTGGCTGCCAGCGACAGTGGCCCCGCCTCCTGTCTGGCTGCCTGTGATAGTGGCCCCACCTCCTGTCTGGCTGCTAGCGACAGTGGACCCACCCCCTGCCTGGCTGCCAGTGGCAGTAGCCCCGCCTCCTGTCTGGCTGCCAGCGACAGTGGCCCCGCCTCCTGCCTGGCTGCCAGCGACAGTGGCCCCGCCTCCTGCCTGGCTGCCAGCGACAGTGGCCCCGCCTCCTGCCTGGCTACTAGTGTGGATGCCGCTGAATTTCTCTGGCCGGTTGCCTGCAGCTACCCCACCGTCGTCGCCTGTCTGGCTGCCCACTGACGTGCCGCCAACACTATCTGTCTGGACACCAGTAGCACTGCCGCTGACGAAATCTGTCTGGCCGCCAATGGTCCTCCTGCCGTCTGGTTGGCCGCCAACTCCCGGCTCCGTGTCGCCACCGCTCAGCCGCAATGCTGCGGCCACCTGGAGCTCTCCGCGTCCTATGTTGCATCCTAGCAACGACGCTAGCCGTGCACGTTTCTACGTCATCGCGTCATGGCTCCGCCTCCGTGCGGAAAAATTCGAATAAGCGAACTGTCGAATGAAATACTAATTTGTGGAAGAGTGCATACATAAAGAACGAGGTGAATGGAAGGGACAAGTACCTTTTAATTCAAAGGTCTTACTCTTCAAAAGCGGCGGGACTTAGTGCTGGGGAGTTCGAGCGGTAAATTTCATTCTGTATTCTGCAACCCATTGGGGGCAGTTGGAAATACAATTGAAAGCGTTAGTGCTTCAGGGGCACGAGTGGGCGGGGCCAGGACCTGTGGGCGGAGTTAGATGTGATGGACACGACCAGATCCTGTGGGCGGAGTTAGATGTGATGGACACGACCAGGTCCTGTGGGCGGAGTTAGATGTGATGGACACGACCAGATCCTGTGGGCGGAGTTAGATGTGATGGACACGACCGGGTCCTGTGGGCGGAGTTAGATGTGATGGACACGACCGGGTCCTGTGGGCGGAGTTAGATGTGATGGACACGGCCAGGTCCTGTGGGCGGAGTTAGATGTGATGGACACGGCCAGATCCTGTGGGCGGAGTTAGATGTGATGGACACGGCCAGGTCCTGCCAGATCCTGTGGGCGGAGTTAGATGTGATGGACACGACCAGGTCCTGTGGGCGGAGTTAGATGTGATGGACACGACCAGGTCCTGTGGGCGGGGTTAGATATGATTGACACGACGTCCTGTGGGCGGAGTTAGATGTGATGGACACGACCAGGTCCTGTGGGCGGAGTTAGATGTGATGGACACGGCCAGGTCCTGTGGGCGGAGTTAGATGTGATGGACACGGCCAGGTCCTGTGGGCGGAGTTAGATGTGATGGACACGACCAGGTCCTGTGGGCGGAGTTAGATGTGATGGACACGGCCAGATCCTGTGGGCGGAGTTAGATGTGATGGACACGGCCAGGTCCTGCCAGATCCTGTGGGCGGAGTTAGATGTGATGGACACGACCAGGTCCTGTGGGCGGAGTTAGATGTGATGGACACGACCAGGTCCTGTGGGCGGGGTTAGATATGATTGACACGACGTCCTGTGGGCGGAGTTAGATGTGATGGACACGACCAGGTCCTGTGGGCGGAGTTAGATGTGATGGACACGGCCAGGTCCTGTGGGCGGAGTTAGATGTGATGGACACGGCCAGGTCCTGTGGGCGGAGTTAGATGTGATGGACACGGCCAGGTCCTGTGGGCGTAGTGGACCACGTAAGACAAGAAGGGAAGGAATTATACTGTATTGACTCGTTTTAGAATTGGGCATACTATGTTTAATTATTCCTTAAATTTTGTTGGAAATCATCTCTCGAGGGTGTGTAGGTGTTGTCATCATTATAAACAGTTGAACATTCTTTTACAATGTGAAGCATACAAGTTTGAAAGAAAGCAAATGCAGGCTGTACTACCAGCTTTTGGGGGTTGACAGTTTTAATTTAAAATCTTTACTAATTTATGGAAGTGACTTTAATTTAGTTCACAATACTGTCTTTAATTATTTAAAATCTATTGGCCTTTTGGGGTCAATTTAGTTTTCAGTTGAAAAAGAACTAGTCAGGGTTTTATTTCCCAACTCTATACACCACGTTCCATGCCAGTTGGTGGCAGTAATACACCTTCAAGGTAGACTACCAACCACCATTAAAAGTCAGAAGTTCAAGGGCCATAATTTGTGGATGGGGTGTGTTGTGGGCGAGGCTTTATGTTATGAGGGGACCAGGTGCTGTCAGCTGGAGATGCTTCCTAAATGCCTTTGCCCTTGGAGGCCTCTCAGGATAACTTGCCAAATGGCTAATGAGGGACCTCAGCCATAGATGGGATTGAAGCTAACGAGATGGACTGTGTGTGTGGACTTGCAGAAAGTGCAATGCTTCCACGGATTCCTAACTCAAGACTCAATGTTTCCTGTGCAGTCCCAAAGATACTTTTTCTACAGTACAAGTACTCTTACAAGTCAGGAAGGATTTTACATTTCTTTCACAATATTGACTTGTTATCTTGCGATGATTGCCAACAGGCATAAAGGGTGTTTGTTGAGGACAGGCTTGTTCTGCCTCACCTGGAAGGATTAGAGTGGTTCCTGAGGTTACCTGCTGGGAGGATCAATTGGTAAGTTTCAGTTAGAAGTCAGCAACCCATCTACCAGCTTGGGATCAGAGATGCAATTGTCTGCATTAGAACTTCAAGGGGCACAATTGGATCTTCTCCATGAATAAGCCTGAAGAACATCTATAATAAGCAGAGGAGTCACTGGAAATCAAGAGGTGAATAAGTCTTACGGGGTTGTAGCTGTAGGACTACATAGTCACATGAACAAAAAATATCAGTGAGCTTTGTAAATTAAAATTTACAAAAACAAACAACGACGGGGAAAGATGAACATAGAATTAAAAGAGACAGGACTGTTGTTAATTACCTTTTTTTTATAATTGACAATAATTAAGGCAAGCAATAATGAGACACTAAGCATTAATCTTCAGTGTCAATTGGTAGGAATTCTGTATAAATTCTGTATAAATATTTTATACTTCATGTTAGCATTAACAAATCTCTAGCCAAGTTACCTTTCACTTGCAGCTTCTGGAAGAGCTGGTAAACTTAAAGAACATACTAGAAAGTGTTGTATACCATAACTCGAAATAGTGTATTGAATGCACACATCTTTCAAGCCATTTCTATTCATCTCTCTTTTCATCTATTTGAGTCTTGTTTCCCATATAATGATCATGAACCAAATCTGATGTGATCTGCATTCAGCCTTTATGAAGTCCCTTATCCTACCATGGAAAGCTCGTGGGCACCAAAAATAACCACAAGTGTTCACTATAAGAAATAGAATGTCTTCTGAGAAGCAAGTCTGAAAAAAAAAGTTCTTGTTTCCTCTGACAACACAAAAAGGAAACGTGTGTTTTTCCACATCACTGAGGAATGTTAACTGATAACTGTGCCAGTGGATAACAATAAAACTGCATGATGAGCAGTGACAACACTTAATTAGACAAAATGAAGTCTGGGGTGTGAAGGGTGTAATACAACTGGCAATCTTCATTTTTATACCATAGTTAGCTACAGTAGCAACACTGTTTTTGCCAAATGCAAAAAATAGCAAGTGTTTAAATAGCTATTTATACCCAGAATAATTCCCTAGTATACTGCCATATAAAACAGATGTCATTTAAAAGTGTACTGCCATTTTAAATCTCATTCACAGCCAATGCAGATGGAAAGCCTGTGTGTGTGTGTAAAGCAATACAAGCTGTACCTGTGTGTATCTCTGCTATTTACTCATAGAGCAGTTTGATTTGATACAGACCCTTCGGCCCAACCAGTCCATGCCAAGCACCATGCCCACTCAGCCAGTCCCAAATTACATCATTTGGTCTCTAAGCCCCGCCCTTCCATGTACCTAACACAGTGTTTCTTAAATGATATTATTGAACCTTGTTCCATATACTCACCACCCTCTGCATGAAAAAGCTGCAACAGGTCCCTTTTAAATCTTGCCCCTCTCACCTAAACCTCTCCCCTAGTTTTGATTCCCCCTGCCATGGGGAAAAGACTGAACAGTTTTGTAAAGAAGAATGGAGGAAAAATTGCAGTGCCCAGATGTACAAAGCTGATAAAGACCTATCCACACAGACTCAAGGCAGTAATTGCTGCCAAAGGTGCTTCTACTAAATACTGATTTGAAGGGGATGAGTAATTATGCAATAAATTATTTTGTGTTTAATAATTGTCGTAAACTTAGAAAGCTCTGTTAAATGGCGTGGGATTCATGAGTGAACAGCCCTTTTCAAGTTCAGCCACAAATTCTCAGTTGGATTGAGATTTGGACTCTGACTTGGCCAGTCCAGGATTTTGTGTATTTTGCTGCATTCATGTTACCCTCTACTTTCACAAGTCTCTGAGGGCCTCCTGCAGTGAAGCAGAGATTTTCAATGTGAAAATTAGCAATAGACAAGCAATATGGCTTGTGCCATAAGTGAACGGCAAATTTATTAAAATGGAATTGGCCACTGGTTTACTGTTTCAGGCATTCCACAAAATGAGTTGGAATAGATACTGAAATGAAGCCTGCAGATGTCCAAGAACTTATACTGGAGAAAATATAACTCCTGTGGGGATGGCGTCCATAACAGTGAAATACAACAACCAATAAGCCACATTGGGCTTGTATGTGGTAAAAACAAGAGGGCCAACATTGCCAGGATATGAATGGCTGAGACAACTACAACTTGATTGGAGATCCATCCACTATTTGTGTATCATTACCCTGCAACAGAGTCAACTGGAAGTGAATTAAGAAAGGAACTGGATGATGCCACGACTGTTTCCATGCTGAACACCATGAACTGTTGCTGAACAGAGGGCAAACAGATGTGGGTGTCAATCTCTGGTTGGAAAGCATATAAGACCAAGGGCAGACCATGCAGCTCAGAAGAATCATGAGAGTGACGAAAGCAGTGGCCTGGCTGCAACAGGTTTTGTAGGCAACACAGCTGAGAAACATCCTGATATGTTAATCAGGCGTTACTTGCAAAATCTGGCTTGATTTTAAACTGCAAGAGAATTAATGGAGCTTTAGCTTTTGTGAGTGTAAAGAACCAGAATCTTCACTGCATGCATTAAGGTTATTGCATGAACTTCACCCGGGAACAACAAGCTCTTGTAAAAATAGATGCAAAGACCAAAGCCCAGCTAGATGAATGGAAGGCCTAAAATAAAGAAGTCAATGGAGACACGAAAACAGGGTTTATCAGATGATGTTGTGGATGAGGAAACCAGGAGAACAGATCAGATCATACAGAGAGCAATAGAAGGATTTGAAAGGGAATACTCCAGTGAACTAAATATACCTTCACAAGATCAAGATACACAAATTAGAAAGAAGAATAAGATGAGAAAGAGGAGGATGATATAAGTTTGCAAAGAACAAGAATTTCAGAATGTATATTGTATACATTTATCTGACATTAAATGTACCTTTGGAACTTTTGAAATGCTTTGGAGATGAAAGAGGATAAATGAGATCAAACTTCTCTTTAAATTAGCAAATGAAACTAGAAGAGAAAGCAAGGCAAGAAGTTGAAAAAGGGAGAAGGGATGGAGAGAAAGAATGTGAGTGAGAAAGAGAAAGACGTGAAAGAGAAGGAATGTGAGAAAGAAAGAGAGTGGGATAGAGAGAGAGAAAAAAGCCAGGACCAGGAGAGAAACAAGGATCAAAGTAGTTCCAGAAAGAAAAACTGAGAAAAGAAGACAGATGTCTAGAGCTGTCAGGGCTACTTCCAGCAGTCTCAGAGTCAGCTCCTGCAGCCACTACAGAGGAGGCCCCAGAGCCCGAGATTGGTTCACAGCCATTTGTCTCACTGGCCAAGCAGAGTGACCTCCCTTGTCAGGAAAAACGTTATCCAGCAAGAATAAGAAATCCACCACAGTGATTAAATACTTAGGCCTGAATGGGATGATTTAAAATTTACCATGCTGTGGATTTCTATATTATAATTGTATTATACAGTGTAATACATATACTGTATATATTGCAATGCATCCTCTGCTGAGTTGGAGTTTATAGCTACTCAGGGAGGACTGTTGAGTATTTAATATTTAAATAATATTTGAATAATATTGTAAATATATTGTTTAATTAAGCATTCTTGTTTGTCTAAATAATTCATTAAGGGTTATATCTAAAAGTGTGTGAATTATGTACGTCATGATGCTACCACATGATAAGTGCAAGCCTCGCTTAAAGTAAAAAATGAAGTTAGATTCACATTCCCAGTCTCATGTCTTTCTTTAATTAGTTTGATGTTTTGGAGATATAAAACACAATAAGCACCGATGGATATGATATGCCTGTGATGTACTGGACTGAGTCGAATACGCTCTGCAGCTTATGTTCCTACACATTCGAATTGCCGTACCAGTCCATGATGCAACCAGGAAACTTTCAACAGTACATCTGCAGAGGTTTGTCAGAGAATTGGGTGATATGCTGAATCTCCTTAACCTAAGAACTCATTCTGGAATTTTCTCTGATTTATTTTATATTCCACACTTGCATGGAGAAGGAAGAACATGTACTGTTACTATAGGCTATGCTCTGCCACCATAGATGAGAATATTTTTCTTCATTTCATGAAGCAGGAAAATAAGAGGAAAATACGTTTTACACAAAATAATTCATAAATATTTATACTTCTGAAGGTTTTGGATATCCGGGAGCAATGCAGTAAAGTGTTGCAGACCACAATGTTCTACAGATGAAGCAACTTAGCTGATGTGTAGAATCCATCAAAATTGCATCTGTTTCCTGTACCAGCAGAATGCTCCCTGCACCCCACTCACTAACACCAGCCTTCACACCAAACCGAGCAATTACTAGGGAATTAATCAAAGTGCTTTACTGGAGAGTTACCTTCACAGGATTTAGAGAGAAGCGCATCATTAGTGATTGCTACTACAAACTAAACAACCACAGCTGAACAAATGGAAGACGTGATGAAAGAAATGAGCCTTTTGATGTCCTTCTCACTGTTTGCTCTTATTGGACTTGGTGAGTAGGTCTTGTGACTCTCCGTGAAACACTTTCATTATCTGGCTCCCTTTTATTACGAAGTAGTATTCCAAACCAAGCTGATGTCTGAAATATTGCTTATTCCCTAAGTATCAAAAGGTGAAGCGTTAAAATTAATTTTGGATTTCTTGTGCTAGTGGTATTATAGTTTCTGGTTAGGTTGGCTTATATAGTGTATTTTACAGTTTTGTTACACCAGTTGTAAAATGTATTATAAATTAATTTGACTACAATGGTCATTTATATAAGTGATGCAAGCCTTGTTGGTGTTATACTGTGTGACTATGTTTTTGGTTTGGTAATTAATTCTAAATCCAGATCTTCATTGTTGGTGACTAAAATTGTTTTCAGTTTTTGAAATATATTTGGAAATAAAATTAGTTGTGAAAACTATATTATTTTAAAGTCTCAATTAACATGTTATTGTTAGTAAGAGATTGAGATGATAAAAGGCCAAAGTAGTACCTTTTTCCCAGGGCTAATAACGAGAGGGCATACGTTTTAGGTAATTGGAAGAAAGTATTGGGTAGGGGGTGGGGGCTGGTGGAAGAAGTCTGAGGAAGGTCTTTGTTTTTTTACAGACAAACTACCAGTATGATGGGAGATACAAAATGGACAGTTAAGAGGGAGGAATGTAGATGCAAGCAAACTGGAGGGCCATGTGTGAGGAAAGGGTGAGAGTAATCAGGAGGAGGTTAAAAAGGTTGGCACAACATTGTGGACTGAAGGGTGAAAATTCAGTCTGTGGACTGGAACTGTTTTATGTTCTATATTTTATGACTTGGGATTGTGAAGGGTGCTATGAAATGCAAGTCTTTTTTTACCTCTGCAATTGAAACTTACCTTGAGCATTTCCAGTATACCTGGTATTCTGCTTTAGCATTTTAAAAGCAAATACTGTTAAATAATATCTCAATTTTGTATTATTTGTGGTAATTTTTAATAAGTGCCAGACACCAATCTAGTTTATACTGTAATCATATTCCTGTCATCCTTCATGCTAATCAGAGTGTGTGTCATCTACCTTTGCTAACTGAACTGAAGTCTGAGATACAGAAAGCAGAATTATTAGCAAAGAGCTTCTCTGCAGAACAGGCTACTTATATAGAGCTGAGTCAAATCTGAGGCACCACATCACTGACACCAACAGGAGCATGTAACTGCAGTCCAACCAGTTGTTAATGTAGGAATTAGATAAAAACTGGAGAAAGATGTTTGAAATCAACAAGATAGGTTTTGAGGACTAACCAGGAGTAGATCATGTTCGCTATAATTTTGAAGTGGACATACAGTCATTTGCAAATTATTCCAAGCTTTTCCATGCACATTCACATCAGTAGCACTTCTTGGCATCATTTAAACCTCGCTGGTTGCTTCTTTACTGATTGAAGTACTTTTATTCGAACAATGTGTTTTGCAGTTTCTATCCTTTATCACTCCACACCTCACAAGGCTGTGTGTCTTTAAACTTGTTGTTTTGCAGCAGCGGTGAAGTGTCAAAATAAATCAATTTTGCAAATGAGAAATACCAAGTTAGTGTATATAGGTTCATTCATGGATGATTCAGGAATCTAATGGTGAGGTGAAGAAGCTGTTCTTAAACACTGAGTGTTGGTCTTCAGGTTCTTGTACCTTCTCCCTAGTGGTAGTAATTAGAAGGGGGCATGTCCCGGATGGTGCAGGTTCTTAGTGATGAATGTTGACTTCCATAGGCATTGCCTCTTGAAGACGTCCTTGATGCTAGGGTTGTGCCAATGATCAAATGGCAAACACTTGTGATCCTGTGCATTGAATCCTCCATGTCAGACTGAAGCAACCAGTCAGAATGTTCTCCACCATACATCTGTAGAGATTTGCAAGAGTCTTTGATGACGTACCAAATGATCTGATGTCTTTCCTCAAGACCAGCTTGGCAATTATATGCCAGCTGTAAGGTTCTAGTGCAGCTCCTTCAGGCACAAGATTCTGCGTATAAACCACATTGCACACCCAACATAAATCGGGGGACCTCTTTGTCAAGCACCTCTGAATTGCCCAGTGACCAACTATTTTAATTCCTATCCCCACTTCTCTTCCCTTATGTTGGTCCGTGGGTCCTTGTCCTCTTCTTTTGCCACGATGAAGCCACTCTCTAGATGGAGGTACTGTACAACACCTCATCTAGCGTCTAACTAGGTAGCCTCCCTCCTGATTGCATTAACATTGATTTCTCCTGGTAATTTTCTTTCTCTTCAGCTTCCGTCATCTTCTATTCCTCATTCTGGCTTCTTACCTCTTCCCCTCACCTGCCTATCACCTCCCCCGATGTCCCTCCTCCTTCTTTTTCTCCTATGGTCCACTCTCCTCTCCTATCAAGTTCTACCTTCTCCAACCCTTTACCTTTTCCACCCATCTAGTTTCACCAGTCACCTTCTATTTAACCCTCCTTCCACTCCCCTCACCTTTTTTGAGGCATCTTCCCCTTCCTTCTCCATTCTGAAAGGTCTCTGCCTGAGACATCAACTGTTTATTCTTTTCTATAGATGCTGCATGACCTGCTGAGTTCCTCCAACATTTTGTGTGTGTTGTTTTAGTGCGATTTGCAATGTGTTTTTGGCCAATTTCATAAATTTTTGCAGAGAATTCGGTTGGATGTTAATGCCTTGTAGAATACATTATTCATGCCCCCAAGAAGAGTGAAATCCAGTGCTTAGACAATTGAGTGCCTAACACATGATAAATTTCTATTCAATTACTTTGAACTTTTGTTTTTAGTGTTTTCCCCAGCATATGTGTTTCATATCTAAGGGGCATAGCTTTAGGGTGAGAGGGAAGAGATTTAAAAGAGAACTGATAGCAACGTTTTTACACAGAGGGTAGTGATGATATGGAATGAGGTGCCAGAGGACGTGGTTGAAGCAGGTACAGTAGTATCATTTAAGAAACTCTTGATATGTATAGGGGGAGGGACTTAAATGGACAGACTGAATAAAGAAAATTGGGATTGGTTGGATAGAAACTTTGGACTCGTTGGACTGAAGGACCAGTATCTGCACTGCATTCCTCTCTGACACTATAATCTATCTACAATCTCTGTAATAATATAGAAAAAAACACTTCCCTAGCTCCTTGACCCCCACCTCAGTGCAACATTGTTTTCAAATCAGTGGCTCAGTCTTCTGTCAGTGATGATATAGTCTAAGTGGTTGAAAATACTTTGTCCTTTAAATGTTCCTTCCTTTTATAAAGATGCATCTGTTGGCCCATTTACCAGATGCCCATGATGTTTGTGCAGGTGGAATTGATGATTTTGTGGCTAAGTTTGCAGATGATACAAAGGTAGATGGAGTGGCAGGTAGGGTTGAGGAAGTAGGGAGTCTACAGAATGACAGGGACCAATTAGGAGAATGGGCAAAGAAATAGCATATGGAATATAGTGACAGGAAGTGTATGATCATACACTTTAGTAGAAGCAATAAATGCATAGACTATTTTCTAAATGGGGAACAAATTCAGAAAATAGGGGTGCAAAGGGACTGGGGAGACCTATTGCAGGATTCCCAAAAGGGTAACTTGCAAGTTAAATTGGTAGTTAGCATTCATTTCAAAAGGACTGAAATATAAAATCAAGGATATAATGCTAAGTCTTTATAAGGCTTTGGTCAGACACCATCTGGAGTATTGTGAGTAGTTTTGGGGACCGTGTCTAAAAAAGATGTGGTGGCATTGGAGGGGTCCAGAGGAAGTTTATGAAAATGAAAGGGTTAATGCATAAGGAAAATTCATTGGCTCTAGGCCTGTTCTCACTGGAGTTTAGGAAAAGGAAGGGGAGTCTCATTGAAGCCTACCAAATATTGAAATGCCTAGATACAAGTGGATTTGGAGAGAATGTTTTCAATAGTGGAAGCATCTGGGACCAGAGAGCACATCCTCAGAGTAGGATATCCTTTTATAACAGAGATGAGGAGGAATTTCTTTAGCCAGGCGGTGATGAACCTGTGGAATTCACTGCCACAGATGGCTTGGAATCTAAGTGTATTTGAAGTAGAGGTTGATAGGTTCTTAATTAGTAAGGGTGCCCAAGGATATGGGAATAAGGCAAGGAAATCAGGTAGAGAGAGAAAATAAATCAGCCGTGATCGAATGCTGGAGCAGACTTGATGGGATGAATAGCATAATTCTGCTCCTATGTCATATGCAGTAATAGTAGAACTTATCAATTTTTGTAGTAAAACAATTGCGATTTGTGTATTTGCTTGTGCCTTCCCACAATAAAAAGCAAATTGGAAAGGTCTAAGGAATATTAATCCCTACATCACAAGGAGCAAAAGATAACCCATCTGTAGCAGTGTATTAGTTCACACTAAATTATAAGGTTGACTCAGAAGGAGGAATTTTCTGTTATGAGGATCACACTTCAGACCCAGAAGCAACAATTTGATGATGGAATCCAGCAAGCCAGGCAACTCTTCTAGGAGGGGAAAACTCTTGACTTTATAGGTTGAAACCCTGCATCAAGACCCAAACATCAACAATTCTTTTCCTCTTGCAGATGCTGCTCGACCTGCCAAGTTCCTCTAGTAGATAGCTTGTTGCTCCAGATTCCAGCAGCCTCTTGTGTCTGTAGTTCAGAACCCGTTTAACATTAAGACCACAAGTGCATGAGACACTGATACCAAGCAGAATTTGCTTCTCAGGCAAGAGTTATTTTTAAAAAGCTTTCTCAGAACTACTGATTCTGTAAAATTACTGATTGAATAATTAGACCACAACAGATATGTCTATTTACATAAACTACTATACAATTTAGCATTAGTCAATGTTTTTATGGTTCACTTTCTCTGTTAATAAATTAAGTGTTTCGCTATAAAAGCTCTGCTCTGGGTTTTATATTTCATTAATCTAAAGTGAGCACAGTGCCTCGTGTTGATATATTTAATCCAACAAGATTAATTTAATTAAAGCAAAATAACATGAAAGCCAGAAATCTGAAATGTTGGAAATATACTGTAGATCAGACAGCATCTGTGGGGAAAGAAAGAGAATTAATATTACAGATCATTCCCCTGGGATCAGAACCAACCAAAGTGATTATTAAATAATAAACCATTATCCATTGAAATTTCCAGAATACACAGTCAGATCAGAGGGCAATATTTATATGGGGACCTAAGGCAGAAATGCTGAGAGTAGTGGGACATTAAAAAAGGCAAACTCGAACAGGTTAAAGCAACAAGCTACTTGGAGATAGCCTTTCCTCATTTGATCAACTATCTATTAAATATAATCTTTGTAAAGCTCACTTTTTTAGATATTTACAAATTAGAGACTTCTTGCATTCTGAACTTCATACATTTCTTAAATGTCCAGAAAATAATTTAATTGATACAATTTTTACTTTGAAACCTTTTCATAATGGATCTACTAATATTTATAGTATGTTGTTGGCAATGAGAAACATTCCATTAGACAAAATTTAAAATCTCTGGGAGCAAGACCTACGGATTTCAATTGATGAGGATACTTGGAATGAAATTTTTTAATTTGTTCATACCTCTTTGTTATGTGCACGTCACTCTCTTTTACAATTTAAAGTGGTTCATAGAGCCTATATGACTAAAGACTAAGCTGTCTTGTTTTCACTCAGATTTTTCTCTATACTGTACTTGATGTAATATCGAAGAGGGCTCTCTAATTCATGTGTTTTGGCCCTGCCCGCGGCTTGATAAATTTAGGAAAGAAGTGTTTCAAATTTTCTTGGAGCTTTTTAAAGTAAACTTTAAACCCAACCCTCTAACTGCCATGTTTGGCATTATTGGAGTAAATGATTTTACTCTTAAGCCGAATGATTTGCATATTTTGGCTTTTAATTCTCTTTTAGCCAGAAGAGTTTTGTTGCTTAAATGGAAAGATGCAGCTCCACCTACTCATGCCCATTGGTTATGTCATGTTTAAATCTAGAGAAGATTAGATGTTCTGTTTCTATACATAGACAAGATTTTTTCACATTATGGGGACCTTTTTGGAACTACTTCCACAATCTTCAACTTGTTCAGCAATGATGATGGCTACTATAGGTTTTTTTTCTCTCTTTTGTTTTTTTTGTTATGGGATTTTGATTTTGCTTTAGATTAGAATAAAATATACCTTTTCAATATTATGGTTAACCTACTATACATAGATAAGGGGCATTTCAACCTTGTTTCTGTTTCCATAATATCATAATGTGTTGGCGCGTGGCCAAGTGGTTAAGGCGTTCGTCTAGTTATCTGAAGGTCACTAGTTTGAGCCTCGGCTGAGGCTGCATGTGTGTCCTTGAGCAAGGCACTTAACCACACATTGCTCTGTGACAACACCAGAGCCAAGCTGTATGGGTCCTAATGCCCTTCCCTTGGACAATATCAGTGGAGTGGAGAGGGGAGACTTGCAGCTGGGGCAACTGCCAGTCTTCCATAAAAAAAAATCCTTGCCCAAGCTTGTGCCCTGGTAACTCTCCAAGGTGCAAATCCATGATCTATCAAGACTAACGGAGGCCTACATACTACATAATGTATTTTGTATTCGGCTCTGCATGTAATAAATAAAAATATTGATAAAGAAAGCACAAGCTACTTATACGTTAACTTCCATTATAAACCATGGCAAACATGAATTAAAATCAAGTCTCCTGTTAAATGCTGAGAAAATAGTTAGCAACCTTTATGTGTAGAAATGTCAGCTTTGGTGAGGCTGTGACTCTCCATTCTGTGGAACTTGGTACACCTCCTGTGCCACATACTTGGTTTGCTTTGGAATTTAAATTGTCTTTGGAAAGGAAATGTGTCAATCTTTTACATAATAGTTTCAGGTCCTGTGAAAACTTGGCAAAATGTCTTTTTTTCTTCGTGGCTCATTGGTGGTACTCTTGCTTGTGCCCTATAAAGCTGCGGGTTTCAAGGCCTGCTTCAAGAATGAGAGCTCCACCTGAAAAATGTAGAAGATCTTATGGGTGGATTTTGTTATTCTTATGACCTTTTTTTTATTTTGCATTCAATACCACTAAAACATGTATTATCCTGAGAATTTTGGTTTACATTAGAACAAGAAATAGGAGCAGGAGTTGGCCATCTGCTCATCAAGCCTGGTCTACCATTCAATCAGATCATAGCTGATCTGACTGTAGACTCTGCTCCACTTGCCTGTCCTTTTCACTTGCAGCGTCTCCACTTTCTGAGGAGTAGAGAAGCCAGGCAACTCCACCCCCCACCATTCAAACCATTTCTTTTCGGTAGCACCACTCACACTGACCAGCTGCATCACCGGAAATGCAAGATATCTGACTGCACTGTTGTGGTTGTACGATTACATATCAGTTAAATAAAGGCGCACACACGAGAAGTGAGGTTAACTCATGTATTCACATTGCGGAGAGAGAGCAGATCAATGCGCATGCGTAAACAACAGATCAATGCATATAGGTAAGTTATCAGTCCATATGTAGTCATTGCTCTAAAAGAAACAGATCCATACATTACCTTCTTTAGATTAATGTAACATAGAACTGTATATGTAACAAAACATCCAAATTCCTTTTAACAACCATTTTCACATAAACATGTTTTCACAATAACAGTCCATAACTAACTTAACTATACTAAAGGTTCAGTCTTTTGGGCAGTGCTCTATTTCTTTCAGGATAACACCTTTGGACCTGTGGAGTGGCATCAGATTTGGCAGGTGTCTTGTCAAAGATAACTTTCTGTGTTGCAGGTGTCACGTTGCTGATAGTGACATGATCATATCTGAGGGATAAGTCCAGTAGCTGTAATGTGACACAGAAAACCCAGGTGTGCTCTTCGGCTGAACATCCAGTATCTGGTCCACATACGATCTCCAACATTCACTGTGTACATCAGTGGTCCAGTTCTTGTAACTATCCTACCAGGTATCCACTTGTCTTCTCAGTAATCATGCACTAGGACTTCCTGTCTAACCTTGAAGCTCCTTGCTGATCCACTTAGCAACTGGCTGAACTGTTTATTCTGTACTTCCCGCCATAGATCTATTTTCAGAAAGTCTATGCGAGATCTCAGATTCCTGCTCATGAACAGCATTGCAGGTGTTTGATTTGTCATCACATGAACAGAGTTCTGATGCATGGGAAGGATGTTGTCCTCCTTGTGCTGTAGAGAAGTGTTCTCGTCCATCACTTTAATAGACTTCTTGAAGGGTTTGGATAAACCTTTCATCTAACACATTTGTTGCTGGCTGGTGAGGAACTAACTTGAAATGTTTAGTGTCATTTTTCTTCATGAATATTCTGAACTCCTCTGCTGTGTTTTTGTGTCTGTTGTCTCTCACAATTTGTTCAGGTATTCCATTTCTGGCTAAGATAGTCCTCAGAGCAGAAACAGTCTTTTCTGATGTGATTGACTTCATTGATATGACATCCAGCCACTTCAAATGAGCGTCCACAGCAATCAGATATATGGAGTCCAGAAATGGCCCAGCAAAGTCAATATGTACTTTTTTTCCATGGTAACAGCAGTCACTCCCATGGGTGTAGTAGTGCCGAAGTGGGGTGCATTTTGAACTTTGTGGTATCCTAAACAGCTTTTTTGTCAAGTCTTTAATTTGCCTGTCTCTTCCTGGTAACCACATGTAGCTCTGGGCTAGATTTTTCATCTTGACTGTACCCAGGTGTTCTTCATGCAGATTTCCCAACACTCTGGTGTGCAGTTTAGAAGGAACCACAACACAAGATAAACACATCAGGGTTCTTTAACATACAGACAATTGGTCATGTCTCACTGAGAACTCTGAAAACATAGGATTAACAAGAGCTGGCCATCTTTGCCTGGTGATGTCATAGACTTTTGACAATGTCAGGTCATTCCTATTTTCTGTTTGTATGTCAGAATTTGTTACCCACAGCTGATCCACCAATGCTGTGTGAACCAGTTTTGCTTGGTCACAGTATGAAGACTTCTCTTTTTCAGTTGCCAACTGAGGAAGACATGACAAACCATCAGTGTTGCTATGTTGGTAACCTTGAACTCTACATCACAAAAGTGGGCTCCTAGGGGAAGTGCCCAACAATACAAACAGGTAGCAGACATCACTGGGATTCCCTTCCTGGGATTGAAAATGGACACAAGCTGCTGGTGCTCTGTCTGTAGAGGTAGTGGTGGAACTTCTTTATTCCCTATACTAGACTAAGGGCCTCTCAGTTGATCTGTAATTACATTCTGTGCTCATCAGTGATCAAGGTTCTGGAGGTGCTCCTCATCATTCTTGTTAGTCACAATGATGTTATCAAGGTAACTTTATGTTCCTGGAATATCTTGGAGTATTTGGTCCATTGCTCTTTGCCAAAATGCTGAAGCTGATGCGACGCCAAAGACAAGACAATTACACTGGACCAGTCTCGTGTGAGTGTTGATTGTGAGGAACTTTTGCAGATAGGCTTGTAACAAGTCAATCTTTCCCCACCTGCCATAGATGCAAAACTGTCTTCTATTCATGGTAGGGGATGCTGCACAGTAAGCAGCACAAGATTAGTGCTCACTTGAGTGTCCCCACATGCCGTCAGCCTTTCCTTTCTTGATCATCTGGACAATGGGCATTGCACAATCACTCCACTCAACCTTGGAGAGAATGCCAGACACATTCAGCAGCTGTGACAGTCTGTAGTTAGTGCTATCATTTGGGCTGCAGTTGCCTTTTGATGACATACTGAGAGCACTGATTGTGTGCCAGTCTAGTTGGATTTTTCTCAACCATTCACATCCGAAAAGTGCTGGCCTTCCACTTTTCAAGACATAGAGCTCTAACTTTTGTGTTTGGGCTCCATACATCACATTCACTTTTAGTTTGCCTTTGGCAGACGCTTTATTGCCTGTGCATCACTGAGGTCTTTTCCAGTGGTAGCTTCTTTAGAGTGCTTTGACAATGCGTGCCACGTACAAGCCTGTTCCTTAATGAATCAGAAAGTCCATCTCTAAAATCACAGTACTGGGAAAGTTAGCACGGTTCTGCAATGTATTCAGAAATGCTTTCATCCTTTGACTGGTTCTTTTTGTGAAATACATATCCTCCAGCTATTACCAGCAATTTAGAGCTCAAGTGATTTTGTAAAATTGAAACAATTTCATTGAATGTCTTGCTTACTGGCTTTCAGGAGTTACTAAGTTGTATAAAAGCCTGTACATCTTAGCATCCATTAAGCTGAGAAGTGTGGATACCTTCTTTTCCTCATCCACATTGTTCTCATTACAATACAGTTCAAGGTCCCATAAAGGACGCTGAGTCAGAAAGCTCAGTCACTTGGCATTCAAGATGAGGTAGTAAATTGGATTTGACATTGGCTTTGTGGGAGAAATGGTAGTGGATGGTTGCCTCTCTGAGTGACAACATGTGACTAGTGGAGTGCCACAAGGATCAGTGCTGGGTCAGTTGTTGTTTGTCAGCTATATCAATGATCTGGATGATGATGTGATTAACTTGATCAGCAAACTTGCAGATGACACCAAGATTGGAGGTGTAGTGGACAGCAAGGAAGACTATCAAGACTTGCAACGGGATCTAGAGAGGCTGGAAAAATAGTGTGAAAAATGACACGGGACTTAATACAGACAAGTGCAAGGTAGGTCTTACATAGAGAACAGTAGGGCACTTAGGAGTGCGGTAGAACAAAGGGATCTGGGAATTCGGGTTCATAATTCATTGATAATAGTGTCATAGGTAGATAGGGTCATAAAGAAAACATGGCATATCAGCTTTCATAAATCAAAATGTTGAATTCAGAAGATGGGATGTTATGTTGAAGTTGTACAAGATGTTGATGAGGCCTAATTTGGAGTATTGGGTGCAGTTTCAGTCACCTACCTACAGGAAAGATAGAAATACGGTTGAAAGAGTGCAGAGAAAATTTACAAGGACGTTGCAGGTCCAGAGGACCTGAGTAATCAGGAAAGATTGAAAAGCTTAGGATTGTATTCCTTGGAATGTAGGAGATTGAGTGGAGATTTGATAGAGCCATACAAAATTATGAAGGGTATAGATAAAATAAATGCAAGCAGGCTTTTTCCACTGAGATTGAGTGGCACTACAACTGTAGCTCATGGGTTAAGGGGAAAAGGAGAAATGCTTAAGGATAGCATTAAGGGAAACTTCTTCACTCAGAAGGACTTGAGCGTGTGGAACTAGCTGCCAGTGCAAGTAATGCATGCGAGTTTGATTTCAATGTTTAAGATAAGTTTGGATAGGTACATGGATGCCGGGGGTATGGTCAGAATCAGAATCAGGCTTATTATCACTGACATGTGACGTGAAATTTGTTAACTTAGCAGCAGTACTTCAATGTAATACATATCTGGCAGAGAGAGAAAAATAATAATAAAAAAATAAACATAATAATAAATAAACAAGTAAATCAATTATGTATATTAAATAGATTTTTTTAAATGTGCAAAAACAGAAATACTGTATATTGAAAAAGTGAGATAGTGTCCAAAGCTTCGATGTCCATTTAGGAATCAGATGGCAGAGGGGAAGAAGCTGTTCCTGAATCACTGAATGTGTGCCTTCAGGCTTCTGAATATCCTGCCTGATGGTAACAGTGAGAAAAGGACATGCCCTGGGTGCTGGAGGTCTTTAATAATGGACATTGCCTTTCTGAGACACTGCTCCCTAAAGATGTCCTGGGTACTTTGTAGGCTGGTGCCCAAATGGAGCTGACTAGATTTACAACCTTCTGCAGCTTCTTTTGGTCCTGTGCAGTAGCCCCTCCATACCAGACAGTGATGCAGCCTGTCAGAATGCTCTCCACAGTACAACTATAGAAGTTTTTGAGTGTATTTGTTGACATGTCAAATCTCTTCAAACTCCTAATAAAGTATAGCCGCTGTCTTGCCTTCTTTATGACTACATCGATATGTTGGGACCATGTTAGATCCTCAGAGATCTTGACACCAAGGAACTTGAAGCTGCTCACTCTCTCCTTTTCTGATCCCTCTACGAGGATTGGTATGTGTTCTTTTATCTTACCCTTCCTGAAATCCACAATCAGCTCTTTTGTCTTACTGATGTTGAGTACAAGGTTGTTGCTGCGGCACCATTTCACTAGTTGGCATATCTCCATGTGCAAGTCAACGGGAGTAGGCAGTTTAAATGGTTCAGCATGGTCTAGATGGGCTGAAGTGCCTTTTTCTGTGCTGTACCTTTCTATGACTCCATATGTCTTAAGAGTATTTAATGAGATGGTTTCTACTGCTTCCCTGAGCAGAGAATTCCACAGATTCACTGGTCTCTGGGAAATTTAGTTTTTTCTCATCTCTGTCCTAAATCTATTTCCCTGCATCTTCTGGCTATGTCCCCTAGTTCTAGTCTCACTTACCAGTAGAAGCAACTTCTCTGCATCTATTTTATCTACCGCAAGGCCCAAGATTTTTGTCAACCTTCAGTTTTTCTGGAATAAGCCATCTCCTTGAATTAGTACAGGTCCCCTGTGAATTAGGAATACTGCAACAAATGTACAAGCCATACACGCAAATGAAGGCCTGGGAGATGGGTGGGATGGATGGAGATGAATTTATCAGCTGTTGAGGGGCTGCAGCCTTTTGCTGGGTGGGAACAGAGCAGTTCTGTGGGCCGTCTCTGCCTATTCCAGCACCATAATATTTGGGGAGATAGGGGGAGGGTGGTGGTTTGTGGTGAATCGAACAAGCAGAGCTGAGTGTACTCAACAGACTCCCTCACTCTCTGGCCAAGTCAGTGAGAGTGGCTGATGGCCACTTTTTTCCATGCTTGCTCACTCTGCCATCGCCACTGTTTCTGTGACCCTCTCCCACACACTGATTTTATTTTGTTGAGACTTGTAACAAAATTTGGATCATAAACAGTTCTCAGCAATGGAATGGCATTGTAACTTAAGGACTTCCTGAAATCTCTTTCTAGTGAAGTATTCCCACATTGGATTTGGGTGGGAGATTCCAAAGTTTTAATCTAGTAACAAAATCTTGATGACAAATATCCAAGAGCATGTTAAAGATTCGGAAATTGAATGAAATGAATTATCCCTGGTCTGGGGTTTGGAGACTGTAGATCAAATAGACTGTTTATCCCCATTCTCTAATACCATACTCTTAAAATTATCTTATACAGTGGCCCTAGAAATTTGTCTATATTTCTACATAAATATGACCTAAAATGTGATCAGATCTTTATTTAGGTCCTAAAACCAGATAAAGAGAACCCAATTAAATAAATAACACAAAAATATACTTGTTTATTTATCTATTTATTGAGAAAAATAATCCAATTTTTACTTGTACTTATTGGAAGAAGTATGTGAACCTTTGCTTTTAGTAACTCTTGTGACCCCATTGTACAGCAATAACTTCAACCAAATGTTTCCCATCACTGTTGATCAGTCCTCCACATCCACTTGGAGGAATTTTAGGCCATTCCTCCTTACAAAACTGCTTCAACTCTGGGTTTTTGGAGGCTTCCTTGCATGAAGTGCTTGCTTCAGGTCCTTCCATAACATTTCTATAGGATTAAGGTCATGACTTTGACTTCACCATTCCAAAAGATGGATTTTCTTCTTGTTAAATAATTCTGTTGTCGATTTACTCTTGTCTTTTGGATCATTGTCTTGTTGAATTATCCAGTTTCTATTAAGCTTCAATGTTGGACTGCTATCCTGACATTCTCCTATACAATGTCTTGGTACAATTTTGAATTAATTGGTCCCTCAATGATTCCAAGCTCTCCAGATCCTGAGGCAGCAAAGCAGCACTAAACCATAATCCTCCTTCTACCATGCTTCACAGTTGGCATGAGGTTTTGGTGTTGGTATGCAGTCCCTTTTTTCCTCCAAACATAGCAATCTGCATTTCTGCCAAAAAGTTCAATTTTTGTCTCATCTGTCCCAGAGAACATTGTCCCAGAGGCATTGTAGAACATCCAGGTGCTCTTTTACAAACTTGAGAAGTGCAGCAATGCTTTATTTTTGGAGAGCTGTAATTTCCTCCATGGTGTCCTTGCATGAACACCACTCTTATTCAGTGTTTTTCTGATAGTGGACTCATGAACAGAGACTTCAACAAGTTCTAGAGTTTTTTGCAGGTCTTTTGCTGTTACCCTTGGGTCCTTTTATACTGCTTTCAGCATTGTACATTGTGCTCTTCTGATCTTTGCAGGATGCCCACTCGTAGGGAGAGTAGCAACTACTGAGTTTCCTCCATTTGGAGACAATTTCTCTTACTGTGGACTGATGAACACGTAGGTCTTTAGAAATGCTTTTGCAGCCTTTTCCAACTTAATGTATCTCTACAATTCTTCTTCTAAAGTCCTCTGAAAGTTGTTTTGATCAAGGCATGGTATACATAAACAGATCTTTCTTGAGAAGAGTAGGCTCTGTCAGTAACCTGGTTTTGTGTGTCTTTTTTTTACAGGGAAGGTCACTTCTACAACTCTCACCTCCAATCTCATCTCATTGATTGGAACACCTGACTCCAAATAGCTTTTGCAGAAGGCATTACACCAGAGGTTCATATAATTTTTCCAACAAATATATGTAATAGTGTATCACTGGCAGATGAAATAGCAGATGAACTTAATGGATACTTTGCATCAGTCTTCACAGTGGAAGACACTAGCTGTATGTCAGAAGTCCATGAGTGTCAGGCAGCAGAAGTGAGTGCCATTGCTATTACAAAGGAAAAAGTATTCAGTAAACACAAAGGTCTTAAGGTGGATAAGTCACCTGGACCAGATGACTACATCCCAGGGTCCCGAGGGAGATTGCTGAAGAGGGAATGGATGCATTAATCATGACCTTTCAAGAATCCATTGATTCTGGCATGGTCCTGGAGGACCGGATGATTTCAAATGTCTCTCCAACCTTTCGGAAGGAAGGAAGGCAAAAAAAGTAAATTATAGGCCAGTTAGCTTAACCTCAGTAGTTGGGAAAGTGTTGGAGTCTATTATTACTTTACTTAATTGTCACCAAACAATTGATACTACAGCATACAATCATCACAGTGATATTTGATTTTGCACTTCGCGCTCCCTGAAGTACAAATCAAAGTAAATATTATAAAAACTTAAATTATAAATCATAAGTAGAAAAGGGGAAGTAAGGTAGTGTAAGTCAGGTCAGGATATTTGGAAGGTACGGCCCAGATCCAGGTCAGGATCCATTCAGCAGTCTTATCACAGTTGGAAAGAAGCTGTTCCCAAATCTGGCTGTACGAATCTTCAAGCTCCTGAACCTTCTCCCAGAGGGAAGAGGGACAAAAAGTGTGTTGGCTGGGTGGGTCGTGTCCTTGATTATCCTGGCAGCACTGCTCCGACAGTGTGTGGTGTAAAGTGAGTCCAAGGATGGAAGATTGGTTTGTGGGATGTGCTGGGCTATGTTCACGATCTTCTGCAGCTTTTCTGGTCTTGGACAGGACAAACTCCATACCAGGTTGTGATGCACCCTAGAAGAATGCTTTCTACGGTGCAACTGTAAAAATTAGTGAGGGTTTTAGGGGACAGGCCAAATTTCTTCAGCTTTCTCAGGAAGTAAAGGCGCTGGTGGGCCTTCTTGGCAGTGGACTCTGCTTGGTTAGACCAAATTATGTCATTTGTGATATTCACCCCAAGGAACTTAAAGCTTTTGACCTGTTCCACCTGCGCACCACCGATGTAGATGGAGTCGTGCGGTCCACTACTCCTTCTGAAGTTAACAACCAATTCCTTCATCTTGCTGACATTGAGGAATAGACGTTGACCATGCCACCAGGTTCTTAACTTCCTCTCTGTACTCAGACTCATCATTACCCAAGATACAGCCTACAATTGTGGTGTCATCAGCAAACTTATATATTGAGTTCGATGGAAACTTGGCTACACAATCATGGGTGTACAGTGAGTACAGCAGGGGGCTGAGTACACAGCCTTGTGGGGCACCGGTGCTCAGAGTGATTGTAGAGGAGAGCTTCTCCCCTATTTTTACAGCCTGGGCCCTGTCTGTGAGGAAGCTGAAGATCCAGCTGCAGATCTGAGTGCTAAGACCCAGGTTCCGGAGCTTAGGAATCAGTTTATTTGGAATTTGGAATGATTAAGGATGAGGTTTCGGGGTACTTGGAGACTAATGATAAAACAAGTCAAAGTCAACATGTTTTCTGTGAAAGGAAATCTTGCCCTCAATGATGTAATAAGCAGGGTGAACAAAGGAGAGGTAGTGGATGTCATTTACCTGGTTCTTCAGAAGGCATCTGATAAGGTGCCACACATAAGGCTGCTTAACAAGATATGGTGTTACAGGAAAGATACTGGCATGGACAGAGGAATGGCTGACAGGCAGGAGGCAGTGAGTGGGAATAAAGGGGGCCTTTTCTGGTTGGCTGCCAGTGACGAGCAGTATGGGGTTCCTCAGGTATGGGGTTTAGTGGGATCCAGGATCAGGCATGATATAATGGTAGAACAGCCTCGATGGGCTGAATGACCTAATTCGGCTCCTCTGTCTTATGGTCTTATTTTTCTCAATAAAAAATGAACAAGTATAATGTTTTTTGTGTTAATTACTTAATTGGGTTTTCTTTATCTAGTTTTAAGACATGTCAAGATGTGATCACATTTTAGGTCATATTTACACAGAAATAGAGAAAATTCTACAGGGTTCACAAACTTTCTAGTACACTGCAAATCCTTGGCAAATCACGTTGATATTGAGAATGATGTTGATATTGCAAACTGTAAGAATTATCTAGTTCAGAAATTAATTTAGAAATGACAATGTTTGCATCTCTGTTTTACATACAGGTGACTGTCGCTTGAAGTTGGACAGCATCACAGAGACAAAAGGAGTGAAAGGAAGGTCTGCTCTGCTCCCATGTGAACTGACTGGCTTCAATGACGACTTACTCCAGATAATCAACATTACCTGGCATAAGTACCAACCAAGGGAAACACTGGTTTATACTAATGGTGTTCACATTAACGTAACAGCAAAAGAGTACACAGGTCGTGTCTGGATGAATCCTTTGTTCCAGAGCAACATGTCTTTACTGATCAATGATTTGGTAAAGAGTGATGGCAGTTATTATCGGTGTGAGGTCATTTGGCATTATACTGGGATGGTGAAGAAGAGGAGCCTCCACAAAGATGTTTTTCTAAGTATTGAGGAAGGTAAATATGTATCAATATTACAGAAGATAAATGACGGCATGACATAGGAGCAGAACTAGGTCATTCACCCTATTGAGTCTCGTCTGCCATTGCTATCCCTCTCAAACACAGTCTTCTGCTTTCTGCTTGTAGTCCTTGATGCTCTTACTAATCAATCTTCTCTTTAAGTATACCCAAAGAGCTGACCTCCACAGCCATCTATGGGAATGAATTCTACAGATTCACCAATCCCTAGCTGAAGAAATTCCTCCTCATCTCTTTTTAAGGGGTTGTCCAATTCTGAGTCTGTGCCCTCTGGTCTGATTGTCCCCCACTATAAGAATCCTCTCCACATCCACTCTATCTAGGCCTTTCAATATTCGATAGGATTTCACGAGATTACTCCTAATTTTTCTACACTCCAGAGGCGTCAAGTGCTCCTCATTTCTTTCTCTATCATTCTCATGAACCTCCTCTGGATCTCCTCTTTTGCCAGAATATTGTTCCTTTGATAAAAGGCCCAAAATTGCTCACAATTCTCCAAGTGCAGTCCAATCAATGCCTTATAAATAAGTATACAACATACCACAAGGCTTCAATAAAGGTAAAAGTAGAGTACATGTTTGGGACAGAGTTCACAAAGCATTCTCACCCAAAACATAGACCTGTCTTTTCTCTATTGACATGCAAGTGAAGATGCTGTGAGCCTTCAGCACCTTATTTCAGCTTCTCAATCTTTCATCATTTGGTTGTCTTTGTCAACAAAGTATTTCAGAAACATTGTTAATTTTCCTCTTAGTTAAATGTACTAAAAAGGAGGGAAGAGTTAGATTGATCGTAGAGTAGGTTGGAAAGTCAGTACAACATTATGCTCTGAAAGGTCTGTACTGTGCTGTAATATTCTATTATTAGAAGTGATATACAACTGCTTTTGGTAAGTTCAAGTCAGTGGCAAAACTGGGTAGAAACAAAATAAGGTTGCTGAAACACCTCCAGTTTATGAATTTACCTAATTAGTTGTCTATTGTTTGCATAATTAAGGAAATCCTATGTTTTCTTCTTTAAAACCATTAGATGAAGAATTTTACTGCCAATGTGTCTCAAATTCAGAAGAGAATTTCTCACAGTGACACATCTATTACTCATAACAGCTAACCATGTGCTTATTCAGATTTTAATATTAATTTGTTTGTAATCACAAAAGCTCCATGCTTTAATTCACAACCCCTGGGAGTTTGGATTAAACAAATTTGTTAATTTATGGGATGTGAATTAATTATTCATCCCTAATTGCTCTTGAGAAAGTAATGGTAAGATTGAACAGCTTGAATCAGTCCTGTCCCAGTAGTAAAGGTGCTGTTCAGTCAGGAGTCTCAAGATTTAGAGCAGAGGTTCCCTGCCTTTTTATGACATAGACTCCTACCATTAACTGAGGGTCTATACACCCCAGGTTGGAAACCCATGATTTAGACCTAGTGATGATTAATGAATAACGAAACACTTCTGTTTGAAACACCCTACCTTGGAGGGAACATTTAAATGATATTCTTCCCATGCACCCACTACCCTTCCCCTTGTAAGTGGGTGAAGTTGTGGATCTGGGTGCTGTTATTAAGGTGTCACTGTGCTTCTTGGAGAAGGTATGGTCTCTGAACATAGTATGTTGATGATAAATGCTTAAAGTTGTGGGTGGAGTGCTTACACAATCATGCTCAGAGAAGGCTTTTTTCAATGATACGTTATCCCACTTTCACTATTGAAGGAAACGTTCACATAAACATGAAGACACAAGAGAAGGCAGATGAAGAAATCTTGAGCAAGCATTAAAAACCATTTTTTTCCATATGACTATTCTTAACTTTAGAGAAAAGACCAAGCAAGAACTCCAACATCTTCATCCTTGGGCACAAAAGGCGCAGCTCTTGGCCATTCTAATCTATGAATCTAGAAAACAAGGGGACACAGATTCATTCATAGCCTTCAAAAATATTAGATAAATACTTGAAAATGAACTAAAATTCATGGCTACGAAGAAGGAGAGTTGTGGAACTAATTTGATCTCTCCTTGAAAGGGCTATCATAGATAATTCCATGAGGTCCTGGGTTCATTTGCCTTTCATCTCTTCTCTAATGGTTCTCATTATCACCTTCCTTACTTATCAGATATGAGCTCTGGTAGCCTTTCTGTTCCTGCTTATAACCCTCTTGTAGCCATCTTCACGTTCACCTTCACCTTACCCCGCCACCCAGTGTTCTATCATTCCCTTTTTTTCCTCTGCCTCCACCTAGCTTTTTGTCTCCTGTCCATCCCTTCCCCACCTTTATCTGTCCTGATCAACTAGTCATCCTTCACCAGCCTCCACTTAACCCTTGGTCAACCAATCAACTCTGGCTCTTGATTCAACTCTTCCCCTCCCCTCTTTTCCCAGCTATTTCCCCTTAAAACTCATAGTCCTGATTCATTTTGACACAAAACATTGACAATTCCCTCCTCTCACCACAGAAGCTGCTCAACCCACTGAGTTCCTCCAGCAGGTTGTTGCTCCTGATTCCAGCACCTGCAATCTCTTGGATCTCTCTTTCAGAGAGGTTCAAAATAACCATATTGTTGTGCCCAGGCAGAGAAGACACGTTGTGTGAGAAGCAGGCAGAAAATATGCCACCGGACTGCTGAGATCAAGCCTAAGGGGAATGGAGGTGGAGCCTTTGCAGTCACTATGTGGCAGCAAGTGGGAGAGGAATAGGGAACAGAAGTCCCTGTTGTCACAGTGGTGGCCACAGTTGAGAGGTCAGAGTCTGATAATCACACTGGTTTGGATGGGGTGAGAGGGAAAAGGGAAGACTAACCCTTTCCGTTTCTATAGTGGGGAAGAAAGGGAAATCAGAGCCTGTAAGTTCACTGTAGTGGGGAGATCAGAGACATAAAGATAAAGATTAACTTTATTTGTGACATTTATATTGAAATATACAGTACAGTGTGTCATTTACATCAAATCAAATCAGCGAAAATTGTGTTGGGCAGCCCGCATTTGTTGCCATGCTTCCGGTGCCAAAAGCAAGCCCACAGCTCACTAACCCTAATCGTACATCTTTTGATATGTGGGAAGAGACCAGAGCACCCAAAGGAAATCCATTCAGTCATGGGGAGGACGTACAAATTCTTTATAAACAGTGGCAGGAATCAAACTCCGACTTACAGCTGGCACAGTAAAGCCTGGTGCTAACTGCTACCACGCCACACCCATTAGGGGATTCACAGCCTTTTCTGGGGAAGGCAAGATGTCTGGAGTCTTTCAGTCACTAAAGGACTAGAAGATAGCAGGGGTTAAGAGTACTTAGTCCTACTGTGGTGGGGAAGATAGGGAGATTGAAGTTAGTACAGCCACTGTGGTAAGGAAAGGTGGGATAGAGGCTTGTGTATTTATAACATGGCAGTGTAGCGGTGTGCTACAAGCAGCGCTAAAATTACGACACGGAGTCGGTAGCTGCAGTCGAAGGAAAAACTTTATTCGAAAACTTCAGCCTCACTTTTAAGCCTCTGTCAACCGGCCCCCCATGGCGAAGAGGCTCCAAAGCTCTGTGCTCGCAAACCCCCGTAGGCTATCTAATTGTGAGTCGGTTCGGATACGCTAGGAAATGAGGCGCTACATAACCCCCCCCCCAGAACCGGCGATACACCCCCCAATGTCCACAGCCTGGGCCAGAACCTGCTTGGGAGGTCGGCCTCTGCGCCGAGGCTCCGGAAACTCGGCCGGTTGCGCCAGGTCCACATGGGCCGGCTTGAGGCGGTCCACCGTGAAAACCTCCTCCTTCCCCCCAACGTCCAGCACGAACGTGGACCCGTTGTTCCGGAGCACCGTAAACGGCCCCTCGTATGGCCGCTGCAGCGGTGGCCGATGCCCGCCCCTTCGTACAAACACAAACTTACAGTTCCGTAGGTCTTTGGGTACGCAGGTCGGGTGCCGCCCATGCTGTGAAGTGGGTATGGGGGCCAGGTTACCGAGCTTCTCGCGAAGTCTGCCCAGGACTGCAGCGGGTTCTTCCTCTTGCCCCCTCGGGGCTGGTAGGAACTCCCCGGGGACGGCCAGGGGCGCGCCGTATACCAACTCGGCCGACGAGGCGTGCAGGTCGTCCTTGGGCGCTGTGCGGATGCCGAGAAGGACCCAGGGAAGCTCGTCCGCCCAGTTGGCTCCTCGCAGGCGGGCCATGAGGGCCGACTTCAGGTGACGGTGGAAACGCTCCACTAGCCCGTTCGACTGCGGGTGTTAGGCAGTGGTGTGGTGCAGCTGAGTCCCCAAAAGGCTGGCCATAGCTGACCACAGGCTGGAGGTGAACTGGGCGCCTCTGTCGGAGGTAATGTGGGCTGGTACACCAAAGCGGGATATCCAGGTGGCGAGCAGGGCTCGGGCGCAAGATTCGGAGGTGGTGTCGGTGAGCGGGACCGCCTCTGGCCATCTCGTGAACCGGTCCACGATAGTCAGGAGGTAACGCGCTCCGCGCGACACTGGCAGGGGGCCCACGATATCCACATGAATGTGGTCGAAACGCCGGTGGGCGGGATGGAACTGCTGCGGTGGGGCTTTGGTGTGCCGCTGAACCTTGGCCGTCTGGCAGTGCATGCACGTTCTGGCCCATTCACTGACCTGTTTGCGGAGACCGTGCCAAACGAACCTGCTGGAAACCAGCCGGACAGTTGTCCGGATGGAGGGATGCGCCAAGTTATGAATGGAGTCGAAAACACGTCGCCGCCAGGCTGCGGGGACGACTGGACGGGGCTGGTCGGTGGCGACGTCACAGAGTAGGGTCCTCTCACCTGGGCCCACGGGGAGGTCCTGGAGCTGCAAACCAGAGACTGCAGTCCTGTAACTCGGAATCTCCTCATCTACCTGCTGTGCCTCTGCCAGTGCCTCAAAGTCTACCCCTTGGGAAAGGGCATGAACGGTGGGGCGAGAGAGCGCATCCGCCACGACATTGTCCTTACCCGAGACGTGCCGGACATCCGTTGTGTATTCAGAGATGTAGGACAGGTGGCGTTGCTGGCGGGATGACCAGGGGTCGGATGCTTTCGTAAACGCAAAGGTAAGCGGTTTGTGGTCCGTGAACGCGGTGAAGGGCCGACCTTCTAGGAAGTACCTGAAATGCCGGATTGCCAGGTAGAGCGCCAACAGTTCCCGGTCAAAAGCACTGTACTTGAGCTCGGGTGGCCGCAGGTGTTTGCTGAAAAACGCCAGGGGTTGCTAGCGACCTGCGATGAGCTGCTCCAGCACCCCACCGACTGCCGTGTTTGATGCGTCCACTGTGAGGGCGGTAGGGGTGTCCATTCTGGGATGTACTAGCATTGCGGCGTCAGCCAAAGCTTCCTTCGTTTGAACGAAAGCGGCGGCGGACTCCTCGTCCCAGGTAATGTCCTTGCTCGGACCCGACATCAGGGCGAACAGGGGGCGCATGATCCGGGCAGCTGAAGGGAGGAAGCGGCGGTAGAAATTGACCATACCTACGAATTCCTGAAGGCCTTTGATCGTGGTGGGTCGGGGGAAGTGGCGGACCGCATCTACCTTAGCGGGCAGAGGGGCTGCCCCGTCTTTAGTAATCCTGTGGCCCAGGAAGTCAATGGTATCAAGTCCGAACTGGCATTTGGCAGGGTTGATTGTAAGACCGTACTCACTCAGTCGGGCGCAGAGTTGACGGAGGTGGGACAGATGCTCCTGACGACTGCCGCTGGCTATGAGGATGTCATCCAAATAGATGAACGCGAAGTCCAGGTCCCGTCCCACCGCGTCCATTAACCGCTGGAACGTCTGTGCGGCATTCTTCAGGCCGAACGGCATGAGGAGGAACTCGAAGAGGCCAAACGGGGTGATGAGAGCCGTTTTGGGGACGTCGTCAGGATGCATCGGGATTTGATGGTACCCTCGGACAAGGTCGACCTTGGAGAAGATCCGGGCGCCGTGCAGGTTTGCCGCAAAGTCCTGAATGTGCGGCACAGGGTAGCGGTCCGGTGTGGTAGCCTCGTTCAGCCTGCGGTAGTCGCCGCACGGTCTCCAGCCCCCCGTCGCTTTGGGCACCATGTGCAGGGGGGAAGCCCAGGGGCTGTCGGACCGCCGGATGATCCCCAATTCCTCCATTCTCTGGAACTCCTCCTTCGCCAGTCGGAGCTTGTCCGGGGGAAGCCACCGAGCACGGGCATGGAGGGGTGGTCCCTGTGTCGGGATGTGGTGCTGTACGCCGTGCCTGGGCATGGCTGCTGTGAACTGCGGTGCCAGAACCGATGGGAACTCCGCCAGGACCCTGGTGAAGTCGTTGTCGGACAGCGTGATGGAGCCGAGGTGAGGGGCTGGCAACTGGGCCGCGCCCAGGGAGAACGTCTGAAAGGTCTCGGCGTGTACCAGTCTCTTCCTGGGCAGGTCAACCAGCAGGCTGTGAGCTCGCAAAAAATCCGCACCCAGAAGCGGTTGGGCTACGGCGGCCAGTGTGAAGTCCCACGTGAACTGGCTGGGGCCGAACAGTAGCTGCACCTGACGGGTGCCATAGGTCCTTACTGTGCTGCCATTCGCGGCCCTCAGGGGGGGACCCGGTGCCCTGCTGCGGGTGTCGTAACTCGTCGGAGGTAAAACGCTGATCTCAGCCCCAGTATCGACCAAAAACCGGCGTCCCGACCTTCTATCCCACACATACAGGAGGCTATCCCGATGGCCAGCCGCCGTAGCCATCAGCGGCGGCTGGCCCTGGCGTTTCCCGGGAACTTGCAGGGCGGGCGGCAACGGCGGGCTTCTGCGCCCCACCGCTGGTGGTAGAAGCACCAGTGGTCATTGGGCCGGGGGTTAGTGGGCTCTGCGGCCGGGCCTGGACTGGTTTGCTGCCGGGAGCGTGGCTGGGAGATCTGTGCGATGGACGCCCCGCTCACCTTTTTGGCGTTCCACAGCAAGTCCGCCCGGGCTGCCACCTTCCGGGGGTCACTGAAATCCGCGTCGGACAGCAGCAGGCGTATGTCCTCGGGCAGCTGCTCCAGGAATGCCTGCTCAAACATGAGGCCTGTGTGTCCCTCGGCCAGAGACAACATCTCATTCATTAAAGCCGATGGAGGTCTGTCGCCCAAGCCATCCAGGTGCAGTAAACGGGCAGCCCGCTCGCGCCGTGAGAGTCCGAAAGTCCTGAGGAGCAGGGCTTTGAATTCCGTGTACTTGCCGTCTGCCGGGGGCGACTGTACGAACTCCGCGACCTGGGCAGCTGTGTCCTGGTCGAGGGAGCCCACCACGTAGTAGTAGCGGGTGTCTTCTGAGGTGATCCGGCGAACGTGGAATTGGGCTTCGGCTTGCTGGAACCATAGGTCCGGGCGCTGTGTCCAGAAACCCGGCAGTTTCAACGAAACCACATGAACAGAGGCGGCGTCGGTCATTTCTGGTCCAAAAATCGTTTGGACCGTCAGGGTCACCAATTGTAGCGGTGTGCTACAAGCAGCGCTAAAATTACGACACGGAGTCGGTAGCTGCAGTCGAAGGAAAAACTTTATTCGAAAACTTCAGCCTCACTTTTAAGCCTCTGTCAACCGGCTCCCCATGGCGAAGAGGCTCCAAAGCTCTGTGCTCGCAAACCCCCGTAGGCTATCTAATTGTGAGTCGGTTCGGATACGCTAGGAAATGAGGCGCTACAGCAGAAGAATTACATGGGACATGCTTTGGAAAGGAAATGTACTGCATAATGATTCTGGTTCTTTTGATAGAATGTGCTCTCGATAAGTAGTATAACAATCCTATTTGCTTCACTCAATATTGTGCATTCAGATAGCAATGCAAATAGCTCTTCATTTTTCAGAGAAATGGAAGTGAATAATATAGTGTAAATTAGCATTTGTGTGTGCAGTGCATTTGTATTCTTTCTTGTTAACTACCCTCCCATCTGAAATGTGGCTCAGAATAAGATGAAGGTCACCTCTCTTTGTCAATCTCACAAATGGCGAGACGTGCAACCAATCTGGCTTGAGTTTCCAGCAAGAAAAAGACTGACAAAGGTTGCCACTCTAACTGACAAGGGTTCTGTGATTGTAGTTCTGAAAGAATAGGGAATAAAGGAAGTAATTTAAAATGCTACTTTGGAATTGTAAAGATACTAAGTCATCATTATATAATATGTATTCCCAATTTTAGTGAGCAAAATCATAATTAGTCATTTGCTATCTGTTCACACCCTGTTCAATATTAAGTGTTATGCAAAGCAATGAAAATATAATGCATATATTCATGTTAAAACACATTTGTTCATCAGTAATAACTTTGTTTGCCAAAATATATATAAGTCTATGACGTACAAAAAAGTCAACATTATTGGATATTTAAACAATTGTCCTATTTTTTTCTCATAAACCCATTGAAAATAACAGCTGCTATTTGATAATAAAATTTGAAAGATAATTGGTGGTCTAGGAGCCATGTATCTATTTTCTGTCTGTATTGTATTTTGTGCTGCGCATTTATTATGGGTAATTTGTCATGTGGCTTGGGACGAGGCAGAAGCAAGGAGTATAGTTACATATTCATGCATTGTATTTAGTTCAGGTTTAGTCAGGTTAGAACAGGGGTTGGCCAGGGGAATGATATTTTTTGTAGACTGCTAATGCCTAAATACACTAATGTTTAAGTATGTTTGAATACTCTTAGACTGCCTACTTCATTATATCATTACTTCTGGTATCATTAGTTTTTCATCATTACAAGATCATTCATTTTTGCTGGTTTCTTCATAAAGGATCAAACTTACTTTCTTCAACTTATAACTTTGTTACTCTGGATAGCGAGTCACACAGCGTCAACCCATCCCGTGCTTAGTCTCTGAGCAGTTTTGGTTTGGCTTCAAGAACCACTACAGGCAGCAAGGTGCTTCAGAATCTTTTGAGCTTCTAAAAGATGAAATATAGACTATATAAGATATAAATATATAAGATGAAATATAGCACTGGAACTGGCCCACAATGCTGTGCTGAATCAACAAAAAAATACATAAAAATCCCCCCCAAACTAATCCCCCCTACCTAAGCGATGTCCATATCCCTCCATCTTCCTTACAATCACGTGCCTATCTAAATATGTCTTAAGAGCCTCTAGTGTATTTTCCTCTACCACCATACCAGGGGTGCATTCCAAGCAGCCACCACACTCTGAGTAAAAAATTTACCCCTCACATCCCCTTTGAACCTACCCCCTCTCACATCTTCAATGCATGCCCTCTGGTATTAGATTCTTAATAATATTATTATTGTGCTAATATTATTTTACACTGTATATGATATACGTACTGTGTTTTGCACCTTGGTCCCAGAGGAACATTATGTTATTTGTATGGTTGAACGACAATAAAATTGAACTTAAATTGAAGTGTTGTCCCTAAAAAGAGGGACTTGTTCAGCAGTTAATCTGATATGATACTCCAGGTCCTAGATCTATAATGCCAGTGGGATTTGCCATAGAATTCCCAATATGTTTTCAAAGTTTTAGCATGTACTTCCAACTTTTTAAAATTAATGACTTCAACAAAATGTTAAATTATCAATTTTAAAAACCTTTGAAATGATACTCAGTCAACTGACTGCGCCAAAGAAAACTTCAAAAAGCATGATAGCTGATTAATTAGATCTTAATTGGTGCTAAAATTAGCTTCAGTCTTTTCTGTCCAAACCTTTATATGGATTGAAAAGCACTGGTAAACTCAGGCAGAATAGTTAGCTGGGTAAAATGCATTCAATTCCATTAAAATCAGGTCAGGCTGAGTGTTCAAAGTGCATAATTCAAGGTAAATTTTTGTCAAAGTATATATGGTACCACATATTACCTTGTAATTCATTTTCTTGCTTGCATTCACAATAGAATAAAGAAAAAACTACCCAAAGACTGATAAACAACTAATGTCCAAAGAAGCACAAACTGTGCAGATAAGTACATAAATAATACTGAGAACATGAGTGTAGAGTCCTTGAAAGTGAGTCCATAGGTTATGGAATCAGTTCAGTGTTGAGGTCTGTAAACTATTCTTGCTGGTTCAAGAGCCTGGTAGTTGAAGGTAATACGAGTGAATCTGCAGATGCTGGAAATAAATTTAAAAAACACAAAAAGCTGGCAGAACTCAGCAGGCCAGACAGCATCTATGGGAGGAGGTAGTGACGACGTTTCGGGCCGAAACCCTTCATCAGGAGTTGAAGGTAATAACTGGTTCTGACCTGGTGGTGTGGGACCTAAGACTCCTTGTACCTCGTTTCCAGTGAAGAAAACATAACCTGGATGGTGGGATCCTTGATGGTAGATGCTGCTTTCTTTGTAGATGAGCTCAGTGATTTGGAGGGCATTGCCTGTGATGGACACTGGTACTGGGCACTGGTATTTCCATATTGGCATTTAGTGTTCAGTCTTCAGAAGGCTGGACTAAATTTCCCTGACTGAATTCTAAATACATAAAATAAATAAAGGTTGTGTATCTAATATGTCAGTAATATTTGAGTAATATTGTATCCTTTTGACTACAGCTCAGCATTTAACACCATCATTCCTACAGTCCTCATCACAAAACTCCAGAACCTGGACCTCTGTATTTCCCTCTGCAACTGGATCCTCAACTTCCTAACCAGAAGATCTGTGCAGATTGGAAATAACATCTCCACCTCACTGACAATTAACACTGGTGCTCCACAGGGATGTGTGCTTAGCCCGCTGTTCTACTCTCTCTAAACCCATGATTGTGGATAGGCACAGCTCAAATAGCATCTATAAATTTTCTGATGTGCGAACATTGTTGGCAGAATTTCAGATGGTGATGACAGGGCGTACAGGAGTGAGATATACCAGTTAGTTGAGTGGTGTCACAGCCACAACCTTGCACTCAATGTCAGCAAGACCAAAGAGCTGATTGTGGACTTCAGGAAAGGTAAGACAATGAACACAGACCAATCCTCATAGAGGGATCAGAAATAGAGAGAGTGAGCAGTTTCAAGTTCCTGGGTGTCAATAACTCTGAGGACCTAACCTGGACGTAACATATTGATGCAGCTATTAGGCAAGACAACAGCTATATTTCATTAGGAGTTTAAGGAGATTTAGTTTGTCAACTAATACACTTGAAAATTTCTACAAATGTACCGTGGAGTACATTCTGACTGGCAGCATCACCGTTTGGTATGTTGGTGGGTGGGGGGGGGGGGGCGGGGTGGTGGCTACTGCGCAAGATCAAAATAAGCTGCAGAACCTTGTTAGATTAGTCAGCTCCATCATGGGTACTAGCCTTTGTAGTATCCAAGACACCTCATCTTCGAGAAGCAGTGTCTTAGGAAGGCAGCACCCTGGACATGCCCTCTTCACACTGATACCATCGAGAAGCCTGAAGGCACACACTCAGCGATTCAGGGAGAGCTTCTTATCCTCTGCATCCGATTCCTAAATGGATGTTGAACCCTAAATACTACCTCACTACTTTTTTATTTCTGCTATTTTGCGATACTTATTTTAACTTAACTAGTATATAACTTAATACACATACTTAATGTAATTCAGTTTTTTTACCTCTATTTCTCTTTATCAAGAATTTCATTGTACTGCTGCTGTAAAGTTAACAAATTTCACGACAAATGTCCTCGCCCCACCACATCATAAGTGTATGGCTCGCTGAAAGTAAAATGAAAGTATACGTTATCCTAGGCTTCAATTAGCTTTGGAGTTACAAAACATAACAGTGGCGGAGGAAGTATTAAAGAAACCCAAGAAGCCTACCTACCTGTTGAAACACAGCAAGCCATTCGAGTTTTAAAAAATTGCAGCACATGATCTTTGCAATGGAAGAGACCGTCAAAAAAGGCAGAAAACAGATATAATTTATGAGCTCATAAGCAGCAAGTACCAGCTGTTAATATTAATAATCAATTTTTAAAAAGCAGAAATGACTGGCTACATCAGAAAGACAGGCACATCTGATTGCACAAGAAATAGCTAGTTGATGTACAATATACTAAGTGAATTGAGCAATATTTTGAAGAAAATGAAATAGCCGATGAAAAGCAAGTGCCAGTTTTGCTGAGTGACATAGATGAAAAAGCATGCAGTTTGCTTAGACATTTGACTGCTCCAACCAAACTAGATGAAACAAGCTTTGTTAATATCATGAAAGTAATGCAGGAACATTTAGAACTAAAACCATTGTTGACTGCAGAACACTTTAGGTTTTTATAGGTGCAATCAAAAGGAAGGGGAATCCATTTCAGTGTTCGTAGCTGAATTGAAGAGATTGAGCATGTCAGTTGGTAATGGTGTTAATGATGCACTGAGAGTCAGCTAGTTTGTGGAACTTTACAAGAAAACATTCAAAAACAGCTCCTAACTGAAGCACAGCTCACACTTAAAAGCAGTTGAAATTGCTGTATCGTGAAAACAGCAAACAGGGATGGAATTAAGTTGCAGTCAGGAATGAAACTGAGCATGAACAACAATGCAAAGTCTAAACAGAAATGACTGGTTACATTGCCAAATAAATTGTGTTAATGATGTGGCAGGGGCTCACATACAATGGAATAATGCAGAGTTAAAGGCAAAACTTGCAGAAAATGCAACAAAGTAGGATGCACTCAAAGAGGATGGTGAGCAGACAAAAATAAATGGACTGGATAGGGAAGTGGAAAAGATAAACTGTCACATTGCAGTTTCAAAAAGAGCACTAATCTGCATGCTGTTGATTAAAAAAAATTGCTACTGATGAGAGTGACACCAGGACAGGTAACCTTGAGATTTACAATATGAAAACTAACAATAGATGAGCAGTATGGCTTACACCAGATGCGAAAGGCAAATTAATTAAAATAGAATTGAACACTGACTCAACTGTTCTAATCATTCCACAAAATGAATTTGAATAGCATTTCAAAGATACTGACTGAAGCCTACAGGTGTCCAGCTAAGATCTTCTACTGGAGAAAAGGTAACCCCTGTGGGAATGACATTTACTAACAGTGAAAAACGACAACCAGCAAGTCACTTTGGGCTTCAGATGTCAGACCCTGTACTCACACATTATGATCCACATCGTCCAGTGAGACTTGCCTTGCCTCGCCTTATTGGACAGGTGCAGTCATGTCACATGTAATGAGTGATGGAAGTGACCAGCCCATGGCCTTTGCATCACATTCCCTTAGGATTGCAGAGAAAAATAATGCACAAGATTGATAGAGGCATTGAGACTGATTCAGGACATAAAACATCTTGTACAGGAGAAAGTTTACCTTCATTGCTGATCGTCAACCACTAGTGTCCATTTTCAATCCGCAGAAGGGTGTTCCACTAACAGCAGCAGTGCGAATGCAGAGATGGGCTCTGTTTCTTTGAGGATACAATAACAAGATTGAATTCAAGAAGATGGCTAATCATGGAAATGCTGATGGATTCTCCCGTTTACACTTGGAAAAGGAACTACCTGAAAAAATTACTCTTCTCTTGCTGTATTATCCCTATTGTGGCAGAGATGATCCAAAGGGAAGGCAAAAGAAGACCCTACACTATCTCAGGTTTACATGGTCACCCAAAGTGGCTGGAGTGTGTAGCAAAAATCCCAATTCCTCCATTCTTTGCTGCGCCAGGCCCTTGATAGAGGTGCCTTGTGTAGGGATTGAGAGTTGTTGTACCAGCCAAGCTGAGAGCTAAAGTGTTGGAGAAGCTGCATGCTGATCATCTAGGCACGGTCAAAATGACAGAGATTGCTCAAAACTTCGTCAGGTGGCCTGTGATAGATCAACAGGTCAGACGTGTACAGAAGATGCCAAGAGCAGTACCTTTCTATCGCAGGGAATGGCTTGCTTTTCCCTAGCAGAAGATTCATGTGGATTTTGCCAGACTATTCATGGGCATATTTTCTTGGTAGTAGTGGATGCAAATACAAAGTGACCAGAAATGTTCCCAACAGTCTCCACTACACCCTCACACACTGCTGATGTGTTAAGAAGCCTCTTCCCAAGGACTGGTGTTCCAGAACACTTCGTCAGTGACAAGGGACCACAGTTTGCTGTGGAACAGTTTCAGTCATTTCTGAAAATGAATGAAATAACACATATTACATCTGAACTGTATCACCCAGCTACAAGTGGCTTGGTGGAAAGGTTTGTCCAGAGTCTAAAGAACACACTGTGAGCATTGTCAGCAGAACACACTACACTAACACTGAATCAGAAGCTCACCAATTCCCTCTTTGCTTATCCCAATGCAGCATATCTTACAACTGACAATTCACCAGCTATACCATCCCTGGTCATCCCTTGTGTTCACACATGTATCCTCTGAAACCTAGTCTCAAGAGTGTGCAGGACAAACAACTGAAACAAATTGAGGGCTCCTCAAATAAGGACTTTAGATACTTCGCTCCAGAACAAGCAGTCCTGGCAAGGGACTACAGAGGTGATCAAAAGTGGGTACTTGGAAAGAGTAAGGTCAGAACTGGACCACTCTTCTACACTATGGAGATAACAACTGATATCACCTGGAGATGATACATCAATCAGTTGAGATCAGAGTCAATTGTTAGATAAGAAAGTTGACCAGAGTTGTCAGAACCACTTCATGCAGTCCCAGAGTTAACTCCTGCAACACCACGAAGGAGGCCCGGAAACCTGAGATTGTTTCACAGCCACAGGTCTCACCTGCCAAGCAGTGACCCCTTGTCAGGAATGGGATAATTTAAAATTTACTTTGCTGAGGATTGTCCATGCAGTAGCTCTGTCTGTGTGTATGTAAAACAGTATATCTATATAAGTTGTGATGCATTCTATATTAAGCTGTAGTTTACCACTAAGCAGGAAAGAGTGTTGTGTTCTGTATTTAATATCTGAGTAGTATTGTAAATACATTGTTTGATTAAGCGTTCTTTGTTTTAATAATTAATTAATTTTTATATGTAAAAGTGGTGTGTTGGCGCGTGGCCAAGTGGTTAAGGCATTGGTCTAGTTATCTGAAGGTTGCTAGTTCGAGCCTCAGCTAAGGCAGCGTGTTGTGTCCTTGAGCAAGGCACCTAACCACACATTGCTTTGCGACGACACCACAGCCAAGCTGTATCAGCCCTCGCCATTCCCTTGGACAACATCGGTGGCGTGGAGAGGGGAGAATTGCCAGTCTCCCATACAACCCTGCCCAGGCCTGCGCCCTGGAAACTTTCCATGGTGCAAATCCATGGTCTCTCAAGACTAATGCATGCCTATATGTAAAAGTACATGAATGGCATACATCATCATATCATGTCAAAAGTGTATGCCTCACTAACAATAAAATGAAACTACATGTTATCCTTCAATTAGTTTTGGAGTTACAAAACATAACAATAAGCTGTAGGAACACAATGTGAAACAGAATGGTAAATCTCCTTGAAATATTGTATGGTTCTACTCTATAAAATAGGAAACAAGGATATGAGTTGATTAAGACTTTTATAATTTTGTTGAAGTTTGTTAGGGCAGAGAAGCTGAAAAGTTTCCCATGGAGTGGGAGTTTCCCACGGAGTTGGAGTTTCCCATGGAGTGAGAGTATGTTAGGGCAGAGATGGAGATAAGATTCCCATGGAGTGGTCAAGTGGAATGAGTGTCTGCTATTTAGTAAATCTTTCCCACTAAGGCTGATAATTGTAGATTCAATTGAAAGCAAAAATTGAAGGCTTATATTCATTTGCAGTACCAAAGGAGAGCTGCACAGTCAGCGATGATACCATTCAAATGAGATATTAAACTGAGGAAGATGAAGAACTCCCACTGCTGCCTCAAAGAAGCCCAGGACTGATACCCCCATGTTCCAGCCAATAGATCAGTAACTTCCTCCAGCCCTGCCACAGTTTGCATGTTACAGCATTCGTCTGTGAGCCAACTCATGACAGAACACTGATTGAACACTACACAACTACAGAACGTCTGCTTGCTACTGTTGAATTGGGGTGTAAAGTTGTTCTTATTATTGTAGTTTAGCTTTCCTATACCTGTTTGTATTTTTATACAATCACCTGTATACATGTAATTGTTCAGTGAATTTTCCAGCAATTACATTAAAGAAATTGCTGGAAAATAAAGAAATACAGAAATACTTCTTAGCTTCTTAGTTTTCAGTAGCAGGTGTCACACTGCTTAAATTTGCCTAATTTATAGACTACTGTAATTACAATCACTGAAATTTTTGTTCTCTCTAGAATGAGTATGAGACGCCCATGGCAGCATTTTCTTTTGATCTTTGTTCTCTTGGCTCCTCTTTCTTGTTCATTTTCCACTCTTGTAACATTTAATAAAATGGCTGTAAACAATACGCTTTATCCTTCATCCTCGACTTCTGAAGAACCTTCCGATGAGAGATATATCAGGATCCAACACTATTTATTGCACAAAACCATGCACAAACTAACTGCCAAATTTCCTACAATGGAGCCGAGACTGTGCTTTTATTAAGAGTCCAGCAGATTCATTTTGAGCCATCTTGCAAAGTACTACAAAAATGCAAATCTTCTTTCTCTTCAGAAGCAGCTGGATGAAGGGTGTCAAAGGCTGCTGGAGAAGGCAGGCAAATGGGGTTGAGACAAACAGTAAATCAGCCATAATCAAATGGCAGGTCAAATGGGCTAATTCTGCTCCTATCTGTTATTGTCTTAAAGCCTCAGAAATCCCTCAATGAATCCATTTTGCAAGCATCTAGAGAGTACAGGACTCTGATAATTATGTTGCTTATAACTGTTTGTTGTGTTTTTGAAGTTCCAGTTTCCAAGCCAGTGGTGACCAAGGTACCTGGGCTGCTTGTGCTGCTGTTGGGGGACCCTTTCCACCTACAATGCCGATCGGCTCACGGATCTCCACCCATCGAATATTATTGGTACAAACACAAACCGACAGACATCCGCACAGTCCGGAAAATACAGACAGGGATGAACTTTTCCATGGAAAGCACTAAAGTCAGGGACAGTGGATTTTATCATTGCGCAGCACTCAACACTGCCGATGGGAAGAAGCTGAAGGAACGGAGTGATTTAGTTGAAGTCATTGTAACAGGTACAACCTATCAAAAGAAAGTAACTCACATTAGTAATGTTATAATGGGCATAAAGGGTGTGTATTTTATAATCACCTTCTCTTCAAGCCAGCTGTTGTTTACATCCTTGTCTTTGCTTCCTCACATCTTGGCTATTTAAATTCCCTCCTGCTCATCCTCATACTTTGCAGTCCCTGTAAACTCAAGGTCACCAAAACTCTACTGCTTGTGCCCTAACAAGGCCATGCCCTGTTCACCAATGGTCCACAGGCACTGATTATCTCAATGTAAAAGTCTAGGCATGGAGTCAATGCAAAATATAGTACAGAAAATAGGCCCTTCAGCCCACCAAGTCTGTGCACCCATCAAGCACCATTTACTTCCAAAGCCTTAAAGTTCAAAGTAAATTCATTATCAACCATGCTATATATTACCTTGAGATTAATTTTCTTACAGACATTTACAGGGAAAAAAGAATACAATGGAATTTTATGAAAACCTATACATGGAAAGACTGACAACCAATATGCAAATGAAGACAATTTGTGTAAATAAAAATAATGCTGAGAACATGAGTTTTAAAGAATCTTTGAGAATGTCTATAGGCTCGAAGTAGAGATGAATGAAGTTCCCCATGCCAGTTCAGGAGCCTGATAGTTGTAGGGATATAGAGGAAGTTGCGAGCCTCAACCTTCCCTATATCAATAACTTCCTCCAGAGCTGCCAGTCTTAGAAACACTGGCATTTGGCCAATTACAGTTTTCTGTAATTTACTAGTTTTTATGACTCCACTCCTCTGCCTTTCCCTCCTCTTTCAAGATATCCGTTAAAACCCACTAAAGGTTTGGCATGTAAAGGCCCAATCTTGATCTCACAATCTGCCATGTTATGAAATTGCACCTTAATGTCTATCTACACTAGACTTTCTCTGTAACTTAATCATTTTATTCTGCATTCTGTTACTGTTTTATATTTTACTATCTCAATGCATTGTTGTAATGAATGGATCTGTATGAATTGTATGCAAGTCAAGATTTAAATTGTACCACACTTAATGTGACAACATTAAACCAATTTATCAATTATTAGTAAATGTCAAATTTTCTTTGATTGTGCTCCACTGACATATCTTTGGGAATTTTACTGCAACATGATTACAGGCAAGCCTTGCTGTTAAAAAAAAACTGCATGCAGCTCAGTAATGAACTCAGTGCCTTGGTTTGTAAATACTACAATCCTACCTGCGTTATCAACCATACTCTCAACATGCCCTGCCACTTTCAAAAACATACTCGCCTTCACACTCGATTCATTCGCACCTTGCGTCATGTGGTTCATACAACCTCTCTTTACTCCATAAGTCAAAATGTACCTTACACTTCTCTAAGTTTATCATTAAAGCCCCTCACCCTCTGGAACTTGCAGGCTTCACATCAGCACCACTGGGGAGGAGAGGCACATTAAACAATTCAGAACTGCATCTTCCCCTCCCCATCACATTTCTGAACAGTCCATGAATACTACCTTGTTATTCCTTTCCCTTGCACTATTATTTATCTTGTAATTTATAATAGTTTTATGTCTTTGCTCTGTACTGCGGCAAAACAATAAATTTCACAGCATATAAGACAGTGATTCTCTCTGCATTAAATTTCATCTGTTGCCTGTTTACCCAGCCAACCAGTTCATCTATATCACCATGTAGTTACCACCATCCTGCTCAGTATTTGCCAAACTTAGTCTCATCCACAGACTTAGACATGTTGCTCTGCACACCTTGTCTAAGCAATTGGTACAGATATCAATAAAAACAGTGGTCCCAGCACTGACACCAATGGAATATCACTTACTGTCATCCTCCACACAGACTAGGTTACAGATACTTTCTCTTCTGTCTGTCTTTAAGCCACTTTCCTGTTCCTGATTCTTTAATGCATTAGTCCTCAATTATACCATCCAGCCTTCCATATGTGAATACATCGAATCCCTACTGAAACTTCATACAGATCTCATTGCTTCATCAACTATCTCAGTTACCTCATTAATAAAATGGTATGGGGTTGATCTACACACTAATGCTATGTTTTTCACACTAATTGTATGGATGTTTTCCCTTTCCATATCAGAACGCCCTCCCAAGCCGATCATTGTTGTGGAACCTCCAGCAGATGCCATCGAATTAGGGCAGCCTGTTCACTTATTTTGCACAGTGCCCGGAATCCCACAGGGCATTCAGTACAGATGGAGGAAAGACAAGATACTCCTGCAATCGAGCAGATACAACGAAGGCCTCCAGAACCTTACTCTTCCTGGCTTAGCAGAGAACCAAAGTGTTGCCTATGAGTGCGGCACCATCAACAACGTGAAAGGACGCTTGTTTGAGATGTGGAGTGATGAGGTTCAACTGTCATTGATGGGTGAGTGCATCTTCTGAGACAAGAAAGGTTTGTGTTTAGGATTCTAACCCCCCCTGGTAAGCATTCCTCAGCAGCCCATATACCCGTCAGTCAAATCGTATTTATGCCTGTGGGTGGTGCATCTAGAAGCCCAGTTAACAACATCATAAAAAGGAAGAACATGGCAGGTTAGTTATCTCTCCCTCTCCTTCCTCCCCCTTCTTTTGCCCCTCTCTCCCCATCCTTCTCTCTCTCCCCTTCTCCCCCCCCCCCATCTCTCACCCCTTGCTCGCTCTCTTCCCCCTTCCTGTCTCTCTCATTAACACTCCACACCATACCTAACAAAGATATTTTAAGAGTGAATTTAGCAGAGCCTATTACTGGCCAACACAACAGATTAAAGCCCTGCATTTACTGTCTCAGTGAAGGTGATAACTGTTAAATTACTTGGGGCGGGGAAGGGGGAGAGAGAAGCAACAGATTGATGAATCTGTTTGTTAATAATTGTGGTCAACCTGGATGAGTTATCTTTCCCTGTTAATTGTCTATACAAGTAGAATGTAATGCACCGTAGTGTAAACTACAACACAGAGCCTATGACAGAAATACAGAGATCGTGAATCAGATGGAAAACTTCAGTGACTCTGATTGAAGACCAGGGATTTGGGTCATTGAATCCCCGGTAATATTTCAAAACACAGCAAGTATGCTTTCCCTGGTTTCCTGATAATATCAATGCCTTTATCAACTTCACTGTAACAGATAGTTTGGTCATTATCACACTGCTCTTTGTGGGAGTGTCCTGTACCCAAACTGACAGCCGCACTTCACACGTCACTACTGTAACTTAACTTCCCTCTCTTACCCTCTCTCGGTATCTCACCCTCACCTAAAGGACCTTATCAGCTGTATTCAGTCATGAAAGATGCAATAGAAATGCCAGTCTTGCATCTCTTCCAAAGTGTGCTACCACTGGTGACATAGTACTCCATTTTAAACACAAGGAATTGTGTTGTCAAGATGTCAAGATTCTTTCATGTACTTTCCAATACACGAGTGTAAAAGAGGACAAAATAGTTGTTACTCCAGATTTGATGCAGCCTAAAAAAACACAGTAAGCTGAAGTACACAACATGATAAATATAAATACAAAAGACGGTTTATATGTATATTGATGATTGAATATCCATAAACTGCCTATAGGCACAGGTGTGTCTGTACATAAAGTGACTGACAGGAAATGATAAAGTAGTGGTGGTTGGGGGTGTAGAAGAGTGGGCTACTGGGTGAAGCCTTACTGCTTGAGGTCCATGAGCCAGTCCATATCAGAGTGTGAAAGGTGGAGAAGGTTAGCAACCTTTAAGTTCCTAAGTGTTATTATTTGGGAAGACTTGCCCTGGGCCCAGCACATAAGTGCAATTACAAAGAAAGCACAACAGCGCCTCTACTTCCTTAGGAGTTTGTGGAGATTTGGCATGACATCTAGCACTTTGGCAAATTTCTATAGATGAGTGGTGGAGAGTCTATTAACTGTCTACATCACAGCCAAATATGGAAACACCAAGGCCCTTGAATGGAAAATCCTACAAAAAGTATTGGATGTGGCCCAGTCCATCATGGATAAAGCCCTCCCCACCATTGAGCTCACTTACATGAAATTGTTATAGGAAAGCAGCATCCATCATCAGGGACCCCACCACTCAGGACAAGCTCTTTTCTCATTGCTACCATCAGTAAGAAGGTATAAGAGCCTCAGGACTCACATCACCAGGTTCAGAAACAGTTACTACCCCTCAGCCAAAAGGCTCCAAAGGAACCAAAGGGATAATTTCACCCAAATTCACTTGCCCCATCACTGAAATATTCCCACAACGACTCACTTTCAAGGACTCTTCATCTCATTTTCTTGATATGTATTGCTTTTTTTCTTTCTGTTTTTGCACAGTCTGTTACCTTTCGCACTTTTGTTGAACACCTTAGTTGTGTGGTCCTTTATTAATTCTGTTATAGACATTGAGTATGCCCACAAGAAAATGAATTTCAGGGTTGCATATGGTGATATATGTGTACCTTGATAATAACATTTACTTTAAACTTTGAAAGTAACTGTTTAACATGTTTTTTTAATTATTATTGTGTTCTTTATCTTACTGTGCATTTTTTTGTGCTGCATTGGATCCAGGGTAACTATTATTTCATTCTCCTTTACACTTGTGTGCTGGAAATGACATGAAACAACCTTGCATCTTGGATCTTAAATCCTGAATGAAGGGTCAACGTTTCAGACTGAGACACTCCATTAGGATACAGAAAAATAGCCTCAGTATGTGCAGTGTTTAGAGTTTGACTAAATTTCAGCTGAGGAATTGGCAATAGTTTCAGAATAACCACTTGCTACAGTACAGAGCTACAATCTACCTTAATGAGCAGGAAAGGTTTAACATCACTTCTGACAAACAGTGGAGAACCCATTATACTGGAAAGTCAGCCCGGAATCTGGAGCGGGATTCAAACCCATAGCCGTCTGAGGCAGGGATGTTGCTCACAAGGCCACAATTGGTACGTTGACAGAAATGAAAGCAGAAAATGCTGGAAAAGCTCAACTGATGAAAAGTCACTGACTTAACTTGTTAAGCAGGTATCTCAGCAGATGTTCCAAGCATTTTATAAGATTCCACTGTAGCTTAGCAAATAAAGTTGGGGCCTCATAACTTCAGGACAATCCTGACCTGTGGTAAATTGGAATGTCAGTTTACTGTTGTCACATGTTCCAAAGTCGTTTGTTCTGTGTGCCATTGATACTGATCATTTCATTACAACACTGCATTGAGGCAGTACAAGGTAAAACAAGTGCAGAATGAAATGTTACAGTACAGGGAAAGTGCAGTGCAGATGGACAGTAAGGTGCAAGATCATAACGCAGTTGAATATGAGGTCAAGAGTCCATCTTATTATATCAGGGGATTATTCAAAAGTCTTATAGTAGTGGGATAGAAGCTGTCCTTGAGCCTGGTGATACAGGCTTTTGTATCTTCTGACCAAAGGTGGGGGGGGGGGGGGGAACAGAAATGGGAATGTTTGCAGTGTGCTGTCTTAATTATGTTGGCTGCTTGACTGAGGCCAACAGGGAGAATGGTTTCCATGAAGTGCTGAGCTGTGCCTACCACTCTCTGCAAATTCTTGTGTCCAACCCAAGCTGTGCTTCCATCAGATAGGATGCATTCTGTAGTGCATCATTAAAAATTGATGATGGCCTGAGGAAGTAGAGGTGCTGGTATACTGTCACCATGACATCTGTGTGGTTGGATCAGGACAGGATATTGGTGATGTTCATTGCTAGAAACTTGAAGTTTTCAGCCCTCTTGACTTCAGCAGCATTGACGTGAACAGGATGCATGTGCACTCACTGATTAGCTCTTTTGTTTTTCTGACATTGAGAGAAAAGTTGTCATTACACCATGTCACTATTTCCCTCCTGTACTCTGACTCATAGTTTCTTGCTATTCGAGCGACTAAGGTGGTATCATCTGAAAACTTGTAGATAGAATTACTACCGAAGTTACCTCTGAGGCACTCTGGTTTCCTGTCGCATCTGAAATCTGTGCATGTTGATAAGTTAATTGACCATTATAATTGTCCCTCAAGCAGGTGGGAGACTTAGTGAGGGAGTGTGAGAGGGAGAGAGCTTACAGGGGGAATAGTGGGGAAGGGAGATTTAAAGATTAGCTTTAATTATCATATGTACATTGGAAGATATGGTGAAATTCATCACAGCACCAACATAGCATACCCGCAACCCAGTAACTCTAACTGTGCACCTTTGGAATATACAACCATAAGATATAAGAGCAGAATTAGGCCACTTGTCCCATCGAGTCTGCTCTGCCATTTCATCATGGCCCATCGCTTTCCCTCTGAGACCTGACCTCCTGCCCTCACTCCATATCCTTTCCTGGGAGGAACGCAGAGCACCCAGAGGAACCCCATCCACTCCCAGGGGAAACGTTCAAATCCTTATGGACAGCAATGTTCTTGAGCTGAGATCTCCCAGTCGGTGCTACAAAATGTTGCACTAATGGCTGCCCCACTGTGTACTGCCTCAGTGGGCTGAGTGACCTTCGAAGTTGTGAGGAGAGATTTTGTCTTCATTAATGCTTATCAGATCCCACGTCCAGAGGCATGGCCAGTGAACTGTTTCTACCTACTTCAGTTTTCAATTGAGTTTCACTAACATTGGGATGGTATTAGCCTTGCAAAATCATACATTATACATTCCTTATGAGCAGCTTACCAGTGGTTCCTCTAACTTGCTTGTGTTTTTTAATCCTTGCCAGGGCATTCAGCTTGGGATTCACAGATACTGGTCCGCAGTGCCAGCGGAGTTGGAATCAGTTTGCTCATTCTGTTCTTGACAGGGATGTTGTTTCTGTTTTTCAAAGGTATGTCAACAGCACCATCTGTTGGCTTGCTCAGATTGGTATCTGCAGTTCAAATGAAATGTTCAAAGCGGATTTTCTTCTCTTTTCTATAATTAATGGCCCAGCAAAACAAAATCACTGAAAGATGCAATTTCTAAGGCACTGAATCACCTCAAAGATTTTGTTGTGTGCAGAAAACAGACAGACTTTGACCATCATTTCATTCCCCAATGGCTAGCTACAGTCAGGGATAACTCTAAACAATTATGGATGAATTGATCCCTGCACATTGCTTGTAGAAAGAGTTGCACTTGCAACAGATGCCACAAACAACCTCACTTTCTGCTGGTAGTGTCATAAACCTGTGGCTCTGTGAATTATGGCAGAAAGGATTAGGAGTGTCAGAGGTTTTCAGCTAATCCCAGAGAGCAAAACCCACCACTACAATTCTTCAGACCATGTTCAGTAAATGCTGTGAGAAAGCATGGCTTTCCTCGCCCACGTCACAATCACACACCACTAAATCACAGATGGTTGCAATAGAATCTCACCTATTCTACTGGAACAAACACTCTATTAACTGGCAGACCATTCCATCACCTTACTGTTGCCAGCAGGAAGCAGGTACAGGAGCCTTAGGTCCCACAACCACCAGGTTCAGGAGCACTTATTACCCTTCAACCATCAGGCATTGGGACCAAAGTGGATAACTTCACTCACCTTAAAACTGAACTGATGCCACATCCTATGGACTCACTTTCAAGGACTCTACAACTCATGTTCTCAGTGCTATCTATCTATTACTTATCTATTATTATTAGTTTTTCTGTATTTGCAGAGTTTGTCTGTTTTTCATTGATTCTGTTGTGTTTCTTCATACCTAATGTGAAAGCATGCAAGAAATTGAGTTTGATTATTTTAAAATTGAGATACAGTATGGAACAGGCCCTTCTGGCCCTTCGTGCCATGCTGCCCAGCAATCCCCGATTAAATCCTAGCCCAATCACGTGACAACTTACAGTGACCAATTAACCTACCAACTGGTACGTCTTTGGATTGTGGGAAGAAACCCACACGATCACAGCGAGAACTCTTTGGGGTTAGTGGCGGGGATTGAACCTGGGTCACCTGTACTGTAAAGCATTGTGCTAACCACTACGCTACCGTGCCGCCCATTTATATACTTTGACAATAAATTTAAGACCCTAGGACCATAAGGCATAGAAGTAGAATTAGGGTATTCGGTCCATTGATTCTGCTTCACCATTTAATCAGGGTTGATCCATTTCCCTCTCAGCCCCATTCTTCTGCCTTCTTCCCATAATTTTTCACCCCTGACTAATCAAGAACCTATCAACCTCCTCCTAAGTACATCCAGTGACCTGGCCTCCACAACCTGTGGTAACAAATTCCAGAGATTCACCATCCTCTGGCTAAAGAAATTCCTCCTCATCTCCATTTTAAATGGGTGTCCCTCTATTCTGAGGTTATATCCTCTGGTTCTAGACTCTCCCACTATGGGAAACATCCTCTCCATATCCACTAGTCCCTTCAACATTCCATATGTTTTATTGAGATTCCCCCCAACATTCTCCTCAATTCCAGAGAGTACAGCCATCAAGTGCTCTTCATGCATTAACCCTTCATTGCAGGAATCATTTTCATGAACCTCCTTTGAACCGTCTCCAACCGTCCACAAACTTAGCCATCAATTCCAAATCATTGGCATACAACTTAAAAAGAGCAGTCCCAAAACCTATCATTGCAGAATGCCAATGGTCACCAGCAACCTGTCAGAAAATGATGCATTTTTCCCCACCTTTTGGGGAATGCTCTATCCATGCCAGTAATTTTCCTGTATTACCCTGGGCTCTTATTTTGTAAAACAGTCTCATGTGTAATACCTTGTCAAACGCCTTCTGAAAATCCAAGTACACAACATCCACCAATTCTCCTTTGTCTATCCTGCTTATTAATTCCTCAAAGAATTCCAACAGATTTATCAAGCAAAATTTTCTCTCAAGTAAACCATGCTGACTTTGGCCTATTTACTCACGTACTTCCAAGTATCATGAACCTCCTCCTTAACAATCAACTCCAGCATCTTCCCAACCACGGAGGTCAGCCTAACTGGCCTACAGTTTCCTTTCTTCTGCCTCCTTCTTGAAGAGTAGAGTGACATATGCAACTTTCCAGTCCCCCAGAACCTTGTCAGAATCAATTGATTCTTGAAAGATCATTAATAATGCATCCATAATTTACCTCTTTCAGAACCCTGGGGTGTAGTTCATCTGGTCCACGTGACTTATCTACCTTCAGGCCTTTCAGCTTCCCAAGCACTTCCTCCTTAGTAATAGCAACTACACCCACTTCTACTCCTGAAACTCTTAGGTTTCTTGCATACTGCTAGTGTCCTCCATTTATTAAGTGCTCATCTGCCATTTCTTTGTCCTTCATTATTACCTCTCCCACAACATATTCCAATGAACAGATATCCGCTCCTGACTCTCTTTTACTCATTATAGATCTCAAAAACCTTTCAGTATCCTCTTTGATATTTTGGCCATCTTACCTTCATATTTCAGTTTTTATCTACTTATGATAGTTTTTAGCATTCAGAAGAGATCCCAGTGATCCAGAAATGTGAAGCTTTGCCCCCTGCAACACTTCCTCAGCCACTTATTCATCTGTACCATCATTTTATTCCTGCCTTAACTAGCACGTGACAGTGAGAGTAATCCAGGGGTTACTACCTTGGAGCCTTTTCCCTAAATCCCTATGCTGGCCTCTTCCCCCTTTTTACCTGTGTCATTGGTGCCAATATGCAACGTGATTTCTGGCTGTTCATGCTCTCTCTTGAGAATCTTCTACAGCCACTCTGGGACATTCTGGGCCCAAGCACCTGGGAGGCAACACACCATCCTGGCTTCTCTTTCATGGCCGCAGAATCTCCTGTCCGTCTCACTAACTGAGGACTCACTAATCACTACCGCTCTGCCTGACTTTATCCTTCCCGATGAGCCTTAGAGCTGGCCACAGTGTGAGTGGCCTGTCCACTGCTTCTGTGCCCTGACAGGTCATTTCCCCCCTCCCACGCCCCAGCAATATCCAAAGGGGTATACTTGTTGCTGAGCAGAGTGTCCACAGGGAACCCTGCACTGACTGCTCACTCCCCCTACCTCCCCATCTACTATTTGAAGCCTGCACACTGAGTGTGACCACCTCAGTAAGAGATTCACCTATGAAGTTTTCAGCCTCCTGGATGATCCTGAGTGCATCCGGCTACACTTCCAGTTCCTTAACATGGTCAGTCAGGAGCTGAAGCTGGGTGCATTTCCTGCAGATGTAATCGTCATGGAGACTAGTAGATAGACTGTAATCCTATATCCCACAGGAAGAGCCTGAACTACCTTCCTGTCTACAGTTGTTATGCCTCTGACTTCTCAAACTAGCCTATGCTTGTCCTTGCCCAAGCATGACTGTTCTAACACCGTCCATTCACAAAATGACCATTCCAACAGTGGCCTCTCGTCTTTTTATTTTGGCCCTTGCCACTGATAACCCTAGCAAGCCCCTTTTCCGCAGTCAAGTCCCGGCAGGCCCTGCTTGCTTTTTAAAACTGGCACATAAAGTCCAGGCTTCTATGCACACTTCTCCCTAGGAAGAGATAATGTAGCAAAAGGTGCAAGAAACAGACAAGTCAATATCTTAAAAATGTGTGTTCATTATAGAAAACATTCCCAAAGTACTTTACAGAGGTGTGTGTACAATAATGAACTCCAGAGAAGAGATATTTGGAAAGCTAACAAAATTGTTTCATTTCTATCCCACAGCATCGACTTCTTCCACTTTACTAGTGTCTATTTACTTTTCTTAAAACTACTGGAACTAGGAAGATACTGCTATTTATTCACAATACCACTAGGCTGCTCCCTATTACATCTTGGATGCAGCAAGTCAGAATGCCCTTTGCCGGACATCCATGGAAATTTGCAAGATTCTTTGATGATATACCAACTTCCTCAAATTCCAACTCCTAGCCATATCACCTCTTCCATACTCATCCTAATGCAGGGTTTTGAACTAAAATATCAATAAAGCCTCCCATAGATGTGCTCCACCCGATGAGTTCCTCCAACAGGTCGTTTGTTGCTCTGGATTCCTGTACCTGCTGTCTCTTGTGTCTCCAATAACTTCTTATACCATTTATATCATAAACAGCTAACTCCTGCCCTTCTTGTGCCTCTTAGTTACTCTTTGTGAGGATTACTGTACAGGCAGTTTTTTATATTGGTGTGTTTGATAATTAAAATAACTTCCAACCTTTCTTTTTCCGTACAGTGAAAAGAAATAAGACAAAACCACGAGGTAAAAGCAACTTGGCCAGAAACAATTCACAGTAAGTGAATAAAAATAAAGCATAAAAATCCTTAAGGTATGCCGCCTTACAGTTCAGCATAATCTAGTTTTCAAGTTCACGTTCACATTCAGGTTCAAGTTAATTGGCATTTCAACTATTTACATGTATACAACCAAATGAAAGAATGTCCCTCCAGACCAAGGTGCACAAGGTCCATATAACTCACACACAACATGCAAAGTAATGCTACCACAAATAAATTAAGAAATAATAAAGAGCAATTACATCACAAGTTAAACAGTAAACAGGATAGCACCAGTGGTACATCGTAGACAATGAGATGGCAAGGAGTTCAATACTCTCACAGCTTGAGAGAAAGAAGCAGCATCCCATCCTGACAGACCTTGTCTTAATGCTACAGTACCTCCTGCCTCATGATTTGTTTGTTCATTATGTACCATGTCATATGACACATGTGTCTTTTCAAAATGGGTGATCCCAGCCTTTGTCAATACTGTTCAGAGGTGTCAGTGATCGCATAACCGAGACTTTGGAGATATCCAAACTGGTGCAGCTTTGGCGTGTGGAAGGAAAACTGAGTGATTTATTTATTTGTTAGTCTGTTTGATTATTATCTATCTCAGCATTACATGCTGTGTCGTATGACATCATCGTTACATGCCATGTTGTATGACGTCATCATTGCATGCCATGTCATATGACATCATCGTTACATGCTGCGTCATACAACTTTGCGATCAGGATCTTTCCATGACTGCTCTTGGCAAATTTTTCTGCAGAAGTATTCTGCCATTGCCTTCTTCGGGGCGGTCTTTACAAGGCAGGTGACCCCAGCCATTATCAATACTCTTCAGAGATTGTCTGCCTGGTGTCAGTGGTCACATAACCAGGACTGTGATCTGCACCGGCTGCTCATACGACCATCCACTGCCTACTCCTACGGCTTCACATGGCCCTGATCGGGGGGCTAAGCAGGAGCTACACCCTGCCCGAGGGAGACCTGCAGGTTAGTGAAGGGAAGGAGCACCTCACACCTCCTTTGGTAGAGACATATCTCCTCCCCGTCCCATTATTTTAGGGGGTCAAAGAGGTTGTTGGACAGATGGGAGGGATTATTGACAATGCTAAGAGCCCTCCATACGTAGTGCTCCTGATAAGTGTCTTGGAAGTGTGGAAAATCAACCTCGATGATTCTCTCAGTACTCTTCACCATCCTTTGTAGGGTCTTGCAGTATCCTTCCACTACAAAATGTGGGAAATACTTCCAAAACAACTTGAACAAGAAACAGGGCGATGCAAGTGGCAATGATCCTTTAGCTGCATCCTGTGACTTCTGTAAATGTGAATGTCAGGTTGGAGAATCAGGTCTATATGTATAAACTGTTAAACAATATTGAATCTTGAATTTTGCACAGGTGAAGTTGGTGCTGATTGAAGAGCTTTGCTATATCAGGCTAAAAGCATTTTAAGAATGAGGATGATAAATGAAGCACTGTGAAGCAAATTGCAGATCCTTTCAGGAAGGGAACTCATTAGATTTATCATTTGAAAGCAAAATTTGCAGATGGCGAAATTCTAAAATAAAGTGCTGGAAATACTCAGGAGGGTTTCTCTCTGCACATTAGTAGGGGTGTGGAGTACAAGAATAAGGAAGTCATGCTGTAGGTGTATAAAACTTCAGTCTGACCACACCTGGAGTATTGTGTGTAGTTGTGTTTGGCCCATTATAGAAAGGATGTGGAGACTGTGTAAAGGGTGCAGAAGAAGCCAACCAGGATGAAGGGTTTGAGCTGTAAGTATATGTTGGACAAACATGGGTTATCTTCCCTGGAATGTTGGATGCCAAGGAGTAACCTGATCGTGAGAGGCTAAACAGTCAGAACCTTTTCCCCATGACAGGAATGTCAAATACATGCTTTTTAGTTAGAGCTGGAAGTTTAAAGGTGACATGAGAGGCAAGTTTTTTTAATGCAGAGAATGGTAGGTTGAAGGAATGGGTTACAAGGGGCAATAATGGAAGGTAGTTTGGCAGAGTACAAGAGACTTTTAGATGGACACGTGAATATGAAGGGAATGCAGGGGACAAGGCTGGTACATAAGAAGGGGAACTCCAGTAACGATGGTATCAAGATCAGCACAACATTTTGAACTGAATGGCCTGTCTGGCGCTGTATTGTTCTATACCCTATGTTCTACATGCTGCCTAACCTGCTGAGTGTTTCTAACATTTTCAGCTTTGAATTCATGATTGATTTCACATGTATTACTCTCTCTGAAGGCTTCTAAGCAAAGGAACTACACAATCCTTGGTAAAGTTGCTCATGCAGCTCTTTTTAAACTGCAAAGTCCACAGAATGCAAATGGGTGAAAGTTAGAAACACAAATACTTTATGAATAATCTGCTAAGGGTAGGAACTTCTCTCATGGATAAACATAAATCCAAACTGCACATGTGGGCCTCTGAACTCATTGACACCAATCCTGCTGTTAAACAATGCATTCTCAAGCTGTGAGCCTTCACAACAGTTTTCAAGAGCTAGGAAGCCCATCAACCAATCTTAGCCCTTGTCGTTTGGGAACGCTAGGAACAGGGTGAAGCCAATCAGCCTTTCAAAGCTGCTCTGCCATTTGATTATATCAGGCCTGCCTGATCTCAAACTCAAATCTATTTTCTTACCTATGCCCCACATCTCTCAGTTATCTGATCAACTAACCTCCATCAATGTTTATGAGGAGGGAAGTTCCAGATTTGACTTCCCTTAAAGAAAAAAAATAAACGTTTTATTTCTTACTTCCCCTCATTCATATTTGGTGGACGTATCAGTTTTAAAGTAGGTTTTCTCAATGTTTTAACTATCTTTTCATGTTTCTATCATTAATCAGAAACCTAAGAGACATTTGTAAGGGCATACAAGTAGAAATCTTTACAATTCTATAAGGATTTTGTGCAACCACACCTGGTACTCCATCCTTTGGTCTTGGTCCTTAAAATCAATTATACTTACCTTGGAATCTACATAAAGTAGAATTAATTCCAGATGAGAAGATAATTTCAGAAAGAAAGAGTGAAAAGTATGGTCTTATTCTCATTGTTGTTGAGAAGAATGAAATGTGATCTCATTAAAATATAAAAGATTCTGAAAGGGATGAACAGGGTACAGCTTCAGGGTTGAAGGACGTCCATTTAGAACAGAGATGCAGAGAAATAACTTTAGTCAGAAGGTGGTAAATCTGTGGAATTCATTGTCACGAGCAACTGTGGAGGCCAAGTCATTGAGTGTACAGTATTTAAGGCAGAGATAGATAGGTTCTCGATTAGCCAGGGCATCAAAGGGTATGGGGAGAAGGCAGGGGAGTGGGGATGACTGGAAGAATTGGATCAGCTGTGATTGAATGGTGGAGCAGACTCGATGGGCCAAATGGCCTACTTCTGCTCCTAATAGTCTTATGGTCTTATGGGTGGTTGCTGAGAATTGCTCAGATGAAGAATCTAAAGCTAAGGTGTATCTTTGTTGCATGTACCAAGATGCAGTGAAAAGCATCCCAGCAGATAATGCTGTACATATTTACACTGAGGTAGTAAAAAGAAAACAGAATGCAGAATAGAGTATTGCAGCTATAGAGAAAGTGCAGTGCAGGTAGATGAACTGCAAGTGCCACAACGAGGTAGATTGGGAGATCAAGAATTCTTCTTTTACCCTATGCGAGATCTGTTCAAAAATCTGATACCACAGTCCAAGGAAAAGTTACTGACCATGTAGGAATAAAATGATGAGAAACTCCTTCCCTGAGGAGGGCTGTGAATTCCCTTCTCCAGAGAATGACAGATGATCAGTTTTCAGTCTCAGGTATAAAACCAATAGAGTTTTGGAGAATCAAGAGATACAGGGTTTAGGTGGGGCAATATAGGTGTAGAATCAACCATGAGCTCACTGAATGATGGAGTGGACTCGAGCAGATACATTTCCTGCTGCAGCTGCTATTAACGTCACAGAAAATGGAGGTGGGAAGCCATGCATAGCAATAACTAAGCAGGCCATAAAATGGAAGTCTTTGGAACCTCCATAGTTTAAAGCTAACCATGTAGTTTTCAATTAAATGGCAGAGTATACGTTTGAAAGTTTAAATGAACATGGTGTCAGAATCCACCTTTATTCTGGATCACTGATTATCTGAATGATTGGAAGGATCCTTCAACCAAAAGCCTAAATACACTCAGTGGCCACTATATTAGGCACACCTGTATACCTGTTCACTGCAAATATCCAATCAGCCAATCACGTGGCAGCAACTCAATGCATAAAAGCATGCAGACATGGTCAAGAGGTTCAGTTGTTGTTCAGACCAAACATCAGAGTGGGGAAAAATGTGATCTAAGTTACCTTGACCGTGGAACATTTATCAGTGCCAGACAGGGTGGTTTGAGTATCTCAGAAACTGCCGATCCCTTGGGATTTTCATGCATGACAGTCTCTAAAGAGAATGGTGTAAAAAAACAAAAAAAATCCAGTGAACAGCAGTTCTGTGTGTGAAAATGCCTTGTTAAAGAGAGATCTAAGACTTTTCCACACACAACAGTGTCTAGAATTTACAGAGAATGCTGAGAAACACAAAAGAAATAATCTCATGAGAGGCAGTTCTGTGGACAAAAATGCCTTGTTAATGAGAGCAGACAAATGAGAGTGGTTAGACTGGTTCAAGCTGACAGAAAGGCATCAATAACTCAAATAGCCATGCGTTACAACAGTGGTGTACAGAAGAGCATTTCTGAATGTACAACATGTTGAACTTTGAAGTGGATGGGCTACAGAGGAAGAAAACTACAAACATGCTCTCAGTGGCCAATTCATTAGGTACAGGAGTGTATATCCTTTGCTCTTATATATTGTCACAACTAGTCGAGTCTTTGTTTTCTTTTATTAATGCCTTTTCAGTTCTGTTTGTCCCACTGGTATGTAATTTGCACTACAGTAATTACTTTAAAACAGTGACTAAACTGTTTCAGTTGAGAAGCCACTCCGCTGTAATTTGATGTAACGCTACTCCACTATATCAAACTGTCTAATACTAGTACTGTCACATCACAATGTAATTAGTGCCTTGTTCTCATTAATAAACTTCTTTAAATGATTAAGGAACCAGCATAAAGTATCTCGAAATAACGAAGACCAAAAAAACATGAAGACTGGAACTAAGAGTATTGAGCCCTATATTGATAAAGCTCAGGACCTTAAAAAGGCAGCAGGTAAGGGGAACAAGAAGGTACTGAATACAGACAGTCCCTGGGTTACAGAAGACCTGACTTGCAGAGATTTGATATTTATGTAAATTCTCCCTGATCAAAAATAAGTTTGACTGCTATTCATCCTTTTGAAAAAACACCCCTGAATTTTTAAAGGGTACAGAGCGTTCTTCTGCCAAACCAGAAATTGAGTTAGTTCTTCCCCTGTCAATAGCCCACAGCAATGAAAAGTACAAATGTACAGAAATCTGAGGACTGTTAGACCTGTAGCTGTACATTAACATAGTAATATTATCAGCACATGAAAATAATTTGATACTTCTTCCCCAGTTTAAACAATAGTCTAAAATATCCTGAAATTCTTAATTGAACATCAGCTAAAATTAGGTGTTAATAGTCTCAGCAATAGAATAACAGAGGATGCTTTACAATGGAAATTCAATTAATCAATTAATTTCATTTGAAGTATAATTAATAAATAACATTATACATAAAATTAAATTTGCTACCAATCTACTGCCAAGGTATTTTTGTCATTCTAAGTCTACGCATCAGATTGTAATATTCACATATGTCCTACCTTATGAACAATTTGGTTTCATGGACAATTTTCAGGAATGGAGCCCTTAACGTAACCTGGGGACTGACTGTACTGTGAGAGAGAAAAAAAATGCCACAGTATGAGAGAAGTCTACTTTGTTGGGCTAATTTTATTATCACTCTGTGACATGCATAACTTGGAAGCATGTGTGTTTGTGTTTCCACAGGCACAGGTATAAAAACTAATTTTGCATGTGTGGCTGCGCATGCACATGAGCATTTGTGAATGTATGCTTGGCTGTGGTGTGCTTATGCAATGTATACATGTGTGCGTAAATGTTCATACATCCTACAGGCGTGAATGAGTGTGCACATGCTGTTGAATGTACATATTTATGTCAATGTATAAGTGTGAATGCATGCTCATACAGGTATGAACATCTCGACATCTATGTGAGTGCATTGACATGTTATTTTACGTATATTGTAACAACATATACCTGGAAAGGAATAGTCCCCTGTAATTAACCTTGGCAGTTATTGTACATGACTGAATAGTCTCGATGGAAAGTGTCACAGCCATAATTTAAAGACACAAGATGAACTATAGATGCTGGAAATCTGCACCAAACCACAAAGATGCTGACTGACTTGCTGAGTTTCTCCAGCATTTTGTGTGTTCTGTTACAGCCTTACTGTAAGCTGTTTTGTAGCTATTGGGTGAATAAAGGTCTCTCTTTTATTTTCCACACACATGCACTTGGGTTATGGGCATCTCATTCTTGAATCTCCTATTCTGATCATTATTTCCTTATACTTTCAATATTTAAGGAATTTAGGAATTTTGCCCTGAGGAGAACAACAAAATATGTCTGATATTGGAATTAGTGTTATTATTGTCACATGTGCTGAGATACAGTGAAAAGCTTGCCTTTCATACTGTTCATACAGATCAGATCATTTCATAGTACATTGAGGAAAGACCAGTTAAAACAATAATACCACAAAATAAAGTGTAACAGCTACAAAGAAAATGCAGGCAACACACACAAAATGCTGGAGGAACTCAGCAGGCCAGGCAGCATCTATGGAACAAGGTACAGTTGACGTTTTGGGCTGAGACCCTTTGGCAGGAGTGTTGAGACATTGCCTGTACATTTTCCATAGATGCTGCCTGGCCTGCTGAGTTCCTCCAGCATTTTGTGTGTGTTGCTTGGATTTCCAGCGTCTACAGATCTTCTCTTGTTTGTGGAGTGCAGGTAAACAATAATGAGCAAGATCATTATGAGGTAGATTGTGATGTCAATCTGATCATACAAGAGGTCTATTCAAGCATCTGATAACAACAAGATAGAGCTGTTCTTGAGCCTGGTTGTATGTGCTTTCAGGATTTTGTATCCTTTACCCAAAGGGAGAGGGGAAAAGAGAGAAACGTGGTGGGAACTTTGATTGTGCTAGCTGTCTTACTGAGGCAGCAAGAAGTGTAGACAGAGCTCATAGAGGAGTGCCTGAGTCATAATATTTCCATACCCAATACTGGCTCCCTGCCTGCCCCTTCTCTCATTTGCCCATCACATCCCTCTGGTGCCCTTCCTCTTTCCCTTTCTCCCATGTTCTACCCTCCTCTCCTTTCAGATTTCTTCTTCTTCATTCTATCACCTCCCCCAAGCTTCTCACTGCAACCCTCCCCTACCTACCTTTCATCTATCACTTGTCAGTTTGTCCTCCTTCACCTCCACACACACCTTATCATGGATTCTACCTCCTTCCTTTCTAGACCTCAGAAGGGTCTTGGCCCAATACGGTAACAATATGTTCTCTTTCGAAGCTGCTGGACTTGCTGAGTTCCTCCAGCATTTGCTGTTTGTTGCTATGGTATTTAATAGATGGATGCTATTGACCCTGCTGCTCCTAAAATGCCTGGGGCTCCTTTCATCTGCAGCTCCATTTGTGACCCAACACTTGTTCAACTTCTCTCATCTAAGAAAACGTCAGGAAGCTCTTTTGAGTAATAGATCTATGGATGAAGTCACCTATGATAACAAAGTGGGAAAAAAGCCCTCACAAACAAGGGATAATCTGCAGATGCTGGAAATCCAAGCAGCATACGTATAATGCTAGAGGAACTCAGCAGGCCAGGCAGCCTCTATGGAAAAGAGTACAGTCAAAGTTTTGTGTCAAAAACCCTTTGGCAGGACCAAAGGGAAAAAGCTGCGGAGTAAATTTAAGAGGCTGGGGAGGGAAGAGAGAAACAACAGGTGATTGGTGAAACCTGGAGGGGGAGGGAGGGATGAAGTAAAGAGCGGGGAAGTTGATTGGTGAAAGAGACAGAAGGTCGTGGAAGAAGGGAAAGGGGGAGGAGCACCAGAGGGAGGTGATAGGCAGGCGAGGAGATAACATGAGAAAGGAAAAAGGGGATGGGAAATGGTGAAGAAGAGGGGGCCGGGGTTTCTCTCTCCCCTCCCCCACCTTTCAAATCTACTCCTCAGCTTTCGGGTTTCTACCTGAAACGTTGACTGTACATTTTTTTCTATAGATGCTGCCTGGCCTGCTGAGTTCCTGCAGCATTTTGCATATGTTGCTTGGTAAAAAAGCCTTCACCTCTTTCACACCCTCCTTGTTGCACCATAGCTTTTAGAAACAGCTACAGTGGAAAAAAATGAATTCATTCATAATAATGAAATCAACTTAGCAAATTGCTGGTCCCAGTACAGTCCTTGATGTGACTGACACATGGTGCTACTGTGTCAAGATTAACAAGGCTAAAGAGACTTAGAAAACAGTTTACTTGATTATGTTAATGAGTGTATTTAAAAGAGCAAATTGAGTGATTTAAACCCCAAGTTTTTATTCCACCTTTCTGACCCATACACAATGAGGAGGATCATCTCCAGGGCACTGGAGGACTGAATAAAACTGCTAAACATTGCAATCAGCTATCATTTGTGGCAGATGTGTGGGTGTTTGAGAAATAGCATCACCTTTCTTCTATGAGGTTAACTGAAGTAATGCTTGACTGATATTAATCTATTGCTTTCAGTACTCCGAGAGAAGATGGAAGCATCGTCTTGGTAAGTTCTTATAGTTACTTGTCTGCCCTTTCGTAAACTCATTCAGTACTGATGGCAATATTAAAATTGGTACATGGAAAGTCCTGCAATAGTATTAATCAGTGGCAGGTACTGTCACTAATTTATATTACATTCTCTTAATGCACAGTTGATGTCTCCTTTATGGTTACATCCTGGCATGTCACATGGAAAATTTTCACCCCACATCTCCTCTCCCAATCATAACTCCCCACGTACGTAACCAACATCAGAGTTGATGGTGAAATGTAGCATATGTGCCAGAACAAAGACTCTTGGAAGGTCGGAGATGACTCAGTTCCTGCTTCCTGCTGTTTAGCAGGAAGAAGTTCCATAGCTCTGCACCAATGATGAATTTGGCCCATCACTGTCTGACCTAGCACCATTGAGCTCTAAAGTATGGTTAAATCCATCATTTAATTCCGTATTACAGGTTCAGGACTGTGGTGTAGGAAACTGCTAAGACTTTACTGACTTTTAAAAAGTTGAGCAGCTCTGCTGTGTATTTGTTGGCCTTCGGATGACACAACACCAGCACTAGATGTCAGTAAAGCATTTTTATTGAGAGATAATAGAATGCAGTGGAACAAAACATTTCAAAGTGACTCAGGATTTCCAGAGGATGTGAAAGCCTTTATTCATTAATGGTACTTGTTCGTATTTTTCTCTCTCTTTTTTCCTCTTTTTTTTCTTTCCCCTCTCTTTCTCTTCACGCAAGGAACCATCAAGAGTGGTAATGGAGGGGGGAGTTATACCAGCCAAGCCTGAGTTTTAAGCTGCTGCAGGTGGACTGAGGTTCTCTGCAAGAGAAGCGGGCAGAGGTCGAGCATCAGCCCTTCCCTTTAAAGTTCGAAGACAGCGAGAAAAATTTATACTCTTACTGTGACTTTTTCAGTTGCTTGGCAGCAAGAACAGCAGTGTGAGTGGAGTCCTGTTTCACTCTGGCAACTCTGCAGACGCAGTCAGGCTGGCAGGGTCAGACACAGGTGGAGCAGGGTAGAGCCAACAACGTGCATGTCTACTTAAAGCACAAGATGCAAGGATGCAGGGCAATAGTGAGGTGGAAAGAGATTAGATTATCATCAACGTGCATGGACAGTATGTTCACATCACTGTTAACTTCCCACACTTACCCTTTACTGCTTATGAACACTACTGTTGTCTCCAGTTCAGATAATAAGCAGCTGTCCCATTGAGGGTCATAGGCTATTGATGGCTGTATATCTTCCATAACTTTCTTCAGCTCCATGGTGTTCTCTGAGCTCCTTAATTAAATATTCAATATGTTTCCGAAGACTGGCCCCCAAGTAGTCTACTTACTGTTGGTTACGATATTTATCATGGTTTCTCCATTTGCTCCACACAGGAATTATCAGTACAATGTACTTCGGATGAACGAAAGCCAGAAATACACTAGTGACCTCGTACAACCCTATGTCGTACCAAAGCCCAAGCCATGCATCAAAGAAGTAGGTAAGCAAGACCATCTTATGAGAGAGGAAAAAACTGTTTATCTCATCACTCACTCACTGCTTCAGGGATCCCTCAAACTGAAATACGTTGTAAAGCAAAGGCAGATGAAGAAAGTACCATCCTATTATAGTTTAAGCTAGAAACTCAAGCGAGACGGCAGATGCTGGGAACCTGGAGTGACACACAAAATACTGGTGGAACTCGGCATAGTAGGTAGCATCTATGGAAGGAAATAGACAGTGCTACTCCTCCTTCCCTTTTTTCCATGGTCCGCTGTCCTCTCCTGTTCTTCTTCAGCCCTTTATCTCTTTCACCTATCACCTCCTAGCTTCCTACTTCATCACCCTTCCCCTAACCATATAACAATTACAGCACGGAAACAGGCCATCTCGGCCCTTCTAGTCCGTGCCAACACTTACACTCACCTAGTCCCAGTGGCCTGCACTCAGCCCATAACCCTCCATTCCTTTCCTGTCCATATACCTATCCAATCTTACTTTAAATGACAATACCAAACCTGCCTCTACCACTTCTACTGGAAGCTCATTCCACACAGCTACCACTCTCTGAGTAAAGAAATTCCCCCTCGTGTTACCCTTAAACTTTTGCCCCCTAACTCTCAAATCATGTCCTCTTGTTTAAATCTCCCCTACTCTCAATGGAAAAAGCCTATCCATGTCAACTCGATCTATCCCCCTCATTATTTTAAATACCTCTATCAAGTCCCCCCCTCAACCTTCAATGCTCCAAAGAATAAAGACCTAACTTGTTCAGCCTTTCCCTGTAACTTAGGTGCTGAAACCCAGGTAACATTCTAGTAAATCTTAACCACCCATCTGATTTCACCCATCACCTGCTGGCTTGTACCTTTTACCCTCCCCCCATCTTTTTTTCCTGGTTTCTGCTCCCTTCATTTCCAGTCACAATGAAGGATATCAGCCTGAAATATCAACAGTTTATTCCCTTGCATAGATGCTGCCTGACCTACTGAGTTCCAACAGCATTTTGTGTTTGTTACCCAAGATTTCCATCATCCGCAGGATCTCTTGTATTTATGGACAGGTGATGTTTTTTTAATTGCAGATTAAATTACAAATTAAATTTGTAATGCAGAGAACTCTGATTTACTCTGATTTCCTCAGTCTTCCTAGTTGAAAAATGAAAGGACATGTGAGGATTGGAAGCAACTAAAACTTGGAAGAGTCCTAAGTAATTTTATTCTAACATTGTGGAGCCTTAAGCTGATTTGCTGTCTTAAAGATAGTGAGACAGTTTAAGTAATTTGTTTTGTCAATTAATGATCAATTTTTCGTTGGTGAATTGAAGAGTGTCTAGTCGCTGAGTTAGAGGACAACACAGTTAATTGGACCATGAAAAAAGAGAGGAGACATGAGAGGAAGAATTTTAGAAAAAGGTGGGAATCTGGAGCTGGAGTCAAGGTAGGGAGGAAACAGGGCCGATGGAGAGGGAAGGAATGAAAAGCAACAGGGAGTGAGAGGATAAAGAGGATGGGAGATGACAACAGAAATTGTTGTGGAGGAGGGCAGATCCAACAGGTATTTCTACCGTGTTTGGATTTGTTATCCAAACACGGGTGCAGATGGTCTGCATCCGAGGGTTCTAAAAGAGGTGGCTCAGGAAATTGCGGATGCATTGGTAATCATTTTCCAATGTTCCTTAGATTCAGGATCAGTTCCTGAAGATCGGAGAGTGGCTAATGTTATCCCACTTTTCAAGAAGGGAGGGAAGGAGAAAACAGAGAACTATCACCCTGTTAGCCTAACGTCAGTCGTGGGGAAGATGCTTGAGTCCATTATTAAGGACGAAATAGTGGCACATCTTGATGGCAGTAATAGGATTAGGCCGAGCCAGCATGGATTTACCAAGGGCAAATCATGCTTGACTAAGCTGTTGGAGTTTTTTGAGGGTGTAACAAGGATGTTAGACGAGGGTAAGCCAGTGGATGTTGTGTACCTAGATTTTCAGAAGGCATTCGATAAGGTGCCACATAGGAGATTGGTGAGTAAAATCAGAGCTCATGGCTTTGGGGGCAGGGTTTCAACATGGATAGAAAACTGGTTGGCAGATAGAAAGCAAAGGGTAGCAGTGAATGGGTGTTTCTCGGACTGGCTGGAGGTGACTAGTGGGGTACCACAAGGCTCTGTATTGGGACCACAGCTCTTTACGATTTATGTCAACGATTTAGATGAGAGCATTGAAAACTATATCAGCAAGTTTGCTGACGATACTAAACTGGGTGGCAGTGTGACATGCGAAGAGGACGTTAGGAGAATACAGGGAGACTTGGATAGGCTGGGTGAGTGGGCAGATACTTGGCAGATGTCATTCAATGTGAATAAATGTGAAGTTATCCACTTTGGAAGCAGGAACAAGAGGGCAGAATATTGTCTGAACAGTGTAGAGTTAGGTAAGGGAGAAATGCAAAGAGACCTAGGAGTCCTAGTTCATCAGTCAATGAAGGTGAATGAGCAAGTGCAACAGGCAGTGAAGAGGGCAAATGGAATGTTGGCCTTTATTACAAGGGGAATTGAGTACAAGAGCAAGGATGTCCTTTTGCATTTGTACAGGGCCCTGATGAGACCACACCTGGAATATTGTGTACAGTTTTGGTCTCCAGGTTTAAGGAAGGACATTCTGGCAATTGAGGAAGTGCAGCGTAGATTCACTAGGTTGATTCCTGGGATGGCAGGGCTGTCTTACGCAGAGAGATTGGAGAGATTGGGCTTGTACACACTGGAATTGAGGAGATTGAGAGGGGATATGATTGAAACGTTTAAGATAATTAAAGGATTTGATAGGATTGAGGCAGGAAATATGTTCCAGATGTTGGGAGAGTCCAGTACCAGAGGGCATGGATTGAGAATAAGAGGTCAGTTATTTAAAACAGAGTTGAGGAAAAACTTCTTCTCCCAGAATTGTGGAGGTGTGGAATGCACTGCCTCGGAAGATGGTGGAGGCCAATTCTCTGGATGCATTCAAGAAGGAGCTAGATAGATATCTGATGGATAGGGGAATCAAGGGATATGGGGACAAGGCAGGGACTGGGTATTGATAGTGAATGATCAGCCATGATCTCAGAATGGCGGTGCAGACTCGAGGGGCCGAATGGTCTACTTCTGCACCTATTGTCTGTCTATTGTCTATTGTTATTGCACATTCCCAACTTTCCCCAGTTATTGCACATTCCCATTTCCCAGTTATTGCACGTTCCCATTCATTCCCAGCTATTGCACATTCCCATTCATTCCCAGTTATTGCACATTCAGTAGGTTACCTGAGTCAGTGTTAGTGTCCCTTCCTGTTCCCTGCCGACTGTGATGTGGGGTTGGAGTGATGATTGGGCAGTAAAGCCAGCTTCATATCAAGAATTCTGCACAACGTATGGGTTCTCAGGTGTTGGACCAGAGTCATACCTCAGGAAAGAAAGAAATCTTTAAGGGTTTGAGTTTCTCAGTTGAAAGAATCTGCACAGGTATTTGAGGAAGTCGTGCCAAATATTAATTTAAATCACCAAACGAATAACGTGTATAATTGGAAACGGTTGAAAAACTTAAGAACCAGTCCAGTTGCATGAAGAAATTCTATCTTTTCATCAGATACTTTCTGTACTTCCTGTACCTAATAAAGTAGGAGCTAAATGTATTTTCATTGTCTTCTGCTGTTGTACCCCATCGAATTCAAGGTTCAATGTGTTGTGCATTCAGAAAGGCTCTTCTGCATGCCATTGTTGTAACAAATTACTCTTGCAACATATGGTTATAGCAGTTACTGTTGCCTTCCTGTCAGCTTGAGCCAGTCTGGCCATTCTCTCTGACATATTTCATTAACAAGGTGTTTTCACCTACAAAAGTGGCAATCACTTGGTGTTTTTTGTTTTATCACATCATTCTCTGTAAACTTCAGAGACTGTTGTGCACGAAAATCCTAGGAGGTTAGCAGTTTCTGAGTTACTGAAACCATCCCAACCATCATTCCACAGTCAAAGTCACTTAGATCACATTTCTGCTCTATTCTGATGTTGGTCTAAACAACTGAATCTCTTGACCATGTCTGCATGCTTTTATACAGTGAGTTGATGCTACAAGAGTGGCTGATTAGATATGTGTACTGGTGTGCCTAATAAAGTGGCTACTGAGTGTAGTACAGGTTGGAGTTCTCCAAATGGGGTCTCTCCAAGGCTTTGCATATCTATAAACATTATATTTGTGACTTTAGTAGGAGTGTAGTCTTGTCCCTTTGAGGTTAAAACCAACATTTCATTAGCTTTGTATATTATTTTTAAGTCATACAAATACCAGTCACTTCTCCAAGGGCATTTGTAATGCTTCAATGCAAGTTCATTAATTGATTTCCTTGAATAACTTATTCTCCCCCGGGATGTAGAGATATATCGGCTACCACTTATTGCCTATTCTCAGTCATTCCTGAAGAGGATGAATTTGAACCACTGCAGTTGTGCAGACGGACTTCCAATGGGTTGTAGGGTTAGGTATTCCAGGGTTTTGATGCAGCACTGATCAAGGTGTGACAACGTATGATATGATGTCTGATCAGATCCGTTCAGAAATCTGAAGGGGGACAGGTAGAAGCTGTTCCTAAAACAGATAATGGGCCTTCCCGTTTCTGCTCTTGCCTGTTTCTGTGGAAGTGATCAGAATCCTCTCTTGAAGAACCTTTGCAAGTAGGTTCCGTATATGATGGACACTGTGACTAGAATATATTACTGTTGAAGCAAGTGAGTAATCAAGGGAATGATTAAACTGTAAACCAAAAGTGTTGCGTTATTTTGGATGCCACAAGGTTTCCTGAACGCTGCTCATTTTTTAAATACAGATAACGCATCTTTGGATTCAACATATGCTGTTCCTGCTTCCCTCTGCTTGAATATACCCAGCCCTCCCATGGAAACAGATCCAGATGAAATCTATGATGTAAGCTTTTTACTAACTTTCTGTTAAATGTACAATGCTGCACAGTTGATGAGCTTGAAAGTGATAGTTTTGCTGTGTGCCAGTTGTTTGAACCCGGGATAAAATTAGTTGAGTCACTAGGAATATAGCTATTTACGAGGGGTGATCGATATGTTCGTAGCCTAAGGCAGAAAGAGATATTAACTTCAAACTTTCTGCATAATCACTCAATGAGTTGACCTGCCTGTGCATGTAATGAGAGCTGTATAACTCATCTCCTTCCACCTTAGGCCACGAATTTATTAATCACCCATCTGTAGACACTTTCTGGAGATCCAAGATCCGTATGCTCCATGACCACTGGACTAAGTGTGTAAATGTAGGAGGGGACTATATTGAAAAATAAATGAGTTAGGTCTTCTAAAATTGACTCCTTCTACCTTAGGTCATAAATATATCAATCACCCCTCGTATTTATGAGGATATTTATCCTCATACATATTTCACAAGAGATTTTATACTGAGTATACAACACTAATAAACTACATGTGATAAAATAACTATTTAGTTTTTGTTCACACTGACCCAAATAAAAGGATGCAGAACTAATATGGACAAATGGGATTAGTCAGTCAGGCATCATAGTCAGTATAGATAAGGTGAGCGAAGAGGGCTGTTTCTGTGCTACTGATCTCTACAATTCTATTCTGTAATTGTAAATGAACAATCAAAAATACCACAAGTGTTATAAAACTCAAATAAAACCAGGAAATGCCAGAAGCACTCAGCATTTTGAAGAGTGTCAGTGGGAAGAGAATGCATTAACACATCAAGTTGAAGGCTGTATTTATCCGTAACCACTCCCAAACTTTCACCAGTGTGTGATTCAATATTGGTATTGGTTCTGAACAGACTGATTCTGAGACACCAAAATGTGACAGTGTTAATGATTGATTCATTTTTTTTAAACATTTACAATTTTGTTTAGTTTCAGTACTGTAAGAAAAATTAGTACATTCACTGGACAGCTTTTGGACAACTCCATATTGGAGAAAAGGCTTTAGTGATAGACCTTACAGGAAAACTGAAGGATAGAACTTATTAAAGATAAATAACAAGTGAATTCAATTAGCTGAAAGCCTTAGCTGTAGAATAAGATGTGTTTCAGTTAATTTACAGTTTATATTTTTAGACTGAGTCTGCTGAATTTATTTTTTTTCAATTATTGCTGTTAGTTATTGACCACTTAAACTTATTGAATTTATCCTTAACCTTCACCAGCAGCTACAAAGTGAATGCTTAAGTTGACTTAATATCTGCATCATTTCTTCTCATGCCCTTTCTGTCCTGAGTTTCTCAGATCAGTCTTGGTCGACATAGATTGAATACATCTTCCTTTAGGCAGAAAGAAGGCCCAATCTATTTTAGGCAAATAGCTGAATGTGCCTATACTGTCTGAGGAATAATGCCCTACTTTCCCCTGGGCAATTATCTGCATCATATATTTTTTATAAGAATACTTATTCTTATGTACAATTTTGATATGAATAAAAAGAAACCCTTGAATAGCTGAACAGAAAAGCCCAGAATGAAGCCCTTTAGTCCATCACATCTTCTGCGTGATTAGTCTGACTTCCCTGCTTTTCCTCGTCTCAGATACCTAACTTGTTCCAAGTCACTGGACTGATCCATGCTTGAGCCCACTCCAAGGATACCTGTGGATGTATTCATCCTTAAAGATTACCTTCAATGTACATTGAAAAATTAAAACATACAGTGAAATGTAATGTTTACATCAATGACTGACACAGTCCGAGGATGTGCTGAAGACTGTCCATTAATGTCACCATGCTTCTGGCTCCAGCATAATACGCCCACAACCTCCCCTAACCTGTAGTCTTTAGAAAGTGGGAGGAAATTGGAGTACCTGATGGAAACCCACATGTTCACGGGGACAATGTAGAAACTCCTGACAGACAGCGATGGAATTGAACACCAATCTTCCAGTCACTGGCTTTGTACAATGTTACGCTCCTGACCAGGTGGTGGTCTTACTGCCTTGGCCATTCCATTAGGAAGATTGGTCCATTAGTGGAAACTGGGCACAAGACCATAGACATGGGAGCAGAATTAGGCCATCTGGCCAATTGAGTCTGCTCCGCCATTCAATCATGGCCGATCTTTTTTTCTATCTCCTCCTCAATCCCAGCTCCCAGCCTTCTGATATAAGCTTTGATGCCATGTCCAATCAAGAACTTATCAATCTCTGCCTTAAATATACCCAATGACTTGGCCGCCACAGCTGTATGTGGCAACAAATACCACAAATTCACCAGCCTTTGGCTAAAGAATTTTCTCTGCACCTCTGTTTTGAAAAGGTGCCCTTTTATCCAGAGGCTGTGCCCTCTTGTCCCAGACTCTCCCACCATTGGAAATACCCTTACCACATCTACTCTGTCTAGGCCTTTCAACATCTGAAACTTTTCAATGAGATTCCCCCTCATCCTTCCAAATTCCAGCAAGTTCAGACCCAGAACCATCAAACGTTCCTCATATGATAACCCTTTCATTCCTGGAATCATCCTTGTGAACCTTCCCTGGGCCCTTTCCAATGTCAACACATCTTTTCTAGGATGAGGAGCCCAAAACTGTTCACAATACTCAAGGTGGGGCCTCACCAGTGCCTTATAAAGCCTCGACATCACATCCGTGATCTTGTATTCTAGACCTCTTGAAATGAATGCTAACATGACATTTGCCTTTCTCACCACTGACTCAACCTGCAAGTTAACCTTCAGGGTGTTCTGCACAAGGATTCCCAAGTCCTTCTGTGCCTCAGATTTCTGGAGTTTCTCCCCATTTAGAAAGTAGTCCGCACATTTATTTCTACTGCCAAAGTGCACGACCATGCATTTTCCAACATTGTATTTCATTTGCCACTTTCTTGCCCATTCTCCTAATCTGTCTAAGTTCTTCTGCATCCTACCCATTTCCTCAACACTACCTGCCCCTCCACCAATCTTTGTATCATCTTCAAACTTGGAAACAAACCCACCCAGTCCATCATCTATATCATTTATATACAGCATAAAAAGAAGTGGCCCCAACAGCAACCCCTGTGGAACACCACTAGTCACTTGCAGCCAACCAGAAAAGGATCCTTTTATTCCTACTTACTGCCTCCTACCAATCAGCCAATGCTCTAACCATGCCAATACCTTTCCTGTAATACCATGGGCTGTTAATTTGGTAAGCAGCCACCTGTGTGGCACCTTTCCAAAGGCCTTCTGTAAGTCCAAATATACAACATCCATTGCATCCGATTTATCTATCCTGCTTGTAATCTCTTCAGAGTTCTAACAGGTTCATCAGGCAGGATTTTCCCTGAAGGAAACCATGCTGACTTTGTCCTATCTTGTTCTGTGTCACCAAGTACTCCATCACCTCATCTTTAACAACTGACTCCAACATCTTCCCAACCACTGAGGTCAGGCTAACTGATCTCTAATTTCCTTTCTGCTGCCTTCTTTCTTTCTTAAAGAGTGGAGTAATGTTTGCAATCTTCCAGTTCCCATGGCACCATGATTTTTGAAAGATCATTTCTAATGACACTACAATCTCTAATGCTACCTCTTTCAGGACCCTAGGGTGCAGTTCATCAGGTTAAGAATGACTTATGTACCTTTAGGTCTTTCAGCTTTTTGAGTACCTTTTCTCTTGTAAAGTAACTGCACCCACTTCTCTTCCCCCACACACTACAACATCAGGCACACTGCTAGTGTCTTCCACAGTGAAGACTGACGCAAAATACTGAATTAGTTCATCGGCCAGCTCCTTGTTCCCCGTTATTATTTCTTCTGCCTCATTTTCTAGCGGTCCTATATCCACTCTCATTTCTCTTTTATTTTTAACATACTTGAAAAAACTTGTACTATCCACTTTGATATTATTTGCGAGCTTGCTTTCATATTTCACCTTTTCCTTTCTATCTTCCCAGTAATTTTTGCTTTGATACATGCCCTTTCTTTTGCTTTTACAATAGCTTTGACTTCCCTTGTCAGTCACGGTTGTACTATTTTACCATTTAAGTTTTCTTCATTTTTGGAATACACATGTCATTTTCCCAGAAACATACCCCATTGCTGCTCTGCTGGCATCCCTGCCAGAGCTCCTTCCAATTTACTTTGGCCAACTCCTCTGTCACAGCACTAATTCCCTTTACTCCACTGAAATACTCCTCATCAGACTTTACTTTCTCCCTATCAAATTTCAAGTTGAACACAATCATATTGTGATCACTGGTTCCAAAGGGTTCTTTTACTGTAAACTCCCTAATCACCTCTGATTCATTACATAACAGCCAGTCCAGTATAGCTGATTCTCTGGTAGACTCAACAACAAACTACTCTAAAAAGCTATCTCTTAGGCATTCAACAAACACACTCTCTTGAGATCCATTACCAACCTGATTTTCCTAATCAACCTGCATGTTAAAATCTCCCATAACTACCATAACATTGCCCTTTTGTCTTTTCTATTTCCTGTTGTAACCTATGGTCCACCTCCCAGCCACTGTTGGGAGGCCTGTAGAAAGCTGCCAGCAACGTCCTTTTACCCTGACAGCTTCTTAACTCAACCCACAAGTATTCAACATCTTCTGATCTTATGTCGCATCCTTCTACTGATTCGATACCATTCTTTACCAGTAGAGCCACACCACCCCCTCTGCCTACCTTCCTATCCCTCCCATATAAGGTGTAACCTTGGACATTCAGCTCCCAACCACAACCATCCTTCAGCCACGATTCAGTGATGGCCACAACATCATTCCTGGCAATCTGTAATACTGCAACAAGATCATCCACCTTATTTCTTATACTATGTGCATTTAGATACAACACCTTGAGTACCGTATTTGCTGTCCTTTCTGACTCTGCATCCCTAATGATTTTATACTCAGCCTGTTGACTGCAACTAGGTCCCATTACCTGCCTGCCCTTCCTGATAGTCTGACTGTAATTTCCAATCCACTTTTTTACAATCAGTCCTTCCCTGTCTTCCTTCTCTCTGGTTCTCACCCCCTGCCAAGTTAATTTAAATCCTCCCCAACAGCTCGAACAAACTACCCACGAGAATATTGGTCTCCCTTGGGTTCAGATGCAACCCGTCACTTTTGAACAGGTCATACCTCCCCCAGAAGAGATCCCAATGATCCAAGAACCTGAAACCCTGTCCCCACACCAGCTTCTCAGCCACACATTTATCTGCCAAATCATCCTGTTTCTCCTCTCACTGGTGCGTGGCACAGGCAGCAATCCAGAAATTGCTTACACAGGAGATTCTGTTTTTCAGTTTTCTGCCTAGCTCTCTAAATTCTCTTTTCAGGACCTCATTGCTTTTCCTTCCAGTACCATTGGTACCAATATGTACCAAGACATCTGGCTGCTCCCCCTCCCTCTCCAAAATGCTGTGGACTTGATCTGAGATGCCCCTGATCCTGATAACTGGGAGGCAACATACCATCCGGGTGTCCCGTTCACATCCACAGAATCTCCTGTCTGTTTCCCTCACTATAGAGTCTCCTATCACTACCAGTCCCTTCTTCTCTCTCTTTCCCGTCTGCACCACGGACCCATGCTCAGTGCCTGTAACCTGGTCACTGTGGCATTCTCCCGGGAGGTCAGCCCCCACAGAAGTATATAAAGCGATATACTTGTTATTGAGGGGAATGGCCACAGGGGGGCTCTGCTCTAACTGCCTGTTTCCATTTCTCCTGACGGCCACCCAGCTACTCACTTCCCGCGATTTCGGGGTGACTACTTCCCTGTAACTTCAATCAGTTATTTCCTCGCTCTTTCGTACAAGCCAAAGGTCATCCAGTTGCTGCTCCAGATCCCTAACACAGTCTCAAGGAGCTGCCGTCGGATGCACTTCATGCAGATGTAGTTCCCTGGGAGACTCTGGGTCTCCCAGTTCTCCAACATCCGGCATGAAGAGCACACCACAGCCATTTAAATGGTACAATAAGGGAGGAAAAAAACCTTAACAAATGCTTTACACAAAGCCTACACCTCTTCCAAGCCCAAGCCTGGTTTGAGCCAAAGCCTGTCGCTTCTACTCTCGCCACTGGCCTGCTCCCAACAATGGCCACTCCACTTCTCCCTTCTGTACTTTTGTCTAGTTGGTAGAGCTCTGTTGATGCCACTAATAGGCCTCGTACAAACTGACAGGACAAACTGAGGTTCCATTCCCTCACACTTCCAGATCACGTTGATTGCCTGCAAACTGGGTGTCAGAGTCATCTGCTAATAATTGTATGTTTAAATAAGCAAAAATAAATTTTAATTAATAATTATTATTTTAATTAACATAAAGTGAACAGGAAGGAATTGGCTTTACCCTCACACTCTGATAAGGAAGGGCTATGACTCTGTCTGAGTGAATGATCCTATGGTAGACTTCAAGGTTCAAGGTTCATTTATTATCAAAGTATGCAGTATACAACTCAGAGATTTACCTTCTCCGGACAGCCAAGAAACAAAGAAAACCATGCAAGTTGTTCTAAGAAAACATCAAACCCCATCCCCCCACATGCAAAATAATCAAATCTTGCAGAGGGCAACAAGAACATCAAACCTCAACCCCCCATCCCATGTAAAAAACAAATAAACAAACAAACTTATTAGTTGTAATTGATGTAGAGATGAGGGAATAGATGTTAATGTGCATCTGGACTCTTTAAGTTCTGTAGCATCAGAACCTCCCCCCCCCCCCGCCCCCCAAATCAGTGAAACTCGAGACTCTGCTTAGAGTCAGCACTCAATCTCAGGATGGGGTGAGAGGCACCTTAGAGGTGAAATGGGGTGCAGGTGCACCATGTCTTCCCTATTGCAGTACATGATGCTGGCCCATTCACTACAGGTAGTCTGCGATTCCTCGTTGTCGTCAGCACAATCCATAAAGCCACGATAGTGTAGCAGTTAGCGGGACAGTACTATAACTCAGGGCATTGGAGTTCAGAGTTTAATTCTGACGTAGTCTGTAAAGAGTTTGTACATTCTCCCCAGAAACGTATGGGCTTACTCTGGTCTCATTCCGAAGATGTATGGATTAGTAGGTTAATTGGTCACATGGATTTATTGGGCTGGCACGGGATCATTAGTTTGGAATGTCCTCTTACCAGGATGTACATCTAAAATAAGTGACTAATCTTAAAAACTCAAACAAGAAGAATGGCTCAACCAGCTTATGAATTTTGAATCTGCCTTACTTTCTGTTAACTCAGACCTGGCACCTCACTCCTGCATGATTACACCACATTCTCTCTGTCACTGTTATACTACTTGGAATTACGATGAAATTAAAGCACTGTGGTCCCAAAGGTGTGACCTGCTGGAGGTATATAAGTCATGAGGGGCATAGACAGGGTGAGAGAACAGTCTTTTTCCCAGGGAGAGGGGTTCTAAGAACAAGCATAGGTTTAAGATCAGACAAGAGAGATTTAAAAGGGACATCAGGGGCAACCTCTTCATGCAAAAGGTGATCCATGTTTGGAATGAGGTGCCAGAAATAGAGGTTGAGGTGAGCACCAAAGCCATTGAGACAGGTAGATGGATCGAGTTCAGCAGTTCAGGCTCATTGGGCCATTCAGTCAGCATGGACAAAAGGAGCTGATTCTGTTCCTATACAGTACAACCTGGTGACTCACTCTCTTCCAGGTTCCACCACGAAGAATCTGATTCCGAGATGCTCCTCCCAGAAAAAAGACACAAGTTTCAAGGAAGCCAGGAGAACCGTGACAAAGCTGCAGCCCAAACTGCTTCAAGGACTCTAACTGGCAGCTTAACATTTGGACAGGAAACTGCATGAAAGTCCTGTTAGCTGATAACAGGGAAACTGTGTTTCATTCTCTTTCTCGCATTATCTAGGGTGTGAGCTAACTTACTGTGGCTTTACACCTGGTCTGCTTTCAATGTATGAAATTGAAAGCATTGAGGCTGTGTTTTGGTATCACAACTCCAAACATTAAAATGTATGTCCACACTTGATTATACTGCCTTCAGCAGGGAACCAATCTAATAAGGAAAAATTAAGTTAGAAAGTTATCAGCATGATTGTCAGTTTACCAGAGCCATTTTAATTGTTTCTTTTTGTTTGAAGATAGTTTCTGTTTTTAATTGCATTTTCTCTGAAAAAGGAATTAGAAATCTATTTAGAAAGTTACTATTTCATCAAGGCTGGCAAGCAAAGTTTATTTCATTAGGAAAGCAAAGAGCATACCACAATTTAATATTTAATGCAATACACCATGTGAAATCTTTCTTCAATTCTTTAATCAAGCTGTCATGGATGTAGAATAATTGGTTTCAAATAATAGCATTTCCACCTTTAATGAAAAGATAGAAACTAAATAAGATGTGGTTTTGGAAGGACGTGTTTACAGAGCCTCTTCCATTGCAAGAAGAATGTACGTTGCCTTCCTCTAAAACTAAATCATGTGATATTCGATATCCACCTGAGGGAGAGGGCCAGGCCTTTGTAAAAAAGGATCTCGTCCTTTCCTGACATATGGCAAATAAACTCTCCTCGTGCTTCCATTCAGGTACAGATATCAATTTTAAGCCAACGTTTTGATGACAAACTCCACCATTTTCATGAAGATGGCAGAGTTTTACATCAAGATGTTGGTTATAATCGATATCTGTACCTGACTGGAAGCTCGAGAAGATTTTATAAACATTTGTAACTTTACATGCTACCCAACAAGTAGATGACAGCTCTAGTAGTGTGGTACTCCGTTGGTACTTCACCAAAATACCAGCCTGAACTCAAAACTTTTTGATTCAAAGCTATTAAATGCTAATGCCAACGACAAGTACTACAGGCTCAACTCTTCATGTCGAATTGAGTTTATTGTCATGTGCACAAGTACAGTGAGGTGGAGGTACTGTGAAAAAGTTGCTTGCAGAAGATTCAAACTCATCTCATGTAGATCAAAACAAAGAGTGAAAAGTATTGTTTGTGTTAACAACCAACACAGCTAGTGACGTGCTGGGAGTAGTCCACGAGTGTTGCCACGTATTCTGACAACAGCATATCCGGCCCACAATGCTTGGCAGAACAACAAAGAACACAACAACCATCAAAACAACAGCAAAAAAGCTCCTTTCCTCTCATGCACACACTGTCCTCCAATTCCAGGACAGGTCGCCAATCTCCAGGCTTCGGCCACTGGACTTGGACTTCACAACTTCTGATCAACCTTTGGGCACCAGTCCCTGGTATTGACCTCTGGGCTAACTGATAATGGCTTTAACAGCATTAGAAGCACATGGGAGCAGAGGAGCAAACGTAAAGTCACCTGTACAGTTTGTTATTTCAGGCCAAAACTCAAGGACAACCCAAAGTTGATGTGTGACCTGAATATATCTGGAAGGCTTATTGAGAGTGAGAAGGAGAAAGGATTAGGATATGTTGATTGTGTTGGATGAGCAAAGACAGAAAAAGATTGTGAGGATAAACCTGTGGGCCAAATGGATTAAAAATTACACATTACTCACATTGGAGTGTGTATCAAGGAGCTACCCAAGTTAGCATTGAACTATGGACATCAGTATCATGGAGACAGTACAGGTTAAGCAATTTGTAATCACTAATCCTTTACCAGAAATGTGAAGTTGCGTCACTTCAAGGCAATGATAAAATCAAAATTAAATAAGCAAAAGCAATTTGCACCTGCAATACTAATCCTGACATAATGTGTTGTAAAAATCTGTCTGGTTCAACACCTTCCTTCAGTAGGATAATGGTCTTGTTTACGCATGACTTCAGAAACGAATGTAGTCATATCTCAACTGTCCTAGTAAGCATTCAGTTCCGGAGGCAATAGGCATGAACGATAATTCTATAATCAAACTGCACATACACGATTAGCATGAGGAAGTTATATTCACTACAAAACACATCAATGAGTCGCTGCTAGAAAGCTTAAGGGTTAAGTTCATCATGTTGATGTTATTTATGGAACTGGCCTCCTCTTAAGAAATGTTCTGTCTGATTAAAAATATTGACATTAAATGCAGTTCCTAATCAGGTTTCTGTGTCTCTGCCATTGGCAATGCTAAAATGTCAGGCTTCTCAGTTGCCAGCACTTATCTAAATCAGAAGAGTGGCGATTCAAGTCCCACTTTAGAGAGGTAGGGACCAACTAAAACTAGGCTGCTACCGAAAAGCAATACTGGGTCAGTGCTGACTGCCAGAAGGGCTGATTTCTCAAGCCATCTGGTCTTCAAGAGAGTGTGAAACTTCACTCAAAGGTATATTAAAGGGAAACAGGGAAGTTATCCCCAATGTCATTGTAAACATTTATCTTCAAATATCTTAAAAGCAACATTACAAAATGTAATTTTCTGGCTGTGATTACATTGTTGTTAGAAATTCCAGGAATTTCTATGATGGAAACACAAGATTCTGCAGATGCTGGAAATACTGAGCAAAATGCACAAAATACTGCAGGAAGTCGGGCAACATCTATGGACAAGAATAAGCTATCAAAGTTTCGGAGGGCTCTTGGCCCGAAATGTAAACTGTTTATTCCCCTCCATAGATGTTTTCTACACTGGAAAGTATATTTCTGAATTACTTCATTAAAAATCCACAGGATGACTAGAGGCTATGTTACATAAATGTACTTTCCTTTTTGAGAGTGTTTCATGGGGTGATGTTACAAGAGGAAGTAGAAACCAGTGTGGCATCACTCATCAGTCAATCTCGTTCCAAGTTAACAAAGAGCTTCTGGCAAGCTGCGCACCCCTTCCCCCAGCAATGGGTGGGCCCAGAAACATGGTAAACAGTACCACAGGCAAGGAGCATGCGTTTTCTGCTTCTGCAATTTCAGTCATCTCTCTGCAGTCAAATGAAATGGAAATGGATTTATGATGAACAAGCCTGTACCCACAAAATGAAGGTCTGTGGGTAAACAGTTCTTTCTTTTCTGCTCTCCAAAAGCAGGGTTATCTCTGGGAGAGGTAAAAATATTTGTGATACACAATTATTAAGGGAGATAAAATAAAGAGGATGGAGCAAAGATTTTAAGTGCAGGCTATCTCAGGAGAGGAGCTTTCCTTCCAAGCTGAATGAAGGTAACAGTATCTAACAGCAGTTATGCCTGGCTGCTGGGCTATGATCTTCCTGACTGTAAGGCCTGCTTCATTGTGATTAATGCACAAGGTGCATGATAGCAGGAACAACCTTATTCAAGACAAACCCTAAGCTTCTTCCAGACTAGCAGTCAGGGAATGAAGTGCATTCCCACACTGACCCTTCCACCTCAGTACAAGAGCTTCCTTTATGGGTGTTTGAATAGCTTCCTGATTCTATATCATTTTACCTCTTTCTACCACAATGTTAGAACACAGAAATCACAGAGCCTCCTTAATCGATACCCACAGAAGAAGGTTATATTGAAGAGATTACGAGGAAAGTTGACGAGGGTAAAGCAGTGGATGTTGTCTATATGGACTTCAATAAGGCCTTTGACAAGGTTCTGCACGGAAGGTTAGTTAGGAAGGTTCAATCGTTAGGTATTAATATTGAAGTAGTAAAATGGATTCAACAGTGGCTGGATGGAAGATGCCAGAGAGTAGTGGTGGATAACTGTTTGTCAGGTTGGAGGCCGGTGACTAGTGGTGTGCCTCAGGGATCTGTACTGGGTCCAATGTTCTTTGTCATGTACATTAATGATCTGGATGATGGGGTGGTAAATTGGATTAGTAAGTATGCAGATGATACTAAGGTAGGTGGCATTGTGGATAATGAAGTAGGTTTTCAAAGTTTGCAGAAAGATTTAGGCCAGTTAGAAGAGTGGGCTGAGTGATGGCAGATGGGGTTTAATGCTGATAAGTGTGAGGTGCTACATTTTGGTAGGAATAATCCAAATAGGACATACATGGTAAATGGTAGGGCATTGAAGAATGCAGTAGAACAGAGTGATCTAGGAATAATGGTGCATAGTTCCCTGAAGGTGGAATCTCATGTGGATAGGGTGGTGAAGAAAGCTTTTGGTATGTTGGCATTTATAAATCAGAGCATTGAGTATAGGAGTTGGGATGTAATGTTAAAATTGTACAAGGCATTGGTAAGGCTGAATTTGGAGTATTGTGTACAGCTCTGGTCACCGAATTATAGGAAAAATGTCAACAAAATAGAGAGAGTACAGAGAAGATTTACTAGAATGTTACCTGGATTTCAGCACCTAAGTTACAGGGAAAGATTGAACAAGTTAGGTCTTTATTCTTTGGAGTGTAGAAGGTTGAGGGGGGACTTGATAGAGGTATATAAAATTATGAGGGGGATAGATATTGACGTGGTCAGGCTTTTTCCATTGAGAGTAGGGGAGATTCAAACAAGAGGACATGAGTTGAGAGTTAGAGGGCAAAAGTTTAAGGGTAACACGAGGGGGAATTTCTTTACTCAGAGATTGGTAGCTGTGTGGAACGGGCTTCCAGTAGAAGTGGTAGAGGCAGGTTCGGTATTGTCATTTAAAGTAAAATTGTATAGGTATATGGACAGGAAAGGAATGGAGGTTTATGGGCTGAGTGCAGGTAGGTGGGACTAGGTGAGAGTAAGCATTCAGCACGGACTAGAGGGCCGAGATGGCCTGTTTCCGTGCTGTAATTGTTATATGGTTATATGGCATCACAAGTGCGTAGCATGGCAGCATAGTGATTAGTGGCACATTTTACTGCTCCAGGGACCCGGATTCAAATCCTGCCATTGAGTTTGTACGTTCAACCTGTGACCCCATAGGAGCTCTGGTTTCCTCCCACATTACAAAGAAATAGGTTAATTGGTCATACTGGATGTAAATAGACAGCACAGGCTTATTGTCACCATGCTGTATCTCCAAACAGAAACATAAATATTGGGCATCTTGGAGTTGTAAAAAAGAACAACTTGAATAGAAAATTGTTTTTTACTACCCAGAAAGAAGTTTATATTGTTGACAGCCATTATTAAGCTGGTTAGCAGTTGCCTGATCAGATCATCAAGCATGGTACTATACGGGTATAAGTGTTGATTATTTTCCAGAGTACCAATATCCTACTAATATATTTTAATGCCAGTGGATGCACTCTGTATTTACATCCTTGGATTTCTTCCAACTTTCACAAGTTTTCAGTGAACATAAAATATTATTACTATTCTTGGTTCTGTTATACCAAGGAAATCTACACCCAATACTCAATTCATAAAACTATCTGCCACATTATGTTTACATCATTTACACAGCTGTACAATGGTTGAGTTACAATTCTCAAGGGATGAGGTCTGCTGAACTGCAGGATGTCAAAGGAAAAAACACTGAGAAATATTGCACAATTTAATTAATGATGAAATATAATCCAAGCTTTCATATCGAATGCAGAACAGATGTTTGAACTTCCAGAGAATAGGGTCATAAAAATGTGCTTTGTGCAGTTAATTTATAAGTCACTCATTTCAAAGTTTCAGATGCTTGTTCTCCTTGTATGACCTCCCAGCTGGACCTTTCCAAGGGTTGATTTGTCCTTACATGCTAAATAAATAAAGCAAATTCTAGAGTTGCTTTATATAGTTGTTCTCCAGCTTTGCCACGGACAGCATGGAGCCACCTGTACCTTTTGTTGCTGTGTAACCACCTGAATATGTTTCTAGAATACTTGTGTAAATATCACTCAAGGTGGCTAACAGAAAGACTGTTAATGTATAACCTGCACATTAAAGTTGTTGAATATAACTCCTGCTGATTAATGATGGTCACTTGGCATTCAGAAATACCGGTGTAATCAAAGCAACCAATTAAAGTTTTGTTATTAACTTTCTGGTATTTTCTTCTCTTTCTGCCAATCCTCTCAAAGTGTCTTTCCAATGAAGTCTTCACTTGAGGGCCAATATGCTACAAGGTGCATGACCCAATGTGATCTGTAAGCATATGACTAGCAAGAAATCTGCAACTGCACTTAAGGATTGAACAGAGAGTGAAGCATTTCACTGGTGAAATGGATGACTGCTTGTTGTTGTTTGTTCTGAGTTCAAGACAGTTCCAAGATCTGCATCATTTATAAGCAACTTTCTCCGGGCCCCTATACAAATGGTTCCACATATTGTCAGAGAGTGTGTACAATATACAACCTGAAACACTTTGTCCTTATAGAACAACAGAACTCCAAAAGAAGGGACAGAAAAACATTAGAACCCCAAAGCTCCCTTTCCCCCGCACAGCATCAACACATCAACCTCCCCACCCCCCCCCCCCCCCCACCGTCACCCATACATACTCTATACTATTACAGAGCCTCTATATGGAAGGCATCTCACACCCTTTACAAACATGAGCAGAATACAGACCATTTGTTAGTGCAATAACACCATAGCAAGGTGTTACACGATTAAGTGAAAGGTGCTGGGTTCAGAGATAAAGCTGGACATTTCATACACCATGGTAACGTAGGGGTTAGTGCAATGCTATTACATCTTAGGAGTTCAGAGATCAATTCTGGTGCTGTTCCATACATACTTCCCATGGAATATGTGGGTTTTCTCTGAGTATTCCAATTTCCTCCCACAGTACAAAGACCTACTGGCTAGATTAACTGGTCATTGTAAGTTGTCCCATGATGAGGTTTGGGTGATTTGCAGTTGTTGGCGATGAATGGGGTGGTGTGGTTTGAAGAGCCTACTCCAAGCTGTATCACTAAAATAAAATAAATAAAAAATTCAATTCTGTACAAGAGGAATTAACACGCTTGGAAAATGGAGAGCAAAATGTTAAGGGAATCAGAGATGACCTTTAACCTTTCTGAAGCTACTCTGTTAGCACTTTTCTTGACATTTAGACATTTAACTGCAAGATGTCATGTAGACTGCAAGTACATTGACATCCTCCACCCACATCACGGGGGCTTCTGCGCTCACAGTCACCCTCCACATCACTCCACCCACCCACCCATCACTCATGACTGGATTTCATAATTCACTTTTCCATGTCAGTAATATAAATGAAACAATACAACTGATCCTCACTGATACAGCAATTCAAATGCATAGGAAGCCGCAAAGCGTAGAGGACTCTGCACGTCACTCCCCATCATTGGGAGCATCTACAGGAGGTATCGCTCATGATGGTAACAGCCATCAATCAGGCTACTCACAGCTACCGTTGGCCAGAAGTCCCACACCACCAAGTTCAAGAACGGTTACTCCTCTTCAACCATTCAGGTCTTGAACCAACAAGCAGAACTCTAATCTCCACATTATGTCCACTTTGATCACTTTGTACTAAAATCATTTTTGTTTCTTTTGGTTCTAATTATTTTTGTTTTGGGGAAAAATGTGTATAACTTATGCTTGGAACTAAAATTAGTTTATTATTGTCATGTGTAGCAAAGTATAGTGAAAAGCTTGTCTTTATTGCTCATACAGATCAAACCATTACACAGTGCACTGAGCTAGAACATGCAGAATGAAGGATCACAGCTACAGACAGCATGTGATGCAGGCAGACAACAAGATCAATGTAGGCTTATCTTGAGAATACTGTTCACAGACATAGAGCATTATGTAATGCTGCTGAAAGTTTTTCATTGTATTTGTACATTAGACTACACCTGTGCGTATGACCGAACTTGACTTTGAGGACCCAATTAGTAATAAATCGGCAATTTTCAATGTAGAAGATTGATTCTATTCTGCTTGTAGTGTAACAACCCTCAGGTGATTTTGGACAAATTTAGGTTTTATTTTCCTCTGGAGTGCAGGAGACCGAGGGGAGATCTGATAAAAGTTTATAAAATTATGAGAGGCCTAGATGGGTAACCAACAGGATTTCCCCCTCCCCCCCACCATACCCAGAGAAGAAATGTCAAATATTGGAATACACTGCTTCAAGGTGAGAGGGGAAAGTCTGAAGGGAAGTTTTTGTTTAACACAGAGTTTTGGTTGCCTGCAATGCACTGCCAGGAATGGTGGGGGGAACAAATACAATAGGGGCTGTTAGATGGGCACGTGGATACACACTGAATGCAGTGATACCAGTCATGTACAGTCTGAGGGATCAGTTCAATTTGATGTCACAGACCAAAGGGCCTGTTCCCGTGTTCTGAGGAATACTCTTCATTCAGGTGCTCCAACACAGATCAAATGTCAGTAAAGAATTGTCATCCCATTTTTCCTTTGATGAGCAAGAGGATGTGAATATTATATCTCTGGGACTATGGCAAGAACGATGCTGGTTACAGGTCAGCAGACGTCCCTTCCCCTGCAACAGAAGGCTGTGGACTTGGTGTCTGCACAGAGTCCAGGCTGACAGTCCGCTGCAGGACTGAGCAAATGCTCCATGGATAAATGTGTCTGACACTGGATTGTCTGCACTTTCAGATAGACAATTAGCTATGTCAAAGAAAAATAGGGGATGACCTATATACTAAACAAACATAAACTCTCAAAGAAGATAAAAAAATAGCCCGTATCCAGGGACGTATCTACGAAAAATAGCGCCTACGGCAAGCACTGAAATTGCGCCCCTGTCCATTTTCATTTTTAGAATCTTTTTATTGATTCATAATCTTCTACAGCTAAAAAATGATACAAAACTTCAACAAGTTGACATATATATAATTAATAAAACTGAAGAAAAATAATTTATCAGGAAAGAATAATATATGATAATGAAAAAAAATATTTTTTATAAAGAAGGAAAAAAGAGAACCCCAACTAACTAAATAAAAGCCCACTAAATAGAACCACAGAACATTACAGCACAGAAACAGGCCTTTTGGCCCTTCTTGGCTATGCTGAACCATTTTTCTGCCTAGTCCCACTGACCTGCACCTGGGCCAAATCCCTCCAAACTCCTCTTATCCACATACCTGTCCAAGTTTTTCTTAAATGTCAAAAGTGAGCCCACATTCACCACTTCATCTAGCAGCTCATTCCATACTCCCTCCACTCTCTGTGTGAAGAAGCCCCACCCCCCCCCCCCCAATGTTTCCTTTAAACTTTTCCCCTTCACCCTTAACCCATGGCCTCTGGTTTTTTTCTCCCCTGGCTTCAGTGGAAAAAGCCTGCTTGCATTCACTCTATCTGTACCCATCATAATTTTATACACCTCTATCAAATCACCCCTCATTTTCCTACTCTCCAGGGAATAAAGCCCTAACCTATTCAACCTTTCTCTGTAACTCAGTTTCTCAAGTCCCGGCAGCATCCTTGTAAACCTTCTCTGCACTCTTTCAACCTTATTAATATCCTTCCTGTAATTTGGTGCCCAAAACTGCACACAATACTCCAAATTTGGTCTCACCAATGTCTTATATAACCTCACCATTACATTCCAACTCTTATACTCAGGGTTTTGGCCCGAAACGTCATCACTACTTCCTCCCATAGATGCTGTCTGGCCTGCTGAATTCTGCCAGCATTTTGTGTTTCTTATACTCAATACTTTGATTTATAAAGGCCAATGTACCAAAGGCTCTCTTTACAACCCTATCTACTTGTGACGCCACTTTTAGGGAATTATGTATCTGTACTCCCAGATCCCTCTGTTCTACTGCACTCCTCAGTGTCCTACCATTTACCTTGTATGTTCTACCTTGGTTTGACTTTCCGAAGTGCAATACCTCACACTTGTCCACATTAAACTCCACCTGCCATTTTTCAGCCCATTCCTCCAGCTGGTCCAAATCCCTCTGCAAGCTTTGAAAACCTTCCTCACTGTCCACTACACCTCCAATCTTTGTATCATCAGCAAATTTGCTGATCCAATTTACCACACTATCATCCAGATCATTGATATAGATGACAAATAACAATGGACCCAGCACTGATCCCTGTGGCACACCACTAGTCACAGGCCTCCACTCAGAGTAGCAATCCTCCACTACCACTCTCTGGCTTCTTCCATTGAGCCAATGTCTAATCCAATTTACTACCTCACCATGTATACCTAGCGACTGAATCTTCCTAACTAACCTCCCATACAGGTGTTAGTTAGGAAGGAACTACAAGGGAAGGAAAAAGAAAAAAGGAAAAAAAAAGAAAAAAGAAGAAAAAAAAAACCATTAGGAATCAACTTCCGGAGCAATACGTCTTATCAGCATATAAAGAAGAATCAGCAACCACTAATTCATGTTCATATAAAATAAAATTGGAAGGAAACCATATAAAATAATTCAAATTAAATGATAATATTTGGCAAAAGAGGCCCATCTTCTTTCAAAATCAAATCGAGGATCAAAAGTTCTACTGATTTTTTCCAAACCAAGACATAACATTACTTGAGAAAACCATTGAATTAATGTAGGGACAGAGGTATCTTTCCATTTCAATAAAATAGCCCTTCTTGCCAACAATGTAAAAAATGCAATTACATGTTGATCTGTGCTAAGATGGAATACCCTGAATATGATGCGGAACTATTCCAAATAGAACAGTCAATCTATTAGGTTGTAAATTAATTTTAGAAATTTTAGAAATTGTAGACAATAAAAATTTCCAAAATGATTTTAATGAAGAACATGACCAGAACATATGAGACAAAGTGGCTGCTTCAGTTTTACACCTATTGCAGTAATTGTCTGTGTTAGGAAATATTTTGGATAGTCTCTCCTTTGTTAAATAATAACAATGAACAATTTTAAATTGAATTAAACAGTGATTGGCACATATCGACCTCGCACTGGGGCTATACAGCATTGAGGCACGTCCCCTGGGTGTTGGATGGGGGATCCCTCATGTGAGGGGTGCACCGGATAATATGGAAGAAGGTGCCGCGAACCAACACAGCCTGGGAGAAGGAACTCCGATTCCAAACCCGGGTAGATAGGACTCGTTAGCCTTGGATGGCAGCCTATCTAGGAGAGGGTAAACTCTGATTTCAAACACGGGCAGGTGGAGCTCGTTAGCATGGAAATGCCATCGCCTAGGGGAAGGTGACCCCGACAGAAAACCCCTGGTCCTCCAGGTTGGGGGTTGTGCAATGGGCTAACAACCCGTTCACATAAAACAAGCAATTGTTACAGAAACCATCAACAGATTGTCAACCACTAACCCAGATCTCGGGAAAAGCAGGGCCCCACTCAGGAGGCTGATGACACACTGCAACCAAACCCGTCAGGAAGCTGCAGGGCCGACAACCCTCCTTCATCCGAGGAAAACCATAATGGAGGTTCCAAAGCTGCTCTCACAGAAGAAATCAACCCTAATCGGAACATGGAATGTGAGATCGCTTTGGGAGACAGGTAGGTGCACACAGGCAGTGAAGGAAATGAATCGATACCAGCTCACACTCTTGGGCATGTGCGAAGCAAGGTGGAATACTTTTGGTGAGACCAAACTGCAGACGGGAGAAACTCTGCTCTATTCCGGCAAAGAAAAAGAGAAAGACCGGCATGAGGTTGGTGTGGCCCTGATGTTGTCCAAAGAAGCAGCCAGAAGTTTGATAGAATGGGAACCAGTGTCCGACCATATCATCACAGCCAGGTTCGAGTCCAGATTCCAGAAGATATCCATTATCCTGTGCTGCGCCCCAACTAACAACGCAGAGGAAGAAGAAAAAGATCTCTTCTACACCCAGCTTCAAGCAGTAGTTGGAAAGGTACCTAAGCAAGATATGTTGATCGTCATGGGAGATCTGAATGCCAAAGTAGGCAGCGATAACACTGGCAGGGAGAGAGAGATGGGCCAGATTGGTTTGGGGAATATGAATGAAAATGGAGAACTCCTTACCGACTTCTGTGCCTTCAACGAACTGACCATGGGAGGTACCCTCTTTCCCCATCGACGCTGCCACAAGATAACCTGGGTCTCGCCTGACCATCAAACAGAGAACCAGATTGATCACGTCATAGTCTGCCAGCACTGGAGAAGTTCATTGCAAGATGTGAGAGCCAAAAGAGGAGCAGATATTGGATCTGACCACCATTTGGTTGTTGCAAAGCTGAAGATGAAGCTGTCAGCCAAGAAGCAACAGAACACACAAATAAGGTTTGATGTTAGAAAACTACAGATGGAAGAGAACAAGAAAGATTTCCACATCGCCTTGCAAAACCACTTTGGGGCTCTTCAAATAGAGGAACAAGGTGAGAGAACAGCAGAACACGCCTGGATTACCTTCAATCAGGCCACTGTAGGCACCTGCGAAGAAGTACTGGGAAGACCACCAGTCAACAGTAAACCTTGGATCAGGGACGAGTCATGGTAGAAGGTGGAGGAGAGGAAAAAGCTCAAACTGGAGCTGAATCAGGCCAGAACCCGGCAACAGAAACAAATCACCGCCAACAGGTACAGCGTGATGGCCAAGGAGGTGAAGAAACAGCTCAGAAAGGACAAGAAGTCATAATTCAATGAAATAGCAGAGCAAGCAGAAACAGCGGCCAGTAAAGGGGACCTCAAGGCACTCTACATGACAACTAAACTTTTGAGAGGGAAGGAAAGCAATTTCCACAGACCTGTTAGAGACAAGACAGGCCATCTGCTCACTTCGGTTGAAGATCTGCTGGTGAGATGGAAGAAACACTTCCAGGAAGTATTGAATGGACCACCACCACAGAACCCATCTGACCTGGAGCCTGGAGACCCACTCAACATCAATATAGGTGAAATCACCAAGCAAGAAATCCGAGAAGCCCTGAAAAGCCTGAAGAACAGCAAGGCTGCTGGAGAAGACAATATTCCTGCAGAAGCATTGAAAGAGGGTGGAAGGGTTATGGTGGACCACTTGCATATACTGCTGAATTTGATATGGAGAACAGGAGAGATCTCATCAGATTGGAAGAAGGGCCTCTTTGTGAAGCTGCCAAAATCTGGAGATCATTCACTGTGTGGCAAGTGGAGGGGGATCACCTTGTTGTCCATTCCTAGCAAAGTTCTCACCAGGGTCATCTTGGAGCGGATGAAAGACGCCATTGACCAGAGACTTAGAGATGAACAGGCAGGGTTCAGGAAAGAGAGATCATGCATTGACCAGATAGCTACACTTAGAGTCATTGTGGAGCAGACAATAGAATGGCAAACTCCACTATATGTGTGTTTTATTGATTTTGAGAAGGCATTTGACAGCCTGGGCAGAAACTCAATGTGGAGCATCTTACGACACTATGGTGTACCGGAAGAGATAGTGAATATCATCAAGCAGCTTTATGATGGCTTCTCATGCAGGGTCATCCATGATGGGAGACTGTCCGAAGAGTTCCTGGTCACTACTGGAGTCAGACAGGGATGCCTGCTGTCGCCTCTACTTTTTCTTATGATACTCGACTGGGCTACAAGAACAGCCTATGCTGGCTCAGAGAGAGGCATCCAGTGGACGTTAACAGGGAAATTGGAAGACCTGGCATTTGCAGATGATCTTGCTCTTCTCTCACACTGGCTTCAAGATATGCAGAAGAAAGTAGATTCCTTGGGAGAGACCTCACACCGAGTAGGCCTTAAGATCAGTCAGGAGAAGACCAAAGTTCTACACATTAATAACAAACAAGAGGAGCCATTACGGATTGAAGGACAAATAGTTGAAGATGTAGACAAATTCACCTACCTCGGAAGCAAAATCAGTAAATCAGGAGGTACAGATGAGGACATCAGAGCAAGGATCGGAAAAGCCTAACATGCCTTCACAACCCTGCGACCTGTTTGGAGATCTACGGCCATCTCTGTCAAAACTAAGCTCCGTATATTCAACTCCAATGTGAAAGCCATCCTGTTATATGGATCTGAAACATGGAGAATCACTAACACCAGCTGCAACAAGATCCAGACCTTTCTCAACAAATGCCTCTGGCAGATCCTCCGCCTCAAGTGGTACGACAGAGTGTCAGACCTAGACCTATGGAAGGGAGCAAACCAAGAGCCCATTGTATTCCAGATAAGGAGGAGGAAGTGGAGATGGGTCGGCCACACCTTGAGGAAGAGCCAGTCGAATGTCACTCGACAATCACTCGAATGGAATCCACAAGGGAAGAGAAGAAGAGGTTGCCCAAAGCAAACCTGGAGGCATAGGCTTTTGGATGAACTGAAAGCTGCCGGCCAAACTTGGAAGACTGCAAAAACATCTGCTAGAGATCGCAGGAAGTGGAGGACTTTTGTTAAGGCCCTATGCCCCATAAGGAGCAAAAAGGATTGAAGGAAAGGCACATATCGAAGAAGAATTGACTATTTTTGAGAATTCGCAACCAATCTTCATTAACAAAGGTCATATTAAGTTCTCTCTCCCAATCTTGTTTAATCTTTAGTGAGAGGTTATCTTTTTGTAGTAAAAATAAATTATAAATTCTACCAGTGGAACCTCTTACTAAAGGATTCATATTCAAAATATTATCCAACAAATCAGATTCTTACATATATGGAAACTTAGATAAATATTTTTTTTAAATGTCTAACCTGAAAATATTGCAGAAAGTGTGTATGAGAGAATATTTGCTAATTAACTCTTCAAAAGTCATCAATCGACCATCACAAAATAAATCTGCTAAAAAACAGATAGATCGCCTTATTTCTCCATAAGAGAAAGATGGGATTGGTTATTGAAGGTTTAAATTTTAAAAAATTCAATATAATTAGCTAGACAATTTAAATTGTTTAAAATTGTAAAAATTGCAAAACTGAAACCAAATCCATAAGGACTGTTTAATAACAGGGTAGAGATTTATATTTGGAATTTTAGAGAGTTTTAAAGGTAATGGAGCTCCTAATAATGAGGTTAAATAAAATTGTTTGTTAGCTTTTAATTCCAAATCGATCCAAGCTGGTTTTTGGCTCTTATCGAGCCAATATAGTCAAAAACATAATTGTTGAATATTAACAGCCCAATGATACAATCTTAAGTTAGGAAGTTCAAGTCCACCATCTTTTTTAGATTTTTGTAAATGCTATTTAATAATTCTTGGTCTTTTATTGTTCCAAATAAAGGACAAAATAATTTGATCAAAAAATTTTTAGTTAAAAATATAGGTATATTTTGAAAAATTATAAAAAAATCTAGGTAGAATCATTATTTTCATGGCATTGATATGACCTATTAACGAAAGTGTAAGTGGGTTCCATCTAGAAAATAATTGCTTCATAGAGTCCATTAAAGGAACTACATTAGCTTTATAAAGATCTTTATATTTTTAGTAATTATAATACCTAAATATTTAAAAGAATTAAATGGAATATCATTATATATAAACACAGGAGTATTTAATGGAAACAATTCACTTTTATTTAAATTATGTTTATATCCTGAAAATTTTCCAAAATCATTTAGTATTTCCAAAATATTAGGAATAGATTCTTCAGTGTTCGAAATATAAACCAAAAGATCATCTGCATAAAGAGAAATATTATGTATGGTCCCATTTATAGAGATACCATGAATATTTTTAGCTTCATGGAGTATTATGGCCAAGGGCTCCAGTACAAGATTAAATAATATAGGGCTTAATGGACACCCCTGTCTAGTACATCGTGAAAGTGAAGGAAAAGAGGACCCGAGATTATTAGTAATAACAGTAGCAGTAGGATTCTTATAGATCATTTGATTCCACCTATTGAAATCATTACCAAAACCAAATTTTTCTAATACCTTAAATAGATATGTCCACTCAACTCTATCAAATGCCTTTTCTGCATCGAGAAATAGCACATTGGTTATCTTAGATAGTGATGAATATATAATGTTCATCAATCTCTGAACATTGAAGAAAGAGTAACGGCCTTTAATAAAGCCTGTTTGATCCGTAGAGATGATTTTAGTTAAAATATTTTCCAAACGATTAGCCATTATCTTAGAGAGAATTTTTGTGTCCACGTTTAATAATGAAATAGGTCTATGTGATGAACATTCAGTAGGATCTTTACCTTTCTTAAGGTTTAAGAAAACAGAAGCTTCATAAAAAGAAGGTAAATTACCCTTCTCAAAAGATTCATGAATTATTTCCAAAAAATATGGAGAAAGTAATTTTTCAAATGTTTTGTAAAATCCTACTGAATAACCATTAAGTCCTGGAGCTTTACCTGATTGCATTGACAACATAGCTTTCTGAATTTCATGCTCGGTAATTGGAGCATCAAGCATCTGTTGATCTTCAACAGTAATTAGAGGAAGTTTAATCTTATATAAAAAAAAGCCTTCATTTTGGAGGAATCTGCAGGAAATTGAGATTTATAAAGAACAGAATAAGAAACCTGAAAAATATTATTAATGTCTTCATGGTTACTTACTATAACCCCATTATCTTTATGAATCTGTATGAACCTGTCTAAACATCTGACACCCACCATTTAGATAACTTTACCATAATATCAGCTCAAAAATGCAAGTCAAGCTTGTTAATCTTTTAATTAACAAATTATGGCACTACGTGTAAATTATAACTGCACCTTCCTTGCTTTCACTGATACAAATTGGTCTATGATGTGATCAAAATCAGTTTTTTCAGTTTCTTCTCTTTCTACACTCAGCAGAGCAAGATCTCAGAGTCTGCCTTGACCCATGGAGGCTCTCAAACACGAAAGTATTAGTTTTAACTTGCTGAATGATCTCTCACAGCTGGGGATGGAAACTGCGATGGTTAGCATTATCTGAATAGCAATGCGAAGATTGGGGAAGGTGCTCTCATCTCCATACTAAACAATATATACAAGAAGCTCTTCAGGTCTTGATATTTTCATGTTGACCCGCCTTGATAGCAACATTCTGCAATCCAAAGTTTCTTCATATAACTGCTGTCTATCAACATCAGAGCTGTATAATTCACCCAAATTTTCACACTTCTTCATTGGGTCATTACTGTCTGTGCTGTTACACAGTCCCTCAACATCGAGAATGAACCCAAACTTGTCATGCAAACGAGTGAACCTTTCGTCCATTTCTCTGTGAAGATGGTCCAGTGTTTCCTTCATGATTCTTTCCATCTCCCCCTTAGTTGTTAACCCAGCGTCTCTCAAGTTCTCATCAGCCATTCGTTTCTTTCGTCTCTGACGTCTTTCAACTTCAATATTCCATTCTTGACAGAGACTGACTCCTTCTTCGAGTGACTCACTGACCAACACCTCTTTCATCATAAAAATTATCTCAGAAGGCTTTCAAATCCAGGGCTGCATCACGGAAGTTCATGCTAGGATCCTGCAGCCTCTTTTGAATACGGTCAATGTGAATGAGTACTTTATTCCAAAATCCTAGCAAAATCAGAAAATCGTAACTCAACATGCGGTTGTACAGCTGCCTTGTGTCACTTCTTGTTTCACTGGTCTCGTTTTGATTGTCTATCATGTCCTGGAGAATGTGAAGCATCTCCTCGAGGTACTTGCTTGTGGGCTTCACTGCTTCTGTCCTTGCACTCCACCTGGTTTCGGACTCTGACTTTAACGCACATAAACATAAACATTCTGACATAAACGCACAGCGTTTATGAGTTTTTCCCAATGCTGCGTCAAATGAGAAAAAAAACACATAGAGAGCTTTGATGGTTCCAAAAAAACGTGCCCATCATTGTATCCTGCATGTACACCCACCAAGTTGAGTGAGTGATTGTCGCAATTCACAAACACTGCCAGGTTGTTTTTCTCACTTATTCTTTGATGAACACCACTTCTGTGTCCAGTCATCACAGCAGCATTGTCATAGTACTGTGACCAACAATCTTGTACCTCCATTTTGTTCTTCTCTAGCTTTTACAAGATGTCTTCAACCAAGCTCTCAGCATCCTTCTGGTTTATCTGGATAAAACCAAGGAAGGACTCTCACACAGACTGTTTTCCTCTCAAAATCAGCTTCCACATACCTCACATACCTCATCTGCTCACAGTGTGTCTAATCAGGATTCAAGTTGAACATAAGACCATAGTACTTGGCTTTACGAATGCTTCTCAGTAAACTCTGGTGAACAGTGGATGCTATCATGTGGATGAATTCATTCTGGACACCCAGCGAAAGATAAGGCATGGATCCAGGATGACTTTCCAGATGAGTGAGGTGTTCTTTTGTGACATGGTCAAAGATGGCTAGTTGTTTCAGTAAGCCAGGGAAGTTTCCCATATTGGAGTCATCGTCTAGCTGAAGTGACTCCTTATGTTCTCGTAAAGCCGGTTCTGAGTCGCAAGGAATTTTATGCAGTGAAGGATTCTCATCAAGATATCACACCACTTCTGCTTTTCCTTCTCAATCTGTGACTGAAATACTGCATCAATAAAACTCCTCTGTTTCCAGCTAAATTTCCTTCCATTTCTTTCCACTGCGTGAAGCATTCCCGATGATTCTTGGTACTTTCATGAACACTAATACTTTCAGGTGCTTTCCACTGGCTGAATTCCACTTTCCTGCTCCATTGAGGATTGATGGTCTGACCGGGAACAGAGAAGACAACAGATACAAAATGTAGACTTTTTAGAAGGGGAATAGACCAACCATGAGCGAGTCACTTCCTCACCACGACCATTTCTCAGTTTCCTCCTGAACCAAGTTTTGTTCATTGAGCAGTTATTTGTTGGTGGGAAAGGCCCCTCACTGTTCCGGAAATACTTTGAACCCAGCTTTATTATTTCTGTAATCAACACGTCAGGCAGAATTGCTTTTCCAGTATCCTTGTCGAACTTCAGAAGTCCAGTGTCATGCTGTTCAATCACTTCTGATATGACAGTTTGAGGCTCTTTGACACCATCCAGTTCACTAGGTTCAGTGTCATCAGGTTCAATCTCGTCAGGTAAAATCTCGTCAATAAACTCAACATCACCACCACCATCATCTTCCCCTCCTGTCATGTCCACATTCTCCGTGGCAGCCTCACTCTTGTTTTTTTTCTCTCTCTCTGCCCATCACTCTGCCTGTTCTCCATCTCCCTCTGGTGCTTCCCCCCCCCCCCCCCACCTTCTTTCTCCCGAGGCCTCCCGTCCCATGATCCTTTCCCTTCTCCAGCGCTGTATCACATTCGCCAATCACCTTTCCAGCTCTTAGCTTCATCCCACCCCCTCCGGTCTTCTCCTATCATTTTGCACTTCCCCCTCCCCCCACTACTTCCAAATCTCTTACTATCTTTCCTTTCAGTTAGTCCTGACGAAGGGTCTCGGCCCGAAACGTCGACAGAGCTTCTCCCTACAGATGCTGCCTGGCCTGCTGTGTTCCACCAGCAGTTTGTGTGTGTTGCCTCACTCTTAATCTCGTCATACTCAGATTTATCTGACTTGACTTCCTCCTCGGCTTGTGATGCATTTGTACTTGATCCACCTTCAGATTCTAACAAACTTGTAGCAGGTGCAGGTGATTCCATGGAACGTGTCGAGCTACTTGGTCCGGGCTTTTCAAAGAAAGGCACGAAGAATTTGCTTGACTTCTTGGCTTCCTCCACATCCAACTTTTGTCTCTTCCGTTCTTCAGCACTTTCCTTCTTCGTGAAAAAATGTTTCATGGTCTTCTTGCCCAATGCTCTGAACTAAGGCCAACATAGTGCTTCTCACCCGTGACAATCAAGGACAGGTCATGCGCCTGAAGAAAATTCTTTTTTTCACTATCCGAGGATGGTTTGTCTGACTTTAATAGAAACTGCTCACCCAGGGCACGTGTCAAACCTTAGATACGCCACTGTCTGTATCACAGTACAGTCAGGGAAATATTTAAGAACAGAGTGATTTCAGGGAGCAGAGACCAGGTGTCCAAAGGGTGGGGGAGGGAGAGGGAGAGGGAGGTCAAAAGAGAGTGGAAAAGAGAGAGTGGGTCCAGAGCGATGTATGGAGAGAATGTAAAAAAGAGATGGAGGGAGAGTGCGTCGAGTGAGAAGAGGACGAAGAGTGAGTCGGCCAAGAGGGAGAGAGTGAGAGTGTGTCTCGAAAGAGAGAGAGTCAGAGAGAAAGTGAGTAGACAGAGTCTGAAGAGAGGGAGAGGGAGGGTGTGCCAAGAAGAGGGGTTGAGTTTCTCAACAGAGAGTTCCTTGGTGTTCACCTGGCAGAAAATCTCACCTGGTCCCTCAACACCAGCTCCATAGCAAAGAAAGCCCAGCAGCGTCTCTACTTTCTGCGAAGGCTGAGAAAAGTCTATCTCCCACCCCACTCAACCTCATCACATTCTACAGGGGTTGTATTGAGAGCATCCTGAGCAGCTGCATCACTGCCTGGTTCAGAAATTGCACCATCTCAGATTGCAAGACCCTGCAGCAGATAGCGAGGTCAGCTGAGAAGATTATTGGGTCTCTCTTCCCACCATCACGGACATTTACACTACACACTGCATCTGCAAAGGAAACAGCATTATGAAGGACCCCATGCACCCCTCATACAAACTCTTCTCCCTCCTGCTGTCTGGGAAAAGGCTCTGAAGCATTCGGGCTTTCACGACCAGACTATGTAATAGTTTCTTCCCCCCAAGCTATCAGACTCCTCAATACCCGAAGCCTGGACTGACACCTTACTGCCCTACTGTCCTGTTTATTATTTATTGTAATGCCTGCACTGTTTTTGTGCACTTTATGCAGTCCTGGGTCGGTCTGTAGTCTAGTGTAGTTGTTTTTCCTCTATGTTGTTTTTTTATGTAGTTCAGTCTAGTTTTTTTACTGTGTCATGTGACACCATGGTCCTGAGAAACGTTGTCTCATTTTCACTATGTACTGTACCAGCAGTTATGGTCGAAATGACAATATAACTGACTTGACTTGAGAGTGTCAAGAGGCAGTGAGAGTGCGGTCGAGACAGAGAGGGAGGGAGGGTATGTCGAGGGGGGGGAGACACAGTATTGAGAGAGAGTGTGCGTAAAGAGAGGGACTGGGTCAAGTGAGAGAGAGGGTCGAGAGAGAGAGTGTAGGTCGAGAGACGGGGTACAGAGAGAGAGTGCGTCGAGAAAGAGAGTTGAGAGAGAGGGAGAGTGTCGACAGAGAGAGAGTAGGTCAAGAAAGAGATAGACAGAGAGTAGATCAAGAGAGAGAGAGTGGGTCGAGAGAGGGGGAGGGTGTCAGTAGAGAGAGGGAGGTCTGTGTCAAGTGAGGGGGAGGGAGAGCATGTCGAGAGAGAGAGAGAGAGAGAGAGAGAGAGAGAGAGAGAGAAAGAGAGAGAGAGAGAGAGGGAGAAAGTTATGAGAGGGAGAAAGTGTTAAGAGGGAGGATGTTCTGAAAGGAGGGAGAGTGTGTCGAGGGAGATGGAGGGATTGTGTTGAAAGAGAGAGGGAGTGTATCGAGAGAGGAGGGAGAGAGTGGGTCAAGGGGGAGAGAGGGAATGAGAGTGAATCGAGAGGGAGAGTGTGTCGAGAGAGAAAAAAGTGTTGAGAGAGGACGAGAGAGAGTGCATTGAGAAAGCAAGGGAGGGATTGTGTCAGGAGAGAGGAGCGTGTTGAGCGAGTGGGGTTGTGTCTAGAGAGAAAAGGAGGGATGAAGTTTCAAGTGAGAGGGAAGCAGTCTATTGAGAGAGAAGGGGAGGGAGAGTGTGTTGAAAGAGAGTTCGAGTGTATCGGGAGAGAGGATGGCTGTGTGTCATGAGGAGTAGGGAGGGATAGTTTGTCGAGAGAGGGAGGGAGATTCGAGAGAGAGGGAGTACATGTCTACAAAGAGACAGAAGGTGGGAGTGTGTGTTAAGAGAGGGAGAGAGTCATTCAAGAGAAAGTGAGAGAGAGAGTGTCACGAAAGAGTCAAGAGAGTCAAAGGAGATAAAGCATTGAGAGAGAGAGGTAGAGTGTTGAGACAGAACAACAATGCATCAAGAGAGATTTAGTTGAGACAGAGTCTGGAGAGTGAGGGAGAGTAAGGGTGGCAGAGGGTGGCAAGAGAGAGAGAGTGGGTGAGAGAGAGTGTGTTGACAGGGAGGGTGCTTCAGGGAGAGGGAGGGAGAATGAGTCAAGAGACAAAGGGAGAGGGAGGGCGTGTTGAGAGAGAGAAGGGTGAGTGTGTGTATCCAGAGTTACCGGCCACGTGACAGACGCACTGCCACCTGGCTGGTCGGAGGACACACCACCTGCCAATCAACATTTGGTCCCTCCCAACTAATCAATGCACACCTAAATTATTGATCACCTTAATTGGATTATCTCGCCCAGCCCCATGCTATAAAAGGTGAGACTTGTGCCTGACTCAGTCTCTCTTACAGACCACCTCATTGGAGGTAAGTGCATTGATTTATGCTTGGGAAGGTCTATCGTTTGTCCTGGTGAGGGAGCCACAGCTATCCAAGGTCAAGGGGGATAGCTGTCATAGTGCTTTTCCCTTGTTCTTTGTCTGTGTAACTGTACCCTGTCCCCACACCGCCTCCTGTGTATTGTAGTTGCTTGTGTTGACCCGACTTCCCCTTTAATAATAAATTCCTTATTATTAAAACTGTGTGTGTCCAGGCCTCTACTGTTGAGACTCAAAGAACCAGTTATTTCCATCACAACATTTGGTGCTGCAGAGCAGGGTCTCATAGGTTTTGGCTGGACACAAGCACAGGGGAGAATGTTCTGGAATAAGGGGAAGGAAGCCAGTGCAGGCTCCCAGGATAAGATCCCTGGGTGGGCTGATGAAAGGGAGGGATTTGAGAGTCTGGCCAGCATGCTGGCAGACCACGGAAAACCATTGGACTGGTCTGAGCAGTTAGAGCCCCGTGGAGAGAAGCTGGGCCATCATGTGGTCTCCCTCCTGAAGGAATCAGGGTTCCCTAAAGCCAAGGGGAGCCCAAGGGGTGCCTTCTGGTTGTTTGCGTCCCTGCTGAGACGCCAGATCATCTGCAGCACTTGTGTGGTCAGAAGGACAGGGAAATTGAAGACCTCAGTCAGCATTGTTGCACGCTGAAGGAAGCAGCACAGGCTGCCCAGGCCCGAGCCGATGACCTTGAAGCTAGGGGAACTGAACTTGCCTGTCGCCTCATAAAACTTCAGCAGGCCTGGGCAGCCCATCGGTCTGGCTGGCAGCCGGACCCATTAAAGATCCGAGCCTTAGTCCAGTGTGGCGACAAGCTGGACGCATGGCTGGGGGATGGGGACCTCTGGCTGATAGTGACGACGAGGGGGTGCCCGAGGAACCAAGGTCCCACAACCACCCTTCCCCCTTCTCACCCGAGCTCCAACATGCCCGACCCATCACCACGCGGTCCCAGGTTCACCGCAGGGTGGAAGGGAACGAGGGGGAGACGGCCAGACCTTCCCCAGTCACTCCGAGACCACGGAGACCCGGGACTTTCCCCCCAAGGAGCTGACCCGGTTGGCAGATCACTACCTGTAGTGAACTACATATACCTGTCTGGACACGCCCCCTGCTGACTGCTCCTGTGGCCCCTCCCACAGACCCCTGTATAAAGGCAATCGAGGCCTGAGCCCAGCCTCTCAGTCTCCAGGATGTAGTATGGTGGTCACTCACTGCTTGTTCCTTCTTCCAGTCGATAAAAGCCGATAGCTTGCCTTTACGTCTCAGAGTGAGTTATTGATGGTGCATCACTACCGCCAACGACCAGGCGAGCACCTTGCTCCGGCTGTGGGACGAGGGGGGACCCAACCTCAGCCTCTCCCATCAGGAGGCAAGCGCCCTGGGAAGCCTCTTTGACCAGCAGAGCATAAACAATGCGCTGCGGACGTCACAAGCAGAAATCCGCGATGGGTAGTGACCGCGGTATGAGCTCACTATCCCACACTTCTGGAGTGGGATCTACACAGGCGCCCGCAATGGGGTACGGTCAGTGAGGGCACCCGGGTTATCAGGGAATGGGCACTGGTCAATGGCATCTATCAAGGTGCCTGTGACCGTAACTTCCTTGAAAACACACGAGCGGGGTACTTGGTCACTACCACACGCCCTGATCTGAAGCCGGTAATCCTGCCCCTCATGGCACCAGCTAGCCGTAGGACCGTACGGGATACCATCACCCTCCTGGAGGGATTAGAATATATGCAGAGGGGGGCACCTATGCAGGTCTGGAAGACCGAGACAAGGGCCCTAGACACTATCCCTCTCAGATACACACGCAGGCAGCTGTACACTGACCTGCTGCGTGCAGGGGAGGACCATAACCAGATAGGTGGCATCCCCACCCCCAACCTATATGCCCTGTGGAAGGAGCATTGCAGTGGGAAGACTACTTACAAAAAGACCACCCTCCGGCATTCCCTGCCTGAAACTGTCTGGAAGGCCCTCGAAGCAGAACTCAGACAGCTCGTCAGGCAGGAAATGTCCCACCTCCACCAACAAAGTGCCTCACCCCCGGCGTGGCAGCCCTCCCCCCCTCTCCCACAGGATGGCCAGGGCCCCCGGTGCATTTGCTCTCTCACCCTTTCCCGCCCGAGGGACCTGAGGCCACATATACCCGTCACAGTACATTGGGGAAAGGGAAACACACAGAGGTGGATGGCGCTTGGCGACACAGGCGCCCAGCACACGATTATCCCAGGCAATCCTGCCTTATGGAGGGGTACAGACATGCAGATAGAGGGATTGGGGGCTCCCTGTTACCAGCTAGGGAGGTCATCCTTCGCCGAGCCATAGGCAACCATTCCCCCAGATGTGTACAAGTCCTTATTGCGTCCTCCCCGGAATGTATCCTCGGGATCAATGTTTTAAAGGGACAATCGCTTGAAACAAACAGGGGCAAGTTCACCTTCGGCATCGCGCGAGCCACTACTGTAGTCGGGGCGGCTAAGTGGGAGCCAATTGTTATTCCCCCTCCCTCCAAGATCATCTGTAACAGTCAGTACAGAGTGCGGGGGGGGGCAAGAAATTGCAGACTCCATTCAAGCCCTGTTACGGGAGGGAATTATTAGAACCGCTGCCTCGCCTTTCAATAGCCCCATTTGGCCCGTCCGTAAGAGGAACGGCTCCCGGCGGATGACCATTGATTATAGGCAATTGAACGAGGCTGCAACCCCCCCCCCCTCGCCGCCGCTGTACCTGACATTGTCACCCTTATTGAAGACATCGCAGGCAATGTTGTGATGGAAAATAACTGGTTCTTTGAGTCTCAACAGTAGAGGCCTGGACACACACAGTTTTAATAATAAGGAATTTATTTACAAGGTGAAGTCGGGTCAACACAAGCAACTACAATACACAGGAGGCGGTGTGGGGACAGGGTACGGTTACACAGACAAAGAACAAGGGAAAAGCACTACGACAGCTATCCCCCTTGACCTTGGATAGCCACGGCTCCCTCACCAGGACAAACGATAGACCTTCCCAAACATAACTCAATGCACTTACCTCCAATGAGGTAGTCTGTAAGAGAGACCAAGTTAGGCACAAGTCTCACCTTTTATAGCATGGGGCTGGGTGAGATAATCCAATTAAGGTGATCAATAATTTAGGTGTGCATTGATTAGTTGGAAGGGACCAAATGTTGATTGGCACGTGGTGTGTCCTCCGACCAGCCAGGTGGCAGTGCGTCTATCATGTGGCCGGTATCTCTGGATACAGTGTGTCAACAGAGACAGTGGGGGTGTGTGCTGAGAAAGGAGGGAGAGTGTGTCGAGAGACAGAGGGAGTTTTGAGTCGAGGGAGAGACAAACAGAGAGAGTGTGTTGTGTTACGTACCCCGTAACGGGTTAAAAGGACCAGCAGAAATGGACACACCTGATGTCTGAGTCTTCTGTTATAAACAATATTTTATTTGTAACTACGTGATAAAGTAATACAAAACAAGATAATGAAAACAGGTTAGCAGAGTATATGCAAGCTTCTCCCAGCTCAGGTGATTAGATGATACAGTCTTATGGTGGAATGGTAAGCAGTCAGTTCAGTTCTGGAATTTGAATTGAGTAGTTTGGAGAGAGAGAGAGAGAGAGAAAGATGTTTTGTCTTCCCAGTGCTGATGCTGTCAAATCTTCCATGTCGTCCTCCTGCTCCCGAAGCTTATTAACGTCACCGACTGTGACCAAACAAACAAGAATGCCGGTCTTCACAGTAAGCTATCAAACCAGGCCAGGGTGAAACACACTGATAGCTCCCCACCGGTCACACCTTTGTCCACCCTGTGAGCAAAAACCCCACCTTTGTCGTGGGCACACAAAGCTCAACCGGTGTCAGTGTCTTCCTTGGTGTCTAGTGTGTCCTGATTACAAAGCCAAATGACCTTGTATATATCTCACAAGTGCTGAACACCAACAGTCCATCATGCAGTTCCGCCTTGCCGTTTCCATGGCAACTCAGACTTTTTGTTGCTCTCTCCCCGTTGCTGAAACAGCACACACGCCGTTCGCTCCCTCTCTTTAGAAAAATCCTTCAGATCTTGTCACACCTCTCTCCTTTTAAGAAAAAATCTGATGAATCAGCAAAATTCTTGCCTTAACTATAGATTATACAGCTTAAAGTAATACATATGTAATTATCAGGTAACATAGCAATACAAACTCAAACTTAACATCTAAACAGTCTGCTATAATATTGTCAGTACCTTTCACGTGTTTTATTTCCATGTCATACTCTTGCAAGATCAGACTCCAGTTAAGTAACCTTCTATTCTTATCCTTCATTTTACTCAGAAACACTAATTGATTATGGTCTGTGTAAACCACGAGTGGTTTCTGCGCAGGACGTATGTAGACATCGAAATGTTGCAATGCTAAACTGAACGCTAGCGGCTCTTTTTCAACAGTGGAATAATTTTTCTGATGCGCATTAAATTTCTTTGAGAATGAGCGACTGGATGTTCAACTTCATCATTATCCTTTTGCAACAATACTGCCCCAGCAGCTTCATCACTGGCATCTACCGCCATTGAAAATGGCTTAGTGAAATCAGGTGCTTTGAGCACAGGGTGGTTTTCAAGTGGTCAAATGCCCCCTGGCAAAGGTCAGCCCACACAAAACTTTCACTCTTCCCTAGGAGTTTCGTTAGGGGGAGAGCGATGTCTGTGAAGTTCTTACAAAACTTACAGTAATACCCAACCATTCCTAAAAACCTTCTTAATGCTTTCTTACCCATCAGAACAGGAACCTTAGCAATAGCCTTAACCTTGGCCTGCACAGGAGCCAAATACGTGATAGTGGTGTGGCCAAATTCACTTTTAGCAAGGTTTACAGTGAGATTTACCTTGCACAGCCTTTCAAACAGTTCCTCTGCTGCTCAGAGATGCTCTTCCCGGCTGTCATTCCATACACCCAAATCATCAGTAAAAACATTGTACTCATACAGTCCAGATGTTGTCACAAATGCAGATACTTCCTTAGCCTTTTCTGTTAAAGGAGCACACCAGTATCCTTTTAACAGGTCAATCTTTGTGGGGTATTCAGCCTTCCCCACTTTGTCAATACAGTCATCCACTCTTGGGATAGAATAAGCATCTGTCCTGGTTATTGCATTAACTTTCCTGTAGTCAGTACAGAATCTCATGCTCCCGTATGGCTTAGGGACAATCACGCAAGGCAACGCCCAGTCTGAGGCAGATGGCCTAATTATGCCGGCTGTCAGCATGTATTCAACCATTTTATTTTTGTCTTGGTTCATTCTGTAAGAGTGTTGCTTAATGGGCTCAACTGTATCTACAATTACATCAAATGTGCATGGTCCTGGAATGTCAGGGAATAAATCTTTATACTTGTTAATTGAGCTCTTCAGTTGTTTTTGCTGCCTTGGCTGCAAACGATGAATCTTCCTGTCAATATTTATCAAAACATCAGAATTTCTGAGTCTTGTGGAGACTACATTGAGCTCATTAAAATTATTTGGTATCTCAGTACCAGGCGCCACAATCTCCTCCATTGTCATAACAGTACTTAAAGGTGCAGGTTTGGGGTCATGATTAACACTTAATCGTATTTACATGCACCTGTGTAGCCTTCCTCCGGTCAGGAGTTCTAATAACATAATTCAAAGAATCGATTTTCTTAATTATTTCATATGGTCCACTAAATCTCACTTGAAGGGAGTTGGTAAGGAGGGGAATCGGCAATACTTTATCTCCAACGTGATACCTCTGCTCCCTTGCTCTCCTGTCATACCACAGCTTCATGTTTATCTGAGAGTGCTGGAAATTCTGCCTCGCAAGGTCACAAGCCTTGTTAAGTCTGTCTCTGAATTCCAAAACATAACTAAGCGCACTCATACACACTTCCTAATCTGACCACTGCTCTCTGAGTAGGGTCAAAGATCCCCTAGCTTTGTGACCAAAAACAAGTTCGAATGGGCTGAACCCCAAAGACTCTTGAATCGAATCTCTAACAGCTAATAGGAGTAGGGGAACCCCTTCATCCCAGTTTCTTCCATTTTCCACACAGTACATCTTAATCATCGTCTTAAGAGTGGAGTGAAACTGCCCCAAAGCCCCCTGGGCCTCTGGGTGATAGGCATGTGCTTAGCTCCCAACTCACCAACTATCTGCTGGAATGTTTTCGAAGTAAAGTAACTACCTGGTCAGATTGGATTTCTTTAGGTAGAGCCACCAGTGTGAAAAACTTGGTAAGTGCTTTTACCACAGTCTTGGCCTTGATGTTTCTGAGAGGTACCGCTTCAGGGAACCTAGATGCAGCACACATGATTGTTAACAGATACTAATAGCCAGCTGCAGCCTTTAGCAATGGGCCAACAGAATCCACCATAACCCTAGAAAAAGGTTCACCAAAAGCAGGAATCGGTTTAAGTGGTGCTACTTGAATAACCTGATTAGGTTTCCCCACAACCTGACAGGTATGGCAAGTCCTGCAAAAATTCACAACATCCTTTCTTAAGTTAGGCCAGTAGAATTCCTTCATAATCCTGTTCACTGTCTTTCTCACTCCAAAGTGTCCACCTAAAGCCATGTTTAAAATCTCAGCCCTGTAAACTTCTGGGACCACAACTTGATGTTCAATGGCCCACTCCTCACTTGCAGGCACAGTAGGTGGTCTCCATTTCCTCATTAACATCCCATCCTTCAGATAACATCCCACTGACTGTCTCTGAATCCCCTCTTCTGTGACAGTTATTTCCTTTAATGCAGCAATTTCAGAATCTCGGCTTTGTTCCGCTATAAATTCATCCCTGGACAAGGACAAACCTTTCTCATCCTCCTTACTACCCAAATCCTGATGTAACATGGAAAGTAGAAAAGTCTCTGACAAATTCTCATAAGTTGAACCTCTGTCTTTGCTATTATGGGTCTCAGAACCCTCCTGCCCCGAACTATCTGCATCAGCAGACCTTTTAGACGTGCTTCGGGTTACTCCGCATGCAGGGTACACATCGATATCTATGTGTGGGTTAGCTGCACTGCTGAATAAACATCCCCACCTGCAAGCTCATTACCCAGCAAGACATCAACATTGTCTATTGGCAACTCAGGTCGTACTCTGATCTTAACAGGTCCTGATACCAATTTGCATTTCAAAATTACCTTATGCAAAGGCACAGGCTCAGTCCTCTTTCCAATTCCTTTAATAATATTGACTTCATCAGTTTTTGTCTCATCACTGAAGTCCAAAACACTATCCAATATCAGTGACTGAAAAGCCCCAGTATCTCTCCAGCTTCTCACTGGAACCGGGGTTGACCCCTCTTTCACAGACACAAACCCCTCTGAGATAAACCGCTCAAATCCCTCTCGCACTCAGTCAGACCCCTTCTTTCTCTGTGGAGTCTCTATCGACTGAACACAACCAGTTGGAATTGTCTCCTTTTCCTTTCCATCGCAAAACAATTCGCTGCCACATGACCAGGCTTCTTACAATAGCAACAGGAAAAACTGGAAAATTTCCCTTTTGACTGCCTTCCTTCCTCCTTACTCTTGTCACCAATCTTAACAGGTCCTGATACCAGGTTGCATTTTTAAGTTACCTTATGCAAAGGTACAGACTCAGTCCCTTTGAACACTTTCCTTTTGACTGCTTTCCTTCCTCCTTAACCTTGTCACTAATTCCCAATTTACTCTTTAGTTTAACCTGTGGGCTATCTTTGTTATCTCTGCTACTCCTTTGGTAGTTTTTGCTTGGGAAAAACTTTACCTTGTGGGTAAAAGTAATAAAAGTATTATATATGAATGCACGAAGTATAAGGAATAAAGTAGATGAGCTCCAGGCTCAGTTGGAAATTGGCAAGTACGATGTTGTGGGAACAACAGAGACATGGCTTCAAGTGAACAGGACCTGGGAAATGAATATTCAAGATTATACATCTTATCGAAAGGACAGACTGACTGGCAGAGGGGGTGGGTGGCTCTGTTGTCAGGGACAGTTCTTAAATTCTTCAATCAGCATCAACTCTCTTAAATTGTTAACGTCCTCATTTACTGCTTTTGAGGTACATCAACGATCAAGGTACACCTGTTTTTCATGGGCAGACTCCACAAAAGCTTGGCTCCTGGACTTACTCAAATCTCTGAACTTTTGTCTATATGCTTCCGGAACCAACTCATGGACTTCCTCATGGAGGGAGAATGAGTCGAGAGACAGAGGGAGGGCGTGTCGAGAGAGACAGTGGGGGTCTGTGCTGAGAAAAGGAAGGAGGGAGAGTGTGTGGGGAGAGAGAGTCACACACATACAGTATCGAGTAAGAGTGCATGTCCAGAGGGAAACAGAGGGAGATTTGTGTCGAGAGAGAGAAAAGGACAGTGTGTCAAGGGAGAAGGGAGAAGGAGAAGGAGGAGGGTGTGTCGAGAGAGACAAAAGCAGAGATTGTGTGTTGAGATGTGGATCAATAGAGAGAGTGTGTCAAGAGAGAGGGAGGGAGGGTGTGTCGAGAGAGAGAGGGAGGGAGGATGTGGCGGTAGGAAGAAAGAGCGTGTCGAGGGGAGGGAAAGAGAGCACGTGTGGAGGGAGGGGACAAGGGCGAGGAAAAGTAGTGGAGGAGGAGGGAGTGGGGGAGGAGTTGTGGAGGGGAAGGGGAAGAGGGGTGAGAGTGGGAGAAGGGAAAGGGGAGGAGAGGGGGTGGAAAGAGGGGGAGAAGGGAGGGGGGAAAGGGGAGAGGGGCTGAGAGGATTGAGGGGGAAGAGTGGAGGGGGTGAAGGAGAGAGCGAGCAAGAAGAAGAAAGCGGGGAGAGGGAGGGGGAGTGAGGAGAGCGAGAGGGAAGGAGAGAGCATGAGTGCATGTCAAGATTACAAGCGAGATAGAGAAATGTGCCACAGGAACTTTCTAACAAAATATTCAAACATCTTCAAGGCCACAGCCTGGAGGTCTATTTAGCACAAGTCGTGGTGCTGCTGCATACAATTTACAGTTCATCATAAATTGAACCCAAGGAGTGAAAAGGGACATAACCAAGCACAAACTTGCTTTATTTCTCCTCTTTTCATCTGAATATCTCCACACTGTCACATACACCAACTGCACAAGTACATCATAATAGTTGTAACAAAATAAATCATGGGACTTCAACATATAAATTAAACACACACATTAAAAACTCATTGGGCACATTGTCACTTCTACCAGCTAATACATGGTTTGATAAACAGGAACACATGTCATATTTGGTATTTCCACCACAGTTCTCCAAAATCATCTTGTTCTTGACCCAACAAAATCTGGAGTGGAGATCAAGACCAATCTGGCCGGGAATGAAAAAGCCTGTGGGAGAACCATTCCTGAGATTCTGGCTATTCTGATAGCTCATATTGTGAATCACTCTAACACTGCTTTCAATAATAGTTAACAATGTTATTTCCCTTTCAGCCACTGTGCTTTGGTACAACAACTTAAATAGAAAATGCTCTGCAAAGTGCACTAACAAATATTGCTCAGTTGTGTTTTTTTTGTGATCATTGTTATAGATATTATAATAATTAATTCTCCAATAGCACGACATTAAGTTCAATAAGTATCACTGTTGTTGATTAATGATTACCTCCCTTTTGTTGTCTAACAGGATAATTAGGGGATCTTGGCAGCAATACCCATATAGTCAGATCATAAGTTTTCCAAACACTATTGTTTCCAACAATTTCTACATTGTCCCAATAGGGAAGGCATTGAATGTTCCTCCAGTTATTTTCTCCAACGGAACATTTGTTTACAATTCACTTTAGGCTTACCAAATAATTAGGAATAGACAGCTTCCTGCCAGATGTATAAATCAAGAAATCAGGAGAGCACTTGATTTGCAGATTGCTGTCTTCCTGGTGTGAAGAACTGGGACCTGCAGATGACCTCTGGACAGTTTTAAAGAGGTTCACGTGCATTAGTCAGTAATTGTATCCCCAACACTTTCAATGATATTTTCAGTATGATATCCCAACATACATTTTTGATTTTACATCGTACATGTTGTTTATAACAGTAGGAAGTTTTTACATAGCATTGACATACATGCTAAATGGTACTAGAAACTAGAATCCTCCAGAACGCTGAGCTTCAGCAGGTTCGGTGGTTCCTGATCCTCTCTTTCCTTGGATGCTGGGGCAAGGCAAGTGCAAAGGCCTCCAGTGCCAAACCAGGAATTATCAACAGTGGGTGATTCTGACTGGGAGTTGCCCCATAGATCCTACAGGCACGCTTTGTGTGGAGTCTGAAGAATGAAGAGAGGCACTTCTTTTCCAATGGCAATGGCCAAAGCTGGCAATGTCAACTTTGACAATAAATGGAAGCCCATTGATCTTCAGTGTAGCCCCAGCGTGTATCAGCCTAAACCCACAGGAACCAAGACAGATCCTACATTACAGAAATCTTTGGTTGAAAATCTATTAACTTAATGATCCTCAATTTTTATTCCATTTAAAAACTTGTAGAATTATGCCATGTTAAACGATTAGACCACTGAAAAAAGACAGACTTTGGAAACACCCTTGCACAGAATGTGGAAAGTGTACAATTCTAGCAACCTAGGGTGAAGGATATATAAATAACCCAGATCTTTGGATCTTTTCCACCTGCTTGACTCTTATCCAGGTGCATTTGTCGAATATGGGCAGTGAGGAAAAGAGTGAGGTCAGGAGATCAGATCAGCCAACTGGCAGAGCAGGACAGGCCTGCTTCCATTCATTATGCCTATTTGTTCCGAGGTTGGTGCTATATCTGAAGCTGCTATTTTTAGGTGCTATATTAGATACTGTTTATTTCATTCAAAGACTTCAAAGCCCAACTTGGGGTGTTGGTTAACTAAGAAGCATGTGGTTTCAAAGTGACTGGTTCCACTATGAGCATCAAGTTTTTAATCCCCAGGGAAATCCTGCTTACAATACACCTGACAATACTGTAAAAATAATAAGCTTTGAATTTTTACTATTAATTTTACAACTCCCTCACTCATTGACATATGAAACACCAATAATCAACTACCTGCAAGTCACTTATTACACAGTTTTAAACAAAAATATCACACAACCCTTCTACTTCTGGCTTTCAAAAGTAGAATGCATTAAAATGTTTTGAGCTACCTCATATAATCTGGACTATGACCAGGGATTTCACAAAGAGTCTGAGTGCACTTCACAAGGTACCCGTATGAGGCCACACAGCTCTACTATATAAATCCATATTTCAGCACGCTTGGACAGTTGAGATAGCCAAGAAGAACAGATGCCTGCCTCAGTGTGGACACCAGCACTGTCATACCAGGCATCCGAAAACAACAGTATTAAATTAACCAGCCATGATGAAATGGTGGAGCAGACTCAATGGGCCAAATGGCCTAATTTGGTTCTGATACAAGTTCGTATTTTGTGGTCCAAGTTCCTCCTTGCGTCAAGTAGAATTGATTATCACACAGATACTCTTGTTTGTAATGGGAGAAATCAGTCAGTTCCTTTTGATGCTTCAGACTTGTTGTCACAAGGTTTCCACGCACAAAACTTCTCAAGGGCCACTGTTGGATACATGAATCAGTACCACAATCGCATGCTGATGCTCGTACCACTACCCACCTTGTCATAAGCATTTTGGAGGAGTTTAGGAACTCGTATGTGGGGCGCAAACAGGAAGAAACACTGGCCTATGACAACCCAGTGGCAGGAGAGAGGGATGCAATTTGAAAACTCATCTGCCATGTGAGTGTGAACAGCAAGAGGGCCAAATCTACTGCCTTCAGATACAAGGCAAATGCAAAAGTGGTCTGGGAAAATACGCTGGAAAACAGGTCAATAGATCAACATCGGCAGCAGGTATTAAAACAGCTGATCCATAATGCTTAGTAAGCAATTATCCCAGTTACAAAAAGACACCAGTGGTTTACAAAGGATGTCAAGGATACAGTTGAACTGAAAAGTACAGTATATAAAATGTAAGGGCTGGTGTGGTGAGTGTGTGGAATGGGCTGCCGGCAACGGTGGTGGAGGCGGATACGTTAGGATCTTTACAGAAACATTTAGATAGGTACATGGAGCTTAGTAAAATAGAGGGCTGAATGGCCTGTACTGTGCTGTACGTTTTCTGTTCCTATGTAAAAGTTCATAAAGGACAAAACAGATTTCAAGAGAAAGCTATAAATAATGGCAAAACAACAAGATGGACAACTGTGGATGTATAAACAGGAAAAACTGTAGGATCTGTAGACAAGAAGGCAAGTGAATTGATAATGACCAGTAAGGAAAAAGCAGATAATGTCCTTTTGTTTTGCGGTGGAGACACTACATATATTCCCAAGGTAATGTCAGCTAACAGGAAAGAACTGTGCAGGTCTCAATGAGAAATGGGATGAGTGAGAATGGACAAAGTCACAGGCAGGCAAAAGGCCAGTTACTTGCTGTACCACTCTGATGGGTGTAACATTAAACCATTCTGAACCCATACGCCCCTGGGCTGTCCTGGGTGATTTTGCCTTTGAGCAAATAAAATGTACGTGTACTCTTCATTGCGGAGAAGCATCACAAACAAGCAGATTAATTTCTTGGGTCTGCATTCCATGAAGTTTAGAAGAATGAGGAGTGAACTTACTTATGATCTTAAGAGAACTTGATGGGTAGGTGCCGAGATATTCTTACTTTTGGGAGAGTCACGAACAAGGAGACGTATTAACATAATAAAGAACTGATCATCCAAAACTCAGGTGCTTATAAATCCATTCTCTTGGAGAATAATAAATCTACTGAATTTTCTATCCCCAGGATTGTGAGATATTTTTAAAGAGGAGACAGATAAATACGTGAAAGATTGAGGAATTGAGAGTTGTAGGGATCTGGTGGACTAAAAGGCCATCTTAGATCAAGCATGATCATACTGAATGGTGGGGTAGCCTTAAGGTGCCCTACTTCTGTTTTCCTGTGCTGTGTTCAACTCTGCTCTCTGAAGCATGACCCGTAGTAAATCAGAAAACATTGAATCAATTAAGTTACTAATTTGACGGACCAGGAAAAGATCACAGCATGTGAAAGCACATTTTGGCTATTCCAGGATTTAAAATGATCAGTAGTGCTGGATATGAATTTTCAGATCAAAGTAGAATCTTGTGCAAGTGCAGAATGAAGATTCCTCCCAGAACAGACTGAAAAACTAATTAAATGCAAACGCAATGGGTGCTGTCTAAAACTGAAGCTATTTCCCTGCTACCCATAGTAAATCATCTCAAAGTCTGAAAAGGTGAGAAAGGAAGAAGGGCCGTGAACCAAATCAAACGTACTTTGTAATATTTTAAAATGATGAAATCAAACTGACTGCTAATCATGAGGGTGTGCAAAGCAACACAATCAGCAGAGTGCCTTATGTATGTGTGATCCTTTTGTTGAATTTGCTGTGGAGAAAATGAATATGGAAGGTTCTAAGTTTAAACTGCACAAGCAGGAAATGGACGAGATGAATTATGGATTCCCTGAGCAATTGTACAGTTTGACGTGTGTGTCATCTTGCTAGTTAGTGCTGTTGGGTACAACTTATTTATTCACACTCCCAGTAATTTAAAAACCTCAGCAATTCCATCTGAAAATTCAATTTCCCATCAGGAATTCTCATCTCCCGGGACGTATTAATTTTCAATGTTTAAACATCTACCAGGTCATTTACAAAGAGAATGAAATTTAGAGTAGTCAATGGTACAAGTAACTTGTTTTCCCTTGTTTAGTATCTTTCTATGTTGGGCAACAATACTTCCTCCTGCGGTGACTTAGGAGAAGGGCAGGTTGCAGGTGGAAGGGCAGTTACTGCTGCTGGAAAAGTGAATTGTTTACCATTCTGGCCAGGCTGATTATGTGACAACAGCCTATAAGCCCTTGTTGAAGTACACGACATTAATAGCAGAGCTTCTCGCCTGAATCTGAGCCTGGAGCTCTGGTTCGAGCCTGGAAACCTTCATGGAACTGTGAAATGGAAAATAAAAGATGACACAGGTTAATAATAACAACTAAGTTTTCCTTCCCTCTTTCTGTCTACAGATAGATCCTATGACAAGTAACTAGTTTATCAGGCAGGCATTTAGCTCTGGCTTCAGACGTGCATGAACAGCCTAAAGGAATTTCGCAAAGTGCCAAAGTCACGTTGAGTGATTGCCCCTCTCAATTTCCTGATGGAATAGCAAAGATAAGATTGATAGAGAGACAGACAGAAAGACAGATATTGGACAAAGCTACTGGAAAAAGCTAGAGATGACCAAAACAGGTGTGGGTGGAGTTGGAAAATATCTCAATGAACACACACAAAATGCTGGAGGAACTTAGCAGGCCAGGCAGCATCTATGGAAAAGAGTACAGTCAACGTTTTGGGCTGAGACCCTTGATAGGGACTGGAAAAAAAGATGAGAAGTTGGAGCAAGAAAATGGGGGAAGGGGGAGGAAGAACCATAGGGTGATAGGTGAAGTCGGGGTGGAAGAGAGTAAAGAGCTGGGAAGTTGATTAGTGAAAGAGATACAGGACTGGAGAAGGGGGAATCTGATAGAACAGGGCAAAAGGCCAAGGGGAAGGAGCACCAGAGGGAAATGATGGGCAGGTAAGGAGATAAGGTGAGAGAGAGAAATGGGAATGCGGAATGGTGAAGGGGACAGGCGGAATTACAGGAAGTTCGAGGAATCGATGTTCATGCCATCAGGTTGGAGGCTACCCAGGTGGAATATAAGGTGTTGCTCCTCCACCGTGAGCGTAAACTCATCACGACAGTAGAGGATTGACGTGGCTGAATGGGAATAGGAAGTGGAATTAAAATGGGTGGCCACTGAGAGATCTCACTTTTTCTGACGGACGGAGCACAGGTGCTCAGCGCTGTGGTCTCACAATCTACGTTGGGTCTCACTGAGGCGACACTTCACCTGTGAGTCTGTTGGGGTCACCTGCTGTATCCGGTGCTCCTCTTGTGGCCTCCTGTATATCCGTGAGACCTGACGCAGATTGGGAGACCACGTCACTGAGCGCCTACACTCTGTCCGTCAGAAAAAGCAGGATCTCCCAGTGGCCCAACAACACACACAAAGTGCTGGTGGAACACAGCAGGCCAGGCAGCATCTATAGGGAGAAGCACTGTCGACGTTTCGGGCCGAGACCCTTCGTCAGGACTCGTTGATGACTTAGTAAGGTCATCAACAATCTGTGAAGTAACTCCTTATATCCATCATTGCACAAATACTTAATATCTTTAGTTAAAAAGCTGTCAAATTTAAGTTAGCAAGTGATCTGGCATCTATTATGCAGACATTCTGAGTTCAATCACATTGTATGGGGACTTAGGTTTAAGTGAGAGGGGAAAATGTAAAAAGAGATTGAAGAGGCAACATTATTCCCCCCTCCAAGAAGATGAGAGTGAGGGGGCAGGGAGGGAAAGAAAGAGTTGGCAGAGATGGGTACATTTACTATGTCTAAAAGACATTTACACAAGCACATGGATAGGAAAGGTTTGGAGGTATATGAGACAACCATAAGCAAATATGACTAGCTTGGTGAGACAATTTGTTTGACATGGATGAGCTGGGACAAAGGGCTAAACTTTAGTTTTGAAATTTATATACAGTCGGCCCTCTTTATCCACGGGTTCCGCATACGCGGATTCAACCAACCACGTATCGGGAAAACCCGGAAGTTGAGCATTGTTCGCCTCGCGTCTCTTTCAATCACTACTTGTGTCATGGGCGAGAGGAAGGAGTTTAAGGCTAGTATGGGATGGCTGGCCAGCGATGTAAAGCGCTACAGCCTCAAAAACTTAAAGACCACCGGAGAATCAGGATTGGCTGATCCCGAGGCAGCATCAACATTCCCAGAAGAGCTACGATGGTTGCGTCTGTACTGAACGTGTACAGACTTTTTTCTTGTCATTATCCCTAAACAATACAGTATAACAATTATTTACATAGCATTTACATTAGATTAGGCATTATAAGTAATCTAGAGATATTTAAAGTACACGGGAGGATGTGATTAGGCTATATGCAAATACTATGCCATTTTATATAAGGGACTTGAGCATCCATGTTACTTGGTATCCGCGGGGGGTCCCAGAACCAATTCCCCACAGATAGGAGGGCCAACTGTAAAAAAATAAACAGCAATATAACACAGACAGCTAAAAGACCTGGTTAATACAGCACCACCTGGTGGCCATGTTGACTGACTACAGGAAGATCCATCTATTCAAACAGCATGTTCTGTATTGGATAGATCTGTTACAACAACAGATCTTGGTTCCAAAACATCATTCCTATATTAACCCCTCTGGACGGGAACTGGCGTGCAGTCTTTCTACATTTTTGCCTGACATCATGTTCCTTCAGCAGTTTGCTCTCTGGTTTTCTGCTAGTACAGTACTGGCTTTCTGCTGGCGGGCACCACAGTAGCGTAACAGTTAAAGCACCAGCAACCCAGGCTCAGTTCCCAACATAATTGGTAAGGAGTTTGTGTGTTCCCCCTGTGACCATGTGGATTTCAGCTGGACACTCTGCTTTCCTCCCATATTCCACAGCCGTACAGGTAAGGGTCTGTATGTTGTGGACGTGCTGCATTGGTGTCGGTAGCCTGGCAGTACTTGCGGGCTTTCCCCAGCACATCCTCGGACACAAACTATGCATTTCATTTATGTTTCATTATTTTGATGCACATGTTACAAGTAAAGCTAATCTTTAACATTTTTAGCAGGATTGTAACGTTTAGAAGGTAATTAGTCCTTTATTTCAGCCCTGGGAGAGATGCTTGGTGATGAGGGTGGCACATAGGAGGACGATGGCGCCTAACGGTGACTCCTTTGCTGGCATCTTCGGGAACAGCTCTATTTCCTTAATATCTTTATTTTTCCCTTTTGGGGTTCTTTTAAAGACCCTGACCTGGACTTACATGCAGACTTCAGTTCTTTGTGGAAATGGGACCTGTTCTTAAGGTCTCACGACTGGCCACTATTCGATATGCCAAGGACGCAGCCTAGGAGACTGGCGCGCCTTCAGGGCTCTGGGATTTTGTGGCTCTGGAGGGTGGCAGACTTGAGGTTGGTGCTGCCGCAGAAAACTGGTGTGTCGTGGGAGACGGACATCATAAGCAGCGAGCTGGCTGTGTGCCCAGAGACCCGCGTTCTTTGGCCACAGAGCTCAGAAGGAGTGATGCACCGGACTTTTAACATCGTAAATCAGCGAATTGTTTGTTACGTCTCCCCCCTCGCTGTGGAATGGAGAGTCCTCTTTTTCCCTTGTTAAGGAGAGAGAGAGAGCCTGTGGTATGTTGAATTAGTGGGTGAATGAATACCAGTCTGCGTGTTTATTGATGCCTTGCTGCACACTTAAGTGTTCGGTGGGGGGGCGGGGGGGGGGGGGTGCCACTGAATTTTTTTGCCGGTGGGGGAGAGGGGATTTGCTGCTTTGCTGCTGCTTACACATGGGAGGGGGGAGCTTTGGGGTTCTAATGTTTAACTGTCATTCATTTTTTGGGGCACTTCTGTTTTCGTGGATGTTTGTGAAGAAGAATAATTTCAGGATGTATACCGTATACATTTCTCTGACATTAAATGTACCTTTGAAACCTATTGAATTGAAACCCTTTCCAGACAGAAATCATTCTACAGGACCCTTCACGCTCAATATTCAGAACCTGACCACAAGAGTTCCCAACAGATGTTGAAATGGAATACTACATTTTTGCTCATCACTGTTAATGGTCCAAGGTAAAAAAGGTTCATTTATTATCAAAATACACAACTTGAAATTCTTCTTCTCTGTGTAGCCATGAAACCAAAAGAAAGAAAGGCAGCACAGTCATCGACCCCCAATTCCCTCCTCCCACACGAAAAACAAAGACGGAACAGGCACATCGACCCCCAATTCCCTCCTCCCACACGAAAAACAAACAAAGATGGAACAGGCAATCAACCCCCAATTCCCTCCTCCCACAAAAAAAAGACGGAACAGGCAATTGACCCCCAAATCCCCCTCCCCACACAAAAAAAACCCAAAACAGAACAGGCACATCAACCCACAAAAAGACAAAATGGAACATGTACATCAACCCCCCCCCCCAACCCCTCCCTGCACAAAAAAACAGAACAGGCACATGAACCCCCAAACCCCTCCTCCCACACAAAAAAAATCAACAACAAAACAGAACAGGCCCATCAACCACCAAACCTCCCGCTCCATACAAAAAAAAAACAAAATGGAACAAGCACATCAATCCCATCAGTCTCTAATGTATAAAGGGTGGGGATACTTTGTCCTCTAATGGCAAGAAAATATAATTAGTGGATTTTAAAATGCTTAGGGAGGGGGTGGTGAATCTATGGCACTCATGCCCAAGAAAGCATTACAAAAACTTCGTTGGCATGCAGCGCCTCCACTCGATTCTTTAAACCCCATCCTTATTAAAAGGTACAGAATGATCATCTTTACTGCCAAGTGAAGCAGTGAATATTTTTTACAACCCAAGAGCAGTGAGATATTTGCACAGGAAACGTCTCACACAGGCTCGGCTCCAGTTAGAGTATGTGACATTGGATTGTAAGTGTTGAAATACTCACAGAACTAGTGAATCTATCAGTTCAATTACAATAATACTATTTAGAAATATTATTTATCAATTGTCTTTATAAAGGATTAATGTTAATTTTAACAAGTTTTCTAAAATGTTTCCTTTATTTCAATGTCTCATACTTTTATTAACAGTAATTAATGAAAATACAGCAATAAGCAATAGAACCTAACCTTTTTCCTTAGAAAGTGCATAATTATTGTTACTAATTCATTAACCAATAATAATTGCTGCTTAAATATGCCATGTGAGAAATTTTTGTTTGGAAGATCATCACTAGTTTGGGCATACGCTCTGAAAAATGTTTGCCTTAGGGGCTTGTCCTTATGACCGTTTCCCAGGGAGACACTGCGCTGTCCAGTGGGGTTGACGAAGACAAAGAAACGCCTGTTGTGTCAGGCAACGTCGAGGTGACCAGTGACGCGGGACAAAAGTAATGTGAAACAAGCACAAAAAAGAATCAACACCTATGACAACACAGCAAATAGGGTTTTTATTTAGATTATAGTTAATGACTACTCACAAAAGGAAATGTGACGGGGAACAATGAAAAGGTTACATACCTTTTTTGTGGAAAAAGTGCACAGCATAGAGGAGTGGCGAAGACCAAGCTAAAGGGTGGGAGAAAGAACACTGGTCAGTAATGTTGTTCTGAATCTACAGTACGTTCGAAAACAACGGTGAAAATACTGAGAAGATACAAAAGACGGCAGATGCTGGCAAATCAGGCATCACCTGTGGAGTGAAATGGACAGTAAATGTTTTGCATTGACATTTTTCACCTGGATTGGGGGCAAATAGGGGACCTGGACGTCAGCTCGCTTTTTCCCTCCACACATATTGCCCGACTTCCTGAAGATTTCCAACATTTTCTGGTTCTACTTCAGATTTTCATCACCTGCAGCTTGATTCTTTTCATTTTTGTTAACTATTAAGTGATTGATAGTCTACTGAGAAATGGTAGGTTATAGCAATATGACTAAAACAATGGAGAACTAAATTTACTGTGTTATTTACATGACCTCCTATGGGATGCCTGTACTGAGATTGATCAAAAATTTCAGAACACAAGACAAGAATTCAGCGGACCCACCATCAAGAGCATATATATACAGAAAGGTGCTGGGAAAGGACATGATGGGAGGCGGCTATGTAGCATCCACACCAGGACCACTAGACTCAAAAACAGTTGTCTTCACCAAGCAGTAAGGCTGATCAACACCTCCATCCACCCACTAATCCCCCAACCCCCAACCACCACTACTTTGTTTCTTGTCAGTCACCTTATATACAGATACTCTTGTGCCTACTGTCATCTTATAGATGTGCAATCAATGTATTTATGTAAGCTGTCTTCTGTACTTATATTTATTGTGTTTTATTATTATTGTATTTGTTATCTATTGTGTTTTTTTTTACACTGCTTCAGATCCATAGTACTATTATTTTGTTCTCCTTTACACTCTGGAAATGACATTAAGCCGTACCTTCCAAATATCCGGACCTGACTTGCACTACCTTACTTTCCCCTTCTCTATTTTCTAATTATGATTTATATAACCATATAACAATCACAGCACGGAAAAAGGCCATCTCGGCCCTCCTAATCCGTGCCAAACTCTTAATCTCACCTAGTCCCACCTACCTGCATTCAGCCCATAACCCTCCACTCCTTTCCTGTCCATATACCTATCCAATTTTACCTTAAATGACACAACTGAACTGGCCTCTACTACTTCTACAGGAAGCTCATTCCACACAGCTATCACTCTCTGAGTAAAGAAATACCCCCTCGTGTTTCCCTTACACTTTTGCCTCCTAACTCTCAAATCATGTCCTCTCGTTTGAATCTCCCCTACTCTCAATGGAAACAGCCTATTCACGTTAACTCTATCTATCCCTCTCAAAATTTTAAATACCTCGATCAAATCCCCCTTCAACCTTCTACACTCCAATGAATAGAGACCTAACTTGTTCAACCTTTCTCTGTAACTTAAGTGCTGAAACCCAGGTAACATCCTAGTAAATCGTCTCTGCACTCTCTCTAATTTATTGATATCTTTCCTATAATTTGGTGACCAGAGCTGCACGCAATATTCTAAATTTGGCCATACCAATGCCTTGTACAATTTTAACATTACATTCCAACTTCTGTATTCAATGCTTTGATTTATAAAGGCCAGCGTTCCAAAAGCCTTCTTCACCACCCTATCTACATGAGACTCCACCTTCAGGGAACTATGCACTGTTATTCCTAGATCTCTCTGTTCCTCTGCATTCCTCAATGCCCCACCATTTACCCTGTATGTTCTATTTGGATTATTCCTGCCAAAATGTCGAACCTCACGCTTCTCAGCATTAAACTCCATCTGCCAACGTTCAGCCCATTCTTCTAACCGGCATAAATCTCCCTGCAAGCTTTGAAAACCCACCTCATTATCTACAACACCTCCTACCTTAGTATCATCGGCATACTTACTAATCTAATTTACCACCCCATCATCCAGATCATTTATGTATATTACAAACAACATTGGGCCCAAAACAGATCCCTGAGGCACCCCACTAGTCACCGGCCTCCATCCCGATAAACAATTATCCACCACTACTCTCTGGCATCTCCCATCTAGGCACTGTTGAATCCATTTTATTACTCCAGCATTAATACCTGTACCTTTAATGACTGTACCTTCTTAACTAACCTTCCATGTGGAACTTTGTCAAAGGCTTTGCTGAAGTCCATATAGACAACATCCACTGCCTTATCCTTGTCAACATTCCTCGTAACTTCTTCAAAAAATTCAATAAGGTTTGTCAAACATGACCTTCCACGCACAAATCCATGCTGGCTACTCCTAATCAGATCCTGTCTATCCAGATAATTATTAATACTATCTCTAAGAATACTTTCCATTAATTTACCCACCACTGATGTCAAACTGACAGGTCTATAATTGCTAGGCTTACTTCTAGAACCCTTTTTAAATGATTTATAATTTAAATTTTTATTATATTTATTTCGATTTGTACTTCAGGGAGCACGAAGCGCAGATATCGCTGTGATGATTTTATGCTGTAGTATCAATTGTTTGGTGACAATAAAAGTAAAGTAAACATTCATGAATCCTTGAAGAGTGCACAAGCAAAAACAAATGTATAATATTTAAGCATAGACTATGATCAGTATTACCTCACTAACCCAATAATTCAATCTCCTTGTGCCTGCACCTTACACAGATTATTAAGTGAACAGTTAATATCATTATCACAGGATGCTATTAATTCTGATTATTATTGCTACTGGCTTAATGCAGTCACTACAGCTACAACCAAGAATTTTTGTCCCTTCTGGCCATGTAAAAAATACAAATCTATGCTATGTACACAGAACTGAAGTGGATAATACTGACAATTCTTGGTGCTTTGATTCAGGATTATTTCTACCAGCTAATTTGATGCATTAACAAGCTTTCACAGAATCCTGCCAGGAGAAACCAGCACAAGATCTAAAAACATTATTTTTTTTAAGACTATTACCTCATTCCTGAGCTTCTGTTTGCAAATGTTGCCTAAACACTACTGTTAATTGTTAAATAAATGAAAACACTCTAAAGCTCTTTTGGCTGATTAACATACTAATTTAGTAAGGTACCTCTAAATGCACCCAAACATTTCGATGACTGACGATGTATGTTTGTTGGGTACTTGGACAGGAAGGGTATGGTCTAGGTGCAGGTCGTTTGGACTAGGTAGAATAAAGGTTTGGCATGGACTAGTTGGGCCAAAGAGCCATTTTCTGAGCTTTAGTGTTCTGTGATTCTACCTAATAACCATTAAATAGTATAAAAGGCAACAAACCACTTACTCTAACTATAGAGTAAAGAGCCTTGGAAGTGGAGACCGAGGCCAGCACTAGATCAGTGAGTAGTGGAAACAGAACAAAGGGGACTTGGGAAAAGCAATGGTTTGAACAGGGTAAAGGACAAGCAAGTGGAACTAAACGGACAATTGTTTCGAAGATCCTGGACAGACGTGATCATTGAATGGCCTCGATGCACGGTAAACATCCCTCACTTGCTGTGACTGAGATTTTTCCCTGTCCCTTGTGTACACTCAAAAACTGTGCACTGCCACATTCATTTAATTTCCTTTTGCGATAATCACTGGTTTAATGCAGCGATCCATTTCCATGTAATTTATCAGCTTCCTGAGTATATGATGGGTCATTAACATCTCTTCTTGCATGTTAATATGTTATCCATACAAATCCCTTGACTGTTTAATCTGCTGCTAACGGTCACACTGTTAAATAAATATATAATGAATACTGTCTGCTTTCCCAAGCAACTCTATTAACATTACTGAACGGTGCTCCAAGCACGCTACCATTTTCTCTTATAATCCTGGGAGTATCCTTTCAGCATTGCAGACTTCTAGTTACTACTCGGAGAGCGTGACTTTGCCAGATTGAAAATGAACTATAATAACAAAATTGAAGTTCTGGGGTAAAGCATATGGGCTTATCCATGATTAACTGTATGGCAAACACTGCAGAGTAACAACTCAATAAATAACTGTATCCAACAATAGATGCAATACGTGCTACTTTGGATATTAGGATTTGAGCATCAGATAAAGCAATAAAGTGGGGATGTTTATGAAATTAGTGGGGTATGTTATAAGAGGAATAATCAAGTTTATACTTGGAAATATTAAACAGAAATGTTACTCACCAAAGACCCACTAGCCCAACCTGAATCGGGGCATTGAAGACTGGGAAACGCTAGAACAAAAAAAAAGTTAATATGAATGTTCCCTATTATAGTATTTATAAAATGAATATGCACAATATGCACAGTGGAAAGAATGCTCCATTGATCTAAGTGTTGTTATAGTTATTTAAATGCAAGAGATTCTACAGATGCTGGAAATCTTGAGCAACGTGCATAACTTGGGTTCCATAGACCCCTTGCTTAATTGTATTGGCATAAAAATGGTTGGGAACCCCTGTGCTCGAGGAACTCAGCAAGTCAGACAGTGTTGATCTGAAAAAGATCAACAAGGAGATTGTTGCGGAAAAGGTATTACTCGGACATGAAGGGAGATCGCTTTTGAAAGTCTTTATTATAACGATACGTATCATGGAGAGCTCAACCTCTTCAAGCAGAGTTCCTGAGACTCTTCCCGAGTACACAGGCTTTTCTCATTATACAGACATAGTGTATGTTATCAAAAGCTTCCAAGTTCATTTGTGAAAGCAGATAATTCCTCTGTTCAATAATCATGTCTTAAAAATCAGGTTACTGTTTCCTTTATCTATTCAAAGCTATTTCTGCCTACAACCATGAAGCCAGGACAATAACACAGTCCAGCTATTAAAAAAAACAGAACATCATGTGATTATGCTTTGATTACTCCCTCTCAAGCTAGCTAGCCCTTTACAGCAGTCCTGCAGAAGCATTTTAAGGGTGCTGTGGGAAAAAAAACTCTTTAACCCCTTAGTATCTATCTAGTTACAAAATTTCTTCCACAGACAGAATCTATAAAGGTGAATAAACGGTCAATATTTCAGGCTAACAGCCTTCATCAGGACTGGGAAAAAAAGAGGGCAGAAACCAGAATAAGAAGTTAGAGCAGGGGTTCCCAACCTGGGGTGCGAGATGGAATTTCAGGGGGTGCGACAAAGAGTGGCTTGTGTCCTTGAGTGACGAGTCACGAGTCATCACTCAGCCAGCTGCCAGTGCGCCTTGAGAAGTGGTAGTAACGTTTGTCCCAAGCACACTCCAGTCTCTCACTGCCCAAGTCGAGAGAGATGTAAACTCACTCCAGTCTCCCGCTGCCCGAGTCGAGAGACGTAAACTCACTCCAGTCTCCCGCTGCCCGAGTCGAGAGACGTAAACTCACTCCAGTCTCCCGCTGCCCGAGTCGAGAGACGTAAACTCACTCCAGTCTCCCGCTGCCCGAGTCAAGAGAGACGTAAACTCACTCCAGTCTCCCGCTTCCCGAGTCAAGAGAGACGTAAACTCACTCCAGTCTCCCGCTGCCCGAGTCAAGAGACGTAAACTCACTCCAGTCTCCCGCTGCCCGAGTCGAGAGACGTAAACTCACTCCAGTCTCCCGCTGCCCGAGTCAAGAGAGACGTAAACTCACTCCAGTCTCCCGCTGCCCGAGTCGAGAGACGTAAACTCACTCCAGTCTCCCGCTGCCCGAGTCAAGAGAGACGTAAACTCACTCCAGTCTCCCGCTTCCCGAGTCAAGAGAGACGTAAACTCACTCCAGTCTCCCGCTGCCCGAGTCAAGAGAGATGTAAACTCACTCCAGTCTCCCGCTGCCCGAGTCAAGAGAGACGTAAACTCACGCCAGTCTCTCACTGCCCAAGTCAGCGCTGAGGATTCTCATCAGTGTTACCTGAGAGTTACACCTCAGAGTTGAGGAGTCTCATCAATGTTAGCTAGAAGGTTACATCTCACAGTTAAAAATCATCTCATAATGCCAAAATCTTTATACAACCTGAATCAACCATCAAGTAACAACTCTGTGCTAAAACCAAACCTGCAGACAATAAGTAAATTATTCAATTACAAAATTTTAAAAAGCCACATTTTGATAAAAAGCAGCTGAAGTCATTCATTCGTATTTGTCTCAATGCATTACAGAAGTTTTTGAATTTCAAAGGTTTTTTTGATTTTGTTGATAATTTTGAATTGTGTTAGTTGAGGAGGTATCATGGGTAGCACCAAGGACTTTGAATCGTGTGATGGGAGTTCATATCTCTCGTAATCATTGGAAATAGGTGTGTATATTCAGTACAGAGTAGCCTATAAGTCACGTCACGTCCCCATAGCATTTCCATCTGACAACTTATCTTGGCGTAATCACAGATAATATAATATAATATTTGAAAGCGTATTTCTCACGATACTTTGCTATAGGCGTGTCTGGTTGAGAAAAGCTTGTCATCCCTGACTTAGATAGTTTGTCATATTAGCTCATATTTTTCTCTTTACCCTTAACCCTTCATCATGTCAAAAAGAAGGAAATGGAATGATAACTATGTGTGCTTTGGTTTCACTTGCACAACAGGAAATGATGGCTTGAAAAACCCCAGTGCATTCTTTGTAGAGTTGTGTTTCCCAACTCAAATCTGAAGCCATCCGAGCTTCAAGAGCACTTCAAGAACAAGCATGGCAGAGCCGATGTTGAAGGACACGATGTTGGGTCATTGAAAATCAAGAGTTCATTGTGATTCACAAGGAACTCTTCCAAAATTAGGTTTCATTTCTGTTGAAAAACCACTACTTCTTGCTTCATACCAAGTGGCATATCAAGTGGCCAAATCCAAGAATAAATCCAGGATAATTGTGGAAGATCTCACCAAGCCATGTACACTGGAAATGGCAACAATTATCCTGGGCAAAGAAGCGAGAAAAAAATTTGAACAGGTGCCCCTATCAAATAATGTCATTCATAACCGAATCAGTGACTTGAGTGAAGATATTTTGGAACAAGTCATCTCAGATGTCAGAGCTAGTCCTCTTAAGATCTCTATTCAGTTGGATGAGTCAACTGATATCTCCAGTTGTAGTCAACTCATCACATTAGTGAGGTATGTCAATGATGGTGCTGTGAAGGAAGATTTCCTGTTTTGTAAAGATCTGAAAACAAACACAACTGCAAAGGATGTGATGCAGCTGGTGAAAGACTTCTTTGCCAAACATGATTTAGATATCAAAGTCATTGGTTCTGTGTGCACCGATGGGGCACCTGCAATGCTTGGAAAGAAATCTGGCATTTCTGTATTGATGAAAAAGGAGATTCCAGACTTGCAAGTTACCCATTGTTTTCTTCATCAGCAAGCTTTGGCATCAAAAACATTGCCTCCAAATTTGAAGGAAGTCTTTGATACTTGTGTGAAGATCATCAACTGGATCAGGGGCATGCTTTGAACAATCGCATCTTCAGATCATTTTGTGAGGCTCTGGGAAAGCATTCAGTTTTGCTTTTCCACACAGAAGTCCGTTGGTTGTCACGATGACAAGCTTTAACCCGCTTCTTTAAACTGTGGGAAAAAAAATCAAAGTTTTTCTGGAGGAGCGTGAATGTGATCTGGTTGGGGCAATGTAATCACAGGAATTCACCCAAATTCTGGCTTACTTAGCTGACATTTTCACTCGTATGAATGACCTGAGTGTTTCTCTTCAAGGAAAAGGGATCAATGCCCCTCAATGCTTATCTCCATTCTCTGTCAGTCCAGATGAAGGATCTCAGCCTGAAACATTGTCCAATTTCCTCCACGAATGCTGTTTCACTCATTTAGAGTTTATAGCTTATAGTTTTGTTACAGATTCATTGTAGGAAGGATCTGAATGCTTTGGAGAGGATGCAGAGGAGATCTATTCACATATTTGGTCTTATTTATTTAGAACAGTGGTTCCCAAACTTTTTTATGTTACTGCCCGGTTGGCTCTCAGACCACACCCCACAGTGCTCCCCTACTTTTCTGGCCACTACATTAAAACTGTTCACAAATTCATTACTTTTTCACCTTTCCATGAGACGGATGGGCTTGGTACATTGATATCAGCTTCTCAACATCAGGCTGACTGTCAGTCAGAAGGAGTCTCAGATCCCCACCTTCAATAATCTTCAGTCTGTTTTGCTGCTTTGAAAGAAATTGGGGGACAGCACTCAAACTGTCCCGGGCCATCAGAGGGGCCAAGCGTGCACACGCCCAGCAAATCCCCAGCCACTTCCAGGACAGTGGCGACACGTGACGCATGTGGTAGGGCATCCAGGACATCATCACCTGACTGTGCGGGTGATACCTCCCTCCCAGATGCGCCAAATGGTTTCTACACCTGTTTTGAGGCAGAAAATGATGTAGTGGCGAGAAGTCCATCCCTCCTACGAATGACCAGATGCTGTGTCTCACCATGGCCGACGTGAGAAGAACCCTGTGCAGGGTCAACCCACGGAAGGCTGCTGGACCAGACAACATCCCTGGTAGAGTGCTCATAGGATGTGCAGATGTTCTCACTGACATCTTCAACATCTGCCTGAGCAGCACCACCATTCCAACGTGCTTCAAGGCCGCCACCATCGTCCCCGTACTGAAAAAGTCTTCAGTGTCCTGCCTCAATGACTACCATCCCGTTGCACTCACATCCATCATCATGAAGTGTTTCAAGAGGCTCGTCATGAGGCATATCAAGACCCTGCTGCCCCCTTCACTGGACCCCCTGCAGTTTGCGTCCCGTCCCAACTGCTCAACAGATGACGCCATTGCCATCACCCTCCACCTGGCCCTAACCCACCTGGACAAAAAAAATACATACATTAGAATACTGTTCATAGACTTTAGTTCAACATTCAACACAATCATCCCTCAGAAACAGACTGGAAAGCTGAGCCTACTGGGCCTGAATACCCACCTCTGCAACTGGATCCTAGACTTCCTGACTGGGAGACCTCAGTCAGTCCGGATCGGGAGCAGCATCTCCAACACCATCACACTGAGCACAGGGACCCCCCAGGGCTGTGTGCTCAGTCCACTGCTGTTCACTCCGCTGACCCACAACTGTGCTGCAACACACAGCTCGAACCACATCATCAAGTTCGCCGATGACACGACCGTGGTGGGTCTCATCAGCAAGAACGACGAGTCAGCTTACAGAGAGGAGGTGCAGTGGCTAACGGACTGGTGCAGAGCCAACAACCTGTCTCTGAATGCAAGCAAAACAAAAGAGATGGTTGTTGACTTCAGGAGGGCATGGCGTGACCACTTTCTGCCAAACATCGATGTCTTCTTGGTAGGGATCTACAATCTACAATCTTTGTGATGCTGCAGGGTTGCAAGAAGATAAATAAATCTCTAAGGAATACTGCAGGTGAAGTGTCTACTGCATATATTGAGAGCAGATGGTCCCAGGGCAAAACATTCTGTAAGTACACCACAAAACCTTCTCACCTTGAAACCAAAGCTCAAAGTAAATCTATTATCAAATTACACATATATCACCATAAACAATACTGAGATTCATTTTCTTGCAGGCATACTCAATAAATCCATAGTGGAATAATACCTATAATAGAATCAGTGAAAGGCAGGACCAGCTCCTCAAAAACTGACCTTTATATTAGTTGCAATTGCATTCTAGTCTAATCCATGGGAAAGGAACAATGTTTTGAGATACTATTGCAACTTGTTAGATTGCCAGAACTTCAACTGTAAGTGAGTGAAACAGCTGGAATTAAACCTAACGAAAGTCTCTAAGAACCATGTGGACTGCCAACTTCTTTCACAGCTTATGTCAGGAGCTTAGGTGTATCCTTGCAGTCATAGTGTAGTTCATAAATCAGCCCTTTCTTCAAAACAATATTCCATTCAGCACTTACATCTGCGTACATAAAAACTAAATTACCTTTAAAAATGCCTTCTTTTCCAAAGCGTTCATGATAATGGGGGGAATTGCTGGAGATGAGAAATAAAAAGATTAACTATTGATGATTCTGGAAACAATTTAAGTTCATCTTAAACAAATGTCAATGTAATTATTAATAAGCTATAGCTTCTGGGACAGTTAATATTTAGAACCAACGTCGTTAACCCAAATAAACTGAAGCTGATTTGGAAGCAGGAACTTCAGCGCAGCCATTTTCATTTTCTTTAAGTCAAAGCATAATATCAGAATCCCAAGACAAAAGGCAAAATGATCACAACACTGCAGCGGGTCACCCATTGGTAGTAGGAACTGGGAATCTTATAACGTAATGTTGGTCCATTAATGGGACTTTCAACCCATCACCCTTTGAGACCTCCAGGCGGCAGTACATCCTCTTGTCCCCAAAGTTACTCAGGTATCACATAAAAGAAGAGGTATTACTTGCCCACTCGTTCCAATTCTTTATTTTTATTTATTGAGACACAGCGTGGAACAGACTTCTCTGGCCCTTTGAGTAGTGTCACCCAGCATTCTCCCAATTTAATCCCAGCCTCATCACAGGACAACTTACAGTGACCAAACAACCTACTAACTGGGGAAGGACACAAGAGCAGCCAGAGGAAACCCCTGTGGTCATGGGGAGAATGTACAAACTCCTTACAGACACAGGCAGGAATTGGACCTGGATTGCTGGTACCGTAAAGCATTGTGCTAACCAGTACGCGACCGTACGGTCCCAGTTTAGTATCAGTAAAATGCAGCAAAACACGTTTAAAATCTTTATGATCTTTTCATAAAATAGAGCAGTAGAACATAGAACAGTACAGTACAGGGCAGGCCCTTCAGCCCACAATATTGTGCCAAACCAATCAAATTGCTGACTAAAACAATCCCCTCTGCCTACACAATGTCCATATCCTTCTATTCCCTTCACATTCATGTGGCTATCTGAACACCTCTTATAAGTCTCTAATGTGCCTCTAACCCCACTCCAGGAAGTGAATTTCAGGCACTCTCTGCATAAAAAACCAGGACCTGGCATCTCCTTTGAACTTACACCCACTAACCTCAAGTGCATGGCTTTGGAATGTCTGAAATAAAATGCTGTCTGTCTACTCTGTCATTGGCACTCAGTCTAAAATCTCTCGGATCTCCCCCTCAGGCTGTTTCCTCTGGTGGCAGAAGCTACGTTTATCCAATCTCTCCTAATAGAATATGCCCTCTATTCCAGGAAGCACCTGAGTAAATCTCTTCTGCACCCTCTCCAAAGCTTTGACATCCTTCTTATAATGCAATTCTCCAGAAGCATTATAGAGAATTAACTAGAGCTCTATAAAGCTGCAACATAATTTCCTAACTTTCGAACTCATACCTTGACTAATATAGAGAAGATTGCCATATACCTTATTGAACTTGGCCCCCAAGATCCCTCTGCTCATCAACACGATTAAGGATCTTGCCCTCCCCACTTCATATTTGGTTAGGTTATGTCCATTTGCCATTTATCTACAGCTGATCTATATCTCACTGTATTCTTTGCCAATTTTCTCTGCTATCCACACCACCAATCTTTGGAGTTCAAAGTTCAAAATTAAAGTAAAATTTATAATCAGAGTACATACACGCGACCCTGAGATTCTTTTTCTATAGGCACACTTAGCAAATCTATAGAACAGTAACTGTAAGCTGGATCAATGGACACACCGTGCAAAAAAATATAAATAACTAGCAATAAATAAAGAGGCCATTGGTTATGGGAACACCAGAAGTAGAAAGAGTGTAGTTACTCTATCCCTCAGAATTCTCTCCAGTAACTTCCCTACCACTTATGTGAGACTCAGTGGTCAATAATTTCCAGAATTATTCCTGGTTCCCTTCTTAAATAATAGAACAACATTAGCTACTCAACTATGACTAGAAAGAGCACAAAGATATTGGTCAAGGCCCAGGCAATCTCATCTTTTGCCCCTCTCAATAACCTGGAGTAACCACCTCAATGTTCTTTAAAAGACCCAACACTACCTCCTCCTTTATCATAAAATGCTCCAGGATATTAAAACCTTTGCCACTAATCTCCTTTTCCACCACATCTTTCCTCTTGGTAAATACTGTACTCATTAAGGACCTCAACCACATCCAAGCAGACATTTCCCCCTTCACCCTTGAATGGCCTTACCTTCTCCCAAGTTATCTCATGCTCTTGAATGCTTTGGGATTCTCTTCAATCTTACTTATAACCATATAACAATTACAGCACGGAAACAGGCCATCTCGGCCCTTCTAGTCCATGCCAAACACTTACTCTCACCTAGTCCCACCTACCTGCACTCAGCCCATAACTCCATTCCTTTCCTGTCCATATACCTATCCAATTTTACTTTAAATGACAATACCGAACCTGCCTCTATCACTTCTACTGGAAGCTCATACCACACAGCTACCACTCTCTGAGTAAAGAAACTCCCCCTCGTGTTACCCTTAAACTTTTGCCCCCTAACTCTCAAGTTATGTCCTCTTGCTTGAATCTCCCCTACTCTCAATGGAAAAAGCCTATCCATGTCAACTCTATCTATCCCCCTCATAATTTTAAATATCTCTATCAAGTCCCCCCTCAACCTTCTGCACTCCAAAGAATAAAGACCTAACTTGTTCAATCTTTCCCTGTAACTTAGGTGCTGAAACCCAGGTAACATTCTAGTAAATCTTCTCTGTACTCTCTCTATGTTGTTGACATCTTTCCTATAATTCGGTGACCAGAACTGTACACAATACTTCCGAAGAACATTCCTAACTTTCCTAATTCCCTTTGGGTTCTCTTCTGGCTTCTTTATAATCCTGTTTGATTCTAGCTTCCTAAGCTTTACATACATTTCCTTTTTCCTTGACTGAATTCATCACCTCCCTTGACATCCAAGGTTCTCTTACCTTGACATCCTTGTCCTTCCTTCTGACCGGAACATACCTGCCTTTTATGCTGTTCAGTTGTCTTTAAACACCCTCCACATATCAATTATTGACTTGCACAAAAACAACAGTTCCCAATTAACTGTCCCTAATTCCTGACTAATACTCCTGCAATTTGCCCTGTTCCAATTTAGTATTCTCTTGCAAGATCCATATTTATCCTTATCTATAGCTTAAGAAGTTGTGGGCACTGTTCCCTAACTGCTCACCCACTGAATGGGTAGTCCCCTGGCCAGGCTCATTACCCAACACCAGGTCCAGTACGGCCTCTCCTCTTGTTGAACTATCTACATATTGATTTAAGAAACCCACTTGGATACACCTAACAAATTATGCCCCAGCTAAAGCTCTTTCTTTAAGAAGGTCCCAGTTTATACTCGAGAAGTTGAAGACCTCAGCGACTACAACCCTATTGTTTTAAAACAACACACACAAAATGGTGGTGATTCAGGGCCCCAGACAGTCCTTTCAGGTGAGGTGACAGGCTGGTGTGGTATACTGCGTCCGGTGCTCCCGGTGTGGCCTTTTATATATTGGTGAGACCCGACGCAGACTGGGAGACCGTTTCGCTGAACACCTATGCTCTGTCCGCCTGAGAAAGCGAGATCTCCCAGTGGCCACACATTTTAATTCCACATCCCATTCTCACTCTAATATGTCTATCCATGGCCTCCCACTACTATCAAAATGAATCCAAACTCAGGTTGAAGGAACAACACCTTATATACTGGCTGGGTAGCCTCCAACCTGATGGCATGAACATTGACTTCTCTAACTTCCGTTAATGCCCCTCCTCCCCTTCTTAACCCATCCCTGACATATTTAGTTGTTTGCCTGTTATCCGTCTCCCTTGGTGCTCCCGCCCTTTCTTTCTCCCGAGGCCTCCCGTCCCATGATCCTTTCCCTTCTCCAGCTCTGTATCACTTTCGCCAATCACCTTTCTAGCTCTTAGCTTCATCCCACCCCCTCTGGTCTTCTTCTATCATTTTGCATTTCCCCCTCCCCCCACTACTTTCAAATCTCTTACTATCTTTCCTTCCGGTTAGTCCTGAAGAAGGGTCTCGGCCCAAAACGTCAACAGCGCTTCTCCCTATAGATGCTGCCTGGCCTGCTGTGTTCCACCAGCATTTTGTGTGTGTTGTTTGAATTTCCAGCATCTGCAGATTTCCTCATGTTTACCCTATTGTTTTTACACCTTTCCTTAATCTGTCTGGTATCTGTTCCTCAATGTCCCAGTGGCTATTGTAGGATTTGTAGAACAATCCCATCAGAGTGATTGTACCCTTCCTATTTTTCAATTCTACACATATTGACTCAATGGATAAACCTTCCATTATGTACCCTCTGAGTACAGCTGTGATTTTGTCCCTGATTGGTAGTCAATTTCCCTTCCTATCGTTTTTAAAAATCAACACACTGGAACATTAAACATTCATTCTTGTCCTTCTCTCAATCATGTCTCTGTAACAGCCATAACACTATCAAAATTCCATGCTTCAAAAGTCAGAAACAACTGATTCGCAAATGTTAGCCAAATCAAAGTGAAAGAACAGTGTTCATGGCAGAATGGAGAAAAAGAAAGGCACGGCACCTCTATTTTAAGGATAAAGCACAAGCACTGACAAATGAAGTATAGTATATAATTTGTTTAGATCTATTCCATTTCCAAAAGAATTCTGTGTGCCAAAGTAAAGAGAATACCCAGAGTCTGAGCAAGGAAGGCTTGAGAGTAATCCTATCTCCAACACAAGGACTGAGACAAATACTACTTTAAAGTCACTATCCTAACTGACTGCAACTAATCATTGTGTGTGACATACATACTGTGATTCATTTTCTAGGCCATCTAGGTAGATCATTCCAAACACGAGTAGCTCGAGGTAGTATAAAAGGAAAACAATAGCAGAACGTGGTCTATAACGTCACAGATACAGAGGAAGCTCGGTGCACATAGACAAGGTAAACGGAGAGATCCAGAGGTCCTTTCAAAATGCTTATAACAGCAGATAGAAGCTGTCCTAACCCTGCTGCTGTGTGTTCTCAAGATTTTGTGTACCTTCTGCCTGATGGAAGTAAAGGAACAATAGAACGACTGAAAGGCCGTTAATAAACTATTGGCTATACAACGAAAGCAACCTTGCATATAACCAGGTCCTGACTTACCCATGGCAGGTATCGCCATACCAATGCGAGACACTACAACCTGGACAATGGCTTGCTGTGCTGCCTTGACTGACTCCCCAAGTCGATTTCCGTTGGCGTCTGTGACTGGTATCCCATACTTAAGTTCTCTGCAAAACAAAACAGACTTATTGAGGGCCAACAGTTTATTTATGGTTTTACAAGCCAGTGATAAGGCCACATATGGAGCACCGTGCACTGTTCTGGTTACAATGCTTTTGGAAACACGTCAATAAACAATACAGTAGAGGGTGAGAAAAGAAATATTTAAGAAAATGTTCTTTGGACTGGAGAGTTTGCGTTACCAGGAGAGACTGCTTAGGCTAGGATGGTTTTCACTGGAACCTAGGAGGCTGATAAACATTTATAAAATTACACTGACAACAAAATATACTTCCTGAATACTTTCAGTGTATCTTATGAATTTTGGGGTGCTGTTCATGAAAATCATGTAATTTCATGTAATTTCCCAATTAAGCAATTTTTTAAAAAATCACCTACATTTGTTATTTCGATTCATAATTCAAGTCAATTAATATGTTGCGCATATTGTCAGCTGGAAAGTTTCCTATCTTGTGCAGGCATGTTGGGCATAGGCAGGGCGAATGCTACATGGAAGGACAAGAGGCGGTAAACTTCCATGATGAAGGGTTTTGATATTTGAGATGGATGGTTCCTAGAATAACTAATGTCCAGCTGAAGGAAGGCATTTTTGTTGGTCCACAAATTAAACAGGGTCGTCAATGACAGGCAATTCGAAGAACATCTGGTGGGACCTGAGAAAATCACATGGAAGGCATTCAAGGATGTTGGTGAAAATTTTCTTGGCAACTACAGACACCAATCTACGTGCAGCTGCTTGAAAACATGCTTCAAGCACACAAAACCATGAAGTGCAACTTGTCACTAAACATTCGCTGTCTGAATTTCCATTTGGACTTCTCCCCTCTAATCTTGGCGCTGTCAGTGACGACCATGGTGAAAGGTTTCATGAGGACATTGCGGTCATGGAGAAACGATGTCAGGGCAACTGGGATCCATCAATGCTGACTGATTATTGTTGGACACTTAAGTGAGAAGCCTCAGACGCAGAGTACAAACGAAAATCATCAACAAAACATTTTAGCTTAGTTGATCGATTGCAAAGCATCAGCACCATTATGTGATTAAATACATTATATTCAATAAAAGTTAGTTTCTTGCTTCTGCAAGTTCCTACTTCATAGGAATAGTCTTAAATTTATATGTGTTCAGCCTCAAGCAGCCTATCATAAACAAAATAAAATTCTGAGGAATCAACACTTCAGAAAAAAAATTGTTATCCAGTGTTGTGAGGGATGCAGATAAAGTGGATAGCTCCAGTCTTTTGCCCAAGTTAGGCGAGTCTAAAACTAGTGGGCATAGAGTTAAAGTGAGAAGGAAATTATTTAAAAGGTACATAAGTAGCACCTTCATACAAAGGGTGATAGCATATGGAGCTGCCAGAACAAGTGACAGAGACAGGTACAAGCATGACACTTAAAAGACATTTGGACAGGTATGTGGACAGGAAAGGTTGAGAGGGATATGGGCCAAAGGAAGGCAAACAGGACAAGCTCAGTTTGGCCACTTGTTCAAAATAGACAAGCTGGCAGAGGGACCTGCTTCCATGCCGTATAACCCTATAATTCAGAGGGAATATGGAATGAGACTGCATCTGCTGTCTGACATGGGACTTTGCACGTGAAACACACACATCAGTATTCAGTCAAGTGACTCAGCATGCAGTAGATTGTATCAAACAGGGGACAAGCTGTGTTTGACAGATAAAATTCGGGTTTCCAGGAGATATTCATAAAGTTGTCCAAGATGATTTGCTCTCAAGCAAAAAGATTTGCATTTATACAGTTCCTTTGCAACTAAAGGACATCCCAGACAGGAGCTTCCCTTTAGAACAGAGATGAGGAGGAATTTTATTTTCAGTCAAAGAGTGGCGAATCTGTGGAATTCATTGTCTCAGATAGCCATGGAGGCCAAGAGATTGGGTATATTTAAAGCGGAATTTGAAAGTTTCTTAATTAGTAAGGGCGTGAAAGGTTATGGGAAGAAAGCAGGAGTTTGGGGTTGAAAGGGATAATATATCAGCCATGATGGAATAGCAGGGCAGACTCGATAGGTGGAATAACCTGATTCTGCTCCAGTCTTCTGGTATTTATAAGCAAGAGTGTGTATTTGAAGTGTCGCCACTTCTGCAAGGGCAGTTAAACAACAGAAACACAGAAAACCTACAGCACAATACAGGCCCTTCGGCCCACAAAGCTGTACTGAACATTTCCTTACATTAGAACTATCTAGGCTTACCTAGGCCTTCTATTTTTCTAAGCTCCATATATCCATCTAGGAGTCTCTTAAAAAACCCTATCGTTTCCACCTCCACCAGTCGCCGGCAGCCCATTCCATGAACTCAACACTCTCTGTGTAAAAAACTTACCCAGACATCTCCTCTGTACCTGCTTCCAAGCACCTTAAAACTGTGCCCTCTCGTGCTAGCTATTTCAGCCCTGGGAAAAAGCCTCTGACTATCCATATGATCAATGCCTCTCATCATCTTATACACCTCTATCAGGTCACCTCTCATCCTCAGTTGCTGCAAGGAGAAAAGGCCGAGTTCACTTAACCTATTCCCATAAGGCATGCTCCTCAATCCAGGCAACATCCTTGTAAATCTCCTCTGCACCCTTTCTATGGTTTTCACATTCTTCCTGTAGTGAGGCGACCAGAACTGAGCACAGTACTCCAAGTGGGGTCTGACCAGGGTCCTATATAGCTGCAACATTACTTCTCAGCTCTTAAACTCAATCCCACGATTGATGAAGGCCAATGCACCGTATGTCTTCTTAATCACAGAGTCAACTTTGAGCATCCTGTGGACTCAGACCCCAAGACCCCTCTGATGCTCCACACTGCCAAGAGTCTTACCATTAATACTATATTCTTCCATCATATTTGACCTACCAAAATGAACCACCTCACACTTACTTCAGTTAACTAATAGAAATTTTTAAAAAAATAAATTATCCACTTAGCTGTGGAATAAAGTGACACGCTAGCCAGCGGAGCTGAAATTTACTTAGGTTCATTTAACAGAGGTTGTTACTAAATTTTTACTCAGTTATAGTTGATTTTTAAAAATTAATTTAATTCCTTTTCTTAGCATTGATAAACACATCAGGAAACAATTCCAAGCCAGTTAGTCCTCTTGAGATGTGACTAGCAGATTCATTCGCCAAAATTTCAAAAGTCAGAATTCCTTAAAGACAGACACAAATAGATATTCTTCTGAGGATTAAGGAAGAAGGCCGGAAGCCCTCATCAAACTCTAGCTCTTAATTTGAGTTTAGAACATAGAATAGAACAGCACATTACAGGCCCTTCGGCCCACAATGTTGTGCCGACCCTCAAACCCTGCCTCCCATATAATCCCCACACCTTAAATTCCTCCATATACCTGTCTAGTAATCTCTTAAACTTCACTAGTGTATCTGCCTCCACCACTGACTCAGGCAGTGCATTCCACGCACCAACCACTCTCTGAGTGAAAAACCTTCCTCTAATATCCCTCTTTTTTTTCCTAGTTTGGAACAAGGGATCCCAATATGCTCCTAAATGTTTTACAAATTGATCAGATCTTTTAAGCGTAAACTTCTGCACAATAACCACTGGTAAAAACAACTTAACATCTACACTGAAACCTGTGGGATCATATCCCACTTCATGAGTTGTGTGTTAACTGCAATTAATTCACTAGTCCAGGTCCAGATCAATGTCATTAAGCTAATAAGAACATCTGCAAGCCTTCAAGCAAAGCCTTGTAGAAATAAATTAATAGATCACCCTTTTCTTTGCCACTGAGATCCCGCACCTGTGTAAAATGTCTGCACCCGGCTATTTGTGCTTCAAGGTTCTAAGAATTTTGAGTGATATAATACATAGAACATTATAGCACAATACAGACCTTCTGGCCTCTGATGGTAACCTTACCTCCCACAGTTTCTATCATTCATGTGCTTATTGAAGAGTTTCTTAAATGCCTTTAGTGTTTCTTAAATGCTTTTAATGTATCAGCCACGACCACTAGCCAAGGCAGGGCATTCCAATTCCACATACCCACCTGTCTTTGTGTAAAGAATTTACCTCTGACATTGCCTGTTTCCCTCCAAATTATGCCCCTTGCATTTGCCATTTCCACATTGGGAAAAAGTTTATGGCTATCCACTCAATGCATCATATCTTGTAAACGTCTGTCTCCTTTCAATCTCTTTCATTTCTCAGAAAAGTCCTAGATTGCTCAACCCATCTACACAAGATATGCCCTCAAGTCCAGGTGGATTGATGGTAAATCTACCCTGCATACGAATAGTATACTGATAAGATGATGTCATGTCCTGGTTAAGATTTCTATTACTATGCTGAGAGGTATTTTATTTTAGCATTTTTCTGTAAAAGCAGTGTCCTGCTTTAACTGAGTGTTTTGGCTTCGGCTAAAGATAAGGAACCATGTTCAACTTGGGAATGTTGTGTCAGCCAATTGTAATTTTCTTCCCAGTGGAAGATTCAGGAGAGCTGGGCAGGATTTCTGAAGGACATTAGTCTGTTTTGGGGTCCTTTGGCGAGAGCTGCTGAGCGGGGCACAAGGGAAGATGCTGCAGAATGCCAACGTTGTAAGAAATACTTTGCGCAGATGAATGGCTCCAAGGAGAAAGGACCAATGTTCCTGGGAGAGCCAGTAAGCTCAAAGGTGGTCTTCGAGGGAAGTTCAAACTATGGCTGGTATCCTTTGAGCAGAATGAAAATTCAATCTGCGAGTAAAGCACTGCACCCAGCTACTACAGAAATGAGCTCAACATTTACGTGCACATTGGCCCGGTTTAACTCTAATTAGCCCTTTGCTTTTTCTGTAACTGTTAAAGTTGAAAATTTGGAAAACATATTTCCTTTGTAATTTTATGCCAGAGTATGATGTTAATTTTCTGGCGAACGATAACTCTGCATGGAGCATTCGCTGTAATCAATGATGTTGATGGGAACATCCCAACATTCCTGTTCAGTTGAACCCCAAATCATACCGACCCTAGATGTATACTGTTAATGAAAGGTGCCTTCTCACTACGGAGAACCTCTGTTAGCAGAGTTAGCTAATCAGACAAGTTGGTATACGAGTGTCGTGAGATGGTTGCATTAATACTAGTCTTCATATTAATGTTGGACATCAAAAACAAAGTTCGTTTTTAACATCCAAAACAGCATTAGTTTTTGACTTCAGAAATTGCTTATCTCGCAATACTTCAACAACTACATAAATATCATAGTCATGGCTCTCCATTTTTAACGAAATAATTAACTATTAAACCACATGATTGTGAATAGCTGCTGGCATTCTGGAACCCCAATTTATGCCCATCTCTTTACTAACTTTCAATACTACAAACTGCCTTTTTCTTAAGCTACATCTAATTTTTCTTGAGATACCGATAGAGCATTGGGAACAAGGCACAGGATCCTCGGGTCCCACACCAACTGGATCAGGAACAGTAATTACCCTGCAACCCACACCAACAGGTTCAGGAACAGTAATTAACATACAACCACCACCAACAGGTTCAAGAACAGTAATTACCCTGCAACCCACACCAACAGGTTCAGGAACAGTAATTACCTGCAACCCATACCAACAGGTTCGGGAACAGTAATTACCCTGCAACCCACACCAACCGGTTCGGGAACAGTAATTACCCTGCAACCCACACCAACCGGTTCGGGAACAGTAATTACCCTGCAACCCACACCAACCGGTTCGGGAACAGTAATTACCCTGCAACCCACACCAACCGGTTCGGGAACAGTAATTACCCTGAAACCCACACCAACTGGTTCGGGAACAGTAATTACCCTGAAACCCACACCAACCGGTTCGGGAACAGTAATTACCCTGCAACCCACACCAACCGGTTCGGGAACAGTAATTACCCTACAACCAACACCAACCGGTTCAGGAACAGTAATTACCCTGCAACCCACACCAACCGGTTCGGGAACAGTAATTACCCTGCAACCCACACCAACCGGTTCGGGAACAGTAATTACCCTGCAACCCACACCAACAGGTTTGGGAACAGTAATTACCCCACAACCACCACCAACAGGTTCAGGAACAGTAATTACCCTTCAACCCACACCAACCGGTTCAGGAACAGTAATTACCCTGCAACCACCACCAACAGGTTCAGGAACAGTAATTACCCTACAACCCACACCAACCGGTTCAGGAACAGTAATGACCCTGCAACCCACACCAACAGGTTCGGGAACAGTAATTACCCCACAACCACCACCAACAGGTTCAGGAACAGTAATTACCCTTCAACCCACACCAACCGGTTCAGGAACAGTAATTACCCTGCAACCACCACCAACAGGTTCAGGAACAGTAATTACCCTACAACCCACACCAACCGGTTCGGGAACTGTAATTACCCTACAACCACCACCAACAGGTTCAGGAACAGTAATTACCCTGCAACCCACACCAACCGGTTCAGGAACAGTAATTACCCCGCAACCCACACCAACAGGTTCAGGAACAGTAATTACCCCGCAACCCACACCAACCGGTTCAGGAACAGTAATTACCCTGCAACCATCAGGCTCCTGAACCAGCGTCACTTGTCTCAACACTGAACAGATTCCATAACCTACAGACTCTCTTTCAAAGATTCTTAACAACTCATGTTCTTATTATTTTTTTAGTATTTTTTAAAATTTGAACAACTTGTTGCCTTTTGCACATTGGTTGTTAGTCTTTGATTAGGTCTCATTTTTCATAAATATTATTGCATCTCTTTACTTTCCTGTAAATATCTGCACGAAAACGAAAGAGTACAATTGATCTTATGGAGGGTTAAAAGGTTGCCATGAAGGGCCTGTACTGTGCGAACTGTTTTGTGTTCTTTGTTGTAACAATTAATCTCAAGGTAGTAGATGGTAACATACATGTGCATTAATAATAAATTGTGCTTTGACCAGTTCCAACCATTTTTGCAACATGTGCTGCTCACCACTCTTCCCCAACAACGAGGCTTACTTTGCAGTAATCTTACCTCTGTCGCATGAAAGGGATGTTGATGCAGTTGGCAGCAGCTACGGCAGCGAAGGGCACAAAACGAGAAAGCAGGGGAGGCAAATGCTTCAGGAAAGAAAAAGAGAAAAGCATATCGTTAACCTTCAATGGTTATGAATAAAATTAATCTTTCTACTGAACAGTCAGTTACCCAAAACAAGATGCATTTTTATACAAATACTTTCAAACCTGCTGAGTATTTATTACTTTTAGGTACCCCATAGTTTTCTTCAGTATGAACCATAAGACCATGAGTCTTAGGAGCAGAATCAGGCCACTCTACCCATTGAATCGGTGCTGTCATTTTATCATGGCTGATTTATTATCCTTCTCAACCCCATTGTCCTGCCTTCTCTTCGTAACCTTTGATGCCCAGATTAATCAAGAACCTATCAACCCCTGATTTAAAGATACTTAATGATTTGGCCTGCACAGCCATCTGTAGCAATGAATTCCACAGATTCATCACCATCTAACTCAAGAAATTCTTTCTCATCACTGTTCTAAATAGACGTCCCTCTATTCTGAGGCTGTACCCTCTGGTCCTAGACTCTCCCACTATAGAAAACAGCTTCTCCACATCCAGTCTGTCTAAGCCTTTCAATATTCAATAGGTTTCAATTTTGCCCTATCATCTGCCTATCCTTCCTCACAGTCTCACTACACACCACATCTATCTGCTTTAACAAATGCCCCATCACTCTGGTTCCCATCCTCCTGGCAAATAAGTTTAAACCATCCCCAACAACTCTAGCAAATTTGCTCATGAGGATTTTAATTTCCCTCTCCCCTACCCAGAGTTCAGGTATAACCCGTTCTTTCCGTACAGATGTTACCTTCCCCATCAGAAATCCCAATGATCCAGAAATCTGAAACCCTGCCCCTGCACCAGTTCCTCAGCCACTCATTCATCTGTACTATCATCCTGTTCCTGCCCTGACCAGCATGTGGGACTGCATGTAATGAAGTAAACCTGAACAAATCCTACATGAGCTGGGTCAAGAACAGCCACTTCTCTTCAGTTCTTGAATCCACCTGCACAAAGTTAATCACCATCTCTGAAAGGGGCAATGAAGGATCCCCAGTCATCTTGCGTTCTATGCCACTGGACTCTAACCCTGATCTGTCAGGGATAGTGTTGTGGCTGTCTGTGCATCAGCCTCCCAAAGTCACGCACATGCATTCTCCATTAAGGGAATCCACCCTAACATCCCCAAGGCAACTTCTTAGGAGAACATTATACTCCACTTGAGCACTACTGCTACTACCACTATCATCTCAGTACAGTAACACTATAACTACTGTGCACGACACCAGACTCTGATTTGTTTGTTCTAAGTGTGTCCCTTCTTGCACAAGCTACGGTTTTCTTGCCAATGTGTTGTCACTAATGCAATGTGTCTGTAATGCTGCTGGATGCAAGCTTTTCTTTGCACCTGTGCATGTGACAATAAACTTGACTTGAAATCTCATAAGCTACATCGTCTCGTGAGAGTCAATATGGCTCACAGTTGTGCCAGCACCATGATTTTTGATTATTCCTTCAACACCAGAGAAAGAGGTTCTTCAGCTTTTAGACCTGTTATGAATGTACCACAGCTCTGAGGGGCCGAAGGGGCGGGAGCAGCCCCCTCCTTCCGGAGAATCGCAAGATCGCTATTAATTTGGGTCTCGGATCCAGGAAGTGAGAGACAATGCAACGGTTTTGGCCATTGTTCTTAGAGGCACCTGTGTGACGTGCATGTCCCTGCTACGTGACAGCTACCATGGATATGGACACCCTCGGGCAATGTGGGGGTGGGGATTGCATCACCCTACTTTGATGGACATCTACACCTCTGCAAGTCAAGATAAAAGGGGACTGCAGGAGGCAGTACCCAAGCAACGCACCAGAAGGACACCCTCGCTCAGTGCTCCCGTAATAGCTGGAAGCCACTCAACGCCACGTGCGCTCCTAACTCCTTTGCCTGGGGAGCGGGTGGCTGATAATACCGAGAAGGACTTCAAACTAACAACGGGGAAGCAACGTTCCCCTGATTTTACGGAGTGGCTTCATAAAGACCCGGGCAAGTTTTTTTTCGTTTTTCATCGATCCCTCTAAAACACGTGAAACCCAGCGATTCCCCGAAAGGCTAAAGTCTGCAGACTTCTGAGTGACTTTTATATTTCCAACGAACAAAATATTATCCCCTAGACAACAGTCGAGATTACTTCTTAATGATGATTATTACTATACCCGCGCTTTAGATTGAGTATTGATGACGTGCATTATCTGAATGTTTGTATTAACCTTACTTTTGTGCCCCTTTATAAATAAAAACGTTTGAAAATAGTGACATCAGACTTCAACGGACCTCTCTATCTTTGCTGGCAAGTTATCCAGTTACGGGATACGTAACAGACCTGTGCCAACACTTTGAATGAACAACCAGTTGAGAACACCCTCAAGCTTAAAACACACTCAACTTTCTCAACAAACTCTGTTTTCTTCTCAAATGGCAAAATACTGACTGACTCAGCCTTTTCTGCAATTTCATAATTTCCAACATCTTCCAGTTCCTTTATTTTGTTTCAATCTTCCTGCTTTGTAAGCAAGGGCTGAGCTTCAACTCAATAACTTTCAATTGACACAAATAGATACAACCGAGATGAATTTCCGAGATGAATGAGTGTCCACTGTTCCATGGACCAACCACATCATTACACAACACAAGTAAAATGTCTCTTAGCAATCTCAGGAAATGGAATGTCAGGTTTCTACCCTGTTCAGCAACTCTTACAAAATCAAATCTATTCAAGCTGTAAAGCTTCATGGAAGCTCACTGTGGTTTGGATCACTAATTTTAGATAAAAATCATTAGGAGGAACAAATTTTAGTTTCCTGCAGTATAAATAGCAAATGGAAGTACCTAACCCATCTTAACTAGAATATTAAGTAATGATATCAAGTGGGTATAAAACAAAAATCAATTCATCCTGACCATAAAGGGATTTATTTAAAGATGAAAACTATGCCTGAGCGAATATTTGGTTGGAGGCTGTTACAAGGAAAGATCAAGTAAACTAATTGATCTTGCTGAAGCCTTTTAGGCCAATACAGTAGACAACAAAATGCTATTCTATCTACCTAGGGAATCTAAAAAATAGGGTCATTGCCTCAGGAAGAGCACTGAGTCAACTAAATCACAGACGAGGATAAATTTCTCAGTGCAGAATGTTGTAAGTTTCCAACTCCTGCTATCTCAATAGAAGGCACATGAACAGACAGGGATAGAGGGATAGGAACCACATGCATGCAGAAAGATTTGGATGGGCAGCAAGATCAGCTCAAACCCAGTGGCTGAGGGCTGCACTCTTTTATTATCTGCTGTTATGCACTCACAATGAAATGGAATTGCACAATACAATTACAGATTGGCATGTGTGATGTTGTGGGCATCTGAGTCATGGAAGCTTAACATCCAAGGATACACATTGTATCGAAAGGACAGGGGACATGACATGGTTCCGTGCGTAAAAAATTAAATCAAATCATTAGGAAGAGGTGACATAGGGTCGATAAGTGTTGAACCATTGTGGATAAAGCTAAGGAATTGCAGGGGTAAAAACTCCTGATGGGAGTTACGTATAGACCCCAAACACTAGTAAGGATGTGGCCTACAAATTACAATGAGAGGTAGAAAAGGGCAATGTTACAGTAGTCATGGAGGATTTCAATATGCAGTTAGACTGGGAAAATCAGGTTGGTACTGGATTCCAAGAGGAGGGATTTTGAGAATGGCTTTTTAGTGCAGCTTGTGATTGAGCCCACTGAAGGATCAGCTATTCTGGATTGGGTACTCTGCAATGAACTGGAATTGATTAGAGAGTTTAAGATTTAAAATAAATCCTTTGGTGCAAGTGATCATAATAAGATCAAATTCTCCCTCCTATTTGAGAAGGAGAAGCTAAAGTCAGTTGTATCAGTATTAGTGGAGTAAAGTGCTTTACAGAGGCATGAAAGGAGGTGGGAAAAAAATTGACTGGAAAAGAACACTGGCAAGGATGATAGCAGAGCAACAATGGCTGCAATTTGGAAAGCACAGGATATATACATCCCAAAGAGGAAGTAGTATTCTAAAGGCAATATAACACAACTGTGGCTGACAAGTGAAGTCAAAGCCAACATAAAAGCTAAAGAGAGGGCATATAATAGAGCAAAAATTAGTGGGAAGTTAGAGGATTGGGAAGCTTTTAAAAACTAACAGAAGGTAACTAAAAATGTCATTAAGGAAAAGATGGCAAATGAAAATAAACTAGCCAATAATATTAAAGAGGATATCAAAAGTTTTTTTTTCGGATACATAAAGTGTTAAGGAGAGGCAAGAATGGATATTAGACCGCTGGAAAATTATACCAGAGAGGTAGTAATGGGGTGGGGGGGAGGGCAAGGAAAAGGTGGATGAACTGAACAAGTTTTTTTCATCAGTCTTCTCTGTGGAAAGACACGAGCCATATGGTGGAAGCTCTAGAATGTCAGGGGTCAGAAATGTGTGGAGTTGCCATTACTAGGAAGAATGTTCTTGGGAAACTGAAAGGTCTGAAGGTAGATAAGTCACCTGGGTCAGATGGTGTGCACCTCAGGTTTCTGAAAGAGGTGGCTAAAGAGATTTGAGGCATTAGTAATGATTTTTCAAGAATCACTAGCATTCTGGAATAGTTCCTAAAGACTGGAAAATTGCAAATGTCACTTCATTTTTCAAGAAGGAAGAGAGGAAATTATAGGCAAGTTAGTCTGAACTCACTGGTTGGGAAGATGTTGAAATCGATTGTAAAGTATGTAGTTTCAGGGTACTTGGGGGCACATGCATGGTTTCCTCAAAAGAAAATCTTGTCAGACAAATCTGTTTGAATTCTTTGAAGAAAACAAGCAGGAGAGGCAAATAGGTTGATGTTAAGTACTTGGATTTTCAGAAGACCTTTGACAATGTGGATGCTTAACAAAATAAGAGCCCATGGTATTACAGGAAAGATACTTGCATGAATAAAACAGTGACTGATTGGCAAGAGACAAAGAGTGGGAATAAAGGGAGCCTTTTCTGATTAGCTACTAGTGATTAATTATATTCCACAGGGGTCTATGTTGGGATCGATTATTTTTACGTTGTATGTCAATGATTTGGATGATGGAATTGATGGCTTTGTTGCAAAGTTTGCAGGTGATACAAAGATAGGTGGAGGGGTAGGTAGTTTTGAGGAAGTAGAGGTTATGGAAGGACTTAGACCAATTAGGAGACTGGGCAAAGGAGTGGCAGATGGAATACAATGTCAGAAAGTGTATGGTCATGCACTTTGGTAAAATAAATAAAAGGGTTGACTACTTTCTAAATGGAGAGAAAATCCAAAAATCTGAGGCACAAAGGGACTTGAGAATCCATGTACAGGATTCCCTGAAAGTCAATTTGCAGGCTGAGTCTATGGCACGTTGGGCAAATGCAATGTTAACGTTCATTTCAAGAGGACTGGAATATAAAAGCAAGGATGTAATATTGAGGCTTTATAAAGCACTGGTGAGGCCTCACAGAGTATTGTGAGCAGGTTTGGGCCACTCATCTTGGAAAGAACACACTGACGCTGGAAAGGGTTCAAAAGAGCTTCACAAGAATGATTCCAGGATTGAACGGCTTGTCACATGAAGAGTGTTTGAAGGCTCAGGGCCTGTATTCACTAGAATTCAGAAAAATGCATGCGGCCTAATTGAAACCTATGGAATGGTGAAAGGCCTTGATAGAGTGGATGCGGCAGGATATTTTCTCAGAAAAGAAGGGTGTCCTTTTAGAATGGAAATGAGGAGGAATGTCTTTAGCCAGAGAGTAATGAATCTGTGGAGTTTTTTGCCACAGGTGGCTGTGGAGGCCAAGTCTTCACATATATTTAAGGCAGAGGTTGATGGATTCTTGATTGGTCAGGGCATGAAGGGATACGGGGAGAAGGCAGGAGATTGGGCCTGAGAGGAAGAATGGATCAGCCACAATGAAATGGCCTAATTGTTCTCCTATATCTTATGGTCGAAGACAACAACCAAGAACATCTAAAATAAATATTCACAAAATGTTGGAAGTACTGAGTGGGTCAGGTCACATCTGTGGGAAGAGAAACACAAGTTAACATTTCAGACTGAAGACATTTCGTCAAAATGAGGAAATCAGCCCTGATGAAAGGTATTGTACCTGAAAGCTTCATTTTTAGTTTTCCAGCTCATGCAGTTGATTAGATTTTCGAAAAAAATCATTTGTTACTTTTACACAAGTCGTTGTCTGAAACAATCACACATGTAAATCGAAAATGAAATCCTCTTGATCACCAAGAGATCCTATTAAATAGATTTATGAACCTCAAAATATTAAATTCTCATCGCAACCAAATAAATTTGCAGCAAATTAACATCTATCATAATTATTGTCTTATTGCTTTCAAATTTCATATGAGCAGTATTAACTTTCAGGATTTGTGCAATATTCATCACCATTAACCATCCTCAGTAAACCCAGTTGTGATGCTATTAGCAGATTTCAGCCTTTTAACTCAAAGATCAAGAATGCCAACAATAAGTAATAAACGTAAAAGTAATAATTTTGACTATGTGGTTGTTTTGCAAACTTTCTGCAAAGATGAAAATAGTTTGTTTTTTGGTTGAATCTGTTAATACTAAGGTAAGCAAATAACATTTACTACTCTTAAACTTTAATAAATTTCCACAGTGGAAAAACACAGCCTGGTATGGGAACTTCAATGGACAGGGGACTGCAGCCAATTCCACCAAAATGACATCTCTTCCCACCCTCAAGAGCATCAAGCAGAAGTGATATCTCAGTCAGGTGACATCCATCATTAAGGACCCCCGATATCCAGGCCATGCCCATTTCTCAATGCTGCCATCAGGCAGAAGGCACAGGAGCCCGAAGACACACTCCTCAAGATTCTACAAAAGTTTCTCCCCCACTGTTATCCAGTTCTTGAACTGACTTGAAGAACCCCAACACTATTATTTCCTCTTTTTTCTCTCCCGCTCTCAACTTGTACTGATGTTATGTCTATTTTATTAATTTCTGTGGTGCAAGTTCTGAATAATTTATGTAAATTTCAGTTTGTGTGAACTTACATTTGTAATGTACTGGGCTGCTGCTGCACAATGCTTATTTTCATGGCATTTACACCCTGAGTGTAAATGGGCGGCGTGGGAGCATAGCAGTAATTGCAGTCCCTGACAGTGCCAACTGTAAGATCAGAATTCAATTCCAGCCCTTGCATGTTCTATCCATGAGCATGTGAGGTGCTCTGGTTTCCTTCCACATTTCTAAAACATACGGGTAAGGGTTAGTAAGTTGTGGGCATGTTATGTTGGCACTGGAAGCGTGGCAACACTTACAGACTGTGTTGGTCGTTGATGCATGTCACTGTATGTTCTGATCTACCTGTGACAAATAAAGGTAATCTTTCTTTTTTCTTTCTAACCTTTCTATGCATGCCCATGACAAAAGACATAATGTTACCTTTGTAAGAGACTTCAGCCCAAGAGCTGTGACCACTGCCCCTGTAGTTGCACTGACGTATGCTGTGCCCAGTTGGCTATATCAGATTAAAAAAAAGACATTTAGTGTTAACACAAGCATAGTTTTTCTTTAAAGCAATAAGCTCCCTAGCTAAGATTTATCTCAAATTATGCTTCCAAATCTTAGAATCTGGCTTTTAATTTACATCAAAATAAGACAGTTGTTGGGTTTTTTTTCATGTTTCTTTACATAAAAGGAACCAATGTAAAATGAATTTGTAAGGTCTAATCCAGTCCAGAAAGAGAACACAGTAGCTGGCCCTTTCAGAATGAGTGTAATGCACCGAATTGTACTTTGGAGACAAGAGCATTGTATTTAACTCTATATTTAACCTATAGACAGAACCACGTAATGAACCAATGGAGCACATATTGACTCAAGCCCACGGTAACCACGTGCTTCTTTCCAAATGCAGTACATCCTCTTTTCTGGCCTGAAGTTGCATGGCTTAAAAAGCAACAGTGCATCCAACTCCACACTGAAGGAGCCCAAACCTACAGAGCCAGCAAACTGCTGACCAGGAAAACTGGGAATTTTAAAGTGTTTTTTTTATGTTACTAGCATTCAGAGACATTTAAAAACTACTGATAGTACAATAATCTTTAAATTATTTATTTTTTGAATAATTCAGTACATATCAATAAATGACTAACAGCAGAAGAAATTTACCTTCTGCTTCAGTCTGCTCTGCCACGAAGACTATTGAGATCAATGGGAGGTCACAGACCTTGCACAAGGTCCAACTGTCATGAACTGGCCATAATGAACCCAGCAGACACGGATCCCGTACAACAGGCCCTCGCCAGTCAGGGCTACCTACTGTGTGCCCACGACCAACTACTTAGGGAGGTCACAGAAATCCTTCCGACGCTGTCCATGAATGTACAGAAGGTCAGTGAGCAGGTGGACCGAGTTTCCGCTTCCCTTTCTTTGTCCCCTCCAAGAATCCCGACTACCCAAACAGCACCACTCGGGATGGCGTCGCCCGAGATCAGCAATACAGTCCCCTCGAGAGCCATACGTCCCCGAGCCCGATTCCTACGCTGGGGACCTAGGGAGGTGCCGGGGCTTCCTGTTACAATGCTCTCTGGTCTTTGAGCTATAGCCACGTACCTACACTTCAGATAAATCCAAGATTGCGTACATCATGGGGCTGTTACAAGGGGATGCCCTGGCTTGGGCAAACGCGATATGGGATAACGACCAGAGGGGTTCCTCCTACCCCTCCTTTGTTGCTGAAACGAGGAAGGCCTTCGAACAACCCATTCATGGTAAGGACTGCTAAATGCTTGCTGACTCTTTGCCAGTGTTTGCGAAGCGTAGAAAGGTATTCCATCGAGTTCTGAACCTTCGCCGCAGACTCAGGGTGGAATGACGAGGCCCTACGGGAGGTGTTTCGACAGGGCCTCTCAGACAAGATAAAGGACAAACCGGCAGTGAGGGACGACACGGACTCTCTCATCTCGCTCGCCACTAGATCAGATAATCGACTTCAAGAGCAGCTGAGAGAAAGAACCAGTCGCCCCGCTCCTCGGGGAAGCCCACGGTCCGTCCACCTTATCAGTCCCAGCCAGCCTCCCTTCCCCAGCTGCTCCAAGTGTGGCTCCCACTCCGACCGTCCCCACCACCCTGGGGGAGGAACCGATGCAGCTGGGATGGAACCGGCCCTCAGTGGCCAAAAGGGAGGGCTCATCAGTGAAAAAGGTGGCCCTGGTGAGCCGGACGAAACTCCCTTCAGCCCCCCAGACTGGGATGCAGATCCCGGCTACCGTGAATTACCGACGACAGTCTCTGTCCCTATCCACTTTGGTGGATTCCGGTGCCGAGGGCAACCCGCTGTATGAAGACATAGCCTCCCAAGCTGGAATACCTCGCGAACCACTAACTACCCCCCTGGAGGCCTGGGCCCTGGGCAGAAAACTGCTGGTTCGGTTGGCCACCCCTGACCATTCAGTCTCATTCGTTCACCTCAAGCCCCGGTAGTTCTAGGGTACCCATTGCTGACCCAACACAATCCCCACATCGACTGGTCTACTGGGAGGATAGCCAAATGGAGCCAGTCTTGCCACGCCAACTGTCTGCGGTCAGCCCCATATCCCAGGGAAGCTACCGCGACTCCGCCTGTCCCAAAAACCTTCAATGTGGCCCGAGTCCCCACAGAATACCATGACCTGGGACCGGTATTCAGTAAACAACGGGCCCTTTCCCTGCCTCCGCACCGCACATGATTGTGCCATCGACCTTCTCCCCGGGGCCTCACTACCCACCAGTCACCTTTTTAATCCATCCCGACCGGAGAGAGAGGCCATGGAGAAGTACATCAGCGAGTCCCTCGCGGTGGGCATTATCAGACCTTCATCTCCCCCAGTAGGCGCCGGTTTCTTCTTTGTAGAAAAGAAGGATGGGTCGTTTCATCCTTGTATTGATTAATGAGGCCTAAATAGTATAACAGTAAAGAATAAGTACCCTTTACCCCTCATTAGTTCGACTTTTGAACCACTGCACGGAGCCACCATTTTCTCAAAGCTGGACCTTCGGAACACATACCATCTAGTCAGGGTGAGGGAGGGGGACAAGTGGAAGATGGCCTTTAGTACCCCTCTGAAGCACTTCGAATATTTGGTCATGCCATTTGGTCTCATCAATGCTCCTGCCATTTTTCAAGACCTCATTAATGACATACTGTGGGACTTTATTAATCGGTTCATATTTGTTTACCTCGATGATATCCTGATATTTTCTAGCACCCCCCAAGAACATGCTCACCATGTCTGTCATCCTCCAGAGACTGTGGGAAAACCAATCATTTGTGAACACGGGTTCCATGTCCCTTCGGTCAGCTTCCTGGGTTATATCATCGAGAGCGGGCAGGTGAGAGCAGACCCCGAGAAGAATGGCTTAGGCCCACGACCCGTAAACAACTTCAACAATTCCCGGGGTTTGCAAATTTCTACCGCTGATTTATCAGAGACTACAGTCAAGTGGTGCCCCTTCCCTTAACTCGCCAACTACCCCCTTCTGTTGGTTGAAGCTGACTTGGCATTCACGAACCTGAAGAGGCTCCCATCCGCTCCCATCCTGGTCCATCCGGACCCAGCCCGTCAAATCATTGTTAAGGTGGACACCTCTGACTCCAGGATAGGAGCAATCCTGTCTCAACGATAAAGTTCGGATGAAAAGCTTCACCCCTGTGCCTTCTATTCTCGCTGATTGTCCCCCGCCGAGCGGAATTACGATGTGGAGAATCGGGAACTCCTGGCGGTCAAACTAGCAATGGAAGAATGGAGGCACTGGCTGGAGGGGGCAGAACAACCGTTTGTGGTATGGACTGATCATACAAACCTGGGGTATATTCAGACAGCCAAACATTTGAACTCCCGCCAGGCCCGTTGGGTGTTATTTTCTGTACGGTTCAAGTTTTCCCTCACATATCGTCCAGGGTCCAAGAACAGGAAGCTGGATGTGCTCTCCCACCAATACGACTCCAAGGAGGACACTTCCAGCCCAGGGACCATACTCCCACCATCCTGCGTGGTCGACACCCTCACTTGGGGGATCGAGTCCAAAGTAAAAGAAGCCCAATGGGATGACCCCGACCCCGGCAATGAACCCGGCGATCTTCTGTATGTGCCCGTTTCCATTAGGCCTCAGGTTCTCCAATGAGGGTACATGTCTTGGTTCGCCTGCCACCCCAGGAGTGATCGGACCCTAGCGCTCCTGAGAAAACACTTTTGGTGGCCGCCCATGGAGGCTGATACCCGTTCCTATGTCTCGGCATGTTCCATCTGTGCCCGGGGAAAAGCCTCTCATCGGCCACCTGCGGGTTTACTTCATCCTCTTCTTGTCCCTGGTCACACATTGCCCCGGACTTCGTCACCGGTCTACCCCCTTCACATGGGAACACCACCGTACTCACCGTGGTTGACCGGTTCTCTAAGGCGGTGCACTTCATAGCCCTCCCTAAACTCCTTCTTCTCAAGAAACTGCAGATCTTCTTGTCCGCCACATCTTCCGCCTCCACGGAATCCCTGCAGACATCATCTCCGATTGAGATCCCCAGTTCACCTCACAGGTATGTCAAACCTTCTGTCAAACCTTAGGTGCATCAGTCAGCCTGTCACCCAGCTTCCACCCCCAGACGAACGGGCAGACGGAACGGGTCAACCAAGACCTGGAGGTGACGCTACGTTGTGTAACGGCAAACAATCCGTTGACCTGGAGCGACCACCTCTCATGGGTTGAGTACGCCTACAACTCTCTGGTGAGCTCTGCCATTGGAAGGTCTCCATTTGAGTGTTCTCTGGGGTACCAACCCCCGATGTTCCCCGCGCAGGAAGAGGAGATTGCAGTACCGTCGGTTCAGGACCATATTGATCGGTGCCTTAAGGTTTGGGAGAAGACACGCGCGGCTCTACTCAGATCAGCAGAAGACAGCTAACCGACATTGGACTCCAGCGTCTGAGTACCAACCGGGGCAGATGGTTTAGCTTTCATCATCCAAGGTGATCCCGCTCAAGAACGAGCATAGGAAACTCACCCCTCACTTCCTGGGACCATTCAAGGTCGAAAGTGTTATCAATACCGCAGCGGTCCACCTAAAACTGCCAAGATCTATGCGTATCCACCTGACTTTTCACGTTTACCAGGTAAAGCCAGTTTCCGTCAACTCCTCGTGTCCCCCGGCTGAGACTCCCCCATCTGCCCGTATCATCGACAACCATCTGGCATACATCGTCCAGAGACTACAGGATGTGCATCGAAGGGGCAGGGGTTTCCAATACCTGGTAGATTGGGAAGCATATGGTCCAGAAGAGAGATCCTGGGTCCCCCACTCCTTCATCCTAGACCCTTTCCTCATCCAGGACTTTTATCGGGACCATCCAGACAGGCCTGGAGGAGGGGTACTGTCAAGGTCCCTTCTGGCAATCCCCACCTTGCTATTTACCTCAGGAATTGGGCCTCAATCCCCTCGTTTAGTTTCCAATCATTCCCAGGTTCCACGAACTGCACATCTGCTTTCCATCAGAAAATGCGGGATAAAGATCCTGTGATCACAACAAGGAACTGCCAGGTTATTGGACGACTCCGGTGTGAGTAACCTCGTTTCATGGTTCTTAGGACTGCCAGTTCTAAGTCTAGCATCACTCCTGGATACCGATTCCACACTTGCTACGTCAATAATGCCTCCTGACTCTGCCTCCACACCCATGTTCGTCCGCCGCCACACTGGTGTAACACCAACCCAGCACAAGATCGCAGAGGAGATTCCCCTGTGCAAACACGCAGCGTGTCAGAGCTTCACCATTAAACTCTTAAACAGAGTCTAGGCCAGGGATGGAGCACACTGACAGGTATTGCAGTGTTGTTCAGTAAATATAACTTTTCCACATTTAGAACTACTAGCATCAATTAGTGAGATCAATTAGTAGCAAACAATACTCACTATGAGACACAAAAAACTTAACCTTTCCTTCTGTAAAAGTCTGAATGGTGCCATATGATAAGTCAGCCACTCAGACAACTTCTGAAATCAAATGCTGTAGCTCTGTAAAACTCTGGTTCGAGCACACCTGGAGCATTACGTTATGCTCAGATTGCATTATAGGAAGGATGTGGAAGCTTGAGAGAGGGTCCAGCGAAGATTTACCAGGGTGCTGCTGGATTGGAGAACATGTCTTCGGAGGGGAGGTGGAGCAGGCTAAAGCTTTTCTCTTTGGAGTGAGAGCTGTGCAAGACGATAAGAGGCACACAGAGAGCGATACACACAAAATGCTGGAGGAACTCAGCAGGCCAGGCAGCATCCGTGGAAAAGAGTGAACAGTCGGCATTTCGGGCTGAGACCCTTCATCGGGACTGAAAGAGAGAGATTAGAGTTAGGAGGTGGCAGGGTGGGGGGGAGGGGAGGAGAGAAAGAAGTGCAAGGTTGTAGGTGATAGTATCAAGTGGCAGTAAATCAAGGCTTGCTGTGTTGTCTGGAAGACATTTCACAACTCATCTGAGAGGCTTCCTCAGTTCTGATCCATGCTGGGTAGTTTTCCAGTTTATAATCTCTGCGTTGTTTAAAGGTTTAGCAATCATGTGAGGGTCGTTAACAGTCATAGAGGTAAAGAGAGGGTCATTAATCTCACCTTTGCATAAATGGAGGTGTGAACTGTTGTGGAGATGCTGGGGTAGAGATGCAAGGACTGCATTTTATGTAGCTGATAGGTGGTGTCATACCCCATCCCCTCTGTTCAGGGATGGGTTTTCCAGTTTGAAAAAGATAGCTTCTTTAACCCCTCTTTCAAACCACCTGTCCTCCCTGTCCAAAATGTGCTCATTGTTATCAAAGGAGTGTCCTTTGTCCTCCAGGTGTAGTCGCATTAAACAGGCATCAGCTGCCTTTGGGAGACTTCTGCGTAGAGTCTTTCAGAACAGGAGCCTTCGTCCCTCCACAAAGGTCGCTGTATACCAAGCGGTCTGTGTCACCACCCTCCTTTATAGCTGTGTGGCTTGGGTAACCTACAGCTGTCACATCAAGTCCTCGGGGCGCTTCCACATAAGATACACAGCTGAGTCTTGGCCTGAGGTGTTAGCCCTCCCATGTTGGGCCATCTGTTTATGAAGTGGTTGTTTTGTCTCACTGATATACTATGTTGCTCTCATTGCATTGCTCAGCATATACAATATTGCTCTGTTTATGTCTGCGTGTAGGATCCATGGGGTGGACAAGTTTCTGTCTGAGTGTGTTTGTCGGTTTGAAAAACGCAGGGATTTGGTGTTTGTTGAAAATCCTTCAGTATTTCTCTGAAACTCCAGCTACATATGGGATAACTATGTTTCTCCGTCTACTTTGCCCCTTATGTCTGTCAACTGGGCTGATGTTCCTGCTGGTACGATGCCACCTATCAGCTACTTACAATGCAGTCCGAACAGCTCTACCCCTGTGTCCCCACAACAGCTCACACCTCCATTCATACAAAGATAAGACCAATTACCTCATTACCTCTACGGCTCTTAACAACCCTCACGTGATTGCTATACCTTTAAACAACTCAGAGTTTATAAGCTGGAAAACTACCCAGCATGGATCTGAACCGAAGAAGCCTCTCAGATGACTGGCTTCGGGACAACACCGCAAGTCCTACACCGCCTTGATCTACAATGACCTGGATGACTGGGAACCTTCATAGGTGACAGGTGAAACCAAGAGTGGGAAAAGGGTGAAGTAAGGAGCTGGGAAGTTGATTGGTAAAATAAATAAAGGGCTAGAGAAGGGGGAATCTGTTGGGAGAGGTCAGAAGGCCATGGAAGAAAGGGAAGGGAGAGGAGCTCCAGAGCGAGGTGCTGGGTAGGTAAGGAGATAAGGTGAGAGAGGGAAATGGGAACAGTGAAGAAGGGTTGGGATGGGAAAGAGGCAATTATCAGAAGTTTCAGAAATCGATGTTCAAATCAGATAGAGAACAGCCAGTGCCTTTTTCCCCCAGCACAACAATGACTAACACCAAATGGCATCCTTTTAAAGTGAATGGAGGAAACTTTACGGGAGACATCAGAGGTAGAATTGTTATTTACGCAGAGTGTGGCAAGTGCCTTGAGTGCACTGCCAGAGGGTGGTGGTAGAGGCAGATACTTTGGGGACACTTAAGAGACTACTAAACAGGCACATGGATGAAAGAAAACATGGAGGGTTATGTTCTGTGTAGATTGAGCATGGTTTATGCAAGTTGCCACAACATTGTGGGCTGAACAGCCTGAACTGGGCTGCAGTGTTCTATGTTCAAACTGATTATGCATTATTTTAAGAAGTCATTTCCACTGAATTCCTGGTGTTTTACGTAGGACTGAATGCCTTTTGAGGTGTGGATTATAACTGACCCCAAGCAGCACATGATCACCAGTGACATTTCTGGCATGTATTTGGCATTCTCTTTGCAATATCATTGAATATAAAGAACCACATAGTTTTGTTCCCTATTACAGCAACCCACACATATTTACAAAACAAAGAAAGACAATGATTTATTACTGAAAGAGAATAGCAAGAATGCAGATGAAAAAAAAATCACAAATGAATTAAGAGTTTTTCCTTTCAAGATAAAATTGATTCACATGTGCAGCTTTAACTTCTTCAGCCCGTTAGTTAATTTCAATGTATTAAATATCCCATTAAGTTATTATGCAAAGGACATTTATACAAACCTGCACATTGGCACAGAGATTATATTATTTCATGAAAATATTTTAAGTACTTTCACTGGAATTATTCCAGAGTTGCCTACCCCACTGTCAGTGGTGCGTCTCCACTCCTGTTGGTGTAGTTAACGATTGCATTGAAGGACTGGTTGGCCCATTGCCAAAAGACTACTGCCGGTGTTGTCCTAGAAACAATGATTACAAGAATTACACCCTGAGCACAACAGTTTGTTGTCATTTGCAAGTACGTTCAGAATGTCAGCTCCATGAACTACATTTAGATTGCTGCAACAAGTTTTCACTTCTATTACCTTAATAAAGTTCAAAGTAGATTTAATATCAAAGTACATATATGTTGCCATATGCAACCTTAAGATACATTTCCTTGGAGGCGTTTGCAGGAAACAAGAAATTACACAGAATTTTGTGAAAAATATGCAATAACAGACAAAGTCTGACAAATAACCAATGTGAAAAAGAAGCCAAACTGTGAGTCAAACTAACACACAAATTGTAGAAAGACTGAGAGTAAGCTTGTTGGTTATGGAATCAGTGAAGTTATGCACACCAGTTCAGGAGTCTGATGGTTGTACTGTACTGAACCAGACGGTGTGGGATACAGGCTTCTGTGACTCCTGTCCAGTGGTAGTAGCAAGAAGAGGGCACAGCCTGGATGGTGATCTGAAATGTACTGAAAATTATCTTGCTTAAGAGATCACAGCAGGGTACTACAAAATACCCAAAAACTGTGAGACTGTCCAATTTGATGCAGATGTCAAAATCAGAGTTTTTGTTAAGTATTGCTGGTCAAAGAAATTCAAGTAATTCATAAAAGCATCCATAATTCTTAAGGGCTTAACAGACTGGATGCTGAGAAGGTGCTTCCCTCGCGGAGAAACCTAGGACCAGGTAGCACAGCTTCATATTCAGGATGGACTGTTCAGATTGGAGATTAGGAGAAATTTCCACATTCAGAGTTGTCTACCTAAATAAAGGGATATGGAACCTCAGTCACCTCAATACACAGAGGTACCAACTAGAGAAGGGGCAGTGTTAGATCTGTTAGGGAATGAAATCGGTCAGGTGACGGAGGTATGTATTGGGGAACACTTTGCGTCCAGGATCACAATGCCATTAGTTTCAATATAATTATGGAGAAGGATAGGACTGGACCCAGGGTTGAGTTTTTTGATTGGAGAAAGGCTAACTTTGAGGAGATACAAAAGGATTTAGAAGGAGTGGATTGGGACAATTTGTTTTATGGGAAGGATGTAATAGAGAAATGGCAGTCATTTAAAGGTAAAAGTTTGAGGGTACAGAGTCTTTATGTTCCTGTTAGGTTGAAAGGAAAGGTTAAAAGTTTGAGACAGCCATGGTTTTCAAATGGTTTGGAAAAAGAGGGAGATCTACAATAAATACAGGCAGCATGGAGTAAATGAGGTCCTCGAGGAATAAAAAGAATGTAAGAAGAATCTTAAAGAAATTAGAACAGCTAAAAGATACGAGGTTGCTTTGGCAAGTAAGTAAAATAAACCTAAAGCGTTTCTACAGTTATATTAATAGCAAAAGGATAGTGAGGGATAAAATTGGTCCCTTAGAGAATCAGAATGGACAGCTATGTGCAGAGCCAAGAGATGGGGGAGATTTTGAACAATTTCTTTTCTTCGGTATTCACAAAGGAGAAGGATTTTGAATTGTGTAAGGTAAGGGAAATGAGTAGGGTAGTTACTGAAACTATGATGATTAAAGAAAAGGAAGTACTGGCGCTTTTAAGGAATATAAAATTGGATAAGTCTCCGGATCCTGACAGGATATTCCCTAGGACCTTGAGGGAGGTTAGTGTAGAAATAGCAGGGGCTCTGACAGAAATATTTCAAATGTCATTAGAAACGGGGATGGTGCCAGAAGACTGGCGTATTGCTCATGTTGTTCCATTGTGTAAAAAGGGTTCTAAGAGTAAACCTAGCAACTATAGGCCTGTAACTTTGACGTCAGTGGTGCGTAAATTAATGTAAAGTGTTCTTAGAGATGGTATATATAATTACCTGGATAGACAGGGTCTGATTAGGAACAGTCAACATGGATTTGTGTGTGGAAGGTCATGTTTGACAAATCTTATTGAATTTTTTTTGAAGAGGTAACTAGGAAAATTAACGAGGGTAAAGCAGTGGATATTGTCTATATGGACTTCAGTAAGGCCTTTGACAAGGTTCCACACGGAAGGTTCGTTGGGAAGGTTCAATCATTAGGTATTAATATGGAAGTAGTAAAATGGATTCAACAGTGGCTGGATGGGAGATGCCAGAGAGTAGTGGTGGATAACTGTTTGTCAGGTTGAAGGCCGGTGACTAGTGGTGTGCCTCAGGGATCTGTACTGGGTCCAATGTTGTTTGTCATATACATTAATGATCTGTATGATGGGGTGGTAAATTAGATTAGTAAGTAGGCAGATGATAGTAAAATAGGTGGTGTGGATAATGAAGTAGGTTTTCAAAGCTTGCAGGGAGATTTGGGCCAGTTAGCAGAGTGGGCTGAAAGTTGGCAGATGGAGTTTAATGCTGATAAGTGTGAGGTGCTACATTTTGGTAGGAATAATCCAAATAGGACATACATGGTAAATGGTAGGGCATTGAGGAATGCAGAAGAACTGAGTGATCTGGGAATAATGGTGCATAATTCCCTGAAGGTGGAATCTCATGTGAATAGGGTGGTGAAGAAAGCTTTTGGTATGCTAGCCTTTATAAATCAGAGCATTGAGTATAGGAGTTGGGATGTAATGTTAAAATTGTACAAGGCATTGGTGAGGCCAAATTTGGAGTATTGTGTACAGTTCTGGTCACCGAATTATTGGAAAGATGTCAACAAAATAGAAAAAGTACAGAGGAGATTTACTAGAATGTTACCTGGGTTTCAACACCTAAGTTACAGAGAAAGGTTAAACAAGTTAGGTCTTTATTCTTTGGAGCGTAGAAGGTTGAGGGGGGGGGACTTGATAGAGGTATCTAAAATTATGAGGGGGATAGATAGTGTTGACATGGATAGGCTTTTTCCATTGAGAGTAGGGGAGATTCAAACAAGAGGACATGAGTTGAGAATTAAATGGCAAAAGTTTAGGGGTAACATAAGGGGGAATTTCTTTACTCAGAAGCTGTGTGGAACGAGCTTCCAGTAGAAGTGGTAGAGGCAGATTCGATTTTGTCATTTAAAAAAAAAAATTGGATATGTATATGGACAGGAAAGGAATGGAGGGTTATGGGCCGAGTGCAGGTCGGCGGGACTAGGTGAGAGTAAGCGTTCGGCATGGACTAGAAGGGCCGAGATGGCCTGTTTCCATGCTGTAATTGTTCAATAGTTATATTGGGTAGATTCACTGCTTCAACATCTTGGCCTGAAACATTGACTGTTTACTCTTTTCCATAGATGCTGCCTTGTCTGCTGAGTTCCTCCAGCACTTTGTCAAGAGGTTCAGTTGTTGTCAGACAAAACATCAGAATGGGGAAGAAGTATTATCTAAATGATTTTGACCATGATATGACTGTTGGTAGGTCAGAAGGGAATGGCCAGATTGCCTCAGGCTGCCAGGAAGGTGACAGTAAATCTAATAACCATGCATCACAATAGAAATGTACAGAAGAGCCATTTCTGAATGCACAACACGGCAAAGCAGCAGCAGAAAACCACAAATATACACATTAGTTGCCAGTTTATTAGGTGTCTTCTATACCTAATAGAGTAGCCACTGAGTGTAAATCAATGGATTTCTGGTCAGTGGGGAAATCAGGAGTTAGGGATTGTGCTGGAAAATAGCCCTGATGATGAGCAGGCCAATTTTGATGATTTGTGCACCAGACGAAAGGTTGTATAGCTTACTCCTGATCATTCCCAAAAAGTCAACTGTTTATTTCCCTCCATAGATTGTCTGGCCTGATGAGATCCCTCAGCATTTTATGTGTATGTGTTGCTACACTGGATCCTTTTCCTTATGAAGCCAGCTTTAAAGTATCCTTCCTTACTTTTCACATCAAGGATAAAGGATGAGCATAGCACTGAACACTTGCCCAGGGTAACTGAGCAATCAGCAGCTTGTGATGCATCATGTACCTCGTTCTACCTGTCCAAACACAGTCCAACTTTTTACTAGGTTGACTTTTGACCATAAAGAAAATAACTCTCTTCCATCAAGGTATGTCACAATCAAGGCATGTCCCATCAAGGTACGACACAAGCAGCAACTCTTAATTAATGTGGTACAAGCTTCATCAACCTACATCAGTGGGACACACAAGGGAAAATACATTTTCCCTTCCTATTCCGAGCAGTAATGAGGAATGCTGTATACTGAGGCGATCATCTTTGAAAGAACACATTAAACTGAGATACTAGCAGCCTTTATACTTCATGGTATTTGCATATTTTCTTAAGACATTCTGTGTGCCACAGTTCCTGAGGAAACTTTGGATTGAGCAGCAGGAGAGAGTTTAAAAGCAGCAAACAAGGCCAGTTGAGATATTCTGCGCATCACAGTTCCCAAGGAGATGGACTGTGCACAATTAACAGTTGGCAAAAGCCAATAAAAAGAAGTTAGGTTTAAGTGGAGCAACCATTGTGGGACTGGGCCAGTGTTAGGTTGGGGAGTTCGGTCTTTGGTTCACAGAGGATTTGACAAGGAGAAATGAAAGCTGTAGGTACATTCCTTTCATTTAATTTTTCTTTCTTTCTTTCTTTCTCTCTCATTGTACAGGTAGAGCAGTGGGGATGTTGGGCAGGATAGTGGAATGCTCCTCTTGCAGGATGTGGGAGGGCAGGGAGATCACCTGTGTCCCTCACTGCTACTCCTGCAAGAAGTGCACTTAGCTGCATCTTCCAACACTCTGTTAAGGAGTGGGAGTGGGAGCTGGAACCGGACAAACTCCAGATCATTCAGGAGGCAGAGGGGATCACGGACAGGACAAACCGGCGGGGTAGTTCCACCCAAGGTGATGGACACAAGTAACTGAGTGACCTTCAGGAGGGGAAAAAGGGAGTAAGCAGTCAGTGCAGAGTCCTCCTGTGGCCATTCCCCTCAGTTACATGTACACCACTTAGATAGTATGGGGGGGGGGGGGGGGGGGGTTATGACCTAGCAGAGGAAGACCACGACAGTCAATGAGTGTGACTCTGTGGCTCAAAAGGGAAGGAGGGAGAAGAGGCAAGCTGTAGTGATAGGAGATTCATTGGTTAGGAGTACAGACAGGAGGTTCCTGGATGGTATATTGGCTCCTCGTGCCAGGGCCAAGGACATCTCAGATGGAGTCCACAGCAATCTTAAGTGAGACGGTGAGCAGTCACAGGTCATGGCCCACGTCAATAACAGTGACAAGAGCAGGAAGGGGGACAAGGTCCTACAAAGTGAGTTCAGGGCTTATCCTGTGGGGAAATGTCTTTTTCTGATTGTCAAAAAATGGACTGTAGCCTTTTTCCAGACATATGGTTTTTTTGGGTTTTTTTTTTAATTGCCCATTCCTTTTCTATTTTCATGCATGTTTGATGGTTAAAGTTCTGTTGTGTTCAATTAGTTTTATCTGTGCAGAAGAGGTTTTTTTTGGTGGCTGATGTTCTTGTTCTGTTTTGGGTAGGGGTTGATGGTCAGGATACTTTTTTTGTTTGGGAGGGGGTGGGTGTGATGTTTTTCTCTGAACAACTCATGTTCTTTCAATGTTTTGTGGCTATCTGGAGAAGACAAATTTCCAGAGTTACACGATACATGTTTTGATAATAAATGGACCTTTGAACTTTTGAGGACAGGCCTGGTCCTTGGGTTGAGATTTTACATTAGAGAAAGAACAATTTTGATGGTATCAGAAAGGATCTGGCAAGTGTGGATTGAGGCAGGCTGTTTTCTGGCAAAAATGTACTTGGTAAGTGCGAGGCTTTCAAAAGTGAATTTTTAAGAGAACAGAGTTTCTATGTTCCTGTCAGAAAAAAATCAAAATTAACAGGTTTAAGGAACCTTGGTTTGAGAGATACTCAGACCCTGGTTAATGAAAAAAAAAGGGGGCATAGCAGGAATAGGCAGGCTGGAACAAATGAGGTACTCAAGCATAACAAGTGCAGGATAACACACAAGGAAATCAGGAGGATGAGCAGACACAGTGTTCCTCTAGCAGACAAGGCAAAGGAGAATCCCAAGGGCTTCTATAGATACATCAAGAGCAGAAGTATAGCAAGGGACAAAATTGGTCATTCGGAAGATCAGAGAGTTATCTATGCAGGGAGCCAAAGGAGATGGAGGAAGATCCTAAATTTATTTTTTTGCATCTGTATTTACTTGGGAGATGGACAGAGACTATAGAAGTCAGACAAAGCAGCAGCAATACCTATATAAACTAGAGAGGAGATGTGTGTTGCCCTGAGACAAATTAGTGTGGATAAATCCCCAGAACCTGACAAGGCGTTCCCTCAGACCCAGTGGGAGACTGGTGCTGAAATTGCAGGAGCCCTAGTAGACATATTTAAAACATCCTTAGCCATGGGTGAGGTGCCGGGGGATTGGAGAACAGCTAATGTTGTTTAATTGTTTAAAGATGCTTTAAGAAATAAGCCAGGAAATTATAGGCCAGTGAACCTGACATCAGTAGTGGGCAACACACACAAAATGCCAGAGAAGCTCAGCAGGCCAGGCAGCATCTATGGAAAAGAGTATAGTTGACGTTTAGGGCCGAGACCCTTCAGCAGGACTCAGCAGTCCCCTAGTCTTAGACTCTTCCAATATCAGAAGCATCCTCTCCATTTACATTCTTATCTAGGCCCTTCATGGTCAGGAAGAAGGAAACTCCATCCTTATAACCAAGGTTGTTCAGGGTCACAGAGGTAGTTCAGCAATAGCTATCTTAGCAGGGGTTGAAAACATTGTTGTAAATCTTTCAAAAGACCCTGAAATGTTTTTACAGTGAGAATAGAGTACAACAATTAAGTTGAGATCACTGATTATGTGTAAGTCATCTTCATGAAGACTGCGACTGTAGACTCTGAAGAAACATTGTTACCGATTGGTTTCTATGTTTAACGACACATGTGCTGAAGCTTCTATCAACCTTACTGCAATCATGAGTACCGATGTGTTGTAGTCATTACATCAGCAAATGTCAAATTACTTCGAATCAGATTTATACAACATGGAACAGAGGACTTTCAGCTCACTCCACTGTGCTGACCAAGTTGCCTGCACTTGGCCCACATCTCTCTTAGCCTTTCTTATCCAAGTAGCTGAATAAGTGTCTTTTAAACATAATTATCCTCTCTCTCCCACCTCCTCTGGCAACTCATCCCACATACTCCATGTCAAAAGCTTCACCCTCAGTTCTTCTTTAAATTCTTCCCATCGCACTTTAAATCCATGCTCTCTTTGTCTGAGATTCACTAGGACTGCGAATGTTCACCCCATCTCTGCACCTAACGGACCAGTGAAAGTACAAAGGTATACAAGTCATTTGTGACTTATTTGTCCAAACAAGCTGGATCATAAAGCAGTCCAATTGGCAGAACAGTGTGATGTCACCAAGGTGTACATTGTAGCAATAAGGTCAGAGTGGAAATAAATTCCCCATTCTCAATATTAAGTTCAAAGTCAATTTATTATTAAAATACATATGTCACTATATACAACCTTGAGATTCATTTACTTGTGGGTATATTCATTAAATAAATCCACCGATTCCAGTGCTACGTCTTCAACGAATGAACACACAGTCCTAACGCTGAAATTGAAGAACAGCATGCTACAAATCAGGGAAGGCAGTACCTGTAGAATGAGGGGCAAAGTTACGGTTTCAGCTCAAAGGCCCTTCATCAGGACTGGGAAGGAGCAAAATCGAGTTACTTTTGAAACTTGCCTGTAAAAGGTCAGCATGCAACCAGTGATGGACATATTCATGGGAACCTGCGCAGACATCCGTCCAATCAGAATCATCTTCTCCCCGGTGTCTGGATGGAAGGCGGAATCATAGAGGTACTTAGCGTGCCAGAGCTCATCTTCTGTCAGTCTTGTTTGGCTCTTGCCATGCCTATGAAAAATAAAAAGAGAAGCTAGAACTGTACGCATGGAGTACTGATCATGCATACAGATATTTTTACAAAGATAATATTCTTCACGATTAAATGCTATTGAAGTAATTGTAAATAATTTAATTTTTGTGTGAGCCTCAATGTCTAAATAAATTACTTCCTGACAACTAATTACTTCCTGACAGTTTGGTTAGATTTCAAAAGCTCTGAACAGGAGCAAAAGGATGGTAGTTCTGAGAGTGATGGGTGTGGGCAATTGCCTTTTATTGTGGGGTAAGAAGCAGCAATACAGCCTTCACTATGATCACTTTGCACTACAGTAGATCTCTGTGATATGTCACTCTTGTGAACGCTGCTGATCTGATGCTCAGAGCCTGTGATGCTGCTGTCAGCCCGTGCTTGCACATACTTGTGCACTGACGATAAACTCAGCTTTGAATTTTACAGCTCAAAATCTCATGCTCAACACGGAGATGTGAAACTACAGATGCTGGAATCTGGGACAGCAAGCGATCGGCTGGAGGAACTCGGTGGAGCAGCATCTATGGGGTGGGGGGTTGGGGAACTGTCAACGTTTTGTATACACGTAATGCAGGGTTTCTAACCAAAACATCACAAATTCTTGTCCTCCCACAGAAGCTGCTCAACCAACAGAGATCGAGTTGCTCCATGTTGATTCCAATCTCTAGCATTCCTTTTACAGATCATCCATGGGCTTGTTTACCTGGATCCCGATATAGCCTGCTTTAAACAGGCATTCAGAACCACTTGTTGTGTAGCAAAGGGTGCAGTATCTACAACTGGGGTGGGCTCTGGATTCAGATCAGGAGAAGGACCAAATGGCGGTCAAGGCACTTCTGGCTTGAAATAAAGTGGGCTCTGCATCCACCGTATTGGAAGAAGGTGCCCCTTCGCTGAGATTTTAAACACAAGGATTCTGCAGATACTGTAAAACCAGAATAACACATACAGAAGACAACGGGACTCAGCATGTCTGTATGGAGAGGAATAAACAGTCAAAATTGTGGGCCAAGACCCTTCATCAGGGTTTGATGAAGGGTTCCATTAGGTCCTGAATGAAGGATCTTGGCTTGATACATTGATTGTTCATTCCTCTTCATTGATGCTACCTGATCTGCTGAATTCCTCCAGCATTTTGTGTAAGGAACTGACATTTCAAACTTTTGTATCCATATCTTTAAATAGATGCCCCAGTCCTTCAACATATGGGCTGAGCCAAGCTCAGTAGTTGTGAAAGGTTAACCATGTTTAGAAGTTCACAGGAGACACATCCTGGGCAAATGCACCCCCATTTTATGCCTGGGATGTAAAGAGAGGCAGATACCAGAAAACCTGTAGCACCACTGCAAAAGGAGTCTGACAAGTGCTAGAATTCCCCAGGATTACGTTGGCAAATCTGCCTGTGCAATTTTGCACCTATCAACTCTGACAAAGCAGTGACAAATCTTTCAATTTGACTGGGGGTTCTGGGTAGGGTAGACAAGAAGCAAAAAAGCAAGCAAGTTGCTATAGCACAAACAACCTGCTGGTTTGTTCTACAGACACAGCATCTGTGGAGGAAAATGATCTGTCCAGAAATGGTAAAAGGTCTAGGAGTGAGAGGGGAAACTGCCAGTATAAAGAAGAGGGTGGGGTGGTAACAGAGGGGTCAGGGGTGCATCTTTCTTGTTACCTAGTGTACTATATGTTAATGGTTTTTTTTGGTAATTCGTGTTCTAGTGCACTTTAATTACCTACATTTTCTTAAACCATTGAAAGTGACCTCAACAGTTGAGATCTCTGAAGGACTGGCTCCATCCTCAATAACCACAAAAGGCTATCACAGCAGAGTCCAGACCCAACACTATCAAACCTGAGGACTGCTCATTATCAAGACCTGAGGCCCACTGGACTCCATAGTACAAACACAAATCTGAGAAAATCTGCAGATGCTGGAAAAACAAAGCAACACACACACAAAATGCTTGAGGAATTGGCAGCATCTATGGCATAGAATAAGCAGTTGACATTTCAAGCAGAGACCCTTCTTCAGGACAGAGGGAAGGGAGGAGATATCTTAATAAAAGGTGGGGGGGGCAGTGGAGAAAGGTCATGAGCTGGAGAAGTCAGAATCTGACAGGAGAGGAGTGTGGGCAATAGGAGAAGGGGAAAGATTAAGGGACCCATGGGAAGGGAAAGGCAGGTGAGAAGTAGTAAAAGGTCAGAGTGGAAAGATTGGGGGTGGAAAACCTTGTTCACCGGAAGGAGAAATCAACATTCATAACCAGTTTGGAGGGTACCCAGGCAGAATACAAGGTGCTGTTCTTCCACTCCAAGGGTGGCCTGTTAGTATGGAACCTGAAGGCCACTTATTACCAAAATCTCAAATTAAACAGCTGAGAAGATGTCTCTGAATGTCCACCCTTAGCCTTATTCTTCAGCAAAGGCCATCATGGCAAAGACAGGGAAAGAATGAAACCTCCAATGAAATGCAAAGCTCACTCCCAAACTCTCAGCTGTTGTTTACCCTGCTCTCTCCATCAGAGTGCAAGATAATGAGGATAAACTATTGCAAGTGGAATAAACAAAGACAGTGATTGCTTTTCCTACAACAAAACAATTATCCCTTAATATTATAATGACATTACATGATTAGGTAATACTTTACTTTTTCATTTGGCAGCATGATTGAGTGCAGAGAGAGTGCCTGTATGTTTTATATTAACTACAATTTCAAACCACCAATCACACCATGCCAAAATTAAATCTAACAAAGAATCTGATTACTGAAACTGAGCCAAATGAAAATTATTTTTTTAAAAAACTACATGGCTTATGACTACTGCTGCTACAACATACACCACTACATGCAGGCTTTCAGATCATGAGAAATTTGTGGCTAATGTTTTAAATTTCCCCTGAAAATAATAAATGTCAAACCATGGCTTCCATGAAGAATGGAAAGTTTCCAGAAACTTTATTCATTTATACTGCTCTATCACAAGAAAAAAAAGTGACTAACAGATAGGTTCAAATTTTTTTAATCTGTTTGACTGCTTTAGAAAGTAACGAAGGATAAGATTCCTCTTAAACTAATGGGCAGATGTTAGAATTTTTAGCTGCAGAAAGGGGACAATTAACAAACTGATGAATAGTCACTGTCAAATTTCCTACTGTAAGCCAACCAACACTAATAATGGAACGTCAATGTACAATCAAATATATGGGTCAGTATTTTCCAAGAAACATTCAAGTCATCTGATATCATAGTAACATTAGATCAGAGGTCATATTGCACATTTTACCAGAGAAAAATTATCAGATTTCAGTGAACCTGTTCCAAAACCTGTGTTAGCAAGTACATCTTCAGGTCAATAGATAGTCATAACAACAAGAAACATTTTTCATTAATGAGTATTAGCTGTCCTTTGAATCTAAACCAAAGTATATATGCAAGTCTACATCTTGTTGGCAATCACTTTAAGTATGGGAAATAAAAGCTCTGAATTTAATTATTCAGTACAAATCTTTAAACAACCAATGGAAAGAGGGACTTAGCTTTTTTTTCCTTAAATGGACAATGGAGAACTATGGTCATTTAGATTAAGTCCATAAGAGATGGAAGCAGAATTAGGCCATTTGGCCCATTGAGTCTGCTCTGCCATTTCATCACGACTGATCCATTTTTTCTCTCAGCCCCAATATCCTACCTTCTTCCAGTACCCCTTCAAGCCCTGACCAATCAAGAATCTATCAACCTTTGCCTTAAATACAAGTAAAGACTTGTACCACAACCACCTCTGGCAACAAATCCCACAGATTCACCACTCTCTGGCTAAAGAAATCCCTCCTCATTTCCATTCTAAAAGGATGACCCTCTATTCTGAGGCTGTGTCCTCTGGTTCTATGCTCTCCCACCACAGGAAACATTGTTTCCAAAGCCAAAACACCATTCGATTGGTTGCAATGAATTCTTCTGAATTCCAGTGAATACAGGCCCAGAGACATCAAATGCTCTTTATATAACAAGGCGTTCAATCTTGGAATCATTTTCGTGAACCTGCTTTGAACCCTCTGCAGTGTCAGCACATCCTTTCTAAGACAAAGGGCCCAAACTGCTCACAATACTTGAAGCAAGGCCTTGCCAGTGCTTTATAAAGCCTGGACATTACACCTTCGCTTTTTTATTTGCGTCCTCTTGAAATGAATGTTAACATCGCATTCGCCTTCCTCACCACCGACTCTACCTGCAAATTAACCTTTAAGGAACCTTGCGTAAGGACTCCCGAGTCCCTTTGCACCTCAGATTTTTGGATTTTTCCTCCATTTAGAAAATAGTCAACACTTCCATTTCCTCTTTGAGAGAAGAAATAAAAGGCTAGACTATTTTCTAAATGGAGGGAAAATCCAAAAATCGGAGGTGTAAAGTGAGCATACATTTCCTGATGCTGTATTCCATCTGCCACTTCTTTGCCTACTCTTCTACTCTGTCTAAGTCCCTCTGTAGCCTCCCTACTTTCTCAAACTTCCTGCCCCACCATCCATCTTCATATACTCTGAACTTTGCAACAAAACCATCATCTAAGTCATTGACATACAAGGTAAAAAGATACAAACCCATGTGGACCACTCATCACCAGCAGCCAGCCAGAAAAGGCTCCCTTTATTCCCACTCTTTGCCTCCTGCCAATCAGCCACTGCTTTATCCATGCTAGTAACTTGCCTGCAATACCATGAACTCTTAACTTTTTAAGCAGCCTCATGTGTGGCACTTTGTCAAAGGCCTTCTGAAAATCCAAGAACACAACATCAAATGATTCAGCTTTATCTATCCTGCTTGACAAAGCAAAATTCCAACAGAGTTGTCAGGCAAGATTTTCCCTTGAGGAAACCATGCTGACTATGGCCTATTTTATCATGTGCCTCCAAGTACCCCGAGACCTCATCTTTGATGACAGACCCCCACATTCTCCTAACCACTGAGGTCAGACTAACAGGCCTATAGTTTCCATTCTTCTGCCTCCCCCTCCTTGAAGAGTGGAGTAACATTTGCAACTTTCCGGTCTTCTGGAACCATTCCAGAATCTAGTGATTCTTGAAAGATCATTACTAATGCCTCCACAATCTCTTCAGCTGCCTTTCAGAACCTTGGAATTCACATCTGATCCAGCTTACTTACTTACCTTCAGACTTCAGTTTCCTCAAGAATATCCTCCTGAGGAATGGCAGCTTCACACATTTCTGACCCCTGACACCTGGAACTTACACTATACTGCTAGTGTCTTCCACAGTGAAGACTGATGCAAAAATACTTATTCGGTTCATCTGCCATTTCCTTGCCCCTCATTACTACCTCTCCAGCATCATTTTCCAGTGGTCTAATATCCATTCTCACCTTAACACTTTATGTATGTTAAGAAACTTTTGGTATCCACTTCAATATTATTGGCTACCTTATTTTTGTATTGCATATTTTCCTTTTTAATTACTTTTTTTTTATTTGCCTTCTGTTGATTTTTTTTTTAAAGTTTCTCAATACTCTAACCTCCCACTAATTTTTGCTTTATGATATGCCCTCTCTTTGGCTTTTACGTTTGCTTTGACCTCTTGTTAGCCATGGTGGTGTCATCTTGCCTTTAAAATATTACTTTCTCTTTGGGATGTACTGCATATATCCTGTGCTTTCCAAATTGCAGCCATTCCAGAAAGTTCAGCCATCACTGCTCTGTCACCATCCCTGCCAGTGTTCTTTTCCAACCAATTTTGGCCAACTCCCTCAAGCCTCTTTAATCCCCTTTTTTCCCACACTAATACTGATTCATCCGACTTCAGCATCTCCTTATTGAATTTCAGGGTGAATTTGATCATATTATTCATGGTCATCAACCTTTTTAAGCCCAAGATCTCCTACCTCAGCCTCAGTGAAAAGCAACACCGACCTACTAAATCGTTTAGACCCACGCACGTGCACTGGGCAGAAGGCACCAGAAGTGGAGCCCTGCAGCCCCGGAAGCAGTCTCTCTTTACAGGCGGCTTTCCATAGCGGGAGTGTTGCTATGTTACCCTTATCTTAATTGGTATTACTTGTTTTTATAATGCTCACATTACACCTTTAACTCTGAGTTTCATTATTTATTTTTATTTCAACACGAAAAATAAATGAATAAAATTTGACTGTTGCACTCAGTGTGATGACTGGGGCTGAATACTTCCTGCTAGTTCCCTGAAATTTGCTCATAACTACAGGCAGCCAGTCTGAGACAGTCTGTGAGGTGTCTGTCAGTAAGACAGCTCCTGTACTTAGATGCAGCACAGCGCCCTCGCAAACCTCCTGACAGACTGAATATTTGAATGGGTAGTTTCCTTTGTTAGACTGAATGTTGAATCTGCCACGTTTTTCAGGTGTTTTGTATTGGTAAACTGTTACTGAGACACTAGTATAAGTTTCAGAGGTATGCAAGATAATGTCACCACTGTTTTTGTTTCCTAGTTCTTTTACATTTGGGGAATATTGGAATTTAAAGGGGGAGAAGTGTTGTAATGTGAGCATTATAAAGATAAGTTAATACCAATGAGGATGATGGTAATATAGCAATACTCCCGCTGTGGAGAGTTGTTTGTGGGGAGAGGTGGGTTGCAGGGTTTTACTTCCGTTCTTTCTGCCCAGTGCGCATTTTTCATTTTTTTCCCCCGGGATCTACTGGGAAAGTGTCAAAGATCGACTGGCTGATCGTGACCGACTTTTGGCGACCACTAATATTATGATCACTTCCCTCCAAGTGTTCTTTTACCTTAAGCTCTCTAATCAATTCTGGTTCATTGCATAACACCTGTGCTGTCTTTACGACAGTTATTTAGTTTATAATATTTTCGCTTAGTAATTCATTCGATAGTATTTTCTAGTTAGAATTAGAAGTGTTTAAAGTATATTCATTGCATGTAAAATATATCGGCATACGATGACGTCACATCCGGTTTCGCCGCGTCTTGTGGGAAAATACCGGTTTGAAATTAGCGCGAGGGTGGGGGCTCACCACGAGGCTCACCTGAGCAGAAGTTGTTTTGCAGGCATGAGAAATCACAGTGAGAGCAACGCTGTAAGTTAATAGATAATTGATATATTGAACTAAGATGTTAATGCCGATCCTGTTAGAAGTAACGACGGTAGATAATGTTTATGCTTTCGTTAGTTAAAGAGTCGCGGATAGTTTGCATGGAAGTGTATTTAAAGTAGTCAATGGAGCAGGTAAACTCTCCCTGTATACTGCACCTTAGTGTAATGTAGTTATAGTCACCTTTGCAAGTATTTACACTTGAAATGTGATATTAAGGAAGGAACAAATACTGTATCAATCTTGTATTGTTTTATCAACAGTTTTCACCATATGTTAATGTGAAGAGTGAACAGTAAATGGTTAATCTTACTGCGATCTGGTTCTTATTAACTGGTTTATCTCGACGTTAAATTCGGCGTTCGTGACACGCGAAGGAGAACGTTACAACACCCAATCCAGAATAGCTGATCCTCTAGTGGGCTCAACCACGAGCTGCTCTAAAAAGTCACCTCATCAGCAGTCTAGAAATTCCTCCTTGGGAACCAGCACCAACCTGATTTCTAATGATTTGATTTAATTTCTACCAAAGAGCCTGCCACCTCCCCCCCCCCCCCGCCTACCTGCTAGTCCTTTCAAAACCATGCATATCCTTGAACATTAAGCTCCCTCCCAGCTGCAATCGTCTTTCAGCCGTGATTTAGTGATGCCTACAATATCATACATGCCAAACAAATACAACACCTTCAAGTCTTGTATATACCCTTTTTGATTTTGACCACCTTTTACATCGCAACTCATCCTCTTGACTGCAATTTTGCCCTATCACCAGCCTCTCCTTGCTAGGAGTCTCACTACATATTGCTTTTGATTGTAAACCAACCAACTCATCCTCAGCACCATCACTCTGGTTCCCATCCTCTGCCAAATTAGTTTAAACCCTCCCAAAAAACCTCCAGCAAACCTTAAGACATAGGAGCAGAATTAGGCCATTTGGCCCATCTAGTCTGCTCCACCATTTCATAATGGCTGATCCATTTCCCTCAACCCCATTTCCTGCCTTCTCCCCATAGCCATTCACACCCTGACTCATCAAGAACCTATCAAACTCCACCTTAAAATGCACCTAGTGACCTGGCCTCCACAGCCACATCTGGCAACAAATTCTACAGATTCACTACCTTCCAACACAAGAAATTCCTCCTTTTCTCCGCTCTAAATGATAGCCCACTGTTTGAAGCTATGCCCTCTGGTCCTAGACAACAAAAGAAACATCCCCTTCACATTCTTAAGGAAACCATGCTGATTTGGGCATATTTTGCCACGTGCCTGTGTTATGAAATTACCACAGCTCTGAGGGGCCGAAGGGGCGGAAGCAGCCCCCTCCTTCCGGAGAATCGCAAGAGCACTATTAATTCGGGTCTCGGACCCAGGCAAATGAGAGACAATGTAACGGTTTTGGCCAGGGCTCTTAGAGACACCTGTGCTCAGGGCATGTCCCTGCTACGTGACAGCTACCATGGATATGGACACCCTCGGGCAATGTGGGGGTGGGGATTGCATCACCCTACTTTGATGGACATCTACAACTCTGCAAGTCAAGATAAAAGGGGACTGCAGAAGGCGGTACCCCAGAGAGACGCACCAGAAGGACTCGATCCCTCAACGCTCCCGTGATAGCGGGAAGCCAGTCAAAAGCCACGTGCGCTCCGTAACTTCTCTGCCTGGGGAGCGGGTGGCTGATAATACCGAGAAGGACTTCGAACTAATAACAGGGAAACAACGCTCCCCTGATTCAATGGAGTTGCTTCATCAAAGGCCCGGGCAAGTTTTTCCCATTTCTCCTCAATCTCTCTGAAACACGTGAAACCCAGCGATTCCCCAAAAAGACTGAAGCCTGCAGACTTCTAAGTGACTTTTATATTTCCAATGGACAATATATTATCCCCTAGACAACAGTTGAGATTATTTCTTAACGATGATTATTGCTATACCCGCTCTTTAGATTGAGTTTTGCCGATGTATATGTTCTGAGTGTTTGTATTAACCTTACTTTTGTGCCCCCCTTTATGAATAAAACCGTTCGAAAATATTGCCATCAGACTCCAACGGACCTCTCTATCTTTGCTGGTGAGTTATCCAGTTACAGGATACGTAACACCTGCAAGTATCCAGAAACCACATCCCTAACAATCCACTCAAACATCTTCCCAATCACTGAGGTCAGGCTAACTGGCTTATAATGTCCTTTCTTCTGCCTCCCTTCATCTTGAAGAGTGGAGTGACATGTGCAATTTCGCAGCCTTCTGTAACCATGCCAGGCTCTATTGATTCTTGAAAGATCATTACTAATGATTCCACAATCCCTTGAGCTACCTGGTTAAGAATGCTGGGGTGCAGTCCACTAGGTCCAGGTGACTTACCTACCTTCAGACCTTTCAGTTTCTCAAGCACCTTCTCCCTAGTAATAGCAACTGTATTCACTACTACCCCCGACACTCCAGAAAATCTGGCATACTGCTAGTGTCTTTCACAGCAGAGACTGATGCAAAATACTTCTTTATTTCATCCTCGTCTCCCATTCCAGCATCATTTTCCAATGGTCCAAGCTAAACAGTGATAGGTGAATCCAGATGGGGAGAGAGGGGGATAAGGTAAAAACCAAGGAGGTGACAGGTGAAAAAGGTGAAGGGCTAAGGAAGGAATCCAATAAGAGCAAATAGTGGATCACGGGAGAATGGGGAGGAGGAGAGATATCTCGAGGAGGTTGTAAAAACTGGGGAAGAGGAAAATAAGTACTGGAAGCTGGAGTAATTAATGTTTGTGCTAGCAGGTTGGAGTATGAGGTGTTGCACCTCCAACCTGAGAATGGCCTCATCAGGCAGAAGAGCAAGCCATGGGCTGACATGCAAGTATGGGAATTGGGTTTGGAATAAATTGACTTGTAGCACTTGTTCTGCTTACGAGGACCTGTTTACCAGGAGGGAGATCGGTGGGACGAATGGACAAGGGAGTCGCGTAGGGAGCAATCCCTGCGGAAAGCAGAAAGAGCAGGGTAGGGAAAGATGTGCTTGGTAGTGGGATCCTGTTGGAGGTGGCAGAAGTTACGGAGAATTATATGTTGGACCTGGAGTCTGGTGGGGTGGTAGGTGAGGACAAGGAGAACCCTATCCCGAGTGGAGTGGCAGGAGGATCAAGTGCTACACCTGCCCTTACTCTTCCTCCCTCACCACCATTCAGGGTGCCAGACAGTCCTTCCAGGTGAGGCAACACTTCACCTGTGAGTCGGCTGGTGTGGTATACTGCATCCGGTGCTCCCAGTGTGGCCTTTCATATATTGGTGAGACCCGACGCAGAGTGGGAGACCATATCACTGAACTCCTACACTCTGTCCACCAGAGAAAGCAGGATCTCCCAGTGGCCACACATTTTAATTCCACATCCCATTCCCATTCTGATATATCTATCCATGGCCTCCTCTACTGTCAAGATGAAGCCACACTCGGGTTGGGGGAACAAAACTTTATATTCTGTCTGGGAAGACTCCAACCTGATGACATGAACATTGATTTCTCCAACCTCCATTAATGCCCTCTTCCCCTTCTTACCCCATCCCTGATTTATTATTGCCCCCTTTCCATTTTTTTTCCTCTCTCTCTGCCCCTCTCACAATCACTCTTTGCCTGTTCTCCATCTCTCTCTGGTGCTCCCCTCTCCCTTTCTTTCTCCCAAGGCCTCCCATCCCATGATCCTTTCCCTTCTCCAGCTCTGTATCCCTTTTGCCAATCACCTTTCCGGCTCTCAGCTTCCACCCCTCCCCCTCCTGTCTTCTCCTATCATTTTGGATTTCCCCTCGCACTTCCACTTTCAAATCTCTATCTTTTCTTTCAGTTAGTCCTGACGAAGGGTCTCGGCCCGAAACATCGACTGTAGTTCTTCCTATAGATGCTGCCTGGCCTGCTGAGTTCCACCAGCATTTTGTGCGTGTTGCTTGAATTTCCAGCATCTGCAGATTTCCTCATGTTTGGAATTAAAATGGTTAGCCACTGGGAGATCCTGCTTTTTGCAGATGGACTGAAGGCGCAAAGCGATCCCCCAATCTATGTCAGGTCTTACCAATGTAGAGGAGGCCTCATTGGGAGCGATGGATACAGCGGAGGTCCCTAACAGAATGCGGGCGAATTGTTGTCTCCTCTGGAAAGACTGTATGGGGCCCTGAATGGAGGTGAACAGGGTGAACGGACAGGTATAGCACTTCTTCTGCTTCCAGGGATAAGGGCTAGGAGGGACAAACTGACAAGGAAATCGCAGAAAGAGCAATCCTTGCAGAAAGCAGAGAGTGAGGGAAGGTAAAGATGAGTTTGGTGGTAGGGTCCTGTTGAGGAGGACAGAAGTTATGGAGAATGATGTAAATGCAGTTGCTTGGGAAATGGAGGAGATGTGGGTGAGGGCAACATCAAGTTATTATGTTTACATTGGCGGCAGGCTTACTTGTAGTCTTCAATAATAGTCTTTGCTGTCTCCAGTTCTGCACTCGAGGCCAGAACATTGCGAGGGTCAGTCACCATGAAGAAGTGCTTGGCTCTTCCTATGAAAGTCCCCTGGTCCCATCGCGGCTCTTTTAAATTGATGTCCGATCTCAACAATCCAGACATTTTACACTAAAGAAAGAAAACAGATTAAAAAAAGACTAATGGTGAATTGCCCCAAGAACAATGAATGTAAAATAGCAAGATGCTTAGAAATTTGAATTGTTTTGCTCTTGTGTGTTAATCTTTAAATAATAGATGAATTAATTTAAAATTATTCAAATTTTGGTCAGATTTTCAAACAGGAAAATTATTAGAAATGAAAGATTTAAGTGTTGTGTTTTTTTTTAAAACACCCAGATCATGCCTTTTCCCATTGCTACCATCAGGAAGGAGGTACAGAAGCCTGAAGGCACACACTCAACGATTCAGGAACAGCTTCTTCCCCTCTGCCATCTGATTTCTGAATGTACATTGAGCCCATGAACACTAACTCACATTTTTATTTCTACTTTTACACTACTTATGTAAAAGTGGTGTACATAAGTACACTTTATATACACTCACTATAATTCTTTTTTCTCGTCATTATATATTGCATTGTACTGATGCCACAAAGTTAAATTTCATAACATATGCCAGTGATAGTAAACCTGATTCTATTAATACACTCTTGAGTTTTCAAAAATATTACAGAATCTGTGTATCCACCCATCGATCTCTCGCCTTCCCTCTCTCACTGAGTAAAAGATATAAAATCTTGAGGGCACAAACTGCCAAACACAAAGGTAACTGTAAATGTGCTGGAACCAGACCCCTCACACCTTAAGAGATGAACTTCAGATCTCCCAGTCTACCTCGTAGTGCCTCTTACACTTCATTTGTCTGCACTCTCTCTGCAACTGCAATACTATGTAAGGCTTCTCCTTCTATTAAATAGATGCACTTATGGATGGCATGATCTGGCAGGACAGCACACAAGCAAAGGTTTCTCACTGTATCTCGATACATGTAACAATAATAAATAAAAAGCAATCAACTTGTTAAAAAATGCAGTCATCAAAAGCCTTCCTCGTTCAGCACTATAGAGAATTTCAACGTCTGCCTTTATCATCTGAACAATAGAGCAAGGTCAAAGGCTCCACAGAAAAGGCACTTTACTAGTTAAAACATACATTCAGTGTTTCCTTTATTAGCTACCTCCAGTACCTAATAAAAGGGCCAGAGAGTTCATGTTTGTGATCTTCTGTTGCTGTACCCCATCCACCTCAAGGTTCGAAGTGTTGTGCATTCAGAGATGCTCTTCTGCACGCCACTGTTGTAATGTGAGGTTATTTGAGTTACTGGCCACTCTCCTCTTACCTCTCTCATTAACAAGGCATTTTCGCCCACAGAATTGCTGCTCACTGGAATTTTTTCTTCTTTTTCACACGATTCTTTATAAGTTCTGGAGACCATTATGCACGAAAACCCCAGGAGATCAGCAGTTTCTGAGATACTCAAACCACCCTATCTGGCACCAACAATCATTCCAGTCAAAGTTACTTAGATCACATTTCTTCCCCAGTCTGATGTTTGGTCTAAATAACAACTGAACCTCTTGACCACGTCTGCAGGTTTTTTTTTTTGTTTTTTTTGTTTTGTTTTTTTTTCGCATTGAGATGCTGCCACATGGTTGGGTGATTAGATATTTGAATTAACAAGGTGTAGAGATATACCTAATAAAGTGGCCACCCTGTATATATTTTCTTCTCCTTCTTAGATAGTACCATTTCAGTTCTACGGGTCGGAGGACGGTTTGAGATCAAGAGGGTGACCCGTGTATCAGTGCTGCTGGGACACAAGCCAGGGCCTGATCACCCTGGCTGGGTGAGAGGTTAAAAGACCCAAAGCAACCTGATGATCCCAGGTTTTACATCACTGATGTGTCCCAGCACATCCTAGGAAGTACCTCAGCATCACTTACTGTCTTTTTCATGTCAGCTTGAACCAGTCTGGCAATTCTCCTCTGACCTCTCTCATTAACAAGGCATTTTTAACCTCAAAACCGTTCCTCACTGGCTGTTTGTCGCATCATTCTCTGTAAACTCTAGAGACTGTTATGCATGAAAATCCCAGGAGATCAGCTGTTTCTGAGATACTTAAACCACCCCGTCTAGCACCAACAATCATTCCACGATTTCTTCCCCATTCTGATGTTTGGTCTGACCAACTGAACCTCTTGACCGTGTCTGCATGCTTTTATGCATTGATTTGCTGCCACATGATTGGCCAAATCTGTTTTTGCATTAATGAGCAGGTGTACGTGTACCTAATAAAGTGGCCACTGACTGCTTCCTCAAGTGGAGTTTCCAATACTTTTGAAAGCGATAAGTACCATTAAATCAGGAAGTGGACTATGTACTATGGTGCAGGTTATTACAAAAAACAAATAGCAACAAAACCAAAGTAGCAGATCTACAGTAGCAGATCTAATGAGAATATTATCTCTCCAATACAGAGATTAATACAAACGTGTAGATATTACTATCCAAACAGTGAAATGCAATCAAGATACAATTTGGTAATAACAGCTGTGAGTGCTCAGAGATACAGCTTTAGAATATTGATCAGGAAATCAAAAACACTGCTCTAAAAACTAGATACAATAGAAAGAAAGATTAGCTTTATTTGTCACATGTGCATCAAAGCATACAGGGAAATGCATTGCTTGTATTAATGGCCAACACAGTGTGAGGCTTGTGTCGGGGCAGCCTACCAGAGTCACCACGCTTCTAGTGCCAACGTAGCGTGCCCCCATTTTACTAATCCTAATGCACATACCTGGAGGGAGCCCCCACAGTCACAAGGAAAACATCCCAGCTCCTTACAGACAGCAGCAGGAATTGAACCCCGATTGCTGGCGCTGTAAATCATGACACTAACCACAACACTACCATGCCACCCCAATATATGAGGATACTACAGTTAAAGAGTGTCCCTCTAACAAGAGTTATTTTTGGATTAATGCAACACCTCCAGGAAAAACTATTTTAATATGTGAAATAGCTCTAGCACATTACACATGTAATCAGAGACAGCATATCAGGATATATCCAGGTTTATGAAGAGCTCAATTAACCCATTCAAATATTCCCTTTCAATGGATCAAAAAAAAAATCACTACAAATATAAATTGATATCAAATGACATAATCAGACAAAGGTCTGGGCAAGCAGTTAAATATTTAAAGAAGTGCGTAGTAGAAAGGACACTGTCAGAAATTCCACTGTTTTGAGGCAAGGCAACTGAAGGCGTAACTCCCAAAGGAGGAGTGATTAAATTCTGAGATGCTTAAGAGATCACAACTAGGGAACTGCAGAGAACTGAGAGGATTATAGAGCTCGAGAAGATTAGAAAGAAAGGGAAGGATGTGAACAAGCAGTTACTACATTTGCAAGATGAATTGCTAAAATGAGCCAGTGACCAAAATTTTAAACAACAACCATTTCCTGATAGCTGGATATCAAATTAAACAAAATTAAAATACAACATTGCTGTCAGAATCTGACAAAGGAAAAAATGTAATAAATCAGGATCTGTATTTCCGGATCTCTCTGTTCTACTGTACTCCTTTGCTCCTGACCACTGACCATATCAGACATCCCCTGGTAGATGTCCCAAAGTGCAACACCTCATATTTGTCCATCTTAAATTCCATCTGCCATTTTTTAGCCAGTTTTTCCGGCTGGTCCAAATCCTGCTGCAGGCTTTTAATGTTCCCTTTGTTGTCTTCATTTAATCATTCACTGGGCTATTTATCTACAAAATAATCAACTTTTTATTTGAAAAAGTAATCTATCACTCAATATGTTACTTTCTTTATTAAAGTGCAATCACTGATGGAGAAGATCCTGAGAGGCAGGATTTATGAATATTTGGAGAGGCAGAATAGGATTAGGAATAGTCAGCATGGCTTTGTGAAATGCAGGTCATACCTTGTGAGCCTAATTGAATTTTTTGAGGATGTCACTAAATACATTGATGAAGTTAGAGCCATAGATGTAGTGTATATGGATTTCAGCAAGGCATTTGACAAGGTACCCAATGCAAGGCTAATTGAGGAAGTAAGGAGGTATGGGATCCAAGGAGACCTTGCTTTGTGGACCCAGAACTGGCTTACCCATAGAAGGCAAAGAATGTCATTAACTGCATGTAGGTCGGTCAACAGTGGTGTGCCTCAGGGATCTGTTTTAGGACCCCTTCTCTTCGTGATTTTTATCAATGACCTGGATGAGGAAGTGGAGGGATGGGTTAGTAAATTTGCTGATGACACAAAGGTTGGGGGTGTGGTGGATAGTGTGGAGGGCTGTCAGAGGTTACAGCAGGACAGTGATAGGATGCAAACTTGGGCTGAGAAGTGGCAGATGGCGTTCAACCCAGATAAGTGTGAGGTGGTTCATTTTGGTAGGTCAAATATGATGGCAGAATAGAGTATTAACGGTAAGACTCTTGGTAGTGTGGAGGATCAGAGGGACCTTGGGGTCGAAGTCCATCGGACACTCAAAGCTGCTGCACAGGTTGACTCTGTGGATAAGAAGGTGTACGGTGCATTGGCCTCAATCGTGGGATTGAGTTTAGGAGCCAAGAGGTAATGTTGCAGCTATATTGGACCCTTGTCAGACCCCACTTGGAGTACTGTGCTCAGTTCCGGTCGCCTCACTATAGTGAGGATGTAGAAAGCATAGTAAGGGTGCAGAGGAGATTTACAAGGATGTTCCCTGGATTGGGGAACATGCCTCATGAGAATAGACAATAGGTGCAGAAGTAGACCATTCGGCCCTTCGAGCCTGCACCACCATTCTGAGATCATGGCTAATCATCTACTATCAATACCTGGTTTCTGCCTTGTCCCCATATCCCTTGATTCCCCTATCCATAAGATACCTATCTAGCTCCTTCTTGAAAGCATCCAGAGAATTGGCCTCCACTACCTTCCGAGGCAGTGCATTCCGGACCCCTACAACTCTCTGGGAGAAGAAGTTTTTCCTTAACTCTGTCCTAAATGACCTACCCCTTATTCTTAAACCATGCCCTCTGGTACTGGACTCTCCCAGCATCTGGAACATATTTCCTGCCTCTATCTTGTCCAATCCCTTAATAATCTTACATGTTGCAATCAGATCCCCTCTCAACCTTCTTAATTCCAGCGTGTACAAGCCCCGTCTCTCTAAACTCTCTGCGTAAGACAGTCCGGACATCCCAGGAATTAACCTTGTGAATCTACGTTGCACTTCCTCTACAGCCAGGATGTCCTTCCTTAACCCTGGAGACCAAAACTGTACACAATACTCCAGGTGTGGTCTCACCAGGGCCCTGTACAAATGCAAAAGGATTTCCTTGCTTTTGTACTCAATTCCCTTTGTAATAAAGGCCAACATTCCATTAACCTTCTTCACTGTCTGCTGCACTTGCTCATTCACCTTCAGTGACTGATGAATAAGGACTCCTAGACCTCTTTGTATTTCTCCCTTACCTAACTCTACACCATTCAGATAATAATCTGCCTTCCTGTTTTTACTCCCAGTGGATAATCTCACACTTATTCACATTAAACGTCATCTGCCAAGTATCTGCCCACTCACTCAGCCTATCCAAGTCACCCTGAATTCTCCTAACATCCTCATCACATGTCACACTGCCACCCAGCTTAGTATCATCAGCAAATTTGCTGATGTTATTCTCAATGCCTTCATCTAAATCATTGATGTAAATCGTAAACAGCTGTGGTCCCAATACCGAGCCTTGTGGCACTCCACTAGTCACCACCTGCCATTCCAAGAAACACCCATTCACCGCTACCCTTTGCTTTCTATCTGCCAACCAGTTTTCTATCCATGTCAATATCTTCCCCCCAATACCATGAGCTCTGATTTTACCCACCAATCTCCTATGTGGGACCTTATCAAATGCCTTCTGAAAATCGAGGTACACTACATCCACTGGATCTCCCTTGTCTAACTTCCTGGTTACATCCTCGAAAAGCTTCAATAGATTAGTCAAGCATGATTTGCCCTCAGTACATCCATGCTGGCTCGGCCCAATCCTAACACTGCCATCTAGATATGCCACTATTTCATCTTTATTAATGGACTCTAGCATCTTCCCCACTACTGATGTTAGGCTGACAGGATGATAGTTCTCCGTTTTCTCCCTCCCTCCTTTCTTAAAAAGTGGGATAACATTAGCCATTCTCCAATCCTCCAGAACTGATCTTGAATCTAAGGAACTTTGGGAAATGATTACCAATAAATCTGCAATTTCCAGAGCCACCTCCTTTAGTACCCTAGGATGCAGACCATCTGGACCTGGGGATTTGTTAGCCTTCAGTCCCATCAGTCTACTCATCACTGTTTCCTTCCTAATGTCAATCTGTTTCATTTCCTCTGTTACCCTACGTCCTTGGCCCATCCATACATCTGGGAGATTGCTTGTGTCTTCCCTAGTGAAGACAGATCTAAAGTACTTATTAAATTCTTCTGCCATTTCTCTGTTTCCCATAACAATTTCACCCAATTCATTCTTCAAGGGCCCAACATTGTTCTTAACTATCTTCTTTCTCTTCACATACCTAAAAAAGCTTTTGCTATCCTCCTTTATATTCCTAGCTAGCTTGCATTAGTACCTCATTTTTCTCCCCGTATTGCCTTTTTAGTTAAGTTCTGTTGTTCCTTAAAAATTTCCTAATCATCTGTCTTCCCACTCACCTCAGCTCTGTCATACTTTTTTTTTAATGCTATGCAATCTCTGACTTTGTTTGTCAACCACTGGGGCCCCTTTCCCCCCTTTGAATCCTTCCTTCTCTGGGGGATGAACTGATTTTGCACCTTGTGCATTATTCCCAAGAATACCTGCCATTGCTGTTCCACTGTCTTTTCTGCTAGGATATCCATCCAGTCAACTTTGGCCAGCTCCTCCCTCATGGCTCCATAGTCTCCTTTGTTCAACTGCAACACTGACACCTCCGAGCTGCCCTTATCCTTCTCAAATTGCAGATAAAAACATCATATTATGATCACTACCTCCTAATGGCTCCTTTACTTCAAGATCGCTTATCAAATCCTGTTCATTACACAACACTAAATCCAGAATAGCCTTGACCCTGGTCAGCTCTCATACAAACTGTTCCAAGAATACATCCCGTAGGCACTCTACAAACTCCCTATCCTGGGGTCCAGCACCAACCTGATTCTCCCAGTTCACCTGCATGTTGAAATCCCCCATAACTACTGCGACATTACCTTTGCCACATGCCAATGTTAACTCCCTATTCAGCTTGCACCCAATATCCATGCTACTGTTTGGGGGCCTGTAGACAACACCCATTAGCGTCTTTTTGCCCTTACTGTTCCTCAGTTCTATCCACACAGACTCTACTTCTCCTGACCCTTTGTCCCCCCTTGCAAAGAACTGAATCTCATTCCTCACAAACAGGGCCACCGCTCCCCCTCTGCCCACATTTCTGACCCTACAATAGCACGTATACCCTTGTACATTCATTTCCCTGGTCTGATCTCCATGCAACCATGTCTCCGTTTTCCCAACAACATCATAGTTACCCATTCGCACCTGGGCTTCAAGCTCATCCGCCTTATTTCTGACACTTCATGCATTCAGATATAGAATTTTTAGCCCTTTTCTCCTCTCTCTGTTTAAATTGCCATCGGGACATACGCCCCTTGAATTTTGTTGTCCTTCCTAAATTTACTTATTCTTTCTGCACAATAGGTTGAGTGAACTTGGCCTTTTCTCCTTGGTGTGACGGAGGATGAGAGCTGACCTGATAGAGGTGTATAAGATGATGAGAGGCATTGATCGTGTGGATAGTCAGAGGCTTTTTCCCCAGGGCTGAAATGGCTGGCACGAGAGGACACAGTTTTACGGTGGTTGGAAGTAGGTACAGAGGAGATGTCAGAGTTAAGGTTTTTTTTTCTTGCACTGTACTGCTGCCACAAAATAACGAACTTCATGATACATCAGATGATAATAAACCTGTTTCTGACTCATCTAAGAACAGAAATTTTTCTGTTGACAGCTGTAGTGTTTACCTGCACCATTAATTCTTCGGACAATAAAGAAGCATGTATCATCATGCAGCAAGACCTGGAGAATGTTGACTTGGGAAGAACAGCAAGCATCATTCACTCCTGGTAAAAGCCACTCAATACCCATTCCCCACAAAGGCAACCAAGGATCTTTCCTAACTTTCATTCATATTCAGAATCGGGTTTATTATCACAGACATATATCCTGAAATGTTTTGTTTCCCAGCACCAGTACAATGCCATACATTGAAACCACCAAGTTACAAATGGAAACATAAAACATAAATACACACACACACACACACACACACACACACACAGAGAGAATGCTGGAGGGACTCAGCAGGTCAGGCAGCATCTATAGAGGAATAAGCAGTCGATGTTTCAGGCCGAGACCCTTCATCAGTCAGGTAGTGTTCATTGACCATTCAGAAATCCCATGGCTGTCCCTAAAATGTTGAGTGTACCTCTTCCCTGATGGAAGGTGTCCACCAATGACAAAAACGCAAGTGTACAAGCTTCAAGGAACACCAATGAGCTGAGCAAGAACCAACATCAGATAGTTGTTAACTCATGAATCATGGTTGTAGTGGAAGATGGCTGTTTCTTAATTTTACTGACACCACTATTTAGACATGCTCCTTTTAAATAGATACACAAGAAACCCAACATTCCATAATTAAATACGCTTTAAAATGTTAAATAGAAAGATAATCAGACAGAAAGCAATTAGGGGCATGTCTGTTGTCGAAGCTCGTTTGCCCTCCAGCAACGCATTAGCCGTTGCGAAAATATAGATGACCTTGAACTTCCAGGGGGAATCAAGCCGGATTTACATTCCGCTTGCTTCAAAACCATTCAATGAAAAGAAAAAGTTGCGGGCCGACCGTAGCCGAGATGATGCTAGTTGGAAAGTTTGGGGTGGATGTACATTTCCTGATAGTACTACCAAAAGAGTAGAGGAGCTCAGCACCGCCCTACACGGTTAAAGGGACTCCTGTTGTAGGTTTACTGCGGAATTCCCCGGGGCCGGGGAAATGTATGACTCACCTGAGCTGCCTATTGAACCCTCCGATGACAGACAGACAGACTCGCCGCTGAACCCCCGGCTTCACCCTCGCTGCAACCGCAACCCCAGCTCGTCCAGAGCCGGCAACTATCTGACCGGCAGGCCGCTACAGCTACTCAGCGTGCGGGGGCGTGACAGAACCGGCCAATCGGCGTGCAGGGAGTGGGCGGGTCCAGAGCGCACCCATTCAGGCAAAGCGGCTTAGCCAAGAGCCGGCGGGCGTCGGCCAGGGTAACGAAGCGCCTGCGCCTTGATTGGCTGCCGGTTCATGACCTAGGAGGTGGGGTAGATCAAAGGAGTTGATTTCGATTTGGAGCCTTTTTCGATGTGAACCTTTCATATCGGTCAGTGCTTTCAAAGTGAACGTGGAAGTTGAGTTTATCGTCGCAAGCATGCTTTGGTGCAGTGATAAACTTACGGGCAGCAGCATTCACACGAAAACATAACTTATACAAAAGTTTTACATAATTAGAACCTTGGAGTCCAGAAAGTGCTTGGGAAGTGTTTCAGCGTCGCGAGCATGGTATTTCTACCATTAGACCACCTCACAAACTGCTCCTCATTGCCAATTGCTATTGGGTGGTGGTAGTTTTTGTTGAGTGAATGCCTGTGATTGGTATGAATGATTTGTATGCAGATGCGGGAGATGTTATCAGTAAGTTTGTAGAAACAAATTTTTACAGACGTGCTGTTGCAAACGTCCTTCCTGCCTGGATTATGGCGATTTAAATGTAGGAAGCTGCAGAGAGTAGTGGTCTCCGCCAAATACAGCAGCGGTACACCCCTATCATCAAAGGTCCCAACCACCTGAGCAATACTGTCTTCTCGCAGAAGGTGCAGGAGCCTGAAGTCCAAGCAGGTTCAAGAACAGCTGAGCCCGATGTAGGGTCCCCGTCTGAAACATCAGCTGTTTATTCCTCTCTGTAGATGTTGCCTAACTTGCTAAGTTCCCGCAGTACTTTGCGTGTGTTGCTCAAGAACAGTTACTTCCCTTCGATCGTTTGATTCTTCAGCCAACTGGCAAAAGCCAGATCACTACGCTTAAGCAACACTTTGACCATCTTGCACTAAAATGAACTTCGCCTTTTTATTTTCCTGTAAAGATGGGCATAAATTATGATTAGTTAATGTTTTTCATGTTGCTTTATCACGTCCGATGCTGATCGTTTTTGATTGCGCATTATATTTATGTTTATTCATTTACTGAAATACTGCACGGAACAGGCCCTTCCTGCCCTTCGGGCCTCACCACCCAGCAACCCCCCACTTAACCCCAGCCTAATCATGGGACAACGTACAATCACCAATTAACCTATCAACAGGTATGTCTTTGGACTGTAGGAGGAAACCCGGGCACCTGGAGGAGACCCAGACAGTCACAGGGAGAACATAAATACTTCTAACAGGCAGTGTGGGAATTGAACCCTGGTCACCTGTACCGTAAAACCACTAACCACTGCGCGACCGTGCCACGCCAATGTGCATATAACAGTAACTTAACTTTCACACAGAGATTAGTGGAGTTTCTGATAGTGTGCAGAGAAATGTTAGGCTCCAGGATGATACCAACTGAGAAACAAAAGCTGGAGTTTTATTCTGAAAAACGTTTGGAGTACGAACGAGGCTGGGACGTACATCATGAATGGTAGGGTCTCAGCAAGTATTAAGGACAGAGGGATCCTGAGGTACCGTACATCCTTGAAGGTGGCAGCACAGGGGTTGGCAGTGGTAAGAAAGTATTTTGGACACTGGCCTTCATTAGTCGGGGCACTGAGTACAAGAGCATCATCGTTATAGCACACAGATCAGACTTTAACCATTCAAGCCACCACACAAAAGGAGGGGTGTGATCGTGTTGTTGGATAGAGCACAGAGGAGATCCACTTGTTGCCTGGGCTGAGTGTTTCAGTTACAAGGAGAATTGGAAGAGGCTGATCTGTTTTTTTTTCTGACATGAGGGAGGTTAAGAGGGGGCATGATTGAACTACGTAAACTAATAAGGGGGTATAGATAGCTTAGATTACAGAGAAGTTTCCCCCATATCAGAGGCAGATAAAGCTAGAGAGGGTAGATTTAGGTCAGGAGGCAAGAGTTTATGAGGGAACCTAAGGGAATGGACACTTTCACCTCGAGTGGCGAGTACACTGCCAGAGAGACTGGTAGAGGCAGAGCTGCTGACAGCATTGAAGCAGTGTCTAGCTGAGTACTCAAATCACTAAGGTATACAGTTCAAAGTAAATTATAATCATAGGAGGCTGCAGGCCAGCTGCAGGAAGGTGTGATTAATATAGATGGGTGTCTAGGCATGCCATGGATGTGGTGGGCTAAATGGCCTATTTCCATGCCACATGAGTATAGTGAATCCAGAGTTCAAGGCCTGGAGTTCGGGGTCTCATCATCTATACCAAAGATCGAAGCCCACAGTCTTGGAATTGAAGATCAATGACCGAAGTCCTGGATCTATGAAACTGCAATCCATTGGGAAGTCGGAGCCCATTATCCATGTGACAAGGCCTATAGCAGGTTACTGGGGTCCAAGGAGAGAGAGTTTGTGTGTGTGTGGAAAAGGGTTTGTTTTGCTGTTGTTGTTTTGTTGCTTGTCGTGTTGTTCTGCCGAGCATCGGGGCATGACATGTTTGCTCTGGAATATGTGGCAACACTTTGGCATCACAAAGTCCTTAAGAAGTACTGGTTGTTAGAGCGATGATGCATTTCACTATATGTTTCAATAAACATACCCCAACAATTACCACCTGGAACAGGCTGTGTTTCCCGGATCAGACTCCTTAGAACACACAAAGCCAAAATGGATGTAAGTAATCCCCAACATCTGAGTAAAAAGAAGAAAAGCTTCAAAGTTCTAAAGTTCGAAATTAATTTATTATCAAAATATGTATTTGTCACCATATACTACCCTGAGATTAATTTTATTGAAGGCATTCATCATATATACAAAGGAATACAACAGAATCATCAAGAAACAACAGATACAGACAAACAACCAAAGAATGCAAACTGTGCAAGCACAAAACAAATAAATAAATAACTATTAAGGAAGTGCATTGCAGAGTCCTTAAAGTGAGTCCATATACTGTAGAATCCATTCAGTGTTGAGGTGAGTGAAGTTATCCGTAGTGATTCCGTACCCTGATGGTTAAGGGGTAATAACTGGTCCTAACGGTAAGGCTCCTCTGCCTCCTTGATGGCAGCAGTAAGAGGAAAGCATGCCTTGATGGTGGGTGCTGCTTTCCTGTGGGACTGCTCCTTGTAAGTGTGTTCAATGGTGGTGGGGGGCTTTACCCGTGATGGACAGTTCTGTATTCATGACTCTTTTGTTGGCTCTTCCATTCATGGACATTGGTGTTTCTATACCAGGCCGTCAGCAAAGTTCATTTGGACTGGTTTGGTTGGAGTAGTTTAACTTCTAAACAAACTGCATGCTTTGCTACCTACTACATTGAGCAAAACTGGCACTCATTTCTCATCAGGTATTCCATTTGCTTTAAAATACCGCTCAAAGTGTTTTATACACATGATATGGTTATCTATTGTGCAATCAAACACATCTATCTTTTCAATGTAGCCAGCCATTTTTGCTTTTTTAATTTATTAACATTGTCATCATCACTTGGCACTCACTGTTCATGAACCCCTGAATTTCAGATATTTCCTGTCTTTATTTAATTCGACCGTCTTTCTCCCCTTGCAAAGAAAAAAACATGCAGCACTTTTGTTTACTCGAACATCTCGTTGCACATCAGCAGGTAGGTAGACATCCGGATTTGTCTTAAAACTTCTCACTGGCACGTGCAGTGAAATTTGTTAATTTCAATGCAATACATAATATAGAAGAACAGAGATATCGAGTAGATTAAAAATCGTGCAAAAACAGAAATATATTTTTAAAAAGTGAGGTAGTGTTCAAGGGTTCAATGTCCATTTAGGAATCGGAAGGCAGAGGGGAAGAAGCTGTCCTGAATCACTGAGTGTGTGCCTTCAGGCTTCTATACCTCTTACCTGATGGTAAAAGTGAGAAAAGGGCATGCCCTGGGTGCTGGGGGTCATTAATAAAGGACACTGTCTTTCTGAGACACCACTCCTTGAAGATGTCCTGGGTACCTTGTAGGCTAGTACCCAAGATGGAGCCAACTAAATTTACAGCCCTCTGCAGCTTCTTTCAGTCCTGTACTGTAGCCCACCATACCAGACAGTGGTGCAGCCTGTCAGAATGCTCTCCACGTTACATCTATAGAAGTTTTTGAATGTTTTTGTTGACATCTCAAATCTCTTCAAACTCTGAATGAAGTATAGTTGCTGTCTTGCCTTCTTTATAGCAGTATCAATATGATGGGACCAGGTTAGGTACTCAGGGACCCTGACACCCAGGAAGTGAAACTGCTCACTCTCTCCACTTCTCATCCCTCTATGATGATTGGTATGTGTTCTTTCATCTTCCCCTTCCCGAAGTCCACAATCAGCTCTTTTGTCTTACTGATGTTGAGTGCAATGTTTTTGCTGTAACACCACTCCACTAGTTGGCATATCTTGCTCCCCAGAAGTTTTCTGATGACTCTGCCATAGTTGGATGCATCAGCAAGGGAGATAAAGCTGAGTGTACAGGGCTACTATGGGAAACTTTGTCACATGGTGTGAGCAGAATCATCTGCAGCTTAATGTGAAAAAGACTAAGGAGCTGGTGGTGGACCTGAGGAGGGTTAAGGCACTGGTGACCCCTGTTTCCATCCAAGGGGTCAGTGTGGACATGGTGGAGGATTACAAATACCTGGGGATAAGAATTGACAATAAACTGTCAAAGAACACTGAGGCTGTCTACAAGAAGGGTCAGAGCCGTCTCTACTTCCTGAGGAGACTGAGGTCCTTTAACATCTGCCAGACGATGCTGAGGATGTTCTACGAGGCTGTGGTGGCCAGTGCTATCATGTTTGCTGTTGTGTGCTGGGCAGCAGGCTGAGGGTAGCAGACACCAATGGAATCAACAAACTCACTTGTAAGGCCAGTGGTGTTGTGGGGGTGGAACCTGACTCTCTGATGGTGGTGTCTGAAAAGAGGATGCTGTCCAAGTTGCATGCCATCTTGGACAATGTCTTCCATCCACTCCATAATGTACTGGTTTAGGCACAGGAGTACATTCAGCCAGAGACTCATTCCACCGAGATGTAACACTGAGCATCATAGGAAGTCATTCCTACCTGTGGCCATCAAACTTTACAAATCCTCCCTCGGAGTGTCAGACACCCTGAGCCAATAGGCTGGTCCTGGACTTATTTCCACTTGGCATAATTTACCCATTATTATTTAATTATTTATGGTTTTATATTGCTATATTTCTACACTATTCTTGGTTGGTGTGACTGTAACGAAACCCAATTTCCCTCGGGATCAATAAAGTATGTCTGTCTGTCTGTCTGTCTCTACACTCTCTTGCCTCCATCTGAGATTCGACCAACAATGTTTGTATCATCAGCAAATTTGTAGATGGTATTTAAGCTATCCCTAGCCACACAGTCATGGGTATAGAGAGAGTAGAGCAGTGGGCTAAGCACACACCCCTGAGATGCACCAGAGTTGATCGTCAGCAAGGAGGAGATATTATCACCAATCCGCACACACTGTTGTCTTCTGGGTTAAGAAGTCGAGGATCCAATTGCAGATGGAGGTACAAAGGCTCAGGTTCTGTAACTTCTCAATCAGGATTGTGGGAATGATGGTGTTAAATGCTGAGCTATAGTTGATGAACAGCATCCTAACACACGTGTTTGTATTGTCCAGGTGGTCTAAGGCTGTGTGAAGAGCCATTGAGATTGCATCTGCCATTGACCTATTGTGGTGATTGGCAAATTGCAGTGGGTCCAGGTCCTTGCTGAGGCAGGAGTTCAGTCTAGTCGTGACCAACCTCTCAAAGCATTTCATCATTGTCAATCTGAGTGCTACTGGGTGATAGCCATTAAGGCAGCTCACATTATTCTCCTTAGGCACTGGTATAATTGTTGCTTTTTTGAAGCAAGTGGGAACTTCCACCCGTAGAAGTCAGAGGTCGAAAATGTCCTTGAATACTGCCGCTAGTTGGTTGGTTTTCAAAGCCTGACCAGGTACTCCATTGGGACCTGACACCTTGTGAGGGTTCACTCTCTTGAAAGACAGCCAAACGTCAGCTTCTGAGACAGAGATCAAAGGGTCACTGGGTGCAGAAGGGATTTTCACAGCTGTATTTATATTCTCCCTTTCAAAGCAGACGTAGAAGGTGTTCAGTTCAGCTGGTAGTGAAGTATTGCTGCTACTCATGCTACTGGGTTTCGCTTTGTAGGAAGTAATGTCTTGCAGACCCTGCCAGAGTTGTCGTACATCCGATGTCACCTCCAACCTCTTTCGAAATTGTCTCTTCACCCTTGAAATAGCCCTCCGCAAGTCACACCTGGTTTTCTAGTATAGAACTGGGTCGCCAGCCTTGAATACCACAGACCTAACCTTCAGCCAAAGACATACCTCCTGGATCATCCATGGCTTTTGGTTTGGGAATGTACAGTAAGTCTTTGTAAGCACACACTCATCTACACAGATCAGTAACAACTGCAGCATACTCATCCAGATTTGTAGATAAATCCCTGAATACAATCCAGTCCAGTAGGCGCTCCTGTGCTTCCCTTGTCCATACCTTCTTGGTCCTCACTACTGGTGCTGCAGTCTTCAGTCTCTGCCTATATTCGGGGAGTAGAAGTACAGTTAGGTGATCCGACTTTCCAAGGTGAGGGTGTGGAATAGCACAGTAGGCACTCTTGATGGTGGTGTAACAATGGTCCAGTGTGTTGGGCTCTGGTATTGGGAGTAATCTGTTGATGGTAATTGTTTTGTGATTTTTTTTTTCAGACTGGCCTGGTTAAAATCTCCCAAAACAATGGTGAAAGTGTGGTGGCATCATGACATATACTATTCAAGTACTTCCACATATAAACCCACAATGAATTATGTAAACAACAAAGAATGCTTAAACAAACAATGTATTTACAATATTACTCCAATATTACAGAAATATTAACTACACAACATCCTACTATGTGTATGTGTGTGTGTATATGTAGTGCAAGAAATAGAAATAAAAAAATTATTTTTATAGTAGTGTGGGTAGTGTCCAAGGGTTCAATGTCCATTCAGAAATCGGGTGGCAGAGGGGAAGAAGCTGTTCCTGAATCGCTGGGTGTGTGCCTTTCAGCTTCTGTACCTCCTTCCTGATGGTAACAATGAGAAGAGGGCATGTCCTGGGTGGTGGGGCTCCTTAATGATAGACGCCGCCTTTTTGAGTCACTGCTAACTGAAGATGAATTGGATTCCAATACCTACAGCCCCCGACACTGATACTGCTCCCTGTATCAGTTTCCCTCAACACTCAGTTTCTCTTCTCAAATGCCACCCAAAGCCATCCTTACTTTCAAGCCTCCCCGTCCCTCTCAGCCCCACCCCATCTAGCAGAACCTGTTCTTTGTTTGACTGGAAGTCCCTTTCTGTTATGTTGTGACCGTGTTCAGTGAAGGCTACGTTGTAGACTGAAGTGGAAGTAGTAATAATTTCTGACTCTGGAACAAAAAGTCCTGCAGAATCATTCACTTGAAACCAATCTGGAACTCGATTTGTCGGAATCAGTAGTAGAGTCAGAAAATTATACAGGCAAAAACATATCCTGTGCAGAGTCCCATTTTCATTTTAAGCAACAGAGTTACCTATTCATATGGTGAACTGGTGGCAGCCCTACTCCTCTTTGCCCTCTCCTCCTTCCCCACTTCCTTCTTGTTACAAAATGTATGATGTCACTATGTGGCAGTAGCCAATGAGTGTACAGAAAAAGCATAGGCATCCAGCCCTCGTCGAGCTTAACAGGTTCTGCATAAACAAAAACAAACTAATGTTGTCACGCTTTCATCTTTGTCCCAGGTAGACCAACGGGTTCCTTCAACGATTCGGGAATCATGGTGGTTGTAGCTGTTAGTGTAACGCTATTACAGCAACAGAGACCCAGGTTCCGTTTCCACCACAGAGTTTGTGCAGTCTCCCCATGACCACGTGGGTTTCCTCTGGGTGCTCAGATTTCCTCCACATCCAAAGATGTACAGTTTAGTTAGTTAATTGGTTACACGTGTATAATTGGGTGTTGCAGGCTCATTTGGCTGCAACTATCTAAATTTTTTTTACAAATTTCCTGCTGCTGAGATGCTGATTACTGCAGACTAATGGTTATGAAAGACTTAGATATCCAAATTTTTACTGTACATCATTCCAGAGTTCTTGGGTCTGCTTCTGTGAGGCAGCAAATTTTAAAAAAAATCTTGACATACATATCTCCTGTTGGTATTTAGTTTTCCCTTCACTAAAAGGTGTTCTTCCTTTGTAACAAACCTTGAATATGCTCATTGATTAAGAAGAGTTTGATATTTGATGGAAGCAAGTGGAATCTGGTTGTTTAATGGCACCCTTACTTTGTTGTAATGAACATCTTGGAGTTAGAACAGTTGTTCAACAATTACTTGAAAAGTTCACCATATCCACAAAGGCTTAGTGAAATGTATCCCTGTAACACAACTCTTGAAATGCATGATGGAAAATTGAGGGGCTCCAAGATAGCTCACTATGGCATGGATCAGGAGATGAAATGTGTCCAGAAGTTCAAAGTAAATTTATTATCAAAGCATATGTATATCACCATATACAATCCTGAGATTCATTTTCTTGTTCATATACACAGTAAATCCAAGAAACATAACAGAATCAATCAAAGACCACATCCAATAGGATGGACAAGCAACCAATATGCAAATACAAAAAATATAAGTACTAAATATGGAGAACATGAGATGAACTGTCCTTGAAAATGAGTCTATAGGCTATGGGAACAGTTCAGTAATGGGGCGAGTGAGGTTACCCCTTTGGTTCAGGAGTCTATTGGTTGAGGGGTAATAACTGTTCCTAAGCCTGGCAGTGTGGGTTTTAAGGCTCCTGTACCTTCTTCCTGATGTCTGCAGCAAGAAGAGACCATAGCCTGTGTGGTGGGGACCCTTGATGATGGAGCTGCTTTCCTATGACAGCGCTCCATGTAGATGTGCTCAATGCAATTAGCATTCACTGTGATAGGGTTAGAAACACATAAAGCTGATTTTGGAAAGAACTTGGCCATAAATGAGGTTAAATACATGCAGGGCCCATGTTTTAAAAAAAATTCCTGGACTTTCCTTAAGAGGCATAAACTTAACCAGAGAAAGCAGGAGACTGGTAAGTCATACAACACTTGGAGTAGCATTCCGAGAGTGTGACTTTCATTTAATTATGCCTAAAGAAATACTTACTCGACTTGTGTTTGGAATTTCCCTTGCTTCAAGGACTTTGTTTTATTGTAACAAACAATCTTATATCAGGAAATTTCAAAGCTAAAAACTGGTGACCTAAGATGTCAGCAATACTTCTCTACCCACAGGTGCCTTTCCTCTCACTGAGTTTCTCAAGCAGCACAGTCGTGTGACGCTTTGGTGCTGTAAATTGCTGGCACTGTCTGTAAGGAATTTGTGTGCTCCCCTCATGATCACGCAGGTTTCCTACAGATGCTCTTGCATTCCACTTCCACTTCCACTTGCATTCCAAAGACGTGCGGGTTTGGGTTAATAAATTGTGGGCATACTATATTGGCAACAGAAGTGTGGTGGCACTTGGGGGCTGCCTAGCGCATCATTGGACCGTGTTGGTCATTGCCCCAAATGATGCTCACTGTTCATGTGCCTGTGACAAATAAAGCTAACCTTTCTTTCTTGTTTGTTTTAGTTTGGTTATTGTAAAGTTCTCCTTCGCGTGTAACGAACGCCGAATTAAACGTCGAGATAAACCACAGTTAATAAGAACCAGATCGCAGTAAGATTAACCATTTACTGTTCACTCTTCACATTAACATATGGTGAAAACTGTTGATAAAACAATACAAGATTGATACAGTATTTGTTCCTTCCTTAATATCACATTTCAAGTGTAAATACTTGCAAAGGTGACTATAACTACATTACACTAAGGTGCAGTATACAGGGAGAGTTTACCTGCTCCATTGACTACTTTAAATACACTTCCATGCAAACTATCCGCGACTCTTTAACTAACGAAAGCATAAACATTATCTACCGTCGTTACTTCTAACAGGATCGGCATTAACATCTTAGTTCAATATATCGATTATCTATTAACTTACAGCGTTGCTCTCACTGTGATTTCTCATGCCTGCAAAACAACTTCTGCTCGGGTCTGCCTCGTGGTGAGCCCCCACCCTCGCGCTATTTTCAAACCGGTATTTTCCCACAAGACGCGGCGAAACCGGATGTGACGTCATCTCATGCCGATATATTTTACATGCAATGAATATACTTTAAACACTTCTAATTCTAACTAGAAAATACTATCAAATGAATTACCAAGCGGAAATATTATAAACTAAATAACTGTCGTAAAGACAGCACACTCCCCGCTTGACCTTCGTAAGGTCACAATGAGCAGAGTACGAACTTAGTCTCTTAATCAGTCATTGGGTAGAAGTAGAATAACTTCTGTAACTGGCCCTTGGTAAATTTTCACATCGCCTTGGTCGGTAGTCTTCAATTCGATCTTCCTGACATGTCCATCCTCGCTAGGGAATGTAGCAGTGATTCTGGCCGTTGGCCAGCTGTTGCGGGCGATTTGCTTGTCCCTGAGCAGGACTGAGTCTCCAACTTGAAGATTCCTGCGGGGTTCTGTCCACTTTCGTCTCTGTTGCAACGAGGGTAGATATTCCTGTCTCCAGCGGGACCAGAACTGATTTGCCAGAGCCTGGACTTGTCTCCATTGCTTTGTGTACAAATCCTTGTCTGAAAAGTCTCCTGGTGGAGGAGGTGCTCCTGCCTTCTGCGTAAGGAGCGTTGATGGCGAAAGTATAAAGGGGTTTTCTGGGTCAGAAGACACAGGTAGGAGTGATTGTGCATTTATAATGGCTGTGACCTCTGCCATTAGGGTGCACAGTACCTCGTGGGCCAATCGGGTGTGTTGCTGCATCTCAGGTTTCCTTTTCCGGGTTTTCCGTAAGGACGTGAACCGTTTGACTGCCTGCTCTTTGTTATCTGGTGAGCGCTGGCGTGGTTCTCTGAAAGGCAATGGGGCAACCCCATTATTTGCTTCATCTCTGAAGACCTTGGTGTCTTTGGGTTTTAAAGAAATGGTATCTTGAGCTGATTGTGCAAGTTTATTGTCATACTTTGTTTGAGCGAAGACTGACTGGCCCAGCGACTCGTCGCTTGCCTCACGCTTGTTAATGCCTTGTTGTGCTTCCTTGATATACATGGAACTTGTGCAGGGTTGAAAAATCGAATGGCGGCCACTCTCTAGCACATTGGTCTTGAGTGTGTCGACCGTCGGTTTGTGTACGTCACCGAGTCACACCTCTCCTATCACCACCCAGCCCAGATCCAGACGTTGCGCGAAGGGGGCGTCGAGTGGTCCATTGACCTGCTGCCTAACCTTGTGTACCTGGATAACATCTCTTCCTAATAGCAGGAGTATTTCCGCTTTCGGATCCAGTTCTGGGATGTGTTTGGCGATGTGGTGGAGATGCGGCTGGTGTAGCACCGCACTTGGTGTCGGGATCTCAGCGCGGTTATTCATGATTTCATTGCACTCTAAGAGCGGAGGGAGACAGATGACGACTTTACCATCCAGGGACTCGATCTGGATGCCTTCTGCCTTCCTTCCTTGGGTTTCCATGTTGCCTGAGCAAGTTTTGAGGTAGTATGGGAACTGCTCACTCTCAATGTTGAACAATTTAAAGAACTCTGGACTGACTAGTGAGCGATTGCTCTGATCGTCCAGAATCACATAGGCTTTGATAGCCTTGTCTTTGGCTCCTTTAGGGTACACCTTAGTGAGGCAGATCTTGGAACAAGAATGGCTTGACCGAGCTTGACCGCAGACTTCTGTACAGTTCGAGCTGACAATTGTTGTCCTGGAGTGAACCTCTCCCTCCCCGCCGTCCTGTTGTGGGGGTGAAGGAGCGTTGTCGGTTCTTTCATTCTTGACTTCATCACGGAGCCGTGAGGGTAAATTTCCTTCCTCGTATGGATGTGATGCAATTGTGACTCTCAGGTTCCTCGTAGCTGGGGAAGTTATCGAATACGTATGGAGAGGGGAGACGAGCCTGCCTGTCTATTTGAGATTGTACATAGTCGCTTGTGCGTTCCAGTCTGGTCCTTTCTAAAGTAGATCTTGCTTCGGTCAGATCACGCGACCCTTCAGCTTCTTCTATGTACTCTGCTTCCGCCATGGCAGCTTCTTCTTCTCTTTCTAGCTGCAGCACTTGCAACTCTGTCGATATTTTTGCCATTTCCAACTGGGTTTCGGCTTCTCTGGCGGCCCTTTCTTTCTGGATTTCAGCTTCTCTGGCAGCCTCTTCTCTCTGGATTTCGGCTTCTCTGGCAGCCTCTTCTCTTTGTCTGGCGGCCCTTTCTTTCTGGATTTCGACTTCTCTGGTGGCCTGTTTTCTCTGGATTTCGGCTTCTCTGGCAGCCTCTTCTCTTTGTCTGGCGGCCCTTTCTTTCTGGATTTCGACTTCTCTGGTGGCCTGTTTCATTTTCAAAACTGCTTTTTGTCTGGCGTAACGCAGACGCACCTTGGCGGCTTCTGCCTTGGCACTTGCCTGTGTGGACTTACTTGATGTCGTTCTACTGCCCTTGTCGCTGGGCGCCATCGACTTGATCCCGGATCGAGCTGACATTGCAGCACTTGGAACACCTGATGACGCCTGGGTGGGCTTACTTGATGTCGGTTTACCGCCCTTGTCGCTGGGCGGCGTCAACTTGATGCTGGATTGAGCTGACATTGCAGCACTTGAAACACCTGATAATGCCGCTTTTTCACTGTAACGTTCTCCTTCGCGTGTCACGAACGCCGAATTTAACGTCGAGATAAACCACAGTTAATAAGAACCAGATCGCAGTAAGATTAACCATTTACTGTTCACTCTTCACATTAACATATGGTGAAAACTGTTGATAAAACAATACAAGATTGATACAGTATTTGTTCCTTCCTTAATATCACATTTCAAGTGTAAATACTTGCAAAGGTGACTATAACTACATTACACTAAGGTGCAGTATACAGGGAGAGTTTACCTGCTCCATTGACTACTTTAAATACACTTCCATGCAAACTATCCGCGACTCTTTAACTAACGAAAGCATAAACATTATCTACCGTCGTTACTTCTAACAGGATCGGCATTAACATCTTAGTTCAATATATCGATTATCTATTAACTTACAGCGTTGCTCTCACTGTGATTTCTCATGCCTGCAAAACAACTTCTGCTCGGGTCTGCCTCGTGGTGAGCCCCCACCCTCGCGCTATTTTCAAACCGTTATTTTCCCACAAGACGCGGCGAAACCGGATGTGACGTCATCGCATGCCGATATATTTTACATGCAATGAATATACTTTAAACACTTCTAATTCTAACTAGAAAATACTATCGAATGAATTACTAAGCGGAAATATTATAAACTAAATAACTGTCGTAAAGACAGCACAGGTTTTAGTACCTGCAGTCTTGTTTTCAAAGTTCAAAGTACATTAATTATCAAAGTATGTATACATTATACAACCTTGAGATTCAATTCCTTACAGGCAGCCACAAAACCAGAAAGCCAAAAGAATCCATTAAGAAAAGAGCACCAAGCACCTTGTTTGGAGGAAGGGAGAGAAAGAGAGAAGCACCAATCATGTAAGCAACAAAAGCAAGTAACAGCCTTCAGAAATAATGTCTTCTTTGCTTTATAGTGCTTGTTCCAATTGTGTGTTTTAATTAAAAAGTGATATTTATTTAAAAGGGGAAGATATAACAAAATGGCTGACATCACTGAGGTAGTGGTCTTTGTGGTAATTGTCCAGTTGTGGTGGACAGACTGTTCCAAATTATGCCAAGTCACGTTCTTCTTAGGCAACAAACAGGCGTATACCCAAAGCTGTGTGCCTTCTGAGTGTCATGGTCCACTGCTTTCGTAATGGACTGTGTCAAAATGCAGTAATCAAAGGTAGTTCTATACACCCTCGTTCCTGCTCAGCCCTCCCCTCTCTGCTTACAACAGCAGTGTATTGACAGCTGATTATGCCACATGTCCAAATGGGATACCTTTTCTTTCCCCACATGTCTATTCTTTTGTCTATCCTGCCTGTTATTCCTCAAAGCGGAATAAGTACCACCTACCGACCTTGTACATGAAATAATGTAAAGGATTTACAAGCAACTCAACGTACTTGCATTGCAACCAGTTTATAGACAGCTAGAATGATCATTTTTCCATCGTTGACATTGACGTCATATTGAGGAGTTATACTGCAACTGAAAACCCAGTCATACCTCCAACAACAGTGAAATAGCTACAAAGCACAGTATTGAAACAGACAAGGTACAAGTACCTAGATGCGCATAGCACCAGGCTCAAAGACAGCTTCTATTCCATATGAGATCATTGAAAGGACCTCTTGTATGATAAGATGGACCTGTGGTGAAAAGGAAACAACCTTTCCCTCAATGTCACAAAAACAGAAGAGCTGGTTGTGGATTACAGGAAGAATGAGATGGGCTAACCCCTATTGACATCAATGGATCTGGGATTGAGAGGGTGAACAGCTTCCACATCAGAGGAGACCTCACGTGGTCTGTACACACCAGCTGTGTGGTGAAAAAGTCACAACAGCGTCTCTTTCACCTCAGATGGTTGAGGAGGTTTGGCATGAGCCCCCAAATCCTAAGAACTTTCTACAGGGGCACAAATGAGAGCATCCTGACTGGCTGCATCACTGCCTGGTATGGGAACTGTAACTCCCTTAATCACAGGACTCTGCAGAGAATGGTGTGGACAGACCAGCGCATCTGTAGTTGTGAACTTCCCATGATTCAGGACATTTACAAAGGTGGGTGTGATAAAAAGGGCCTGTAGGATCACTGGGGACCCAAGTCATCCCAACCACAATCTATTCCAGCTGCTACCATCTGGGAGGCGGTACCACAGCACAAAATCCAGGACCAACAGGCTCCAGGACAGCTTCTTCCACCAGGCCATCAGACTGATGAACTCGTGCTGACTTGAGTGTACTCTATATTACATTGACTGTTCTCTTTATTATAAATTATTATGATTGCACATTGCACATTTAGATGGAGATGTAAAGTAAAGACTTTTACTCCCCACGTATGTGAAGGATGTAAGAAATAAAGTCCACTCAATTTGGTCACTACCAGCCTCCTGACCCTTGTACATTATTTTCTGCCTGAAGTACACTTTCTTTGTAATTGTAACATAGCGTTCAGGGCCCACTTTATTTGGTACTTCCTGTGCCTAATCAAGTGGCCACTGAGTTAATGTTTGTGATCTTCTACTGCTGTAGCCCATTCACTTCAAGGTTCAATGTTCCTCTGCACACCACTGTTGTAACATGTGGTTATTTGAGTTACTATTACCTTCCTATCAAGTTGAACCAATCTTGCCATTCTCCGACCTGTCTCATTAACAGGGCGTTTTCACCCACAGAACTGTTGCTCGCTGGATGTTGTTGGTTTTTTTTAGCTTTATGCTCCATTCTCTGAAACTCTAGAGGCTGTTGTGCATGAAAATCTCTAGAGATTCATCAGTTTCTGATATACTTAAACCACCACTATAGCATTGAAATTCACTCCACGGTCAAAATCAATAGATGACATTTCTTCCCCATTCTGGGGTTTGGTCTGAACAACAACAGCATGCTTTCATGCATTGACTTGCTGCCACATGATTGGCTAATATTTGCATTAATGAGCAGATATACAGGCAATAGACAATAGGTGCAGGAGTAGGCCATTCAGCCCTTCTAGCCAGCACCGCCATTCACTGTGATCATGGCTGATCATACACAATCAGTACCCCGATCCTGCCCTCTCCCCATATCCCTTGACCCTGCTATCTATAAGAGCTCTATCTAACTCTCTCTTGAATGCATCCAGAGACTTGGCCTCCACTGCCTTCTGGGGCAGAGCATTCCACATATCCACCACTCTCTGGGTGAAAAAAGTTTTCCGCATCTCTGTTCTAAATGGCCTACCCCTTATTCTTAAACTGTGGCCTCTAGTTCTGGACTCACCCATCAGCGGGAATATGCTACCGGCCTCCAGTGTGTCCAATCCCTTAATAATCTTATATGTCCCAATCAGATCCCCTCTCATCCTTCTAAATTCCAGTGTATACAAGCCCAGTCGCTCCAATCTTTCAACATATGACAGTCCCGCCATTCTGGGAATTAACCTTGTGAACCTACGCTGCACTCCCTCAATAGCAAGAATGTCCTTCCTCAAATTTGGAGACCAAAACTGCACACAATACTCCAGGTGGGGTCTCACCAGGGCCCTGTACAGCTGCAGAAGGACCTCTTTACTCCTATACTCAATTCCTCTTGTTATAAAGGCCAGCATGCCATTAGCTTTCTTCACTGCCTGCTGTACCTGCATGCTTGCTTTCATTGACTGATGTACAAGAACAACTAGATCTTGTTGTACTTCCTGTTTTCCTAACTTGACTCCATTTAGATAGTAATCTGCCTTCCTGTTCTTGCCACCAAAGTGGATAACCTCACACTTATCCACATTAAACTGCATCTGCCATACATTTGCCCACTCACACAACCTGTCCAAGTCACCCTGCATTCTCATAACATCTTCCTGACATTTCGCACTGCCACCCAGTTTTGTGTCATCAGCAAATTTGCTAATGTTACTTTTAATCCCTTCATCTAAATCTTTAATGTATATTGTAAACAGCTGCGGTCCCAGCACCGAACCTTGCGGTACCCCACTGGTCACAGCCTGCCATTCCGAAAGGGACCCGTTAATCGCTATTCTTTGTTTCCTGTCAGCCAGCCAATTTTCAATCCATGTCAGTACTCTACCCCCAATACCATGTGCCCTAATTTTGCCCACTAATCTCCTATGTGGGACTTTATTAAAAGCTTTCTGGAAGTCCAGATACACTACATCCACTGGCTCTCCCTTGTCCATTTTCATAGTAACATCCTCAAAAAACTCCAGAAGATTAGTCAAGCATGATTTCCCCTTCATAAATCCATGCTGACTCGGACTGATCCTTCTACTGCTATCCAAATGTGTCATAATTTCATCTTTTATAATTGACTCCAGCATCTTTCCCACCACTGACGTCAGGCTAACTGGTCTATAATTCCCTGTTTTCTCTCTCCCTCCTTTCTTGAAAAGTGGGACAACATTAGCCACCCTCCAATCAGCAGGAACTGTTCCTGAATCTATAGAACATTGGAAAATGATTACCAATGCGTCCATGATTTCTAGAGCCACCTCTTTAAGTACCCTGGGATGCAGACCATCAGGTCCCGGGGACTTATCAGCCTTCAGACTCAACAGTCTATTGAGGACATTACTGGTTACGTAGTTGCTCATTCATCAAAAAGACAATACTCACCTGTTAACACGAGTGAATCTGCAGATGCTGGAAATAAATAAAAACACAAAATTCTGGCAGAACTCAGCAGGCCAGACAGCATCTATGGGAGGAGGTAGTGACGACGTTTCGGACCAAAACCCTTCATCAGGAGTGTTAACTCACCTGTTAACGTTGGTGTGGTTATTCTTGTTAGCAAGTGGAAGTCTGCATTGTACAAAAGGTTTCTCAGCAAGGCCCACAAGCTGTTCTGAGCACTCAGAGGCCAGTGGTGGAACAATTAAGTGGCATCACAGTTGACCTGAATCATCTGGGTAGAAGGGCCTGTTTCTGCATCTCACAGCTCCACATCCGTATGACTTGGTTGAGAAAATAAATTCTCAATTATATTATAGAACTTACTTATTTCTCCTCTTCAGACAAATACTGTGAACATATACTCAGTGGCCACTGTATTAAGTATCTGCTGTTCCTAGTAGTGTCTACTGAGTGTACATTTGTGATCTTCTGCTGCTGTAGCCCATCCACTTCAAGGTTCTGCACACCACTACTGTAACACGTGGTTATTTAAGTTATGGTCACTTTCCTGTCAGCTTCAACCAGTCATTCTTCTCTGAACTCCCTCATTAATAAGGCTTGTTTGTGTTTTATCTTTTTCTTTGCACCATTCTCCGTAAACTCAGGAAACTGTTGTGCATGAAAATCCCAGATCGCACCAACAATCATTCCACGGTCAAAGTCATTTAGATCACATTCCTTCCCCATTCTTCTGTTTGGTCTGAACAACAACTGAACCTTTTTCACCATGTCTGCATGCTTTGAAGAACTGACTTGCTGCCACATGTTTGGGTGATTAGATATTTGCATTAATGAGCAGGTGTATACGTGTTCCTAATAAGGTGGCCATAGAGTGTATATTTTAACATTTAGATCACATTTCAGGGTTCATAATTTAAGTACATTGTTCTCATTTCTCTGATGAGACATGACTTAATAGAGGTGTATAAGATAAGAGGCATAGAAAGAGTGGACAGCCAGCACCATTTTCCCAGGGCAGGAATGGCTAATACCAGATGACATCCTTTAAAAGTAAGGGGAGATGTCAGAGGTAGGTATTTTTCACAGAGAATGGTGAGTGTGTGGAACACACCGCTGGGGGTGGTAGTAGAAGCAGATACATTAGGGACACTTAAGAGACTCAGATAGGCACATGGATGGTTATGGGCTATGTAGGAAGGATTGACCATTAGGCAGATTTATACAGGTTGGTACAACGTTGTGGGCTAAAGGGCCCATACTGTGCTCTACTGTTCTAAAACTATCCATTATTTATGTTCTTTCAGCCTGTTTGCATCTTTCTTTATGATGAGTCGGATTCTTCCTGGCAATATTTTGTTCCATCTTGCCTGGAAAACTTTGATGATTAATGTTTGACTCCAACTTCAAATAGCAAGATTTGGTTGACTACCTATATAAGTTAAAACTGTGGAGGGAAGCCTTGTGAGTCAGCTCACTCCCATAATGGTAGTTGAGGGAAGTAATATATTGTACTCTTATCTTTATTAAAAATTCCATTGTGTTCTGGAGATTAATGATTATGGATGCTGCAAATTAACTGCTTCTACTTGCCATATTGCAGCATGTATGAACAATATTTTTTAGGGTAGGAAATGGAGCTAAACATATATTCTATTGGCTGCAACATGTTACACTCCGCTTCCCCAAAATTGACTTGATCATAAATTTTAGAAGCGGTATAAATATTCAGTCACTGATATATATTCCACACATAGCACAATGAAAGTCAAAGATGATTCATCTTCTCCCTCATAACCTTCAAAAGACTATGTGCTTTAAGAATGTTTACATCGAAAAATTATTAAAATATGTTCAAGGATCTGCTAATACTGTGTCATTGTATGTACAGTGGATTCCAGTTAAGTGGGCTATCAGCCCCTGATTTGGGACAACTCTTAAAGAACAAAAACTAATCAAGAAAATAGAAGGGATTTCCTTTGTTTATTTGGACACTGCCACTTAATTGAAGCAGAAGACGTTGCCTAAGTTTCTAATTAGCACAATTCAAGTGAACTTGTGTGGCTGTTACACACTACACCATGCTTAGGGCAAATAGTTTTCAAATTGCATTCTTTGTACTCATACAGCAGTGTTTTTTATCACAAATAGTTGGCAAGAAACAGCAGTAAGACCAGTTAGAACTGTTTTGCTCTCTGCTGTTTCAATTATTTAGGCTTGGAGATGCCAGAAATAGCTGGGAGTGGAAATGAAATGGTTTTACTACTTCAGTAAGTAGGAACTATGAAGAATTTGAAGGTATCAACAATCATCTCGAATGTTACAATGAAAATGAAGATTTGAAAGATGCAGTCATCAAAAGCATTGTTGGAGAGTGTTGTGAGCAGCTGCATCACAGTTTAGTTTCCTGCCACGTCCTCTCTCTCTAAGTCCAGGTTGCAGTATGCGGTTCACTCGGCAGAGAAGATTATTGGCTGTCAGCTACTGACATTTAAAAAACCCGTTCGTAGCCAGAAAGTGCTGAAAAAATTACTGCAGACTCCTCCCACCCTAGCAGTCACCTATTCACCAAACTGCCATTAGGGAGATGTTGTAAGTCCATCACAACCAGGACTACACATCATCTCTGAAGCTATCCAGCTTTTCAACAAAACTCACTCAGGTGTAATACCCTAACTGTTCCTGCACAACATCTGCTAAACGGTCTGTCCTACCCTCCTTGTTCACATTATCTAAGTTTGATTACTGATGTGTGCATATGGCCATTCTGCTAACTGTTGATTACTAATGGCTGTTTGCATTATTGTCTTGTAAACTGTTGATTGCTATTGTGTTATCCATTACGGTATTGTGCTATGATTTATGCTTGGCACCGAACCACAGACAATTTTGGTATTTCACACACAGGCAATAAAGTCATTCCAGTTCTAATTCTGATGAAGACAGTCCATTATCCGCATTAGGTGTCTGTGCTGATTTTGTTAATTTACTGTCAATCGAAGGAACACAGCAGTGTACACTGGGTGAATTCCTCTGACAATAACTATGAGGAACTAATATACAGTTTTATAGCAGTATATCATTTAAATTCATAATTTGTTAACAGTTAAATGGTAGTTTTTCTTTTTTATATGTTTTTAACTATTTCCATGAAACTTCGGCTAATTGGGACAGCTGGTTAATTGGGCCAAAATATACTTGTCCCCGTGTGTCCAGATTAACTGAAATTGTGTGTGTATGTGTGTGTGTGTATTGAAATATTTGTAATTAATAGAATCAGATTTATTATCACTGATATATGTCAGGAAATCTGTAGTTTTACAGCAGCATAGTGCAATACTTTAAACAATTGCTATGTTACAATAAGGAATATTTTAAAAAAATAAGTTTAAAAAGAGAATAATTTCTAATATTAAATACTGTCTCACTTTCCATTTCCTTGAGTATATGGCTGCATTAATTCACAGCAGAGGTCACAAATCTAGCTCCTCCCACGGTAACTCAACAGATCATGTGTCACCCAGGGGCTTAAAATAATTTCCAGATCTATATTACAAAAGAACCGATTACACAGCTGTCTGGATCAATGTCACAAAGCTGAACAAGTCTGTCCTATTCAAGACTATACTGAGAGGATCTGCTTATGTGAGCTCTTTTGCTGGAAATGATCAAGGACTGTACAATGTCTGACCATGAAGACGTTGTTTGTTTCTCCAGTTCCCAGACTGTTGCAGGAAATCAGAAGTTTGAGCAGCATCTGTGGGAATCCTGATGGAAGGTTTCAAAAGATATTTCCAATTCCTTCCTTCCGGCAGATGCTGCTGGACCCGCTGAGCTCCTCCAATATATTGTTTGCTTTCATGACTGACCATACTAAAACTCCACAGGAGCACATGGTCTCCTCAAATGACCACTTACAAGTTCTTCCTTCCTATCTACCACTATTCAATGCTATATCTAAACTTCTCAGAATTCAACGTCCAACAAGTTCTTCCTCCCAAACTCTCACCATTCAATGGTTTTGGTCTTTATCGCCACAGACGGCTGTGGAGAACAATTTGATGGGTATATTTAAAGTGGAGATTGATAGTTCTTGATTAGTAAGGATGTCAAAGGTTATGGGCAGAAGGCAGGAGAAAGGAGTTGAGAGGGATAATAAATCAGCCATGATGGAATGGCAGAGCAGACTTGATGGGCTGAATGGCCTAATTCTGCTCCTATATCTTATGGATGAATGGTTATTGGGCGCTCTGCATGTAGAAGGTAGTTTAATCACCAGGCCTCCCTTTAAAACGAGAAGGGATTTCATATGCAGTAATTGGAAGGATCTAAAGTGAAGTCAGTAAGTATGACCTTCATTTTATTGATCACGAGGTGCAGATTAGCAAGGAATTACCATGTCCTTGAAAATACTGGAATATTGTATGGTACAGCAGATGTATTCAAAGGCATTTTCGACCTCTCACTGCTACAGTCATAAGTTCCCATCTGCTTCAAAAAGGCAACAATCATACCAGTGCCTAAGAAGAGTAGTGTGAGTTGCCTTAACGACTATTATCCAGTACCACTCACATCTACGGTGATTAAATGCTTTGAGAAGTTTGTCATGGATAGAATCATCTCCTGCCTCAGTAAGGACCTGCACCCACTGCAGTTTGCCTATCACCACAATAGGTGGATGGAATCGCAATGGCTCTTCACACGGCCTAAGATCAATTGGACAATACAGACTACAGCTCAGCATCTAACACTATCATTCCCACACTCCTGATCAAAAAGTTCTAGAACCTGGGCCTCTGTACTTCCCTCTCAATTGGATACTCGACTTCCTAACTGGAAGTCCACAATCTGTGCAAGTTGGTAATGACATTTCCTTGCTGATTATCAACAGGCGCATCTCAGGGTGTGTGCTTAGCCCACTGCTCTACTCTTTCTATACCTGTGACTGTGTGGCTATGTTTGGCTCAAGTGCCATCTATAAATTTGCTGATGATACAACCATTGTTGGCAGAATCTCAGATGGAAATGAGAAGGCTTACAGGAGTGAGATATACCTGCTAGTTGAGTGGTGTCGTAGCAACAACCTTGCACTCAACATCACTCACCAAAGAACTGATTGGGGACTTCAGAAAGGGTAGGACAAGTAGAACATGAACCATTCCTCATATATGGATCAGCAGTGGAAAGAGTGAGCAATTTCAAGTTCCTGAGTGTCAATATCACTGAGGATCTAACCTGGTCCCAACATATAAATACAGCTATAAAGAAGACAAGACAATGGCCATATCTTTAGGAGTTTGAGGAGATTTAGTTTGTCACCTAAAATACTTGAAAACTTCTACAGTTGTACTAGGAGAGCATTCTGAAAGGCAGCGTCACTGTCTGGTATGGGGGGGTGGGGGTGCTATTGTAAGAAGATACAGGAAGTTGTAAAATTAGTCAGCTCCATCAAGGGTAGCCTCCATAGTATCCAAGTCATCTCCAAGGAGTGGTGCCCCAGAAAGGTGGCGTCCATTACTAAGGAACCTCATCACCCAGGACATGCCCTCTTCTCAGTGTTTCAGTCGGGAAGGAGGTACAGAAGCCTGAACGCATACATTCAACGATTCCGGGAACAGCTTCTTCTTCCCCTCTGCCAATCAATTTCTAAATGGACATTGAACCCATGAATGCTACGTTTTTACTGTTTTTGTACTATTTTTAATTTAACTATTTAATAAACATATTGTAGCGGTGTGCTACACGCAGCACTAAAATTACGACACGGAGTCGGTAACTGCAGTCGAAGAAAAACTTTATTCGAAATACCCAGCCTTGCTTTTAAGCCTCCCTCAACCTGCCCCCCATGGCGCAGAGGCTCCAAAGCTCTGTGCTCGCAAACCCCCGTAGGCTATCTAATTGTGAGCCGGTTCGGATGTGCCAGGAAATGGGTCGCCACATAACCCCCACCCCCAGAACCGGCGATACACCCCCCAATGTCCACAGTCTGGGCCGGAACCTGCTTGGGAGGTCGGCCTCTGCGCCGCGGTGCCGGAAACGCGACTGGTTGCGCCAGGTCCACATGGGCCGGTTTGAGTCGGTCCACCATTAAAACCTCCTCTCTCCCCCCAACGTCTCAGCACGAACGTGGACCCGTTGTTCCGGAGCACTGTAAGTGGCCCCTCGTAGGGCCGGTGCAGCGGTGGCCGATGCCCGCCTCTTCGTACAAACACAAACTTACAGTTCTGCAGTTCTTTGGGTACGCAGGTCAGGTTCTGCCCATGCTGCAAAGCGGGTATGGGGGCCAGGTTACCAAGTTTCTCGCGTAGTCTGCCCAGGACTGCTGCGGGTTCTTCCTCTTGCCCCCTTGGGGCTGGTAGGAACTCCCCGGGCCGCGCCGTACACCAACTCTGCCGACGAGGCATGCAGATCATCTTTGGGCGCTGTGCGGATGCCAAGTAGGACCCAGGGAAGTTCGTCCGCCCAGTTAGCTCCTCGCAGGCAGGCCATGAGGGCCGACTTCAGGTGACGGTGGAAACGCTCCACTAGCCCGTTCGACTGTGGGTGGTAGGCAGTGGTGTGGTGCAGCTGAGTCCCCAAAAGGCTGGCCATAGCTGACCACAGGCTGGAGGTGAACTGGGCGCCTCTGTCGGAGGTAATGTGGGCCGGTACACCAAAGCGAGATATTCAGGTGGTGATCAGGGCTCGGGCGCAAGATTCAGAGGAGGTGCCTCTGGCCATCTTGTGAACCGGTCCACGATAGTCAGGAGGTGCCATGCTCTGCGCGACACTGGCAGGGGGCCCACAATATCCACATGAACGTGGTCGAAACGCCGGTGGGCGGGATGGAACTGCTGCGGTGGGGCTTTGGTGTGCCGCTGCACCTTGGCCGTCTGGCAGTGCATGCACGTTTTGGCCCATTCACTGACCTGCTTGCGGAGTCTGTGCCAAACGAACCTGCTGGAAACCATCCGGACAGTTGTCCGGATGAAGGGATGCGCCAAGTTATGAATGGAGTCGAAAACGCAGCGCCACCAAGGTGCCGGGATGACGGGATGGGGCTGGCCGGTGGCGAAGTCACAGAGTAGGGTCCTCTCACCTGGGCCTATGGGGAGGTCCCGGAGCTGTAAACCGGAGACTGCGGTTCTGTAACTCGGAATCTCCTCATCTGCCTGCTGTGCCTCTGCCAGTGCCGCAAAGTCCACCCCTTGGGAAAGGGCATGAATGTTAGGGCGAGAGAGCGCATCCGCCACGACATTGTCCTTACCCGAGACGTGCCGGACATCCGTCGTGTATTCAGAGATGTAGGACAGATGGCATTGCTGGCGGGACGACCAGGGTTGGACGCTTTCGTAAACGCAAAGGTAAGCGGTTTGTGGTCCGTGAACGCGGTGAAGGGCCGACCTTCTAGGAAGTACCTGAAATGCCGGATTGCCAGGTAGAGCGCCAACAGTTCCCGGTCGAAAGCACTGTACTTGAGCTTGGGTGGCCGCAGGTGTTTGCTGAAAAATGCCAGGGGTTGCCAGCGACCTGCAATGAGTTGCTCCAGTACCCCACCGACTGCCGTGTTAGATGCATCCACTGTGAGGGCGGTAGGGGTGTCCATTCTGGGATGTACTAGCATCGCGGCGTTCGCCAAAGCTTCCTTCATCTGAACGAAAGCGGCGGCGGACTCCTCGTCCCAGGTAATGTCCTTGCCCAGACCGGACAGCAGGGCGAACAGGGGGCACATGATCCGGGCAGCTGAAGGGAGGAAACGGTGGTAGAAATTGACCATACCTACGAATTCCTGAAGGCCTTTGATCGTGGTGGGTCGGGGGAAGTGGCGGACCGCATCTACCTTAGCAGGCAGAGGGGTTGCCCCGTCTTTAGTAATCCTGTGGCCCAGGAAGTCAATGGTGTCGAGCCCGAACTGGCATTTGGCAGGGTTGATTGTTAGACCGTACTCACTCAGTCGGGCGCAGAGTTGACAAAGGTGGGACAGATGCTCCTGACGACTGCTGCTGGCTATGAGGATGTCATCCAAATAGATGAACGCGAAGTCCAGGTCCCGTCCCACCGCATCCATCAACCGCTGGAACATCTGTGCGGCATTCTTCAGGCCGAATGGCATGCGGAGGAACTCGAAAAGGCCCAACGGGGTGATGAGAGCCGTTTTGGGGACGTCGTCCGGATACATCGGGATTTGATGGTACCCTCAGACGAGGTCTACCTTGGAGAAGATCTGTGCGCCGTGCAGGTTTGCTGCAAAGTACTGAATGTGCGGCACAGGGTAGCGGTCCGGTGTGGTAGCCTCGTTCAGCCTGCGGTAGTCGCCGCACGGTCTCCAGCCCCCTGTTGCTTTGGGCACCATGTACAGGGGGAGGCCCATGGGCTGTCAGACCGCCGGATGATCCCCAATTCCTCCATCCTCTGGAGCTCCTCCTTCGCCAGTCGGAGCTTGTCCGGGGGAAGCCGCCGAGCGCGGGCGTGGAAGGGTGGTCCCTGGGTCGGGATGTGGTGCTGTACGCCATGTCGGGGCATGGCCGCTGTGAACTGTGGTGCCAGAACCGATGGGAAATCCACCAGGACCCTGGTGAAGTCATCAATGGACAGCGTGATGGAGTCGAGGTCAGGGGCTGGCAACTGGGCTGCACTCAGGGAGAACGTCTGAAAGGTTTCGGCGTGTACCAGTCTCTTCCTGGGCAGGTCGACCAGTAGGCTGTGAGCCCGCAAAAAATCCGCACCCAGAAGGGGTTGGGCTACGGTGGCCAGTGTGAAGTCCCACGTGAACTGGCTGGAGCCGAACTGTAGCTGCACCTGACGGGTGCCATAGGTCCTTACTGTGCTGCCGTTCGCAGCCCTCAGGGGGTGACCCGGTGCCCTGCTGTAGGTGTTGTAACTTGTCGGAGGTAAGACGCTAACCTCAGCACCGGTGTCAACCAAAAACCGACATCCTGACCGCTTGTCCCACATATATAGGAGGCTATCCCGATGGCCAGCCGCCGTAGCCATCAGTGGCGGCTGGCCCTGGCGTTTCCCGGGAACTTGCAGGGCGGGCGACAACAGCGGGCTTCTGCGCCCCACCGCTGGTGGTAGAAGCACCATTGTTCATTGGGCCTCCCACCCCTGCCCCTGGGGTTGGCAGGCTCTGCGGCCGGGCCTGGACTGGTTTGCTGCTGGGAGCGTGACTGAGTGAACTGTGCGATGGACGCCACGCTCACCTTTTTGGCGTTCCACAGCAAGTCCGCCCAGGCTGCCACCTTCCGGGGGTCACTGAAATCCGTGTCGGACAGCAGCAGGCGTATGTCCTTGGGCAGCTGCTCCAGGAATGCCTGCTCAAACATGAGGCAGGGTGTGTGTCCGTCGGCCAGAGACAACATCTCATTCATTAAAGCCGATGGAGGTCTGTCGCCCAAGCCATCCAGGTGCAGTAAACGGGCAGCCCGCTCGTGCCGTGAGAGTCCGAAAGTCCTGAGGAGCAGGGCTTTGAATTCCGTGTTCTTGCCGTCTGCCGGGGGCGACTGTACGAACTCGGCGACCTGGGCTGCTGTGTCCTGGTCGAGGGAGCTCACCACGTAGTAGTAACAGGTGTCTTCTGAGGTGATCTGGCGAACGTGAAATTGGGCTTCGGCTTGCTGGAACCATAGGTTCGGTCGCTGTGTCCAGAAACCCGGCAGTTTCAACGAAACCGCATGAACAGAGGCGGCGTCGGTCATTTCTGGTCCAAAATTCGTTTGGACCATCAGGGTCACCAATTGTAGCGGTGTGCTACACGCAGCGCTAAAATTATGACACGGAATTGGTAACTGCAGTCGAGGAAAAACTTTATTCGAAATACCCAGCCTTGCTTTTAAGCCTCCCTCAACCTGCCCCCCGTGGCGCAGAGGCTCCAAAGCTCTGTGCTCGCAAACCCCCGTAGGCTATCTCCCTTAGCCAGAACGCTGGCTAATTGTGAGCCAGTTCGGATGTGCCAGGAAATGGGTCGCCACAATATATACTTAATTGATTTTTTCTATATTTATCATGTATTGCTTTGTATTGCTGCTGATAAGTTTACAAGTTTCACAACATATGACAGTGATATTAAACCTTATTCTGACTCTGAATACAAGTAAGAAATTGTGTATGGTCTACTGGACTGCAGCATTGTCACGGTCAGTGCACTTAATGGGTTTGTTGCCGAGATAATGAAATGCCACATATTGCACCTGTTCTTCCAATCCAAGCTATCCATAACAAATACCACACTTAGCTGCATATTATGAATTCCAAAATTTGGAATAAATGTCATTGTATCATTTATCAACTTGAAGCTGCTAATGAATCCCTCGCTGTCCATTCCAATTGAAAGGATTTAGGTACATCTGGAATTACAGAATGTTCATGTTGCCTTTAAGCACTAAAAATAAGGAAACGTCAAATGTTTATTCCCTTCCATAGATTGCTGCCTGACCTACAGACTTCCTCCAGCATCTAATGAGCTGCTCATTATAACTTATTACATTGGACAACGAAGATCTTGCTTCCTGAATATTTTTAGGTGTACCTTATGGATTTTGGGCTGCTGATCATGAAAATCATCATGAAATTGCCCTATCAAGTTCCATTTTTTAAAATCACATATATTTGTTATTTCAATTCATAATTCAAGCCAATTAAAATGTTGCCCACAATGTAAGCTGAAAGGTTTTCTGTCGTGTCCAGCCTGGACATGCTAAGGCAGGGAAGTATAGGTTTTAGAAAGGCTATAAAATCAACACGTGTGCACTGTTCTATGCATTTACATGTATACAGGTATGAGATCACATTGATATGCGTGCCCTGTGCACACAGGGCATGGCATTATGTGTGTACTCATAATAAAGTAATTGTATTTTTAGAAGTATTTGTGATAAGCAAAATGTCTAACCAATGTTGCAACAGTTGCAATAATTTCTGTTATATTTGTGTCGAGTATATGCTTAAATCTCAAAGATGGAGCGTTTAAGCTCCAAAGAAAGACTTTGAGTTCTACTTTGAGCGTAATTTGGCGATTACAACAAAGCCTGGGCTCCTAATTTTTGTTGCATTGTTGATCTTAGAGCTTGGCTCAGAGGTACTCAGAAGTCAATGCTGTTCGCTGTCCTGATGATATTGGGAGAGCAGAAGGCTCATGTGACAGACCGCGACTTCCATTTCAAACAAGAGAAAATCTGCAGATGTTGGAAATCCAAGCCACACACACAAAATGCTGGAGGAACTATAGAAAAGAGTAAACAGTCAACATTTCAGGCCAAGACCTTCAGCAAGTCTGACCACTGTGCCTGATTTCACTTCTAAAAATAGGAAATCCATTGAATACGCCAATCTCCCTTCAGCCATGAAACCTGTGCCACATGACGATAGTCTTCCAGTACCAAAGCCTCCAGAGACATGGAGTCCAGTAGAAACAGACAAAGATGTCATGATGCACGTGCCAGGAACAGAAAACAACATTGACACTGATTTTGAACCCTTTACGGTGATTGAGCCTCATCTGATAACTCAATCGGACTTAAATGACCTTGGTCAGAGACTTGGAATTGTCAAAGACAAAAATAGTATTACTAGGTTCAGAACTGCAGTTACCAGGCACAACAATTTCTGAAAAGGATTTCAATATTTGAGACAGATATTCCCAGAATTGCTGATGCGAAGATTAAGGAAGGCATTTTTGTTGGTCCACAAATCAAACCGGTCATCAATGACCCAGTGGGACCGGAGAAAATCGCATCAAAGGCATTCAAGGATATTGTTGAAAATTTTCTTGGCAACTACAGAGCACCAAACTACGTGCTGCTGGTTGACAACATGCTTCAAGCACACAAAACCATAAAGTACAACATGTTACTGAAGATTAATTTTCCACATTCCCATTTACTCCTTCCGTGCAAATCTTGGCACTGTCAGTGATGAGCAGGGTGAAAGGTTTCACCAGGAAATTGCAGTCATGAAGAAACGGTATACAGCAACTGGAATCAATGCAGCTGATTTTTACTGACACTTAAGCAAGCAATCCCAGACACTGAGTACAAATGAAAATTATCAACAATACAATTTTAGCTTGGTTAAACTATTGTAAAGCATTAGCATCATTAGGCAATCAAATACATTATATTCAATAAAAGTTAATTTCTTGTTTCTCCAAATTCCTATGTGATACCAGTAGTCTGAAATTATACAGGTATTCAACTCCAAGTGACCTACCAAAATCACAGAAGATTCCTGCAGAAACAACACATGTGAAAAAGTTACTGTCCAATAGAGTAGTATACTATTTCTACTTATGTTGGAGATATCTTGTATATTCCTCAAATGGCTTCACAATGTTACGAATGTGCCACCGCTCTGAGGGGCCGAAGGGTGCGGGGTAGCCCCCTCCTTTGTGAGAATCACAAGATCACTATTAAGTCAGTTCAGGAGACCCAGGAAATGAGAGAAAGACATGCAGAATCCACAAAGAGTTTGGAATGTGTCCTGGCCTCTGAAAAGGCGGAACCATTGATACTGGCTATTGTCTCTTGGAGACGGGATTGTGTATTGAATCCTACACGATGCATCGAAGCCCCAGGCAATGAACCGAGGGGGAGGTTGGTGGAGGGATTTCATCATCCCAACCTGATTGACATCTGAGACCCTGTGAGTCAGGATAAAAAGAGGGTCTGTGGGAACAGCCCCTCAGACACACCAGAAGAAACGCTAGCGATCCCGTAATAGCGAAAGCCGGTGGGAAGGCCATGTGCATCCGTTTCCATTTGCCCCAGAATCGGTGGTCCTCTACCA